>NC_079154.1:108235610-109435610 GCF_947563725.1 Argiope bruennichi
TTTCGAAGAATAAAAAAAATAATTTAAATTATCTGGAAAATAAATATAAATAAACATAACAATATTGTTATTTTAGAATTAAAAATTTCATTTGATAATTATTAGAATTGAGGTATTTTTTGTTTCAAAATAAACAATCCATTCGTTATTGTATTTCTTTAAACACTAATAATCAATTGATAGCATTTTGTCTACATTTCATATGATAAATAAGAATTTTTTTTTCCTTTTGAGTATTTAATTCTTACTGCTTGAAAATATTACGATATATGATAAATCACTAAAAGCATTTATTTTATTGAGATGTGTATGTAGCTTCATATATATTGATACTATTTTCAGAAACCTTGAGAAAAAATATTGCAATAATCATAATCATTTTTATTAAAATTTTCATATGTATTTCAGTAGTTAGTAAATCGTCCAGAAAATTGTTCTTACAAGTTTTGTTTCGTTATAGTTAAGTTTTATTTCAAAATTTTCATTTTTCTAATATTTTTTTTAATATTTTGATAATGAATATATTTTTATTCAATTAACAGAAAGAACTATGCATGATCCTACTCGGCGGTATTTCCACTATTCATCATAAATTTTTCATCAAAGATTGAAGAAAATGAATATTTTATAATAATTTTAAATCGTTTTCTCTTGAATTGTTCTTACAAATGTCTAGGTAAAGTTACAATTTTAAATTGAAAATTTTCTGTGAATGAGATCATGTAAAATCAAATTGATTTAAACAAAGAAGGCAGAAAAAAGGTCAAGATAATGTCTATAAAATGTATGTTTAATACTGACATTTGGTTTTGGAAAAAAAGAGTTGATTTTAACAGAATGTAATTCGACACCTTGCTCAAATACGAAAGATGATAGTATTTATCTCAAGAAATGCTAGCAACTCATCTCGATACTTTCGCATTAGTTGAAGGTCATTTGATATTGAAATATTAAAAAACATGCCGATTTAGTGGATCTTTGATGAGATTGGATTTTAAATTAGACTCTCTTCATTTCAGAAGCAAACATTTAGACAGCAGATTACAGAGAGCGTAAATTACTGAAATTATACTTAAAGTTAAATAAATTAAGATGCCGGTATGTGGATAAATCTGCGCTTGCAGATTACAATTAACTTTAACATTTATTTACATCATTTGACTTATTGTAAACATTTATAACATCATTTGACTTATTAACATTTATAACATCATTTGACTTATTGTAAACTAAGTCATTTATAAATAAGTCATTATATTTTCAGAATGATATATTTTCATTAAAAAAATTATTCTACTTTGGCTTAGATTCATATGTGTGTCTAAAAATATAAATTGTAAAATCCATACTGACTTATCATAACTATTATCATGTAGAAATATGGATAGTAAAAATAAGTTCGTATATGGGCTGATAAATAAAATCGTGTTACATAAAACAAATAATATGACTTTCATTTTACTTAACAGATGCGCACATTGCACTTAATCCTTTTACTAAAACACTAACCGAAAATTGCGTTCATTTTATTTAGGAAATAATAGTGAAATTAATGCAATCATGCAGTTTGGAATTATTAATGAATGTATACATATGTTTGAAATTATTTGCAACTTAAGTCACCCATTGAGATGATGTATCAATATCTGGAATTTTGTACTTATAAAACGATTAGAATTGGATGCAGAATGTATATAAAAATATTTGAAGAAATCTATATACTGCCAATTTTATGTTCTAAAAAAAAGAGTTTCTTTTAATAAACAAAATTTCCTTGGTAGTTGCCATTTATATTATTTTTGGATACTTGAGAGTAAATAACCGATATATCTTTTCTTTAATTTCTTCCTTGGTCATATCTTTTCGTTCAAAAAAAAAGGAAATATGTTGGTGAAAATTCAAAAAGAATGCTAAATTGATTTTCTTTTTAATGTTATAATAGGAATTACATTCCTACAATTGTTTCAAAAGATATCTTCGGATCAAAGGAATCTTAGAAATGAGAAGGTTAAATTCAAACACTTAATATACATTTAAATTATAACAAAAATAATAAACCCTCTGTCCAATTTCAGGCTTTGGTCCGATTTCACTGATTTTTATTTCAAATGAAATCTCATGACCTCTAGACATATCACCACCGATGCTTGCCTGCTTATCAACGGTTTTGGTATCTCACAGTTTTTGAGAAAACTCGAAAAATAAACTCTGTTCGTTTTCAATGAGAAATTATGTTGACAGATTTCGTCAGCCCTACTCGCCTGGCAGATTTAGCAAATTTTTATTTCTTATGATAACCTCGTGATGTCTAGATTCATCATATCATCATGATGTCTAGATTCATCATAGCCATCGGCTCCATGCAGCTTTATTTTCGAAGGAATTCGAAAAAAAAATCTTGCTTAATTTTACAATCTGCTTGGAGAAGAATTTCGGGAAAATTCCACATAGAGTGCCAATTTTGTAAAATTTCTTTCATAGAGTTTATATTAGAGCCTTGTATTAATTCTTGTATTGTAGCTTAGATAATTTATCAATAGTGGCTAAGCTCTTCTCTATAATTCGAGTCATGTTGCAAAAATTCAACAATATCTGCTAATTGTCTAAAGATTGGAAAATGTATAGTGTACAAGGAAAATATCTGTGGAAATCTATAAATTGCATATTTCATTATTGGTTGTTGCCATTAGAAATTTACTTTTGGATATTTGTGAAAAATAATTAAAATTTCTTTTCTTTGCCTTCATTGGTCGTTTCTTTTCGTTCAAAAAAAATAACTGGTAATTAAAATTCAGAATGAATGCTATATTGCTTTCTGTTTAAAGTAGATATTATGTTTTTACAATTATTTCAATCGATATCTGGTGTTGTATTTTTCTTTTCTGCTGTAAAAAAAATATTAAATTTGAATTTAAACTAACTACTATATGCTTTGTATCATTTTAGGTTCTTAAGTATTGAAAAACAAGAAATTGAAAATAAGAAAAATAATTTTAAATGAAAAATATGATATAAACTTTCAACATTGTTAATATTTTTATTACTTCTTTAAAACTGGTCGTTTTATAGCCGCAATGTTTTGGAAATTCTTTCATTGTACAAGTAAACTTTAAAGTGTATCTGGTTTTAAAAAAAAATAAAATTTTCACTAATTTTCTCTTTTGCTAAAGTAAGACTGACACTGTGCAAGAAAATGAAATAATTTGCCTTTTTCTCAAGGCATGGTACGTCGATAATAATGATTTTGTTTTCATTTCCTTAATGCTTTTTTTTTCTTTTGCACTGTATACATATACATTTTTTTTTCTTCCTTCAGAATCCGTATATCAATAACAAAATCTAAATACAAAAGCAATCTTAATGTAAATTATATTTCTAAATAATAAACACTGCTTAAGAATTCAAAAATAATAAAACATTATTTTCCTTTAAATATATATATTTATTAATTCCCTATTATGGTAATGGAATGAATTACTCCGAATACAATGAATCTTCTTAGCATGCCATACATATTTACGAACCTTATCCCCACAAGAAAGAAACTGTCTTTACTTTTACTTTGATTTTTGCAAAAGTCATAAATCATAACAAGTAATACTTTTCTTTTGCATAAACTTATGATATAGTATATAAATAATATTCCTTTTTGTGTGTTTTTATTTAAATAATTTCATAACTAAGATGTTGCTTGCAACTAGATTACCGCTGCATAATCCGTCCATATTTGAATTTCAGACACCATTTAATTCTTTTTATTTTTGGACTTTGTTAAACCTAAATGCTTCTAAAATATCCTTATCTTATGTATAATAATTATATTTATATTTCCAAATGAAAACGTTGACTTAAATGCAATAATTTTTTATAGACGATTTTTTTTCTTTTTGTTAGTTGTTTCATTATACTTATATTTATTTAAAAAAAAATCCGATAATTAAGTATTTTGGAGAAAATACAACTTAAAATTTTTAATAATTGAATAAAAAATATTCTTGAATATAGAGCATTTAAGGATGTTTTAAATCATAAAATTTATTATAATATTATAACAAATTTAAGCCCGAATTATTTTATTGACAGAAATTATTTGTATTTAGTGTTCATCGTTTGCTGTTTTTTTAATAATATTTTTAATTGAATTTAAAACTGTGCATTTCTTTTGCTGTTATATCCTGTCATATTTTCACAATTTCATAATCTCAAATGACACAAGTATCGGATTCTGATATGCTCTCTTTCAATAGTTCAGAACAACTAGTTCAGGTTTTGGGGCATAACTTGAAGTAAATAAATATTAGCACATAAAATGTAAAAGAGCTGTTTATTATCCAGTTTAGGGGCAAAATATATAATAATATGTATAATTTTGTGAATAAAATATAAAATGAAAATTTGTATTCTCTATTTTATAAAAGCTTATTAATAGAAAAAAATAATGAAACAAAAAATGTATTGGAGAAAGAAATTGAAAAAAAGAGGTTCTTTTACATCAAATTTTTCATTCATTTTTTAAAATATAGAATTACATTTCCACTCATGTGAAGGGAGGAGTATACGCTTCAACCAATGCAAATATATTTCAAGCTTTTATATAGTACAAGAATTAGCTCTTTGGCCGGCGTCATTGCTTAGGGGTAGCGCATCCTCCCTGTGATCTAGGCGTCCCAGGTTCGAATCCCGGTTCGGGAATGGTTGTTCTTCATCTGTGAGGTGGGGTAAAAAGGGGTTGTGTGGGGGCGACTGTGTGAGTTTCATCTTCATATGAGCTAGAAGTCAGCTTCATATGTTAAGCCAAACGTCTCTCTATATATGTATGAACATAAAAACAAAAAAAAACGCATGTGTGCGTTGTTATTATTTTTTTACCATACGTCACCTAATGTTTCTTAGCACTCATTTCGATATCTCATCCCGTAAAGAGATTCTTCATTGGACACTCTTTTTCTCACACATATACGTATATATGACCTATTTTTCAATTGATAGTATTATTTCTCTAAAATTTAAATCGTTTAAATCAAATATATATATTTTTTTTGCTTTATCTTCTTCCATGATAAAAAACTAAAAAAAAAAAATGAATTTTTTTAAATATATATTTAGTTTATATGTCAGATAAAGAAAGTTTCAAGATATGTCAACTGGACAATGATGTTTTGAATAGACGTGAGATTTGACTTTATAAGAATTGTTCATTTACATAAGAAACATAACACGTTTCCTTTCTTGTAAAAAACAAAACCAAAAAACTATTTTAAGAATAAAAAAAAATATAATGGCGAATATTACTGGCTAATCTGCTCATCGTTAAAAATATCTAGTTTCTAATATAAAAATATTATAACAAAATCTATCTGAGCAAAAGCTTGATAATCACAGCAGACCAAACAAATAATGCACACGGAAGATTTAACGTCTGTATACAAAGTGCTTTTCACCTCACTGAATTAAAAGATATATTTGTTTAGATAGCAGTATTTCCGGATCACCGGCAGTACTTCCTTTTTTGTCAGTGTTTGATGTTAGTGACATCGAAAACAAAAATTACACCCAACTGGCAGGACATGATTTTGAAGGAACGTGTTTCTTTCTTGTGGAAAATAAACAGTAGATATTTCTTTTAAAAATGGGACAGAAAGTTCTCGACAAACCAGAAGCCTTCACATAGAGCAACTGATTTACAAAATCTATTTGAGAATTATTTTAAAATAAAGCAAAACAGTAGCAGTTGAGAAGATAAAAGTTCAGGTGATTCACTCTGTTTCAACAATAAGAAATATTAAATAAGGAAAAAAATTATAAATATATAATGTCTGTTTATTTAAAATGTATTTCAATTTTTTAACTAATAATTGTTTAGGTAAAGTTTTAAGTATTGTTTCTACTTTATTTAATTAATATCTGATGTGCTTCTAATTTAATATTTAATTATAAAATTTGTTTTTAATTATCCAATTGGTTTTACTTTATTTTTCTTTAACAAATTGATATGAAATCAAAACAAAAATTAATTCATGCTTATTAAATACTTAAAGAATTTCTTGTCTTTTTAAAATGAGAATCATGCTGTCAAATCTGTATTTCCATGCAAAAAAATATCCACTAATATAGGAAAGTTATGTAATTCTCTATTAAAATTACAAATTTTAATAAGGAAAATATCCTATTAAAACTCGCTTCAAAGTCTAAATATTTTGATAATTACTAGTAGAATAGTAATATTAAACCTTCACCCAGAAGTCTGAAAATATTTTTAAAGTACAAAATTAATTTCGTATCATTAAAACTGTCGGATTTGCTATAAAGGCTTTCAGATTTTAATAATATTGTTTATTATTCAAAGCAAAAGATGATATTAAATGGAAAGTAAGCGTGACATTTATAAAAAAAATTCAGATATATTTAATAACCTAAAAATTTATTCCTCCTACATTCTATTTTTTTAACTATAATAAACACCATGAGGGTAATATTCATACCACCCCAAAATTTTCTGAAAAATAATTAGTTTTTAAAATGTAAATAGATATTTGCATTTGAATACCACCACCTACAACAGCTTTAGAAAGTATGCATAGGATAAAATGAAACTCGACATCTTTTTAATTAAATAATTATTTCAAAAATTAGTTTAAATATCAATAAAATAAATATTGAATAAAACCCAATCAAAAAAAATAATTAGGATTGTTTAAATTATAAGATTTTACTAAAACTGCTCAATCTTTTTAAATACTTCTGGACTGGAAAATGTGTTAAAGTTTTAATAAATATTAAGGTTTTACTTCTGTCTCCACAAAATGTAAACTTTTTCTATGCATTTTGTAATACATTCGAAGAAAAAATAAACAATAATAAAAAAAACAGGTAATTTATAGCTAATTTATTGCGTAATTCTTAATTAAAAACGTTAAATTTTCAGTTATTTTTGATTTACAGAATAAAATTGATTGGAAGGACAATTAAAATCTCAGCACTCAAGATATATTATTCAGTTACTAATCACTGTTTAGATGCAGTAGTTGAAATATGCTCAAATTACGCAAATTCAGTATCTAAACAAAGTGAAGTGTTATTATATACTACTCAATGGAAGCATGATATAATTCACCTCTGTATAGAAAGAAAAAATAGATAAGTAGTAAAGTACATAAGCTCCCAAAAAGTATAAAACCAAATTTTATACAATGCGAGAAAATTGCGGGAAGAATAGTTGGATGATTAATCATTGCTTTCCTTTTTATTACTTTCTAATAAAGCAAAATTTTCAGATGTGTTTTAAAAATTCAAAAAAATTGATCATGTATTTCTAATGATGTTATTTATAGATTAGTGAAACATCTTGACATTCTCTTACTGAATGGCCAAGGAAATGTATTGGCAACATTGGACATATGTTTGCACAGGAACATCTTGCAGAATGGCATTAACTTTGGATTAGGTTAAAAAGAGATACAATAAACATATTTATAAAAGGAAATGACTTTGTTGCTTACAATTTGAGATAATATTTCAATCAATCTATTTATTACAATAATATAAATATAGTAAAGATCATTTCAAAGATTACACTAAGTAAGTTTTTCAAATTTTTCGATAGTCATTATAAAAGTGTTTTAAAGAAATATTAATTTGTTTCATTTACGAATTCGATGCTGACTGTTGAGAACAACCCATCTTTAAAGGATCAATTACCTCATTTTAAGCAGATTTTTTTTTTTTTTTTGTATTCCTGAATCTTCAAACATTATCATTTAACAACATGTTTAACCGTTAAAAGGGCCATTTTTTTCTAGTCATATTATGTTAAAATATTTTATATTAGAATAAAAAAAGGGATTCATTTAGCTTATTAGATAAATTTAATTTGATTCATTAATTAATTTGGTTAATTAATAATTAAGTACCAAGACACATCATTTTGTGTGAGATAAAGAACTGAATCATCCAAGTTTCTGTCTTTCTAAAAAAATGTGTCAGAACTTAGGAAGCTTGGAAAGCATACTTCCCACGGCCTTAGAAAGGGTTAAATTAAAATATTTCCCATCGTGAAGCTTTGTCTCAATACGTTTGGCTCAGAGGATTCAAAATTAACTTTTAAGACATAAAATACTATGACGAATTTGTAATGTTGCTAGGTTCTATATTGAAAAAAGATAGTTTTAAAGATATCCGTAACGGATTCTAAAGAGATATTGGGTTAGTGACACAGATATTGGTGACATGTTGATGACTTAGTAACGAATCTTCCGATTTTGGAGATAAAGAGTGAGATTTCTGAGATTACTAAAATCTTATAGATTCTTATAGCGATATATTCTTAAGGAATGAAGATATAATTTCCTTGGAGGATATTTTATGTGCTGTAACTGAGACAGTAACATTCCGAGAAAGAGTCAATAATACAAGTCGAAAACCAAATTATTCTGTATAAAGAACGATGACAGTTAATTTTCACTTTGATGTATTAATCTCCCGTGAATTCTCTTTAATCGCTTCATACTACTTCGATTGTTTGATTAAGATTCGTTGTTTGTTTAATTGATTTTAATAATTTTGCTTAATTGTTTGTTGTATAAAACGTGTTGTCTTCGTGTGCTCTTTATCTTAGATTTCGTATAGAATAAATTATCGTCATCGAAACTACAATGAAATCTACAACGTCTAAAAAATAAAATTGTTTCAGAGCATGCATCTGTGCAAGTTAATGATGCAGCTATGCAAGGAGTGATTGATGAAGCTTGAGTAGTCTTCGGCTGCATTAGAAAAGAAAAATTATATCTTCATTGGCATACAAATATTAAAAATATACTAGTAAGTGTACAACTTGAATAGTAGCAAAAGTTTTGATATAATACTATTTTCCGTTAAGAAGCCATTTCGCAATGAACAATACTATAATGCCAATATTTATTCGATAAAGTGGTTTATTCTTCAAATGAAATAGAAATTGAAAAACAGTATTTTAATAAATGAATTAAAATATATAAAATTTAAATATATAATATTTTTTATATATATAATATTTTAAAATATATAATATTTTTAAAACATTTTAAAAACATGTTTTAAAAATGTGCAAAATTTTATTAAAGAATTATTTTTTAAGGTGAGAATAAGACATCGATAAAATTGCATTCGCTTGTTATAAAATATCAATAATAAAACAATATTTAGAAGTAAGAACATATTTTATATGAACTTCCAAATGAATGTTATTTCAGATTTTGCACTTCCTAAAAACTTAAAAATAGATCTGTTATTTAACGTAAAATCTAAATATATGAAATAACTATGCATTATTATATCTCGTTTGAGATTTCTGAAGAAACTATGCATTGTTTATTGATTTTTTTCATATATTTCTTCCCAGAAAATATTAGAAATAAACAAGAAACTTTGAAAGCAAATGTCTATCCGTGCCATTAACATGAAATACATCTATTTCAAAATGTACTTTAGACAATTATTGTGCTTCACTTATTCCGCTATTCACTCTGAATATGAATTCTAAAACCGTTAACCAGTTGAGCGAAATTAAACTAAGCGAAATTCCAATATACAAAGAGCTTGCAATTGCTGAGAATGAAATTAAAGATTAAAATAACGCCAGACATTCGAATTCTCCTGAAATCAACATTGGAATGACAGACTAATTTATCCCATATTTCTAGCATTAACTTCTGTCATTTAATTGTTATTATAAGGCTGAAACCCATTAAACTTTAAATAAATAACTGAGTGAGCCCCTGAGGGTATAGAAAGTCGAAATATCTCTATACAGATTTTCAAGTCAAAGAGCACTGTAAATGTAATGCAATGTTTAATAGCTTTTATGCATTAGCTAATTGCAAATTACCTTTCCAAACCATCTTGAATGTAAAATTTATATTTTTATAATAAATTATAAATAAATCTATAGATAAAATACTATCGCAAATTATCAATAATTGTTCTTAATTAATAAATTCCTTATAAATCGATATATTATGATTAAATCTTTCATATTTATATCCAGTTGACATATAATATTGATACATACTTGTGAACAGGAGTGGTCTTCAAGAAATTTCTAATAATTTCTTCTCTCCTCCTCCACTAACATAAATTGTGGAACTGAAACAAGATCGTGAATGCTAAAAGGGCTCAGATTTTTATTTTCTGAGTTCTGAAAACGAATGTTTCGTGATTATTGGTATTGTAAAGGAAATAAAAATGTATTTTGGGTGCCTTTTTGAACAACCGATTGAAGATTAAATTTGATTAAGAATTCAATTTTAGTAATGCCTAACAAATTTCCTTTATCTAAATCTTTTAGTTTTTCTGAACTTTGCGTTCATAGACCTGAGAAATTACAGGTCGACTGACCATTAACGTCATGACGGATTTATTTCAAAATGCACAAAGAAGTGCGCTTTAAATTTTAAATCTGTGGATCAAATGATGTCGACTTAGCACTTGAAGTCTTGTAGTAAACATGTTCACATGTACAATCATATAGATAGTATTCTTATAAATGTATTTCTATCAAATTTTAATAATTAATTTCTTAATAATTAATTTTAATAATTAATTTCTATCAAATTTTAATAATAAAAATTTACCCATTTAGTGTAAAGACTACATGCGGAATTTCATCCATCTTGCTCAAAACAGTTTTTAGACATTGTGATCACAGACAGATATGTGAAAAAGATAAATATTATTCCATTTTAGAAATTCTAACGTTGGGAAATCTTAAATATGTATAATCTTTTGTGATAAAATGTTTAGTTGTTAGAAAGAAAATAAATTTAATAAATAAATAGGGATTTTGTTAATTTCAAATTAATTTAAATTCTAAGAACAAAGACAGTCAATAGCATACTTCGAAACACTTTTTATGTCGCATTTATTTATAAAAAAATATTGAATTTATAACTAGAGATATAAAGTGCGTAATTTATGATTGATTCTTTATAATATATCCCGATAATAAAATAGCTAATCGGTTCTTTTTAATAGTGATTGGTCAGTGTAATGATTAATTACTTTAAACAGTTATTATAACTATTTTTTGGCTCAAAAAGCCAGAAATATCATCACAATTTATCGAACTGAATTTATCGAAAATGTATTAAAATACATGCACCATTGTAATAGTGGTAAAGTAATATTTTCCTTTTTGAATGCATAACTCATTAAATACACCACAAAGTAATTACAGCATTTTTTCGGTTTTATGAAATATGTAGACATGAAAAATAAATTCTTGTGGGATAGAAAAGAGAGCATATCCACTAAATCGTCCATATTCTGTTGTGTTCAAAGCACTACCGAAAAAGGAAAAAAAAATATTATATTGGGAAATTTTATAATTTAATTCATAAGATGAATAACTGAAAATTACATTTTCTTCATAAAACAAAAAATGACTATGCTAATAGGAATTCAGAATAATCCGAATGCATAATAATCATTGAAATCTTTCTTAATGACAAGAATTCAAAAATTGTTAACATTGCTGATAATCCCGAGGAAATACTCTGAAGTTGGAATGTTAAAATGAATATAATTTTGAATTTTCAGAATTTCAGTATTTAAACTTACTTTTTAAAGATAATCTTGGATCAACAGCAGCAAAGATAGATATTGGTTCGTTAGATCCAGACTTGATTTAAATATTTTGCGAGTTTTGGAACTGATATTAAAACGCTTTAATGAATATACATTTTAAAACTTATTTCAGTTAAACTTTGTTGTTGTTGCTTATCCTCAAAAGGTATGACACATGTCAGATCAGCTCCAGTAAGTTGTTAATCGCCAAAAAAATCCATAATAATAAGGGGATTGGATGTTAAATCTCTCTTAGAAAGTTCGATGCAACCCAGAATTTGATTTGGTGAAGCTGGATGGTCATAGCTTTTTTTACAAATGCGATGGATTTTTCTACCACTTTCAAAGGAAAGATACTTCAGATGGACACTTATTTATTTTGCCAGAGCAGTCTGGGAGCCACTTCTGATTTGAATTTCAGCAAAGTGCCACAGGATGTTTGTTTGTACCATTGTGCGCAGGTGGAATACGCCGTATTAAATTGAGTTTAGATCTTTCATTTGAGTGTAGTACTTGATAAGTAAGCGAAGAGCCAGTGGCCGTTTCATTCTCACTACCCTCTTTAGTCAATCTTTCAGCGACATCAATACCACTAATGTTTACGTGGAATGGGATAAATTGCATTTTGGTTAAATAAAAAATTTTATTAACGTTTAGGGATAACCAATAAAACATTAATTTCCATCACTTCTTTGAATTAAAAAATAATGTGACGATTTTTCCTTTAACTAACTATTTTTTTAATATGAGCATTAAATAGGAGCAAATAATTTTTTTGCAAAAGTCATAAATATAAAATCATAAACTGATCGACTTGCGTTATGTAGTCCTATCCCCTTTTTAATTGAACTTTTAGTCTTAATTATTCATTTAAGTTAACATTGAGATGGTTGCGTAATTTACTCTTTTATGCCGTCTCATGTCGATCTTAAAAATTAGAAAAAAAAACGGACATTAATTTGTTGCAATAAATATGAAAATATGTTGTAAATACCGATATCTAACTTAGCATTAAAAGAATATTACAAAATGAATGAATATTCTATTACTTTATATTTCTGAATCTATTATTCAGATTGATAAAATGGACTGCAAATACAGAACAAATTAATTTAATCTTAATTGATGTTTGTTTAGGTTTAATCTGATAATTAGCAAAATCAACTTTTAATTTAATTAAACTCAATGTAGAAAAAAACATGATTATGATTATTTTTTTTCGTTTACGAGTTTCAGTGAAACGCTGAAAAAATACTAACATTAGTTTCAATCAGAAAATAATAGTTCATTGTTGAAATATCTTTATCAATTATGGAATAATTCGATTATTTTTTGCTGTTTTAATTTATAATACAGCTCTCTAATTCACAGTTTGATTAACAATCCATAATAACTTTATCTCCAAATCAAATCCTCCCTACAAAAATTCTTCTAAGAATTTGACAGGAAAAAATCTAAACAGATGGATTAATTTAATTACAACAAAAGCTAACTTTTAGTGTCTACGGCTACCAATTGCGCTGAGTTTCAAAAGGTAATTAAGTTAGATTTTCAATGATTTCTAATTAGCTAAAGTATTAAAAATGTGAAAAAAATCAAATTCCGCCATATTTAAGCAGTGAGTCATTAGATAGTGTAAATTCTCGTTAGTAGAAATAAATCTTTCCTTCTCTTTGAGAAAATAAAAAAAACACTTTATTTAAAAATAGAATCAACATTTTTGGATCAGCAAATGCATATTATTAACAAAAGAAATGCATTAAATATTTCAGTTTGAATTTGAGCAAATAGTGTTAATTTTAGATAAGATATGGAACGAAAATATTTTTATATCAAATTAAATTAGAAAAAAAAGATTCCACGAACATTCCTTCCATAGATTGCAAGGCAAGTAGTCTTGTATTTGTTCTGATGTAAGACCAAATAATAAAAGGTCAAATATAAGGTCAAATGTCTTCATTAAATTATAATATTATCATGAGAGTTAACTGGCTCCGTAATCGTTGCCTGCAGTTCAAAACGAAGACTGCTTTCTTCAAATCAGTCAAAATGATGAATCGAATCGAATTTGCTTTAATATGCTTCTTGATACAGCCAAGTATGTCAATAATTCTAATTCATCAAACAAGAAATCAAGATGGGTGTTAAGTAAATATTTCTATGAGCAGCTGTTTCGTTGGAAAAAAATTACTCAGCTAGCTTATTTGATTACCTTATTGGCGACAAGTCGTATATGAAAGTTGGTTTCAACTGCTGAAGGAAACATCTTTAAAATGTTTGGTTTATAAGATTAAATTCAGCGTGTATGTTAGAAAAACTTATGCACATATCACTTTTTAATATTATAATCTTTGTCTCTATACTATTTCAGCCTTTTCCAAATGTTAAAGACTCTTTTTCCAGTCTTCACAATTTTCTGGAGTCGGAATTTACGCAGTTCGACAGTTGCTGATTCAACAGAGAACTGGTTCTGGATCAAGAGCATGTTTCATTTGCATGTTTCCAATTAAGTCGCTCGTAGCACTGCCATCTGTTGGCTGATTTTTTTTCATTTTTTTTCTTCCTTATTTTAAAAACAATCCCATAACCTATAAATACTAAACCCGCAAAGAAGGAAGGCGTTGCCAGCTCATATGCCGTCCTCGTCATCTGACAGCTGTTCAAAATCACAAAGTCCGTTCAAAAATAGCCCTAGTGTTGCTTACAAACGGTACGTTATAACAAAACTAATCTAACCAAAATGTTTCTCCTACTCTCTATCCTAATGAAGACATTTTTCTCCAGAAAGTCTAAACACTTCTATTCTGCATCTATTTTCTGAGGAATATCAATAATTGGTATACATTGCCAAGAAAAAGGAGAAAGATAAGAAAAAAATTGTAAAAATAATAAAAGCATCGTCGTAATTTTTTCTTTTCTCCTCAGTGATGGATAACAAGAAGCCCCTTAAGGATTTTTCTTTATTTACTTCAAACCTTTGTATCTGCAATCGATGGATTCCTATACCTCTTTCGAAAGGCGCTGTGTCCTGTCAAACGTATAGACCAATGCCGTCTACAATTTCTCTTTATTCTTGTTTAAAAGTATGGGATTATTTTCAGAAATGACGTAGGAAGAAAATTAAATATGTTGCAGGTTGTGTATTGATAGATTGGTACTGATTATTGAAGAATCAGACCCTTTATTTCAAATCTGGTTTGCTTAGATTATCAGTAGGATAGTGAGTAAAATCATAAAATTATAGTTAGAAATATCAATCTTTTAAATTTTTAATATTTATGCAAAACATTTTTAAAACTTTAGGTAATCTATTAACTTTCAAACCCAAAATAAACATTTTGAATTATCATTGATAAATTTGACAGCAACTGGAAATTAAATTGCTATCAGCAAGTAAACAATAACTTTACTGCTTAATGATTCATTGACGTGTTAGATCCAGGTTCCATTTCGAAACTATTCCAAATCTGCATGTGAAAATCTTCCTTATTTTGAACTACGGTCTTACAGTAAAGGCAATATGATATGGAGCTTCTGAATTCATACTTCCACGCAATGTTAACAATCAGAAGATCAGTTACATAATGAACTTGGTCATCGGCCATGATAAGTCTCCAGTGGAACTGAATTTAGATCCTTGCCATCAGAATATAACATTCTTCTTTTAATTAATTCAATGCCACAGATGTCATCAGTCGCCTGCACTTGATTTGGCTGTGACCACCGATGGACCAACAATCGTGAGGACCACCAATGACGGGCGCAGCTAGGTTTCTAGAAATCGATAATTTGAACACAAGTCAGTACTTATAAATTGTTTATTATTAACATTGTTACTATAATAGTGCGAAGAGGAAAATGCATTATAAAATATTTTAAAAATTCTTTTTTTATAAAATATTAATGTATTATTCCTGCACATTTCGATGTATCGTATTAAAGCACTTAAAATAAAATAAGTATGAGCCAAAGCAATTTTTAAAATATGTCACTACTTATTACTATTTTTTACAATCGTGCTTCTTAATCACTTTTAATATTTTTGATGATACATTTTGTAAAATCTTCGAACAGTTCTTGCCTTTCCTGGCATTGCTTTAAATTCATGTCGAATTTTCTTAGTAAACGTTCATGTAGATATATATATATCTCAATTTCATTACCACAACATTTTATTTATTGCACTTTGAAGCAACATTACAATATCTTTGTTCAAGAAATAAATTTGATCAGATGTCTTTTAATGACTTTTAACATTAGTCTACTAAAGTATTTTTTAAATCTATTTTTGCTATTCAATTTAGAGTTTTTTGTAATTATAAATATTAAGAAATCTTCTCAAATCTCTTATTAAAAATCTTTCTTGTTCATGGTAGGTGAAGTATACATATAAATTAATTCATCTACAAATTACACAAAATATTAAAAAAAAAGTTTATTTTATATTTTTCTTATGATTGAGTTGGATATCATGTTAGGTTTCTCATCAACTTTGCAGTAGCAAAATATCATGATCGATGCTATTCAAACATAATCTTAAAATGGCGAACTTGAAGGAAAAACTTTTCCTCAATTTTTTCCGGTCTAAAATTATTATATACATAATATTTTTAGAAAAAAATTGCACCAGCTCTTAGGAACATATTTACAAAAGATGGAGTTTCTAAGTTCGAGTAAAGAATATCCATTTGGAGCTTTCTGGCTCTTGTACAAAAATTTGAAAAAATATGTATCTGAGAATGCATATAAATTACAAAATATTTTATTTGCGCAGTTTTGCTTCTGTTGGTTGGTCCCGCGAAAGGGGTTAAGCACTACCTTTGAAATGTGAATTCTTCTGGTATGCATTGACAAGTTGGAATAAACAATAAATTTGAACTGTATGTTAAATAACGATCTGTGTATTCCGTCAATTCCTGTCGATCTATCAATTACATCCTCTATCAATATCGTGAATCTATCTCATGGACTTCTAGTGAATGTAGTCTATGCAAAACGATGAAAAAACAGCTCTAAAGCAAAGAAGATTTGACAGCAAACTATTAAATACATACTTAGGCATATCATACTTATTATTTATTACACATAGGAAATCACTGGCTAGAAAATAATAAAAATTATTCTTCTATTATTCCAAAATATTATCAACAATCAAAAATCGAAAAATTCTTCTATTATTCCAAAAAGATATTAGTTATTTATTTAATTATTTTCTTTCATCCATAAACAAATAAAAAAAATTAATATATTTTTATGTTTATGTTTCATATGTATCATATTTGAAATAATCTTGGAAATTTTAGATAACACAGAAAACTAAAGTAAACACTAAGCCAACATATCATCAATTAGATACTGAAATTGAGTTCTGCCAATGGTTGAGAAAGTGTAAAACTCAATGCAAATAGATGGGGGTGTTGATAAAAAGGAAATGAAATAATAAATTAGATTTCAATGAAATATTAGGTAAATGATTCAAACAAATTACCTAAAATATTTTTAAATGTTTATCTGATTGTCGTAATGATAATCTTAGATCCTTCAGAACGCTCTCGGAGTACAAGGAATTGGTGGCTAGATCGACACAGTGTATCACTGAGTTTTTCAGGTCTTCAGTTCGAGGGTCGAAACCGAGAAGTTACCTATATTGACTGTGAATTATTCCAAATCATGTAACTCAAAAATAAAATTTAATTTCAAAATATTTCTATATTTAATCGAAATTTTAAGAGTCAAGTTCACGCACATGCCAGAATTCATTTCTATTCTTATCATTGTGCTTTTAAACCAGATTGATACACTATTTTAAACTCTTAGTGTATTGTCCCAATGAGAATATTAGACCCTTCAGAAGCAGTTGGGATACGAGGCTTGGTGACTATATCGACAGGGTGTGTCACTGAGTTTTGCAAGTCTTCGAGTTGCAAGTTCGAGGGTCGAAACTTAGACATTTTTTAAAAATTTATTTTAGTTATTTTAAACCGTTATTCCCACTGTTACTATGAATTATTCTAAATCATATACTACAAAAATAAAATTTAATTAAAAAAATATTTTTATATTTGATCGAAATTTTAAGAGTCATGTTCACGCATATGCTCAGATTTCATTCCTATTCTTATCAATGAGTTTTTAGACCAGATTGACACAGTATTAAAATGTCTTAGTGGATTGTCCCAATGAGAATCTTAGACCCTTTAGACGGGCTTGGAATACGAGGCTTGGTGGCTAGCTCGACAGGGCGTGTGACTGAGTTTTGAAGTCCTTCAGTTCGAGTCTCGAAACCAAGAAACGTTTTTAAAAACTTTTATTTTTGTATAATTCTTTTTAATTTATTTTAACTATTTCCCTCCATTATTCCCACAGTTCCTAAGAATTATTCCAAATCATATACTACAAAAATAAAATTTAATTTAAAAATATTTCTATCTTTAATATAAATTTTAAAAGTCAAGTTCAGGGATATGCGCAGAATTTATTCCTATTCTTATCAATGTGCTTTTAAACCAGATTGACACAGTATTTAAAACTCTTAGTGGATTGTCCCAATGAGAATATTAGTCCCTTTAGTAAGCCTCGGGTTACGAGGCTTGGTGGCTAGATCGGCAGGGCGTGTCGCTGAATTTTGCAGGTCGTCAGTTCGATTGTCGAAACCAAGAATTTTTTTTAAAAATTTATTTTAGCTATTTCTTTCATCATTCCCACATTTTATATGATTTATTCCAAATCATATACTACAAAAACAAAACTTAATTTAAAAAATTTTCTATATTTAATCGAAATTTTAAGAGTCAAGTTCACGTACATACACAGATTTCATTTTCATATTCTTATCATTGTGCTTTTATGGCAGATTAAAACCTTATTTTAAACTATTAGTGGATAGTCCCAATGAGAATCGTTGACTCTTCAGACGCTTTAGGGAAACGAGACTTGGTGGCTAGATCGGCATTGAGTCTCGCTGAATTTTGAAGGTCTTTAGTACCGACAACGAGAAAAAAATGTTATACATTTTTCTTGGTTTTTAAAAATTATTTTAACTATTTTTTTTCATTATTCCGACAGTTGCTATGAAATACTCTAAATCATATACTACAAAAATAAAATTTAATTTCAAAATATTTCTATATTTTATCGAAATTTTACGAGTCAAGTCCACGCACGTGCGCAGATTTCATTTTCATATTCTTATCATTGGGCTTTTAGACCAGATTGACACCGTATTTAAAACTTTTATCGGATAGTTGTAATAAGAATCTTAGACAGCAGAGACGCCTTTGGGACGCCAGGTTTCGTGGCTAGAGTGGAAGGTCATGTAATTGAGTTCTGCAGGTCTTCAGTTCGAGTCTCGAAACCAAAAAAATGTTTCTATATATTTCTTCTATTCTATTTTCTTTTTTTATAATTTTTAAAAAAAAATATGTAAGATAATTTTCTTTATTATTCCCACAGTTACGGTGAATTTTTCCAAATCATATACATCAAAAATAAAATTTAATTTTTCAGGCACATGCGCAGAATTCATTTCTTTACAAAGCATTGTGCTTTCAGACCAGATTGACATCTTGCTTAAAAATTTTATTGGTTAGACATAAGGAGAATCTTAGACCCTTCAGACGCTTTCGGGATTCGGGCCTTGGTGGCTAGATGGGCAGGGCGTGTCATTCAGTATTGCAGGTCTTCAATCCGACCAATATATTTGTATATTTTTTTTAATTTATTTCTGACATGTTTCCTCATTATTCTCACAATTACTATAAATTATTCTAAATCATATACTTTAAAAATAGCGTCTAATTTACAAATATTTCTATATTTAATCGACATTTTAAAAGTCAATAAAGCTCATATGCGCAGAATTTATTAATATTCTTAGCATTGTGCCTTATATACTAGATGGGTATCATATTAAAATATTACTGACATCTAAAGTGACCACATATTTTATTTTTGTAATCAGAGAACTCGTTTCAAAGTGATGTCTTAAATTTCATTTTCACCAGAGAGGAATTACCTTTCTGCAACATAAGAGACATTTTTTTCAAGAGGCGGTAAATTATTTTTTTAAGATCCAAATATAAATACATACATCGGTAATATAAGAATTTTTTTTTTTTTTTTTTTTTTTTTGCTGGCTGTGAAATATTTAATAATTATGATGTCAAAACATTTCATTTTACATAGTAATTGAATATATTAAAGAAAGTGGAAAACATTTTATAACTAATTAAAATAAATCTAATAGTAAAATCTTAATTTCAGTAGGTTTATATATCTTTGCTTAAAATACAAATTAAATGCAAAAATAATAAAAACGTAAATATGTGCAAATTTGTAATAGAAGGGGTTTTAGGTTGAATAGAGGTAAAATGTTTTCCCAACTTTGGCGAATATTCATAAGCTTTTAATTTCATGTAATTGTCGAGGATTTCGCCATTATGTGTTCTTAATTTGCTTTTAATAATAATTATATCCGAAAACAATTGTTCACAATAGTCAACAATTATCAAGATGCTAAATGCATATATTGTAAGTTGATCATAAAAATCAGAAAGACAGTTCCATGCTTCAAATATAATTTCTTCTTGCTTCCTATATTTTGAAAGATCCATCCACTAGATGCCAATTTTCATATGTCTTTAGCTAAGTTTCCTTGTTCTGCCTATAAATTCATAAACTATTCTACCTGTAGATCTTTGTTTTTAAGATCTGTCAATGGTTGAGAACAGTGTAAAATTCACCTCGCATACCTTCACCACAAGTGACTGGATTAAAAATAATAGAGTAGGCTTTCTAGATCTATAATCTTTCAAACGTCTGTTAAAAAAACTCGTACAGTTTTACAATTGCTATGACAAAAATGAATTGGGAAAATATTGCAACCTGAATTGTTTCTGTAATAACTTAATGTTTCAAAATATAATAAGTATCTATTCCCCAAAAAATAATATTATTCAAATGCTCATACAGAAGTATCACTTCTAAAGGAGTGAGTGTATGCAGTATTAACTCTCCCTTGTGAATTTTTATTCAAATTGCTTAAATGTGTTGTCATATTAACAAAAAAATAAAAATTTTACATACCATTCATCATTATTTAACACAGGATATTCAATTCCTTTTTCTAATAGGAGTGTCTTGTTATGCTCAAGGCACGAATATTTAGCTCGATTTCCTTTATCAGTAAGTATTCTGAATTAGTAATGCGAAGTTTGACATTTAAGAGCAATAGTGTTAATAAGTTTTTAAGAAAGCACTTGGCGAAATTTTTATCTTCAGAATTCATGAGATCTCAGCATTTCGAAATTTAGTCATTAAATCGAATGTATATATTGGGCATCTTTTTTGATTGCTTCAAACTAAAATTCATCATGGAGCAAAAATTTTAGTAACATTACATACCGAGTTTCAGTTATCCAAGTAATTTTATTTTTTAATTATCTCTTTAATATGCATGCGTATGGATAGACCACACTTAATACCACATAACATTTCCGTTTCCAGAGCTCATATCACCCCACCCGATTTGGAAAAATATAGGTAGGTAGTTAAAAATACGAATGATAAAAAACGATATAATATAAAAAAAAAATGTAAAAAAGCGAGAAGGGGAAAATATCTGGTGTATAATAAAGCTAGATGAATGATGATGTTCAATATGAGTGAAAAAATAAAGCAATTATAAGAATTAGATACTTGAGGAGACTTGAGGATATAATATGAATAGGATTGTTAAAATATTACGTGTAAAAATTGGTGGGGTTAATCTAATCGGAATAATTATCCATGATCAATCAGAAATCTAATCATGTTTATGAGTTGATACCTTATCTACTTAATACGCTAAAATTGTGTATCGAATCTTATCCATACAACTTTCTTTTTGCATTTTATAACTATCAGAATAAATCCTTATAAATATATTTCGTGCAAAATTTAATAAAAATATACAAGTAGGGTGTAGATATAGCATACTAAATTTCATTTATCTAGGAATTAGAAAAAATAGAATTATAAGGAGGTGGAAAAGTCTTCACCTATTTTAAATGTAGTAGTAAATATAACCACATATTTCAATTTTCAATATTACAAAAAAAAATGTCCCATCATCTTATAAATCTTTAACTTATTGTTTCCATGATAATTTCGACTTGCAAAATAAAAATATTTTATTCTCTGAAGTAAAAAAAAGGAGGAAAAGATAAAAACGGGTTATAGCCATCCCTTAAAATGATCGATATTCTTTTGAAACACTTTTATTCACAAGCTACTGCGTCTTCTCATGCTTCCATAACTTTAAAGTTTATTTTAACAAGCAAACTTCTTAAATTTTGCAACTAAACTAAGTTCAGAAAAAGACCTGTTCCGCAGGAAATTAGGTGCATCGGATAATTCATCATGTGTTTGAAGTGGGCTGTGCCCTTTTCTGTCAACCTCAGCATAATGGAGTTTCTAAAGTATTCCAAACTGAACTCGGCTTCTTTTAAATGAATCAGGCTAGCTACTCATTGATAGGCAGTCTCCATTGAATAATCTTTCTATTTGCTATTTACAATCCACCCTTTCTATTTATAAACCTTTCTCAAGCGAATTTAAAGAAATAATTCAGCTTCTTTTGGGGTTCTTACGTGCGTTGCTTGATTCCGATAGATTTGATGCTGATTTAAAGAACTTTTTTTTGGATTTTAGTACCTTTACTATTTCAAAAGAATAAGAATTTATTTTTGTATCAATTGACATAGTTAATTATATCATACAGGTTCTAAAAATAAGTGTTTAGTCGATTTTTTTTTTGTGAAACTATTTAATACTATTTTATATTCAGTATTATTAGTCTCTTAACAAATTTCGTTATAAAACTCTTAAGGGACTAAGAATATATGAATTTGTTTTCTTTTGTAATTTTGTTTCTACGCTTATTTTCTTATGATATATGCTTCGTTTGCCGTTTTATTTTTTTAAACTTCTATTTTCACAAAATCTAATTTTTTATAAATAGGATGAATTAAAATCGAAAAATATGTTTTATTTTATCTCTGTTTTTCAAAACATTTTCGAGCTCCTAATTCTAAATTAAAGTCATTTGTTCATTTAAATTATTCTTACAATTATCTTAATACTCCATATTAAAGAGTATGGAGATGTCATATTATTTATGAATCGAACTTTAGCTTTTATAGAATAAATAGAAATTCCGTTTATTTATTAGTTCGCGAATTAGATTATGTATTTTTATGTTAAAATTTTAATCAAATCATTTAATAAAATTCTAATATACAAGTTTTTTTTAATTCCTTTCTTACTTTAATTCCCCTCCCTCAAAAAAGCCTTTTTCATCCGATTTTCAATATAATTTTTATTTTTAATTTATATTTATTTTCATAGCGAGTCATGTCTATTTAGTAAAAATACAGAAAGTGACTTTTATTAAGTACTTTTCAAAGAAATTTAATACATTCACTATCAATTAGTAATGATATGTGAGGCTTATAATTGGATAGAAAAGCAAAATTGATCCATTTCGCATCATTGAGTATGAAAATAATTTTGCTACATGAACTTAAATTTAATTACTGTGCTTTTAAATATAAAGATTGGATAGAAATTTTTTTTTCTTCGTGAAATTATATAAGAAAGTAGCAGAAAAAAATCAGAATTTTTTGTATTTAATACCAAAATTATAAGGAATTAGAATTTATTCAAATATGAAGAAGTTTCTGTGAACTTAGGACACACTTTGTACTTGCATACAAAATAATAGGTGGAAATTTATTTTTATTAAATTACTTCTTCTATATTTGAAAAATGCACGACATATCTTTCTTTTTTTCCATGCTACCTTACCCTACTCTGTATTATCTCTATTTCTTTCCAATGTGAGCCTTACATCAGAAATAGCAAATACTTTTCTTCAGCAGTTTTGGAAAAAAAAATAAAAGTTCTTCTCTAACCTTCCACTAGAGTCAGACACCAATCAAAGGTTTGCCCTTGACTGAAATTCATAAACAATGAATGCCTGAAAAACATTAAAAAAATTCCTCAAATTAAAAAATACCTATATACTTATCATTGCGTTTACCTAAATAAGTGGTAAAATCAGGAATGATCTCTAAATACATTATTAACGATGGCATTAAATACACTATAGTGAATTCATTTAGTCAATGCGCTAAAATTCTGTCAACAATGTATGATATTTTTTTCTGTTTCTAACACATGATACCATAAAATTGATGTGTCCCAAAGTGACGTGCTAATAAAGAAATTGAAATTCTGAAGTTTTGCATATTTAACATATAATGAATCTAAGCAAAACCGTTAACTTAAATATTTCTTACTTATTACTTATTAAATTAATTAATTACTTATTAAATTACTTATTAAATTGAGATATATCTTTATATGTAACATCATGTTCATAAGTTCGCCAAATTGTCTGAAGTTAAGATTGTGTTGTTTTTATCGCCTTATTTGAGTTAGGTTTACATAAACCGATCTAATAGAAATTAAACTCGCGACATCAGAACGCTAAAATCATCAACCTAAATGACTGATTCATCTATCTTCAAACTTTCGCGGAACTGTAACCACTTTTTTATTTATCAACAATAAAAAAATCAGTAGATAAAATATTTAATGACACAATAAAAACTATTTGAATTTCAGGGTAATGTAATGTACCATTTCAATGTAATCTGCTGTTTTATATTAAACAAAAAACGACCGTTTCAAAAATTATCAAAATTCAGGAAAATTTGCACTATTATAAAGTTGACATCAATATATATATATATATATATATATATATATATATATATATATATATATATATGGTGTTTTAAATGGTGTAAAATTAATTCAGTGTAATAATATTTTTATCATATCATAACTTATATACTTATCATATAAACTTATTATATAAAAGGCCAATACTCAGCTTTATTTTTAATTGAATAAAATTTCAAATAATTGCTCCAAAGCAACATTCCTACATTTCAAGGTATATATGTGCCAGATTTGGTAGTTTTAAGTTAACCAGTTTGATCTGCAGTATTTTAAGTTAACCAGTTGGATCTGCAATACACACAGACTACTTTAACTTTTTTTATTAATAGATATATATACAGATGCTTTTTATTATGTTTTGGGTAGCATCATTTTGCCTCGGTCAAATTTGAAACCTCTTCTGAAAAGAGAATAATATTAAACACGAAACGATATAATATTCATGCGTTGAATTTTGTGGTCATCAATAGCTATTTTTTCTTTGCAAAAATAGAAAAGCAAAATAGGATGACAATGCTTTTTATTAAATAACACGACCCAACAGCGAAAAAATAATCATGCATATTTTAAGTTAAAAATAAGGTTAAAGTAGACAGTCAGGAATCATTAAAAAAAGTTAGCTCAAATTTTTGTTTGGAATGCAGTCATTTATCTTCGCACTCAATATGATAATTTTGCTTTTATTTTTGTTTACAAAAATAACTGAAATATTTCACAAAGGAATTTTAATAGAAATATCTTAAATGGATGTGAAGAATGAATATTAATCTCTGAACGCAAAGGCTTTGGGTTCTTGATATATTTTTACAATGATGTATTCGAATCCGGCAGTTAAATTAGAACAATGTTTCACTTTTTTTCATGACAGCTTTGCCAATTGTGCATCTCTAAAATCGTTTGCATCTTCAAATTCTCTTATTTGGCAGCATTTCAATGAGCCAAAGTGGAAATTTAAACGTGAGTAGTTAGAAATATTTAGATGAAAGATGGATTACAAGAAAAAAAAATGACCGTCTTTCTCGATCACGATAGATTCTATTTAAACAAAGTTCTGAAAATTAGGATATTCTGGCATTTCTGTTTCGAATGCTATAGCATGTGGAATAATTATAAGCTTGGTAAGTCGTAAGCATGTTTTGCTCTACAAATGTGAGTTCTAATTTTTCTTTTTATTTATTCTGAGCTAGAAATAAAAGAGCTTCTGTTCTTTTTTGTTTGGTATTAACAAAATTAAAATTAATTTCTGTTTAAGCTTACAAAGTTTACTTAAACTTGTATGTGTATAAATATACCTGATTAATTGTTTTATCATTTGTTTCTAACAATGAATATTTTTCATTATTATTTTTGTTCCAGCGCGTTGTGTATTATTATTTGAAAACAATTATTCAATGAAAAACCAATTATTCTTTTATTAATTTTGAGTTTTCTATTGGAAATTATAAAAAGTGCTCGCCGTTTACCATTATTTACATATACATTATGGTAAATTAAATTAAGTATACTGGGAAAATTGTGAACTTTGCTTTATATTACATAATCCATTTATATTTGATATAATGGCAGTTAAATAGAAAGCACTGCAATCGGCAGTTAATTTGAAATACTCGGTCGAAAACATGTTAAGCCTAACCTCGTTAGCATGTGAGAGGGGGGACTGAAGCCTTCCTCATTTGGCGGTGGGGAAATGAAAAGAATTTTTGGCGGGAAATTTCCAAAATTTTGCTTAATTTTAAATAATTAAAATTATAATTAAAAAATTTAATTTAAATTAATTGCAATCGGTATGAACTTATTATGTATTTCGACGACTATTTTTAATATTGCTTACCGCACATTTATGAATTCCACTGATACCGGTACCTTGGGAAAAGGTTTGGGACGAATTTAACTATCATCTGATTGATATTCCCGCTGACGGGCTTTTTTTTTTGCAAATTCTCAATAACTTATTGTAACTTTCATGCTTTTAGTGCAGTTCGTTACTTTTATTTTAATTTTAATTTATAACTAAAATTAGAAAAGCCTCCAAACTGAGCATTTTTTTCTCTAAAAACCTTCCTAATTAGGAAATTTTAATAAACCCAGAGAATATTCATTTGCTTGTTACCCAAGAAATCCTTTGTGCCAGCTAGTACTTGATGTGAAATATGAAATTATAAAGTAATATTTAATATTCCGTGTATTTGACTATAGGTTAGACAAAGTAATGAAAGGAATAATTTCGCTTTGAAGATTTTTTTCTCAAATAGTAAGTCACTTGACGTCTTTAGAAATGTCGACATGAATTGCAAATTTACATTTAATTAAACATTTTTCTAACTTAAAAAATAATCCAATACATTATTTAAATTAAATGTTGAATGAGCCCTGAAACAAAAACAGCAACTGATAAGTCAATATTTATTTCAATAATTACAACCCTTTTGAATGTTATACATTTCCTTTCTCTTCGGCAGTGGGTTTTATTTCGTATTAATTGCATTTGGGAGGTCTAAATTCATAATAAAAACGTATCACTCATTTTTGAAATTCGAATATGTGACAAACTTGGTACGTGTACAAGCACATTTGTCTTAATAAATCTTGGAAATGGTACGATTTCGAGTTATGTAACTTTAGAATTTTTTTTCACTAATTTTTTACAGATAAAAAGCATTACAGTGTATTATTTGATTTGAATTTAACAGTCAATACAGCCTTCACAACTTTTAATAGAAGTTTTATGATAATTAATCTTAATTTTTCATTATTTAAATACATAAAAATTAATATATTCAGTTATGTTCAGGATGAATTACAACTAAGCATATTATCCAACAACTAATCCAGATAAATTTTTAACTCGTCTACTGCGATGCATTTGGGACACTGGATGCATTTGGGGTCCATTCATGCATCATATGACATAGACCGGATATCGAATGGAAGGATGTATTCACTAAGTCAGTAGTTTGGATCCTCTGCAGAATTAGATGTCTTTTTCTATGTTATTTCTTATCTATAATAGAGAAGGGATCATCTTGTTAGATCGTAAGTATGAATTAGATATAATCATGAATCACAAGCGGATCACATTAATCTTATTTATGACAGGAGTAAATTTTTAGTCCATCAAGAGACTATATATCAATTTAAAAATGATTTATTAGAAATCATTTATTTCATTGAGAATAATTGTAAAAAGAGAAATATTTTTAATAAATCAATTATTATAATAAAAAAGAAATTGGCTAAAATAATTTAATGCCTTATATAAAAATGCTTTATAAAATTGAAGTTTTTACATCATCGCGGAATTAAATCCATCCTAATCAGAATATAAATTTATTTCATTGTGCTTATTTCTTTCTTAAATGGTTACTAAGTTTTTAATTTTAAACAATTTTACACTCGGTATATTTCAAACTCCTTAATTTGGCCAAGCGACTAAAAGGGCATTTTATCGTCAAAATTATTTTTGCTACAAAATACGACATAGTTAATTTCATGAAAAACAAAAGAATTCCGCTTTTGATAGTTAATGTTTAGTGAAAAAAATGGTTTAATATAGTTAGATTTTTTTTCCATTCTTATATTAATTATTAACATGATAAAATGAGATTCAATTACAAGAAGCCAATTATCTGACTGTATTTTATAAAAAGGAAGAAAAGTCTGTTAGCCGAAAAGCCTGTCTGGATTAACTTTTGCCGCTAACAAAACATGAGCACTTTTTAAAAGAATTAATTCCCTTCATTGAACAATGATTATATAAGCATGAATTTCCTTATGAAAGTAGGTGGAAAATTAGTTAAAAATTTCCCAGAATAGCATATTTTTGCATTACTGTATATTTTCTTTACGACGTACTTTTAAAGCAGAATAAAATTCCTCCACTTCCTGTCATAAACACTCGAATGACGAAAAAATATGAAATTATTTTTTAGAAGCGATTCTGATTTGAATATCCAGGTAAACAGAATATTTATTACGAATAGACTGAGTGAATATTGAATTCTAAGAAAAAGGGTTTTCCTAGGGGGGGGGTTTATTCATTTAAAAATCAAATAATACATGTCTAATTATTATGAAATATTCCATTTGAAATACAAATTGATTCTTCTGTTTACAGTGCATTTGTATAAAACATTAAGATCATTTTTTTCTCTCCTTCATTTTGTAGTGTAGTCATAAGTACCACATTTTTTTTAATATCTTAAAATAAATCTCGCATATCTTGCAGCAATTTTAGTCTGATCAGAGTAAAAATTTTAATTAAAAAAAACATCCTTAATTTGTAAAGGAGAAATAAAGTGCATAAAAAATTACATATGAGTGCAGGATTTCAGACTGAAAATATTTTTGAAATCTTATTTTTAATATTTTTTTAGATTATAGTAAGATCACCAAGCTCCATTATAAATAAGACACTTAGTTTACGCCAAGATGGTTGACGACAGTTTTAATTTTTTGATGATTTATAGCGGGACTATAAAAATAAGTGCAAAAATATGTTTAGGCCAACATAGAACCGTTAAAATATGGACCATTTATCCTCATAAATTATTGCCATAAGGATTGAACTTTCATACATTAAAAATATATACTAAGCTAAGCAAATCTTTGAACATAATTTGTCTTCTACTGCTAATGTGCATAAAGTGACTGGGAAAAACTAATTTAGACAACTAAATAATATAATCGGTTTGATGTGCTTAGTGTTTAACCGTCTTCTTAAATTACTAGCAGTTAAAAAGAAAAATAACTGCAACAAAAATCAGAGTTTGAGACAGTAATAAAATCTAGAGGTATTCTTTGCTTAATAAATTACATTTTCGAATTCTTAAATTTTTTTTCGATTGAGTGTTTTTTGAAGACCAAATGGTATCCCTTCCAAGCTAACCGATTGAAATTTTTTTCAATAGATTTCAATTAAAATATTAGATATATTAATTAGAATCTATATGAATCTATTGGCAGTGAAATTAAAGTCAATTCTAGTCATAAATATAAATGTAAATTTTATCTAGTATTTTGATTCCTAAATCCAAATTTAATTGCTGAAATCATTTATTACAGAAATATTTCAAAAGCAGATTGCATGTCTTGCAACATAAAATGTCCATAAAATAGCAGTTTTGCTCATTTTTCTCTCTTGCCTTCAAAAGAATTTTATTTTCAATTTACGAAGTTTGAAAATTCTTTCTCAAACACTCATGAATATTTGTCTTTGCTATATCACAGAATTATCCTTCTATAATTAATATAACACAGAAATATTGCTCCTTTTACATGTAATAATCAAAATGTCTTTACATTTCTCTTGCATGGCTGATTTCTCATATTTTCCAACTAAAAATCGCTTCAACTATCAACCTCCAAATGTTGCTAAAGTCCATATAAATGGGAATGTAGAACAATTTAGAAAAACCTTTAATTTTCAATATGACAAAAAAATTTTTTTTAAAGAAATCAGGGATATTTTTATACCAAAGAGAAGTTTAGCTGAAAGTGTAAAAAAAAAAAAAAAAAAAAAAAGGAACCCACTATATTTTTTGATTTCCTCGAAAACGTAAAGATTAAAAAATATCTCATTTCCTCATATACATATTGTATTTGGAAAAAGGAAGATTTTACTTTTAAATGAAACAGAATTTCAGTTGCTTTAAAAACAATTTTAAATCCAGCTTTATGCACTTTCCGCTTTGCCACCGAAATCATATAAGAAAACACGGCCTCAAGAAAACGAAAGTTTTTACTCTCAAAAAGGTTCCTATTATTTCAAAAATGGTAATGTAGGCCTTATAGTAAGCTTTAAAAGTTTTCGTTGTCACCATCCTCCTCCGCTTCCAAATTTCTTGAAACAACAGAAAAAGTTATAAAAAAAATTGATATTTAGAAAGGTTGCTTTTCATAAAACAAGTAAAGAAGTTAATACAAATCGAAAAATTTCGTTGCTCAAATTCTGTTCAATAAAACCATTTTACTTGAAAAAAAAATAAAGAAAAACTGAGATTTAAAAAAAAGCACACATTTTCCATTTCTATTATAATTTTATTTCAGTAAAACATCTATAATGTCAAAATAGCCTTTTCTTTGACCTTTAATGATAACTTTGAAGGCAAAAAGTAACATCTTGCTTCAATACTTCTTAACGTACAAAATCTTACTGACTTCAGAAATTGATAACATTTGTACTATGTTGAGAAATAACCAGCAAAAATACGCATAATATTGTAGCGTAGCTGTTAACTGGTTTATAAGCTTTCACCACAGACTCCCTCCAGTGAGTCGAACGATATGGCTGTTGAGTCTAATGTGCCCATTTGAAGAGAGCCAAGCGTTATGGTGAGCGTGTGTGGTTGCTGCATCAAGTGAGTCTGTCGACTTTGGTTGCTGCGTCAAGTGAGTCTGACGACTTTGGTTTGGACTTTGGCGCCAACACAGCTGTACGAAGGTTGAAGGATCATCGTCCGAGGTCACCAATGCGGCGAATTTGTGATGTGCGAGGATAGAACCTGGGACCTTGTGGTTCGCAGCCGAGTAACATGACCACAATACAAAAGCAATTGCTCGAGTTTCGTAGCTGTTAACTGGCGTATAAGCTTTCACCGCAATATCCATAAAGCATTCGAATTATATTTTCTCCTTCATGACAACATGCTGGCTCTTCTATAATTCTGAAACTGTGTTACAATCTTTACCCACGAACAGGATAGCTAATGTCTTTGGTAATGTAAGTTTATTGAATTCAAGAGCAGTTAACAATAGTAATCGGTGCCTTTAAATTCAAGGATATTTTTTATAGAATGAAAGTGGAAAGATGATGCATTTATCTTCAATAATAAAATATCCCTTTGTAAGAAGTATCGAATGTCTCAGAACCTTAATCTAATGCATAGATAATGGTAAAAGAAATCATAGGATTAGAAGCTTACGATAAAAGAGCTATTTAGGTCTGCGAGCTTATAATAAAGGAATTGTTTAGGACTACAATCTTCTGGTTAACACGTTACTGAGAATGAAAATCATAGTTACTTACTGTGAATAGCAAAATGGTAATTTTTAAAATAAAATTACCCCCAATCAGTAAGTATTTTGAAATTTTATAAGGCAACTGGGGTTTAAATTTAAAATTTGTTGTCCACATTTAAACTGATTATTTTAGTCTTTTAAGAAATCAAGTCCAAAATATTTCGAATAAGAAATTGGAACTGTAACAGCCAGCTAAAAAAGAAACCTTGGAAGAATTCCACAGATCACATTGTAAACTAAAACTAATTTCAGGAAAATATAAATTATAGTTCATATAGTGGTTCATTAAGTTATCACTAATGTTTTATACATTTTCTAAAACAAAAAAATGCGTAATTTTTTCTAATAAATTATAAATTTATTAATTTTGTAAGTTTATTTACTACCCTGATAACAGAATACCCAAATAACTGTCCTTCAGAATAGTGGAATATCGTGAGCTTGTCGCATTATAAATATCTGATAAAGTTTTTAAAAATAATATACACTTATTGTAACGGTTTGTGTGTGTGTGTGTGTGTGTGTGTGTGTGTGTGTGTGTGTGTGTGTGTGTGTGTGTTGACACTCAACAAACCAGATCGTTCGGCCTGGAGCTATCAAATTTGTTTTAAGTATACTTTAGGGAATTGAAATTTGCACATCATAGCGATTTTTCTGAATTTAGAATTTAACCAGTTAAAAAAAAAAAGAAGCTAGATTTCGATTGGGATGTTGCGATATCGTCCGAAAATATTCACACACAAAAAGGGGTTTTTTACACTGTTTTAATGTCTAAAATATTTAAATTTTCAATTATTCCAATTTTGTTGCTTTAAAATTCTTTGATCTGGATCCTATATTTCGATAACATATTTTTAAGTATATTTCTCAAAAATGTAATCAATTTTTGAATGAAATTAGATTTATCAATTATTTGATTGTTGAAAGCGAAAGAAGGATTCTGTACAATATCTATTTTGTAAATAGCATGGTTTTAGTGTTCAACAATTTGACAGAATCATGGATAAAAAGCTTTATCTAAACATTAATTAAAAATTTTTATTAAATATAATCAGTATCTCTAGTGAGCCAGCTGATTGCCAATGTAGACTAGTTAATAATTAAAAAAAAGTGATATGGTATTAATATAAATTTGGTGTGTTATTTATTGATATATATTGGAAGATGTATAATTTTTTATTTTTTTTTTCGTAACTTGAAACTGACATTTAAAAAACTTAGAAGATTGTAATAAATAAATACTAGAAAATAATGTTAACATGTTTGTGTATTAGTAACGTAATATATGGTACTTTATTATAACCTCAAGAAATTCCTGCTTATTTTATATGCAAAGAGAATTGATTATAAACTTCAATAATTTTTAAAGTGATGATTCCTAATTTAAGGTAAGTCAACCATCTAACTCTCCAACCCACCACAAAGGCGCACGGATTTAAATCATAAAAACTGAATGGCCGGACCGCCACAACAGCAACATTGTGGTTGAGTCTTAAGGGCCGTCACCGGCCACGGTAAAACCCTCCCCGAAGGAAGTACGTCCCATCATCGATGGGAGGAGTCAGATCCCCCACTTATTAGTGTACCCTCCAGGGTGGCGAGATCCAACCACCATGACGGAAGCATCTCATCCTCATTTCGAGGTGCCCCCTGGGGGTTCCTAATTTAAGGTAAACTTTTTCGTTAATTTCAATGCCTCATTACCAAAGCTTTAATGTGCTCAAATATACCGAAGCTCTAAGTGAGCGAATAAACCTTTGCAATGATAAGAAAAGGCATTGCTTCAACTTTTTCATCTCTCACGCATATGATGCTAGAAATAAGTGACAGTAAATGTTCCTTACAAATTGCTTCTGTCACGTGTAATAATTGACGAGAATGGCATCGGACGCGGTTCCGCGAATCAGCCTCCAGCCGCGAACTCAGACCGGTGAAGAAAAACTCTAGGAACGATGATTCAGCTTTCATTATGCAACGTTTCTGTCAAAAGGAATGCACTTTTGTTGATTTTTCTGCTTGCGAAGAAGATAGTGTTTTTCAATTCAACATAAGAAGAGGTGCTGAAGAATAAATATATGCTTTGTTGAAATATTTGTTTTTTGCACATTGCATTGATAACCCTGAGAGAAAAGTTTATTATACTCTTCAATAAAGGTCTTTTCCTAGCTCTGCATAAAATTATGGATTTTAAGCAAGATCGTGAGTGCTTTGTATGACATTGGCAAAGAATAGTTCGGAAATACAGATATTTGACATGAATCTAGTATTTTTACTCACTATAACGAGCAAATATATATTTTGGGCACCTTTTATGATAAATTGATACCGAAACTTGATACCGCCACAACTGTAATCACAAATCGCATACCAAGTTCCATGAATTTAAAGCATTCGTTTATGAGTAATTGAGTTTACATGAATGCGGAAGCACAGTTTGAGTATATGATCAATTTTTTAAAAAAATTCTTAATCTACATTTTATATGTTAAACGTGTGTCCAAAATTTTGTTTATCAAGCTATTTTTGTTTTATAGTTATCAAATTCACCCGTATTAGAATAACCAATCTTTCTCTTAATGGATTTCGTTTAAAATTTATTATAATTATTCAGGCAAAAGTCCATCTACTAGATTTTATTCGTCTAGTTCATAGAACAATGTCACACGAAATTATTAAATCAAAATGAAAATAAATCGAGATTTATGAAAATTCAATTTAACAACATTGGAACATTGAAATGGAATCGTAAATTGTTCGTTGCACCATCATTTTCTTTGTCTGCACATGTGTTTTTAGAAATAGGCGTAACAAATGAAACTTGTTGATGTAAAAATAGAAATTTTTTGGCGTGAGAGATATGAAAAAATATCCTGGGCCCAAATTTCCAAAGAATATACTATTCTTTAAAGAATGTTGTTTTTGCCATTTTGTATGCTTCGATTTTGTTTTCTCTATACAAATTTTATTCTATCTAATTTGATTTTCTTAATCGAGTAAGTTTTATTTTAGCATACTTTTTATATAAAATATTTTACTTAAAATATTCCATAACAATGACAAATGTGGTTTATAAAATATATATTAGAGATCTGTCTTGTCAAGAGTGGTAGAAGCATAAGATGGCGTTTCCTGTTTTCCTGTCTTTTAGTCAATATTACTACTTACTTTAGATTATTGTCTGCATATTAATGGCCATTTTGTCAATTATAATAACTTTCAATAAATCATATATTTAATAATTGATACATTTACTGTTTACAATTATTTTGACATGGTCATCATTTTAATTTTTGAAATATCCGAGATGGACATAGTTATATTAATTAACATATCTAAATGTTTAATATAGTAAGGCAATCCTTATCTTTTTAAATGTATCTGCAAAATATGGGCTTTATTAATTTGCTTTTACTGATAGCAATAACTGAGGATTTATATTTTAATAATGATATGAAGAAGAATGTTTTGAATGTGCAACTCAATTTTTTTATTTGCATACAATAATTTAATAATAATGTGTTTTTTATCTTTTATAAAATGTATAATTCTATTCCTTGTTGAGATTTGATCCTTACATTTATTTATAAAAAAATACGAATGAAATCAATAAAAAGTTTGCGAAATCATAAGTTAGCCGTTGTGCTTTACGAATTATTTTGTACAATATGCATTTTTTCATGACATTTAGAGTAGTTTTGTGAAAATGATTCCATATTTATTTAATTTTAAACTCACCATCTGCAATTTTATTTTATGCATAAGCTGAGTTTTAAAAATATATTTACTTACTAAATCTTACATATTATCAAATGTGCGTGAGTTTTTTTTTATTTTAATCAAAAAACTGTAATGATGTGGAACTCTCGCCGTATTACTACCAAATTCAAATTATCTAAGAGTTGCACGAGAAAAAAATTTAGTAATATAATTATACTACAAACTAATATTTCAATGTGTAATTATACTTATATTTAACTTTTGTTTACATTTTATTCGGTTTTAATTGAAAAATTTTCATAATGAATATATATTTTTCCATTTCAGATTTCTTATAATGGAGTTATCTGACAATGAAACCTGCAAATTTGCGTTCCTATTTGCCTGGAATATGCATGTTTATGGAGCACGATTGCATTTTGCACAGAAACAAGAATTTACAAAATACATTCGAGCAAATTGCAGAACCCATTTCTACAGAAATGGGATTCCAGGATTGGATTCTTGAAATTGTAAAAGCTGAAATTCAAAGCCTTAGAAAAACACAATATTATATATATTCATTTCGAATACATCCAAACCATGAAATCTGGAATAGGGACTATGGAGGTTTATACTCCGTATATTAGATGGTTCCATGTGATGCACGAGTATAATTAAAAAGTAATAAACAATTTTTCTATTTTATATTTACTAATTTTCCCTTATGTGTCAGTTTTCAAATTGTATGAACGTTTTCAAATTCATATTTCATGGAAGAAGTAATGCATTAATGATGATCAATAACACATATACTTGGTTTCCAAATTTTTACAAATAAAATTTTTGAGATTTTTAAAATAATTTTAAACAGAATATTATTTGTTTGGATAATATATTATAATATAAACAGATTATTTATTGTTTGAAGCTTGCTATGTTTAATGGAGCAATAACCATATTTTCCCACATTAAAACAATAACTAAACTGTACATGAAAAGGTTTTCTTACAAGAACTATTTTTTCCTAAACATTTTCTAAATTCTGAAATTTTATTTGCATTTTATTACATGTCTACTTCTTTATCATTATGGTTGTAAGTGAGAAATTCTAAAGTCATTTAATTATTTATTTTTAAAAAAATCAATTTTTTTGGAAGAATTTGTGGCAGTATGGGTATTTACAAAAATTTGTAACTTTTGAGAATTGAAAAGGATTAGAATGTGTAGGAGACTAACTAAATTTACCTAGGATATTAGAAATTCGGGCGATACTTATTATTAGGGATTAGAAAATTATTTCAATGTATTATTGCCTTCCTTTCCTAGTATTGAAATTTTTGTACAAAATCTGTGAACCGATACTACGAAACTTCGATAAAGTTAATGACTTAAAAATAAACACAATTTCCAAAGTAATTTCAGACGTCTGGGTAAATATTTGATTTTACTATCTTTCTCATAAAGATCAAGATCTGAATGCTTTAAAAGAATTTCTAATAAATAGCTTTAGAAAGGAATTGGAAGTCGATTTCGAATCCAACCCGAATTTTGGGTATTTATGTATATAATACTTTGAAAGAATCTAATTAGTTTCCCACACGATTCTTTTTCTTTTGTTTGTAGAATTCAGAAACAAGAAATTATATCATTATATTAGCATTAGCTTCACATATTGAAGTGTTAACTTGAAATACATTTTGTTAATCTGTTGTTACATATTTTTTACATATTTTTAAAAACGGTAAATGAAAATTAGAAAATTTAATCATTTGTATATTGTTACGAATCTGCAATGCGGCTTCCCAGCACAGTGGGTTCCATAGGAGGTCCCAGAGCTTGGCGGCAAACTTGGCGACGAATTTGGAGACTTTGGCGCCAAAATAGATTATACCCGAAACATCAAGAATTTTCCCATCCCGTCCAGTAGGAACGGAAATACGCCTCGAACGTTCCTGATTGGTTGAGAGGCTTCTAGCCCCGCCTCCTGAGAACTATAAAAGGAGCTGCAACTGACGGGGAATCGACGGTGAGTCGAGTGGTGAATTGAGTTGTGAACGGACGATCATTTGAGACGTGAACCAGTGGAGTCGAAGAGTAGTCGGAAGCGACGGTGAAGAACTCGTCTTCCAGTGACTAGCGGAGCAGCGACGGAGTAGAGCTGCTGTGTATACTGTTGTATGCTGCATGTCTCGGCTGAAGATAATCAACTTCTGTGCTGTATATAGTTGTCGTCTTTGTGTTGTCCTGAGTGTCTTTCGTGTAAATAAACGCCGTTGTTTCATTTTCTACTGCCGCCTGCTGATTGAGTGTTCTCCACTGCATATAACTCCCACTATCCAAACAAACCCCGGAAATTTTGTAACACTATTTTATTTTTTTATTCCATATGTAATATAATAATATACTTAAATATAATATCCTAATACCAATAATAAATTTTTGCTGTAAATATTAAATCAGTTGCATGTCAAATGATAGTTAATTAGAATTGAAAATTATGATCTAGTGTAGCATAAGGACTTTTACGATATGTAGCAATTATTGGAAGAATACGACAGATGCTTTGTGTGGGGATCATCACCGTCTTATGATTAATATTTTTTGAATAAAAAAAATTCTTTACAAACTTATTATTGAGCATATATAATGAAATATGAGTATAAAGCAAGATTTCTTTGATTTTTAAAAATATGAATGAAATATTAATGATAAGAAATAAAAAAAATACTGATAAATAATGCAAATGAGATTCATTTCGTCAAAAGTAAATGTTGCAATAAAATTTGTAATGGTAAAAGTAATTTTAAAATTTTTGATCTATTCGGAATCCAATCTGTATATATATTTAATAGGAAAATTCTGACAGGTATTTTTCAGATATAAAAGAGCAGCTCTCGGTGCAGTTACAAGAACTTCTTTTCAGATACTGGTTGCTTGGAGAAATAATGATTTCTTTTTATGCGATACATCATTTGGTTCATGATTACTTTTTTTAAGATAAACAATATTATTTTCTTACAAATTCAGTTTTAGAAAATTTGAGCATACTGTTAAATGCTCAGATTTCCTGAGCGTTCATTAAAGGATTTCTTACACTTAAAAAAATGAAATAAAGATTGATGATACACTGAAAATACAAACAATTATTAATATTTCAAGTGATCTCTATGGGAAAAGTTCTGTGAGATATGAATGGAATAAAGTTACTTCTAAATTTATTAGCTATTTCTGAAATACAAATTCTGTTGGTTTTCTCTACATAAAAGCCTCCAATATTTTTCCATATATGGAATATAGACAAGCAAAGATATGAAATAACAAAGAAATAGGAGCATTTAAGTGCCGTGAGCTGCCAATAAACTATAAATGATTGAATTTCATTCATTTTTAATTCATTTTTATTATAATAAAATTAGCTTTGCATTATTGAAATGTTAACCTGAATTACAATTTGTAAATCTGATGTTAGATATAACTGGCTTCTGGTAAAATGTATTTGATACTGCATTAATTTTAATTAAAATTATTTTTAGCCTATGTAGCTTTATTTATTGTAATGTAAATTTCAATTACTTCCAACAAATTATCTTGTACATACAACAGATTTCTGATTTAAAAAAAAGAGAGAAAAATTTGGCCTTTATAGAATATCAACACCCTATCTCCCACGAAAATAAAAAAAAAAAAGTTTCTTCGAAAACTATGTTGGCTGTTTTGGTGGAATTTTCGTTTTTGGAGCAACGAAACATCAAACACTAATAAAAGAGGAAATATTGCAGGCGATAGGGAAATGTTGCCGTTTAATCAACTGCTTGGATTTTGTTCAGTAACATAGAAAACTTTCTGTAGAGGGTCACTAAATCTTCTGAATATGTGGCTGTGTCTGGATACTTTGTTTGTCTTTCTTATACTTCAAACAAGTCCAATCTTAGGTAAGTTATACTCGTTACACTCCTTTCCGAGCATTTGAATTTTGTAGTTTCTTAGAAATTCTTCTGATCAAAACAAATTATATAAATTTCTCTTTTCAGAAAGATCATGAATGGAAATATTCATTCTCCTTGATGGCAATGCAATAACATAATTCATTTAAAATAATTCATGCTGTAACATAATTCATTTTTAATAAATTTTTTACATAATTCTAGATATAATCTCAAATATAGTAAGTTGCAAGTCGAATTTTAATCATTTGAACTTATATAAAAAAATGTTTCTATAAAATTGAGAACAATGGAAAATAATCAGTTTCCCCGAAATAATAATAGAAGACATTCGTAAACTATTCAAGTGTTTCTGTTATTTGTAATTATTATTTCGTATAATTATTCATATGCTAAATGTATTTATTAATGTTCTTAATAGATGGCGCCACATGTACTCTCTGAAATGTATAGTATTACGAAATTTCCAGGGGTTCGTTTGGACAGTGGGGGTTATATGTTGTGAAGAACGCTCAATCACCAGGCGGCAGTAGAAAATAAAACAACGACGTTTATTTACACGAAGACACACAGGACAGCACAAAGACGACAACTATATACACCACAGAAGACGATTATCTTCAGCTGAGACGTGCATACAAAACAGCAGCATACAACAGACTCTACTACAGCCAGTAGCACACAGCTTAGTTCAGCACTAGCTTCACTCCGTCGATGCTCCGCTTATCTCTGGAAGGTCGGTTCCGACTACTCTTCGGCTACTCAATTCAATTTCGACTCTGGTTCACTACTCCTCTGCTCTGTCGCTTCCGACTTCTCCTCAATTCACCACTCCCCGGCAGCTGCGGGTGCTTCCTTTTATAGGTCTCGGGAGGCGGGGCTAGAAGCCTCTCAACTAATCAGGAACGTTCGAGGCGTATCTCCGTTCCTACTGGACAGGTCGGGAAAATTCTGGATGTTTCGGGTATAATCTATTTTGACGCCAAAGTCGCCAAATTCGTCGCCAAATGGTCGCCAAGTTTGTCGCTAAGCTCTGGGACCTCCGATGGAACCAACTATGCTTGAAAGCAGCATTACAGATTCGTAACAATAGTTTAACAGTGAGTGGCGAGCACATGTTTTTCTCATTTCATCGTGACTGTTCTGTGTTAAACTAATGCAATTAGGCACAGCTCGTTTATTGTTAACGGCAGTTTTAAATGTGAAATGATATGTGTTATCATAAATGTTATGTATTCTCGTCCATGTATTGTGTATGTGATGTCGAAGTGCAAAAATAAGCAAGCAAAATGACAAACAATAATTGCTTATTGGATAAAAACCCCACACGTCCAGCTACACAAACACAAATAAAAAACGATTGCAGCATCACACATTTGAACATTTGGAACCATATAGGGTTAAAATCTACAAATCACATGATTAAAAGAGTTAAAACGTAATTAAATTTTAAAAAAAACATATCAATGATAAATACGCCAGTTAGAAGTGTTTGTAAACTATCTTGAAAATAATCAAAATGAATTTTATAAAATAACAAATGTATAAAATTGAGTTAATGGAGATTATGAAAGAAAGCTTTTTATAAATTTGTATTTTATATGGATACATTCGAATATATCCTCTTAAAATGGATGCAGGTTTTATTTATTTAAAATGAAAATTAAGCCACAACATGAGATTACGTTATTGGTTAGTAATATGGAACTATTTTCAAAATAACTACTGCTTATCAAAGGTATTTTCCATAAGAAGCTTAATATGCTTCTTTGTATATTAGTATCAGCGGAAATAAAACAAGTTCTTTCGATAAAGCTTTTAACTTAAAGTAAAACTAAAGAATTAAAAAAAACAGAAGGAACAATATTTATAGCTTTAAAAAAATCAATTTCATTTTTCATGAGGTACAAAACCTGAATAATAATTGGTCTCTAAACGATAGATCAATAAAAAAGGTTATGTCAAATTTTGTAAAATGTATCCTAATTTATTAGGCTATTGTAGAAATTAGCATTTGTCAATTATTTTATAAATTTATACTCCGTTTTTCACTAATTTAAATTCTTTATTTAATCTTAAAGTTAAATTCTGGATTATGGTTATAATGTAACATTTTATAAAATACAACTGTATTAAAATAACATAAAATTAAATTCTTTCGAAATATATAAGAAAATAAAGACTTATAAAGTTACATTTTTTTTCTATTTGTTCAATGGATTATATTCTTTTATAAATAATAAAAACCTATTCTCAACAATGATGGCATGATACTCTGGGGCTGGAGAGGGGACTACCACTTAAGAAAATAAAATTTAAAATAATGCAACTGTAATCTCTTAAAACGGAGTCTCTTGGTCATGATATTATTTAAGTACGAAGGTACAAGGGAAAAAATATTTCTTCTGTACAGTATCATAAAGTAAATGTGAAAGAAAAGGATTACTTTATTGTTCTCTCTGTTGTTAAGCACGAACACAAGAAAAGGATTCTTGTTATTTTTGTGGAAAGTAGAGGTTTATTTTTTTTCTGATGGTGACGGCTGTAAACAAGTATTGCATACTCAGAAATTAAATGTATTGAAAATAAGATAATACCATTAGGATAATATGGATTTAGAGGCAAGATTCTTTAACGAATAAAAAAATTGATAAGGATTCAAACATTTTAAATTATATAATGTTTGGTGTTTCATAAGTTCCTTTTTCCCTGAAATTTTTTCATATTATCATTATTTCTTCTGTATAATGTTGTTAAAATAGGGGTTGCAATTATTTTGTCTTAAGGTGTATGTACACACTTGAAAATTCGAAAATCGTTCAAAATATCGAATATTTTTTTATTGCTTAATAATGTTGTCTGATCCTTTAGCTTTCAATCGATACCAAGATATTGTCAATATTCGAAATATTTCTCGAGTTATAATTATTTTTCTTGAGATGCTTTAATTAACTCTAGTTAAGGTGTTTTTAAAACTCATTTTATGAAGAATGGTATTTTTCCACTATATTGCTTCATTCAAGCAATCATAACTTAACTAGAAATTAATCAAATACAATTATTTATATATCAAAATAATCTATATGAAATAGCGGATGTTTTGTGCCTCAATCAAAGTTATATTTATAGAAATAAATTTTTTATAGCTATTTAAAAGTTAAAATTACAGAAAAAATCTCGCTTTTTCTATTCATTGTTGATGAAAAAATTGTTTAAAAAAACTATATATTTTTATAACTTGATTGAGGCAGACAACATGACGACTTATATTAGGCATAACTTCCAACTAGAATTATGTGTCTGTGCAAATTAGAATTTAAGATATCATATTTAAAAAAATAGGCTAATTAGCTCATTAAATATTATTTAATTAATTAATAATTAGTGTTATATGGTTTTTTCTCACTGAAATGAGTTTAAACATATATTAATGACCTACTGTGAAAAAACGATTTTGAAAGTTAAAATTAAAAAAAAATCTTCAAGTGTGTACGTACACCTTAAAAAGTTTTAAAAATACTGTAGTCCTTATATATTTTTAAAATTTTTAATGAATAAAAGTGTTTTAATAAAATACATCCAATAGTTACTTTCATAAATTAAATCTATGGTATCTTTATTGTAAAATGAATAAGTATCAGTTCAAAATCAAGATTATTAGGTTTTTTGGACATTTATAATACAATTTTAATTAAGCTATTATAAAATGAACATCAGCTTATATCATTTTTAAGAGACAAAATGCATAATCATCAAAAAAGTAAAATTTTATTACTTTTTTCCTATGGTTTATAATTAGTAGAAAATTTTTTAATTGCATTCATTACCAAACGCCATTCAGGGAAACGTTACATGAATACTTCTTTGGTTATGAAGGGAAGGAAAAAAAATCTATGTGGATTATTTCTTTTGATGATTAAATTATCTCTCATTTTTTCAATAAGAATACTAGAATGATTTATGCCAATATTTTTATTGCATGAAGCAGTAAAAAGAATGGATCAAAAGATTGATAAAACATTCTATTAATAGTAAAAGAAGACACATCATGTACTGAAAGTCGATAACCCTGGTGAAAATTTAGCTTTATAATTAAAATTAACTACTAAGGGGAAATGTATGCATCATTAATGGATGAACGGTTATCAGTTACAACGCTTTTTATTTATAAAGAATTGATTTCTTTAACTCTTAAACAAAATTTTAATATTAAGTGGAATATATATATATATATATATATAATATATTCCTGACGGTGTCTGTTGTGGAAAAAAATTAAACTGATGAATAAATGATAATTTTAAAACATTAATATAGTGAAATTTTTAGAAAGTCCTTAAGAAAACAAAATTCTAAAATATTTATTATTTCAAGCCAACTAAACAGTTTAAAAAAGAATTAAATTTGTGAATTTCTTTATCTTATATTTTAATGTTCATTTTAAAAGAGCAAAAGAAATAATCTTTGTTAAATAGTGAAATTATGCTATTCATTTGAATATTGCTTTTCCATTGTATCGATTCCTTCTTACTTATTTCCATGTAAAAATAGAATCTTATCAAAATCCAATTGATCATTACATATTTAAAAATTAAGCTATTTGAAAAAACAATGACCGCATTCATTTTTCGACACAATGGAGTTAATTTTATGGGATGTTCTTACATCAGCGACTCAAGTTCATCTTTCTTGTGGAAACATAATTCATTAGATAAATGCATTTTAAGAAACAACAGAAAACGGTATGGAACATACAGATATTTGAAAAATAAATTTATTAATCTATATCTCTACGAAATTTCAATACTGTTTCCATATGGGGACATTTTCATTGTAAGAAAGGGAATTTCAAAGATAGTTCCAAAGGCGAATGTTTGGAGAACAACTTGACAGCTTTAGCGATATGAACAAAGAGTTCTTGAAATTGTGTGATTTTTCGTGATACATCACTTAGGAGCAATTTACATTATATTTCTAGAAGATTATTTCTCCTGTCACGGTAATTGTAAAAAAAGTTAAGAGACAAAGCTAAGAGTCAATCATATGGTGATTCTGTTCAGGTGAGCTCAAGCAAGTTGAACTAATTCTCTCCCAGCACTCTGTGCAATTACTGTTTATTATCGATTTGTTGTTATTATTTATTTCAAACGCTGTTTTTTGTACGCTTTGTTTGTGTTTTCCTGTAGAAAAAAAAGTTTTAATCCGACAACGGACTTGTTTTATATTTTTCATATTAGACTGATTTAGGGTGATTTTCTTAGCAATATCTATTAATATGAATTCTTACTGTAATTTTGAATTTATTCTTAAATAAAAAGTTTAATAAATGAGAAATATAGCCAAGTGGTTTCTAAAGTAAACAACCACTTGGTTACTTCGACACTTTAAAATTGGATCTTGCTAAAAACAAAAAATAACAATAAAAACATTTTACGCATAATAAAAATTAAATAATTATTATATTTTCAGTAAACAGTTAGATTTATGTATTTACGACAGTAGGTAAATATGTAATATTTAGAATCGAGATTCGACAGAACGATCCACAGCAGGCATTTTCCTGTACTTTAAAGTATGAAATTCAAAATCACCTGTAACGGTACCCTTTTTATCAGCTAGAAGTCAAACTGATATTGTAGAAAACTAGACTGATCACATCAATGTAAATAACTTCATTCAAGTTTATTACTTCCTCGTACTCTTTGCATAAAGTAAGTATTGTAACCGTATAAAAATTCCAATTCAAGATTTTGACGAATCTCCATTTTTTTCAGCCCACTCTGAGTTCGAAAAACACATTTTTTATATAATTTCTATTAGCTTGACTGCTTGTGATAAAGATTACTCAAAAACTATTTAATCTACATGGATGAAAGTTGATATATGCTATTTATATTAAATTTGTAGGTTTCTATCAAATGTTGAACAAAATCCACTTTAATGGATAAAATGCGATACTCAAAATTAACATCTATAGTGTAAACACTTTTCATATACCAAAATTTAAAAAAAATGAATTAAATCCAATAAGATATTCAACATATGCGAGTCTGTACTTTCGGAAACACGTAATGTGATAAATCCAAAACAAAACGACTTAAATATATTAAATTTAAATTGGGAATTTACGACTACAGATGCAGTTTTGTTTTATTTTTTCTTTTAATCTGATACCAAAATTTAAAAAAAAATGAATTAAATCCAATAAGATATTCAACATATGCGAGTCTGTACTTTCGGAAACACGTAATGTGATAAATCCAAAACAAAACGACTTAAATATATTAAATTTAAATTGGGAATTTACGACTACAGATGCAGTTTTGTTTTATTTTTTCTTTTAATCTGATACCAAAATTTTAAAAAAATGAATTAAATCCAATAAGAGATTCAACATATGCGAGTCTGTACTTTCGGAAACACGTAATGTGATAAATCCAAAACAAAACGACTTAAATATATTAAATTTAAATTGGGAATTTACGACTACAGATGCAGATTCGTTTTATTTTTTCTTTTAATCTGATACCAAAATTTAAAAAAAAATGAATTAAATCCAATAAGAGATTCAACATATGCGAGTATGTACTTTCGGAAACACGTAATGTGATAAATCCAAAACAAAACGACTTAAATATATTAAATTTAAATTGGGAATTTACGACTACAGATGCAGTTTTGTTTTATTTTTTCTTTTAATCTGTTGGTAGAAACGTGTCTAAAACACAAATAAATTCGGTTTTCAGATATTATTAACCGCATGCGACAGATTAATTGCAAAGAAATTCGCCAATTGAAAAATTCAGCAAAAATGTTAAATTCACATCAAAGGTAAATTTTTTGTAACTGTTATATGTTTAGACAATATAAGCCGTTAAATGGAATAACATCATTTTCTTACATCTTTAGAGCATTCCTCACATCTTTTGTAATATCTTTAGAGAGTTTACTGAAATTTTTTTCGAAGACCACTTCTACTGGTATATTCCATAAAGATATACAAATGTTTATTTAAAATGAAATGTCACTCTTTAAAATGAAGGATTTAGCATACGTTTGATATTGTTATATGGATGATCAATCTAAATTAACAATATCAGATAGTCTAATATTAATTTTATCATATGCACAACTAACTATAATTTATATATAATTCTATTTCACCTTCTGTCAGTCTGATAACGGCAGGAAAATTGATATTTGTGGAACTGAGGCTTTTGCATAAGGCAGAGCTTGTTCACAATATCAGGGTTTGCTAGCAATTAATCACTAAAGGCAAACTTCCTATGTATTTGATACTGCAGTCACATCAATCGGAACGGGAATAATATTCCCCTTTGTGCTCGCTGCCTAGTTGATTTTCGTTTCAAAATCCAATGAAGTCAAGCAGATAAGGTAAGTTGATTTGAATAAATCAATTTTGATGCAGAATAGGATTAGATGATGAATCGGTTTTGGAATAGTCTGTACAAATCAGAAGATGAACAGATGGAATTAACACGCATATTTCAGTGCATCAAATGAAGTACATATTCATCAATAGCTGCTTATTCTCAAGATATTAGGAATAGGCATAACATGGCTTTCGAGAATATCTTCTCAAAGCCACATTTTAACTTTTCCAATATATTATTTGAGAAAATAAACTAATCATGTGGTTGAAAAAAATTCTAAAATTTTTAATTCATTAATACATAATGAGATCTATGACTAGGGATTGCAATACCGGTATACCGGAATACCGAATACCAGTATTTTGAATCATTTGTACAATTTTGTAATACCGGTATTCACAAGTTTAAATATCGTTTTTTCGGGAGACGTTTCGTTTGACGAGAATTTTTTTACTCCTAACAGCTTGCTCCTAATGATGGAACGATTTTTGAAACTGAGAAATCCAATCCAAAAAGCAGTAATCGACTTAAACCTGCACATTTAATTTTTCAGATAGTGAATTCGACTAAATATCCAGAACTGTATCAGCTCTACTTCCAATGAAACTGACTGTTGAGGCATATGTCGGAGAAATTATAATTTATTAACAGCTAATGCAACAATAAATTTCATGTTGCAGTCACTGAAAGAACAGCACACATCACGATCTGAAGAATTATATATTACATTGAAAAATCGCATAGAAGAAAGGCATACCGAAATAAAAAATGTCTCACTGTATTTACATAATTATAATGATTTTAAAAATGAAAATGAAAAAGAAGAAAAGAGACTAACCAATTCAAATCTGTCCAAGTCTATAGTAAATTTTCTTAAAATATTTTATCCACAAACCTATCCACATTCAGAAGAATTCGGTAGAATTATTAAAGATTATGATGACACTAATGTCGATAGTGAAAAGGAATTGTCTCTTGAACAAAATTTAGAATTAGCGATAAATTGAAAAATTTCAACAAACCAAAATACAATACAGAAATCAGCTATATCCAAAACCATCCGACGGGAAATCGATTTATTTGAAAATGAGGTATTTAGAGGTAAATACTTGGAAAAAGTTTATAGCACGTTGCTAACAGTACCACCTAGCGTATCACAGACTGAATAATGATATTTACACTTTTTTTGCTATTTAAATAAATAGGATGTCCCTTTACTTTTTTGTGATTATTTATATACTGTTATAATTTATACAGTATATAAAGAATATATACTGTTATATTTTATATATTTTACAAATTATTTTTTGTGATATTTACACTCTCTATTAAAACTGGCAAATAAAACAAAGAAACACTTGTGTTTTCTTTCTTTTTCTCAAATTTCTACTACCGGTATTAAAACCGGTATCCCGGTATTAAGATCTAAAAAATACCGAACACTGGTATTGAACTTTTGGTCCGATATTGCAATCCCTATCTATGACATATAGAAATTTCATATTAACCCTTAACTGAGGAAGTGTGGTCTGTCAGACCACTATGGATGGACATTTCACCCCTATTCTATTTTTAGCTCAATCGATTGGATTGACCCGGTAGCTTCTTATTTCCTCACCTTCTCTACACCTGCACTTTTCCACCCGGTTTCAGCAGATGCTTTTTTAAATATTTCATCTATTTCTTTGTGCGACGTTTATGAAACCGAGCCTTCGGTTTAGTGTTCCAGTATTATACAAGGTTTAGCAGATGGATCTAAAACTTGGTTCCCGAAACATCATTCAACTTACTCATCCTCGTTATGAAGCAGCCTCCAGATTCCAGAGACTTTTAAATGAAGAAGAAAACTATTTTAGTGATGAGGATAATTGCACAGAAGATTTTTTCGAAGAAAGTTCGCATTCGGCTGATTCTGGTATGTATGTTCAAACATAATTAATTTTCTAGTGATAATGTATTTTGAAAAATTTCTAAAATATATTAATATAACAAAAGAAATATCTGCAGAATTTACAGGCTGATTTTTAGACTAGAACATAATCTGCATGCTTCGAATGCCTTCGGAAGATTCGTTTAGAAATACCGATAAATAAAAAGGTCAATTTTACCCACTGCTAATTTTTTTTCTCCATATAATTGTTGAATTTTCCATTATATAGTTTTCTATATGCCTTAGTTTACTGGAAAAATAAATTATTTATAAAACAAAACGTAATATGTTTTTTTCAAGGAATATTATTTGTTGTATCATTTAATTTGAATAGAAAATGTATGTTCCAATAGAATTACTTTTTTCAATGATAATATATTTTGAAAAATTTCTAAAACATATTTATATATCAAGAAAAATATATGCAGAATATATTGGCATGTTTTCATGCTATTACTTTCATTTGAAAATATAATTTAATTTGAGAGTAAAGAAAATGTGGTCTCATAGACCGCACTTCCACTGTTAAGTCCTAAATTTTCACCTCCCCAGTTAAGGTTAATAATCACGTAAAATTCCTGAATGGCTTTTCAATACTCAATGAACAGAGAACTAATTTGCAAAGTTAATTAATTGCACCTCACATCGCTTAGTAATATCGAAACCTCATGCAACGAATAACTTTTCGAAATGCATTTTCGTAAATCAAACCGCACCTTCCAAACAAAACTCTATCTAAATTAAAGGGTTTGCATTCATTGCCAAAAAAGAAAAACGAAATCAAGTCTTGATTGCGTGCTGTTTGGAGTGATCATTGCCAGAACCATAGACGGATGAAGCCAATTAATAGGTTGCTCCAGTGATTCCAATTCTATCAGTCGCTTAGTTCACGGAAAATGCTGACGTCTGGGCGATTGGTGGAGAAATCGATATAATACTAAGATTTCACCTGCTCACTCAAATTAAAGGGAATCATCGGAGCGTGGCTAGGGTATTAACGAAAATTATCGATGAGCAACAGATTGCGAGTGAGATACTGGTTGGATGTATCTGTCAACCACCTGAATTTATAACCATGAAGCAAAAGTTTGATAAGTTCATATTAAATTATTTTGAAGGATGTAATGGCTGTTGCTGATAATGAGGGATATTCGAATGTATCAATTTATTTAGAGTCTAATCTCCCATCCGAGAACAAGTGATGTTTTAGCAAAATAGTTTGAATTTCAGAAAATGTGAAATGGATATTAGAGAATGTTTAAATGTTTTCTATTAACTGAAAATTAATGTTCAAAAATCCATTGGCTATTTTAAATATATAATATAGCATTATAAAATAATGTACTTTTAGTTTTTGTGTTCTACTTAAAAATTCATAAATATTGTTGAGATAACTTCTAATTAATCGTTCTGATGATTTTAAAAAAAATCAAAGTTAAGATGAAATTAGAACTTTTTGTGTTCTACTTAAACATTCATAAATACGGTTGGGATAATATTGGAGTAATTGTTCTGAAGATTTAAAAAAATTAAAATTGAGATAAAATTAGCAATTCGGAAAATTGTTAGAAAGACATTTGAGATTATATATATATATAATTCATATTATTGCTATAAAAGCAATGATTTATCTATTTATTCCAAAATATTAATCGTTGAAAATAAATATTGTTTTACAAAACTAAACTATTCTGAAAACAATGTTGCAACTATTACAACAAAACAAAACTATTGCAACTATTACAACAAAACTATAAAGCTATTGTAACTATTACAACAACAAACTATTACAACAAAATAAACTATTGCAATGAAGGATAGATATCCAGCACATGTCGACATTCTCCGGCCACCGGATGAGCAATCTAGCAAATCACCGGATGAGGATGTCGACACTCATTGGAAAATGTTAGTATTTTTTCTAATTCGATCTTTCAAAGTAAAGGAACTATTACTGATATAATGGTCAGTAACCAACAATACAGTAAATCCCAGCTACTCATTGCAACCAAAAATTAATCGAAACTTCATTCAAATTTATCAATTCAACTGAAATAGATTTTGACTTTCTTACATTACCAGCCAAGCATGATCCAGAATTTATTTTAAATTTCAACCGCAATCATATAAATTATCTCAAGCATTTGGCTATGTTTACTACATTTATTGATATTCTAAAATTTGAAAAAAAGAATCACAAAATTTGCAATACTAGTGCAGGATTACTAGCTGAATAGTAAAGTCATGGTTGTTTTGGAATCGAAGTTGTCTTGATTTGGCAAAAAGTAATATTTTATATTGGTAATACTAATTTTGGTCAATCCCATCCAATGTATCAAACATCTCCTTTTGAGATATTTATGATTATTCTAATCCTTATGCGTACGTAATGGATACCTGGTCGCTAAAGTATATTTTACTTATTTTTATGTTTTAAATTTAAACTTCTTTCGATATGTGATTCAAATATGTTAAATTATGTAATTTTGATGCGCCAGTCAAATGCTTCATTTCACGTAAATAGTTAATCAGCATATACAATGTTTTGACACTGTATTTAAAATTCAGTTAAATATTGAAATTTTTTGTGAACAATTTCGACATTATAATATTATAAGATGTTTCATAATATATAAAATTGTTTTGTAAAAAAATGTTTAATTAATGATGTTATCCGAGAGGTTATTATTCATTTAGATTGTTGATTAGACAGTAATTTCATTTTCAAAGTTATTATGGTAAACTTAAGGTAAAAAGGAATTTCGTTAAACGTTTTAAGAAAATTTTATTTCGTGTAAAATTCCGTAAATTAAATCATGGATGGCATCTGAACCAGCAACTTCTTTCAATTCCTAAATGCCAAAACAATGGATTACATTTGAATCGCTTTGATTCAATATTTAACAGACTACCATATACGGGACATCTTAGAGTAGGATCTGAAAACCAAGATTGAAGACTTACGAAGACGTGTAATGCTGCTAGTAAACGATTGCACTAACATATCTTTCATACATTGTCGACAGGCTTAATAGAAGATGCAAGTTGGTCAAAAGAATTTATTTAACATTATTAAAACTAAAATTGAAAATTAAAAGTACTAAACGTTGATACGAGTTATAAAAAAGAAGATAAAAGCAAGAATCGCAATCTATGCTTTCTTTTACATATTGCACAATTGGATGCATAGGCACGAGCAAAGAACATTGGTGACAGGAGATGAGGATTATTGTATCGATTGCTATAAACAAGAATTTTCTTCATAATATTTGAGGTCTGATAATTGATTTATACTATTCAATAGGAATTGCCTGTGTTAAATTTTAAATTAACGACTCAAATAAGAAAACAACAGTGGAACTTTGTAATTTCTTCTGGAATAATATGAAAATAAACTTGGTTTAAAAAAATCCATTTTAGTGTTAAAACTGAATAAAATCAGTTTTGTTCCTAAATACATCAAGTGTTGATGATGATGTCCGCGTTACCACGGAAAGGGGGGGCAGCAGCTTCTGAGGGTAAAGCCCCTGAGCACCCTAGGGCAGAAGTCTGACTTCTAGCTCATATGAAGATGACACTCACACAATCGCTTGCACAACCCCTTTTTACAGGGGGACACATTCACACACCTCAGATAGAACACAGATGAAGAACAACCATGCCCGAACCCGGGACGCCCAGAACATCAAGTGTTCTTCGGCATTAGTCTACTCCTTTTAAATTATATTGAACAGCTCTTATCAGGGTCACAATTTATTTATCTTGATATTCATGAATTACACAGCAATCTACAAATGACAGGAAATTCTAATATACTGACATGCAATAAACATAATAAATACATTATACTGGCTAGTATTTCTGCAACATCTTTTCCAGGTCGTAATTTCTGTAACAGTTACTATAAATTGATTCATTTTCCAACATCGCATCTATCACGGTTTCTGGGTGCTATGATAATGCATTATGCTCTCTCACTTATTTGGTAGGCTTATAATCTTTATCCTTTCTTTTCCATAGGGAAGAAATATCCATAAATATCGTGTCTTTCGTTCATATTATGACTAAGGCCTATCATAACAGACCAATCTTCATTTATGATCTTTTGTCAAGTAGAACTATATCTGGAACAATCTCTAATTTTTTTGCTTCCAGAATACATTTGCCGATGAAACATTGTTCACTTTCCTTGATGGTTTCTGCCCCAACTGGGTTTCCTGTCATTTGGAATAAACATGTGGTCAATTATTTGAATTTAACCATGAGTAAAAGAGTATGTATTTATCTTAATACAAATAAAAGCAATTGTGGTTATACCCGTATATATATGTGGGTGTATGTGCTTTCCACATCTCCTATTAAGTAATTGGGACAGTTTGATCATTCATTATTTAATACAAGAGAAAGAATATTATCAGCTTTTGAAAGTACAAAATTAATTAAATATTCAATTAGTTAGAAATTAACCAAAATTCTACCCTTATTCCACAATAACTTTCTTGGAAAAATTATATTTAAACCATGCTAAATTCCAAACTTTTATGTTTTCAACTATCTAAATTTAATTCCTGTGCAGTTTTTTTTTCAGTCGTTTTTAGTTTTTTGAAATTTAGTTTTTAATTTTTTAAAGAAAATTTAGAGCAGATGTCTCTGAAATAAAAACATTTATAGATATCTTATCTAGGTAATGTTACAACTTTGAATTACCCTAGTATTTTTCAAGATATATCTTTTGTAATTAACTTAAAACTTATTTATCAATGATATTTTTTATTTTAAACATGATAAATCAAAAATGCAGAGAATTAAATATATCAAATTTGGTATGATTTTGTTATTATAACTGTAATTCTGTGCCAAATTTTGATTTCAATTAGCAATAAAAATAATATGTTATAATGAATCGTTATGGAGAATAATGCGTCTAAAATACAAATTCGAATTTTAGATACTTTTAACCGTCTGTCAGAAAAATTAATCTCAGGAAATTCTGCCAAAAAACACTCGATAGATTCAGCAACAATGCTAAATTCACTTCTTATTTCTTAATTATAATATGACAATGATATGCAAAGAATTCGCTCCCTAACTCAAGGTCCACAGTTCTTTGCGGGGGGGGGGGTAAAGGTTAATCTTTTTACTAGAGATTTTCAGGGAGTGTTACTGAGACCACTCTTGCTAGTGTTTCTCTTAAGTTATGAAGTAAAATTTTTAGCCGTAGTTTGCACTACAAATTGATTAGAATCCTTTAAAAAAATTTTGAAATTGAATGAAATATTAGGTAACACCAATAGAATAATGAATGTTTGATTTTTATAAAAGTGTATAAATGATTTCCAGATTGTAAATTTTTCACAATAAATCAAGCAAAGTCATTGAACTGCCTTGTTATTCAGACTTGATTCTCTTGACTTATGTTTGTGGGGATTCCTGAAATACATCTTTAGAGGAAGTGTTCGAACTCTGCCTAAAACGGAAGCAAGAATAATTCGCCATTGCAATTTCTTAATAAATATTTTGCATTTCTTTTGAACATGCTATAATATGATTCGTATGATTGATTAATTAAACTGGAATGCATATTGTCCAAATGATGGGATTAACTCTTTTACTACTGCTCCAGCCCAACCGGCAGTGCAAATTGTATGCTGGAGAGACAATTTCTATATGAAATTAAGGTTGTAGGATATGAAGCGAGTACATTCTTAGTGAAAGCTCGTTTTACCTCACACATCCCTTATTTGAAACAGAAACTGGCTTAGGAGAATAGAATTTGGCCGGCCGGTTGGGGCGGTCAGTAGTGAAAGGGTTGAAGAAAAATTTGTGCTTCAAATTTTTGTTTCGCATTCGTTATGCACCACTTTTACACTGCTGTACAAAATTTGAATTACTAAATTTTATAGCAGATTTCATTTTCCCATAGTCCGATTAAGCTATATTCCAAGCTTGAACAAAACATGTCAAATAGAGCAACTGAAGTATTTAACATCAACAGTTTCATATATATATATATATATATATATATATATATATATATATATATATATATATATATATATATATATATATATATATATATATATATATATATATAACATAACAAAACGGTTGACGTTCTTTTACGGCGGTCTCCACACTAGTCTGAGTAAGGTCACTTTAATTATTAACAACCTATATCATTTATGCTTTATATATATACAGGGTGATTATAATTAAAGTTTAAGTTTCAAAACGCAATAAAAAATGAACCTCTGATGAGAATGACGTCAAATTTGAACGACATGTTATTGAAGAAGGCGGAAAGATATGGCAGAAGAAAAAAATTAGCTTCAAATTTTAGCAACAGATAGCGCTGTAAGCGGCAGAAAATGTAAATTAAAATACTTGTCATGCGCACGACACACTTTAATTTTGTAAAACCGCTAAGTACACGGCTGTTTCTCATTTCGCGTCTCAGACGTTCGCCATGGGTGCCTCACTGCAGGACCGCCTCTACTGATAAAGCTGTATTACAAGAACGATGATTGTGCAAGAGTAGCTCGGCGAAAGTTCAGGATATTGAAGGGTATAAAAGAAATCATTGGTCCAATGAGTGTCGTGGGTCTGAAGAAAATGATACAAAAATTCGAAACGACAGGTTCGTTTCATGTGCAATCTGGTAGAGGGAGAAAACGAGTGCATTCGACGGTAGTAGAAGAAGTGACTACAGCATTACAGGAGGGGTCGGCCGGTTGTCTGCAACTGTGTAATGCACGAGGAATTGCCCGAACATTGGACATGCCTACGAGAACCGTGCTGAAAATTGTACGAAACATCCTGCAATGCTATCCGTACAAAATTGGCCATGTGCAGGAGTTGCTTCCGTCGGCCCTGCTAGCAAGGGAGACGTTTGTGTTAGTTGAAACAGTTTTAGTTGTGTTAGTTTGCTAACATGAAAGTGGATAATAAATGGCCGTGGAAAATTTTGTGGACAGATGAAGCCCATTTCCATCTGACAGGGTCCGTCAATACTCAGAATTGTCGAATATGGGTAACTGAAAATCCACTGGCAACGCACCCCGTACCACTTCATTTCGAAAAGGTCACTGTGTGGTGCGGCATCATTCATCCTACAGTCATATTTTTTCGAGCATATGAGTGCTTCCGGTCCTGTTACCGCTAACGTCACTGGTCCTCGCTATGCTTTTCTTTTGTGCAACCACGTCATTCCAGCTTTGCAACAGCGTGGATGGGTGGATGGAATCATTTTTATGCACTCCTCCGATGGCGCTCCTCCGCACATTGCACATCCCGTGAAGCAGCTGCTAAGGCACCATTTTGGAAATGCTTGATTTATCAGCCGTTATTTCCCTACGGCCTGGCTGTCCCGATCACCTGATCTTGCTCCGTGGGACTTCTGGCTATGGAGTTATCTGAAAGATGTTGTTTTCAGTACTCCAATTGCAAATTTAGCGGTATTAAAGACATCCATTTCGCAACATATTCTGACATCATCCCGGAGACACTGCGATCTGTTGTGGAACACGCTGTTTGTCGCTTTCAACTTGTTGCATATAACGGTGGACACCATATTGAACATGTTTTGCGCCAGTCTCGCGATATTTCCGAACTTTTTTGATGAATGGGTCTTATGCGGTATGTCGCAGCAAAATTCTTGAAACCAATTTGTTTCTTTCGATGTTATATGTACAGTCATGCAAATAAAACTATTCAACAATTCTAATTTGTTAATGAGTTTTAATGAGTTTACACCTTAGCCGTTGTTTTACGAATCATTCCTCATTTCTCGTCATGATTCTGCCACTTACAGCGTCATCTTTTGCTAAAATTTGAAACTATTTTTTTTTTCTTTTGCCATACGTTTCCGCCTTTATCAATAACATGCCGTTCAAATTTGACGTCAATCTCATTAGAGGTTCTGTTTTATAGCGTTTTGAAACTTAAACTTTAATTATAATTCACCCTGTATATTAATTAGGTGGATAGATAGCGTATCAGTCAATACGTGAAATAATGCCATACACATTATAAATAATCAAAAAAATCTTTTAGATTTTCATTTCGAGGTTTTGATAACGGGATGTGTTTTCTAGCATATTCAAAAGTAAAATAATATTTAAAAAAGGTATTTACATAAATACTGAAAAGCGATTGCTTATATTTTTCTTTTTATATTTATTTTCCGGCATATAAAATAACACTTTGGCAATTCACCGACTTGTTCCCGAATCTAGGTTCTAAGGAAAGTTATTTCTGATATTAATAACATTTTCATTCCTTTTTCTTTTATCCCTTGTCAACGTGAGGTAGTATTGCAGTCACAGGAAAAAGATATTTCCTCTTTGAGGTAAAAGAACCAAAGCTGCACCGGAAAAAAAACCACTACCAAAAGATCTAGAAGGTTGGGAATAAGAATCCTTTTGTTGAGGGTTATATTTTGTATTAATACCTGGCGAAAAGAAACATTTTCCTAAAGATGTAGAGATTCAATAACTCATAATAATCAGGATAGAAAATGTATTTTTATGATAAACAACGTTTTTGGGCTCTTGCAATCGTAATTTTATATAGTTGGTATTATCTATTGAAAAATTATTTTTTCAATCAATCAACAAAAAATTAAATCAATAAATATTTAAATTAGTAAAGTTAGTTAGAAATATATATCATCAATGTATAAAAATAGATATATCTTCGTGCATGTAACTAGGGATTGCAATACCGGACCAAAATTTCAATTCCGGTATTCGGTATTTTTCAGATCTAAATACCGGGATACCGGTTTTAATACCGGTATTAGAAATTTTAGAAAAATAAAGAAAACACAGGTGTTTCTTTGTTTTATTTCCCAGTTTCATTAGAGAGTGTAAATGTTACAAAAAATAATTTGTAACTTATACAATATAACAATATATAAAGAGTTTCAAAAAAGTAAAGGAACATCTTATTTATTTAAATCATAAAAAAAGTGTAAATATCACTCTTCAGTCTGTGGTACTATTAAAATTTTTTGAAATTTGATAATAAAAAACATAATGCATCAATTGTACTATCATTAAGCCTGAAAAGTAATTTTGTGCAAAAATTACCAGATGTCAAAAACGCTCTTTCGGCATCTACACTAGTTGGTGGTACTGTTAGGAATGAGCGATATACTTTTTCCAAGTATTTACCTATATATCCCTCATCTTCAACTAAATAGATTTCTCGTCGGGTGGTTTTTGATATAGCTGATTTCTGTATTGTAGTTTGGTTCTTTGAAATTTTTTTTATCTATCGATAATTCTAATTTCTGTTCAAGAGACAATTCATTTTCACTATCGACATTGATGTCATCATAATCTTCAATAAGTAAACCGTATTCTTGTGGTGAACCGTATAGGTTTATGGGTAAAAACATTTAAGAAAATTTACTATAAACTTAATCCCATTTGAATTGGTTATTTTCTTTTCATTTTTAAAATCATTATAATTAAGTAAATACCATAAGACATTTTCTATTTCGGTATGCCTTTCAAGTGTGTGATTTTTCAATGTAATATATAATTCTTCAGATAGTAATGTGCGCTGTTCTTTCAGTGACTGCGACATGAAATTTATTGTTGCATTAGCTGTTAATAAATTAGAATCTCTCTGACATAATGCCTCAACAGTCAGTTTTATTGGAAGTAGAGCTGATGCAGTTCTGGATATTGAGTCGAATTCATTATCTGAAAAATTAATTTACGAGTTGAAGTCGATTATTGCTTTTTGAATTGGATTTCTCAGTTTCAAAAATCGTTCCATCATTAGGAGTAAACTGTTTCAACGTGTTTTGGAATCTAATATTAACATATATTCTGTTTTATTTTCAGTTAGTATATATTTTAGTAATATGTAATTTTTTATAGGGGAACGTTTAAATATCTTAACAATTTTTTGAACTTTATAAACTATAGGAAGCAATTCGTGATTGGTTAATATTTCATCCTCATTAGAAATATCTTCTTCAGCAATGAGATTGTCATTATTTTCATTGTCAATATCACTCATTCTCACTCTTACTCTCTTCAAAGTTGGAATCCGAAGTTTTATATCCACAGTATTTGGCTTCTTCTGTTCTTTATTTTTTGATATCTATTACTCCTAATTGAATTCCATCAGCATAACACAATTGCTGATTTGCACCAATCAACTTTCTAACTTTGTTCATAACTGTTGCTCCATCAGTAGTTATGGATACAATATTTTCTTTCAGGGATAATCCCTGTTTCGCTAATTTAGATTGAAGCCATTAATTTCGTCCATTAGGGAGATATAAAAGCAAAAACTTATACTATTTTGCTATGTTGGCGATTCCTGAACATTTAGTGTAGACAATTTTAAAAATTTCTAGTAAATACCGAAAAACCGGTATTTAAACTTGTGAATACCGGTATTACAAAATCGTACAAATAGCTCAAAATACCGGTATTCGGTATCCCGGTATACCGGTATTGCAATCCCTACATGTAACATATAAGAAATGATTTTTTATCATTAAATTTGTAATTTCGAATGCTATTTCTGGACTTGTGAAAACCATGAGTTTAGATTTCTCAGTTGTGGAGTACTTAGAAATTCATTCTTTGATCGCTTCCGAATTGTTATATAAATAAAAATAATACAAAAATGTATTAATATAAAGTTATTTATGCACATTGAAGCCTTTCCCTTTCAAACTTTGTTCAGTGCTTTTCCGCATGAATTTTAATGAAAAACAAAGGATTAAAATACTATTAACTATAAAATCGAAACAGTCTCTTTATAAAACATAACGTAAAATGAAATTATTATTTGGTATTTTGAAAAACAGATTAATAAAATACATTCGAAGTCTGTGGCGTAAGGTACGGATTTGGAAACATTAAATTTCTAAAAAAATATTGAAAAGAAGAATGTTAAAAGAAACACCTGCGTGCACAATATAATTGAATTTAAGAAATAAAAATTTTCTATCATGTAATGGAAATTCTTCTATCTCTTAGCCACCTTAGAGGAATATCCGTTGGTGAGTGGATTCTTTTAAATTTATTCACTCTATCTATTTTAGATAAAAGTTCGAATAAAACAATACTATATTTACTCTTATGCTAGGATGCTTTTTCACTAATAGTATTCTTTGAAAAGATAAATGGAAAAAAAATAAGCTGCATTTGAGTGATTTACAAATCAGAGCCGTAAATTGAATTTAGTGGAAACACTGCAAGAATGATATTACATTTATTATTCCTCGAAATCTTAATAAGCTATTTCACTTAGAGATTTACCATGATTATAAAACGTAAGAAGATAAAGTTCAATAACATATTTTAATATGAGTGAAATCACTAAATTATATTTTTTCACAATCAAAAGTATTCTTTGTTTTATTATTCATTGCTCATATTACCACAGACTACATTAAGATGTTATGCATTTTTTAAAAATTCATTTCACAGTAATTTCAATACAGGACCAATCAAAAAGATGTCAATACAACAACAACATAGTAAATAAATTTAAAAGATGATTTCAGACCATTCTATTCTTATATTTCAGTCATTGGAATTGTTTTTAAAATTAATTTTCAGCTGTCGAAATTAAATTTCTCTTTGAATCTTTTTCATTGCATGATGGCTTAAATAATTTTCTAAACTATTTCCATACATATACAGCAGGTGCCTCAATAAAAGAACAAGCTCTTATTTCTCTGACTGAAACTATCTGAAGTCATCAAACATTAATTGTTTCCATAGTATCAACATGTTCAATTTATGTCTTCATTGTTTTCGAGATGTTTTACAAAATCAGACAATATAACTTTTATCTTTCAAGAAATAGTCATGGGCTTTTTATCTTTAGGAAGCGAAACTCAAAGGCTTGAACTTTTCACAAAATATATTTTAAATTTTTATATTATTAAATATATTAATTTTTTTTAAAGTTCTTATCATATTTTTTTAACTTAAGGTAATTGGCATTTTCTGTAATTAGTTTCAAGCCTCGCTTTTAAATGTGTAAAGTGGAACAGATAAAATGGAACCGCATAACTGTGGTAAATGTGGTTTTGTCACTGTGTCACAAAAATTATATTTTATAAGACAAAGGTTTAAAGGTTCTTTTTCTTGTTTATTGTAATTAATTGAAAATGCAACATGATTATTTTTAAAGAATATATAAAAATGTGTATTTTACAATATAATAAAATGACATTTCTTTTCTCAGACATCTTATCAGTTTTAAAAAGCACAATACATTAATAAGCTCATTGTAATTAAATATATATATATACTGTCCATTATTTCCGATTTAGAGAGTATTGTTCCTGGTTGTTTCTTATCCCCCTTGGATTGAACACCAATTCAAACTAAGTCCAAGACATCGAATCGCATGTAAAGATTGTAAACTGACTCCCCCTCATTCACCAGCTGCCTCACAGAGGAGCCAATACATTCAATTTCTGAGGAGGAGAAGCGTCGTCTTACAGTGGCGAGGGGTATATATATTTGGCCTCTGATGAAGAAAAGACTTTTTATATGGCGAGACCTTAATCTAGATAATAGCGTTTGAACACTCCTTGGACTGGTGCACGCCAGAAACAAGCCTGGACGCCAAACGGCATACCAGTCATGATCTGGGTTAGATAGAGAGTATTAATAATATGCACTGAGAAAAGTGTTTTTCTAAATAAATTTTATATATCTCAAGACGTTCAAAAATGTTTTGCAGGCTATTTCAATTTTAAAATAACCTGATAAGAGTTTTAATTTTTAAATAGTGTTTCTGTATAATTTTGCATAGATTCGAAGGATATTAAATTATTAAAATTTTTAGAAACTGAGATTTCAGTCAATATTTAAAAATTAAAAGAAATATTGCAAAACCTAATCAGATTAATCTAAATGCGAACGACATACAAACAACAGAAATATTTGAAAGCGAATTCCAATTTATTTTCTGTTATATTTTTCGATTTTTTTTTCCTTCGATACTTTTATTTCTAAAAGATCCGAGTGTCTCAGAAATTCAATTAGCATTTTAATTAATTGGAAATATGTGTACAAAAAATACCTTTAATTCATTCATTTTATTTAATAACTTCTTTGTATTGTATAACTTCTAACATTTGTCGAAGAAATTAAGATATAACTTTTGAATGAATCTATCATAAATCATTAGAAATCTTTTTGAATGCAAAAAAATTAATCGGAATTAATTAAAACTTAGGTAAGCTAAGCTACGATTTGATTATTTCTATAATGTCAAGTTAATTTGAAAGCAACGCATGCGAATTTTCTCTAACTTTCATTTAAAATTGCTTTGGACAAAAATGGAGCAGAACAAAGAAGTTTTAAGAAATAAAATAACCGTAGAATGACTGATTCCTTAATTATTATCGATAATAAGATGAATTTTCGAGATTCAAAGAATTTTAATTTAATATGCTTGCGTTTGATTTAACATTCTTAAAAGACTTTCTCTGATTATGTTCTTAAAGTTTGAATTCATTTTATGATAACTCTGTTCTGTAGGAAAAAAAAATCACCGTGAAATTGAAACTATTGTAAGGAAATTTATATCAATAGTTCTAAAAAAATGTTGAAATGTATCTCGCTGATTAAACTGGTGATAATGACTCCTAAATTTCTAACTGAAATTCTACGATTTGAAATTCAGTTTATGAAATATCTTTTAAAATTTATTTAAGAGTTGTTTTATAACAATTATTAGAAAAACCATATTCCATTATCAGGGAAAGGAAGTTCTTCATCTAATTAAGATTAGGAAATCAAAGCAGAAAAAAAGTTTCAATGTTCAAGAATCTAACTTCGTAGTTTTAATCTGTTATTATTTTAGACTCCAGAACTCGATTCGAGCAATATGATACTTATCGCCGCTAAAGAATGAATCCTGCGATTAACAAGTTAATGTGTAATTTTCATTAATAGAGAATACAAGGAAGAATTGAAGACAAACTGGTGATGTTTTAATTGTTTCATTTACAGAAATATTTTTATCAGCAATTGTCTATTTTATTTTTGTATCATTAAAGGAGTTTTGTTTAAAAAAACTGGAAAACTTTTTTTCAAATTAATTAAAATATATTTTTATTTAATAATTTAAACATTTTTAATTTTCGCTTTTTGCTGAACTTTATTAGCTGCTAGAGGAACTACAGTCTTCGTACTTTTTAAAAACAGTCAGAAAAAAAAAATTGTCACATTACAAAAACATTAGTATGATTTAAACAATACTTATAAGGGTCATCGGATTATAAATGATTAATAGCAAAAATGTTAGAAAATCGTAATGCTTATAATATTAGCCTTGAGAATTGTAGAAACTGTTCATACTAGTAATTTTTTCTCATACTTTTATAAACTTCTCGAACTTTTTTAAAGTTTTCTAGGAACTTTCCATATGTACAACTTTGGAAAGCACTGCTTATTTGGCACTTAAATGTTTGAATTTTTATTTTGCCTCCTTTATTTCATTTAGTTTTTCATTTAAAAAGTCTGACTTTCGAAAAACAAAGAAAAATTTATATGGCCATGCGGAGTAGTAGAGGAACGGAAAAATAGGAGTAATGTTGTTACGGAATTTCCGGGTTCGTTTGGATAGTGGAAGTTATATGGTGTGGAGAACGCTCAATCAGCAGACGGCAGTAGAAAATAAAATAACGACGTTTATTTACACTAAGACACACAGCAAAGCCCAAAGACGACAACTCTATTCAGCATAGAGAAGACAATTATCTTCAGCCGAGACGTGCAAACAACAAGACTTTACTGCAGACAGTGGCGCACAACTTAGTTCAGCACTAGCTTGACTCCGTCGCTGATCTGCTAATCGCTGGAAGACACGTTCTTCAACCGTCGATTCCGACTACTACTACTCGGCAGCTGCCGACTGCCTTCTTTTATAGGTCTCAGGAGGCGGAGCTAGAAGAATCAACCAATCAGGAACTTTCGAGGCGTATCTCGGTTCACAATGGATGGATCGGGAAAATTCTCGATGTTTCGGGTATAATCTATTTTGGCGCCAAAGTCGCCGAATTCGTCGCCAAGCTCTGGGACCTCCGACGTGACACCCGGACTCCGTCCAATACCGATGACTACAAAACAGTCTTTCTGATAATGGAACCAACTATGCTGGGATGCAGCATTACAGATTCGTAACAATATATACAGATAGCTATTATAAACACATGTTATAAAATTACAATCACAATGATTTATTAAAGTGGAAGTTCTCTTTTTTTTCATATTTTCTAGCTGTCTCCTCTATCACTAGCTAATTATCATACATTATTACCAATGTGATTAATAAGTTATTATTAATAATTGGAAAATTGATTAATTGGTTTACTATACTGATCGATTATGATTGATAATTGACTGTCATGATTTATTCTAATCGCAGTATTATTAATGATAACTGATTAATCACATTAATAATAGCGCATGTATCTCTGACAAATTTCCAGATAGCGCTGATTAGGATTACAAGATTCTTTGAAATTTTAGGGCTGCAGGCGTAAACTGAAAGAGAAAAACTTCAAAACTCATTTTTACTTAATTTATTCATAATATTGTACACAATTGTGCTATGTCTCTATAGATATTAAATCATTTCCTTGACGAAACTGTTTGCAATATATTTAAATATCAAACACTTTTATTGTTTTTAAATGAAAATATTGATATATTTACTTGTTTATTCTTAAAAATTAGCATTTCTTCCACTGTCATCATATTCTAAACGTGTCTTTTCATTAATTATATTACCATCAATGTAAGGAACCCAGCATTCTATAGAAGACATTAATTATTTTATATAATTTCAAAAACTGGATAGTGATGCACGAAACGATTAAATATTTCACAAATTTCCTTGGCATTCTGTAGAATACCAAATGTCAAACTCGTAAAATATGAAATCCATCTTCAATACAAGAAAGAGTCTATATTAATAAGCAGGGACAGGATTACTATACATGATGGTGGATTAAATTAATATGATGATGGCATGCCTTTTGAAGAGGTTTTCATTTCTACTAATATACATGTTTAAAAGAAACCAGTGCGACCTATGTATGTACAAAATGTCATGAAAAATCCCTTCTAGCGGTACACAGGTTTAATATAATAGTGGTATCTTGACATTTTATGCAGAATTAGACTAAATAGCATTTATAATCTTACAGAAGGCCTAGATATCACATACAATGTTTAGGAAAAATGAGTAAACATTATCATATTTCATACCTTGCATAAAATTTCCTAGGTATTCTATAGAATGCTGGCATTCCATACATTGCCAGTAACATTTGAGTATTTACACATGAAAATGGTATGCATATTCACATATGCAAAATATGGAATACCACAATAGTTCCGATTTTAATGCCATTATGACTTCATGGTATTTGATTCTAATAGGAAAATACATACCCGCTATCAAGTATATAGGTGTAATAAGGGATATTAAATCTATGTTTTTAAAATAAATTCTTTTGATATCTATGATAATTGCAAGTCCAAAAATATGTCGTTGAAGAAATTATGAATATCAAGTTCAACTTAATTGATTTTATTTATATTAGAAACTAGTATTCCTGGCGAATCAGCTGGTCGTCATAAGCGGCTAGTTTTAGAATAATTGTTTTTATATCATCTGTTTTTGCTGTAGTAATAAATATCCCAGTATTATTCAAAATGTTTTTATAATTTTACTTCACTGCTTCCCAAGAAATACCTATCTTTATCGGAATATCGTTATGTCAAAAATCGAATATGTTTAGCATTGAAAAATTTCACCATTAAACGTAACAAAAAGTTATATAATTTAAGCTTACTTTTGTGGCACAAATTTGTACAAAACTTAAATGTTCTATTTAATTATGAATATTTGCAAATCTTAAATATTCTAATCACAAATATACTGAAGATTGAAAGATACTTCTATAATATTAGGAAGCATAAAAGATGAAATCTTAAATAAATACTGAATTGGAAAAATCATTCTTTAAAAAAAAAACATTCTCTCTAGAATTGTAATTTAATTAATTATCTTAAATCAGATATTTTATGTTTATTCTCCCATTTCATTTACTTTAGCTTTTGGGAAATCTTTTGCTATTAATTTTTATACAAAAAAAAATAATATCAAAAAGATAAATAGGAATTTGAAAGATATATTCTTAAAGAATATATTAAAGTCTCTAAGAATACGAATAAGAACAAAATATATATTTTCAACTTTATCTAAGAAAGATTTTTTAATGCAAAAAAGTAATATATTATGTAATAGCTGTTTGATCAAAAGCAAAATTCATATATGACTGAGCAATATATATATATGATTGAAGAACTTTTAATTGAATTTGTAACTAAAATTAATTAGCATGTCTTATATCTAAGAATTTAACTAATAAATTATCTGAATATAAAGAAAAGAAAGATGTTAAAGTATTTGAATAATGATGGCAAATTCAAATCTTACACAGAAATACTTTAATTTATCTTCAAGAGCAAATTCATTAACTTTTTTTTCTAATTTCTTAAACATTGTAACATTCACATTAAAGATTTAGAGGGAAATTTGACAAAAATAACTGAATTATATTGAATCGTTAGTCGGCCGATTTAGCAAATTATTTGAATGGAATGAAGTGTTTTCAATTTGTTATTTGGTTGAAACAGGGATTAATATTTCATTTTCCACAATTTTCAATCCGCAATGGGAATTGCGGATAAATTATTCTGCAATAAATGAAAAGGAATGTTATCAAAATTTTAATATAGACTTGATGATGAACTAATTTTCTGGAATTAAATGAGATTATAGAAATACTCAGGAGAAAATAAATTAAAAATAAGTGGATGTATTTTAATCATCCCATTTAAAACGATTAGGCAAATGATTAAAATTAATTTCTACAGAAAAATACTACTAACCTAAAGGGACGAAATTGCTTTAGAAGCACTATACATTTAAAGTTTCCATATGAATTTCGTAAAGCTTTATTTGTAATAATTTCTAAAAATAAAGAAACTGTAAATGTATATTTCTAAGCAGATTTGATTTTTTACTTCATTCGTATCTTCTAATATTCATTCAGATTGATGACTGTATTATGTTTCTAATGTTTTGTATAGCTTACAAATGCTCAATTGTTATACGTTGAATAAAATGTCTTTAAGTGGTGTGGTACAAATATAATTTTAAAACTGTTAATTGTTAATAAATTTGATTCTACCAGTTGTACCATATTGTAAGTAAATATGCTATCCTTTCAAATAGCTGTTTTGAATGCGTAGCTCATTTCTAATGGGTTGTTAGTACTCCCTACTAGTTTTATCATTATATGATTCCTTCCCAAACGTGAGTTCACACGAGATTCCCGTTGTGCAAAATAATTGTCTTTCTACTATTGTGCCAGCATTGTTCTAATATGAACAACTGGAATAACGTTGCCAGGGCAATGGCAAATAGTTGCCCAAACGGGCCAACTATTTGGCATTGTGCCATCGGGATTACGTAATCTTCCTCAGTTAGGTGTGATTTTCTATGGTGTCGTAATAGTTAACATCGTGTGAGTTCTGCGTAATTCAGTAAATTGCTATTGGCTATTATTATGTATGCATTTAAATTGAAACACGATATCATTTTAGTGCTGACTGAGTTTAATGCTTCTTTGTAAACAGAAAATAAACAATCTTCTCAAGTGATTTTCGTAATCTGTTATAACCTGCAGTGAGCTGCTTCTAGTAAACTGTTTTCTTTACTTAATTGCCCTAATCATTGCATTACACTACAGATATCAGTTTTTTTAAATATGAAATAAACATATAATGCCGTTTCTTTTTTATTAATTATAACTTAGCTTCAACTCTATAATAAGATTTTTTTCATGTGTATACATATTTTTAAGAAAATATAAAACATATCACCCTATTTCTAATTAATTAGTGGCTTGGGAAATTATACTTTATTTAAGATGTTCGTGTATGGATATAAACTTATTAGATACCTTTTTTTGGTTATTAGATACCTTTAATATCTTTTGATCTTATCTCAAACTGAATGTAATGGACGACTATATTGTATATGCGTTCAATGGTTGGTTCAATTTTTTCAATTGCAACTTTGACAAATTTACACAGTAAAAATGGCAATTACAATTAATTATATTATCTTTTTAATCTAAATAACAATATGTTTAAATTACCTATGGCTTCATTTAATCGATTCTGTAAATCATTATCTATTTCTTATAATTCTTTCTGCTTATAAAACATTTTTTTTAACTTTTCGATGTAAAACTACACCTTAAATTTACATGAAACTTTTTTACATGAAAATTTGTAATTTCTAAATTTACATATCATGGATATAATACACTTGAAATTAAGATTAAACTGGAATTAAATACTGCTAATTTTCCCAATAAACCGTATTTAAGAGCTATTACGTGTAACATTAGATATACACACTTAAATCAACTTAAAATAAATCATTTAGTAAATTCAACGCAATTTAATATCTGGAAATAAGAAAAGAACCAGCTTTCATATCATGACAAGATTCTTCGCATTGTTTATGCTTTTATAATTATGATTAAAATGCATTGGATGGAAATTTATTAATAATGCATCTTTAGTTATTAACATCCCTAAGAAATTTATCATCTAAGATATAAGTAGCCTTGCATTAAATTCAAATTAAACATTCCGTTTCGTATTCATGAATCTCAAATAAGATATGAAATCGTTATAAAGCTTCAATATACACAGATGAAGAGGTACTTCTGAGATCCTGTTTTCGGAAAGGGAATACAAGCCAAGCTTAAGTCTTCCTCTTTAAGTGCATGGAATGCACTACTCGGAAAATACTCGTCTGAAATCTCGTTTTGAAGGACCCTGAATTTTCCCAGAGTAAACAGATTCGATACTAAATTTAACTAGGCAAACATGTGATGGTTCCCTTCTCATTGACGTCGAAGTTCAAAAGACTCATGTGATCTCATTGACATGAAAGGAATTATTCTTGGTCAAGTCAAGGCTGAAGTTAAATATTTCGTTTAAAAGGGAACCAGTAGATGAGCAATGCCCTTAGGTAACTGGTAGAAATTTAATGTGGATTTAAAGGAAATAAGTCTCGTAAATGGATGTTAAATTATTGTTGGTAATTATTGGTAAATTATTGTTTAGCAATGTTAAGATTTATAACATCTGCATATATAAAATTCTAATGTACGAGAGGTAGAAATCTCCGTCATTACTTATTGCAGAATGGCAGTAACAATATGCAAAGAAATCACTATTCGAATCTTTCATACTACTTCATTATATACTTTTACAGTTACAGTTAATTCAACGCTATGCTAATTAATGGAGCTGCAAAATATTATTAGAAATATTCTGAAGAGAGCTCGCTCAAAACTCCATTCAGACAGAGGAAATAAAATTTAAAAAATAATAAAAAAATAAGCGTCAAACATAAAGCTAAATCAAGACCGAAAATAGACTTAACCGCCGCCAAAGGGTTAATCCCTAAGATTTAATCATGGAAATCAATGAATATGTCTTTCAATATACTATCTCACAAAAATGATTTTTGCATTTTCTTAAAATTGAAAAGTTGATATTGAATCTACAAAATGATTTTTAATGTTAAGATAAAATTCAAAGTAATTTCATTCTCCCATCAAAACAATCAATCACGTGCTTTTGCAAATGTTTAAATTAAGATATAAAAATTTCCTCCTTTAGATATTATCTCCGAAATAGTGGTTTTTTTCACTTCCGTTTTATTTAGCAGTGCTTTTAATTTGCTCTTTTCAATTTGCATCCGCAATAATTTGTATCAAATTAATTCAATTGAATTTTTTTTAGTGTACCAAAGAACAAAGTGAAGTTTTAAAAAAATGCATTTCGTATTAATTGTTTACATCTTCTTAAAAAGTAATAACTTGGGAGAACAATCTGGTTGCCAGAGGCGGTAGTATCTTTAGAATGTGTACAAATATAATGAATTAAATTTAAATTTTAATTGTGTAAAATGATAGTAAGATTTGCAAATCAGATTATTTCAGAAACGTGATAGATATACTTAAAAATACACATTAAGAGATTCGTTGCTGAATAACTAGGAAGAAGTCATCCAAGTTTGAAAACGAATTGAAATGAATGGATTATACTTGGAGCTTGCACGTTCGTTCGCCTTTAGTATTCCAAAAAAAGCATTATATATAGTCGTCTTTGTGTGTTCTATTGTTTTGTGATGTGAACTGTATGCAATCAAAAAGCGCTTTGTGTAAATTAAACATTATATTAAAAATGCAATTGTGCTAATGCTTGGCTATTCAATTATTCACTAAATTTAAGAAAAATATAATAGACATGTTTTGCTAAATCAACATATTCTTAAAATGAGGAGTTTTAGTTACAGAAGTAAAAAAAGTCGTTTTTTTAACTTCAATTAATACAAATTTTATACTTTTCTAAATAAATGGAAGGTCTTTTAATGCTTATACGTTTTGTATCCGCATTATTCTTGGAACGCAAATATATGCTACATTTCCCTTAAAAAAGACTAAGCTTAATTATTGGAATCAGGAATCATTAATATCAATTATAAGTCAACTATAAAATGACCAATTGAATCGTTATATTAAAGATATAATTTCAGTGAAACTATAAAAAGAAATCAATAATGTTTCAACATTAATTAAGTGAAATTAGTCATCTTAACTAATTATTTTATTTTATTTCGATTTTATTAAATGAAACAAGTAGCAGTTTTCCATTATAATTTTATACAAAGGGCTTCTATTAAAATTTACTTAATTATCTTTTATTATGTCTATTCTTAATTATCTTTTATTATGTCTATTCTTAATTATCTTTTATTATGTCTATATTTAATTATATTTTGTTGTTTATCTATCTATGCATTTTCTGCAGTCCTTTTAAGCGTAGTTTCATCTTACATCCAATATCTGAAACTCATTCAAAATATTTACTTTCAAGTCCAGAGGATTCCTTTGGGTCTCATAAAATCAAAATCTCAATGAATGGCATGTATATAGAGTTATCAGTTAAATTTAGCGCGGTGTTTATTTACTCAGATAAAATTCGCATTCCATTTAAAGGAGTTTTCTGTCGGGGCAGTATTATCTTCCTTAAGAAATTATTCTAAAGTATTCGGAAGAAAGATGTTTTCGAAAACAGATATCTTTTAAAGTAGCTCTTCAGCCGAGTATATCTGATTCTCATAAACATTTCAAACATCAAATAATCTCAAAACAGATAACTGATTAGGTGTTTTTAGATGGAAATTCCTTCAATCTTTCTATACAAATTTAAGCTATGATACAGTTATGTGAAGACTTATATATACTTAAGCTTATTGAATATCTAATGTTGTTTGAAATATGTTAAACATAGTTCTCTATTTTATAATTTTTTTTGCCTCTAATATCTGCAATATTCGAATTTGTTATATATGTTTTCATTGAATTATATATTGCAGCATTTGCAATATATTTTAGTGGCCGTTATCAATATTTTGATTTACAGTGTATACTAATGTGTAAAAAATATATATAATAAATTCATTTATATGCTAAGGTGCAATGGATTATTTTACATCTGGGGGCACGGTAGTGCCCCCGCCAAGTCGAGCAAAAACAAGCGGCACGGCCGTACCATCCTTTTCTCGAAGCAGTTCAGGCCATTTTCGACTCCCTATAACTTCGTTGTGGATAAAACTAGAAGCCTGAATTTTCAGTAATCAAGCAGGCATTATATAAACACGGTATATTTCAAATTTCATTAAATTTGAACCAGTAGTTTAAGAATTATAACTAGTCAAAGTTGTGAATTTTGTCACTGACTGACTGACTGACTGACAGATCATCAAAACTCTGAGGCAGTTCTAGCAGACATAGAAGCTTCAAATTCAGAACACAATTAGTGTTTAGTGTATAAATCAAGGAAAAACTAAAATATGCGTGTAATAATGGACGGATCCATAAATTTCTAGAAGTTTCGAGTATTATCCATTTTGTCGCCACATTGGTCGCCAAGTCGCCAAATTTGTCACCAAGCTCTGGGTTCACTGGCCCGGCATCCGACAGCATCCAATACAGATTACTGTTAAACGGTCTTTCTTATGATGACACTATTCGCGCTGGAAAGCAAAATCACAGGTTTTTAACGATATCTAATTTGAAATTAATTCAATTTGAAGTTGTGGAAGCTACAAACGCAATAGGTGAATTTCAGAGAATCAATCTGGTAGAAGAAGAGCAAACTGTTCTTCAAAGTATGATCGCAAAACTTAATGCCAATCAAAAAAGAGTCTTCGATATGATCACAAATAAAATGGACACAACTGATAATAATGCTGACTTTTTTCGCTGTTTTGTGAGTGGAACTGGTGGCACTGGAAAGAACTTTTTAATAAAAACTCTGAAAGTTTGGGTTAAGACATATTTAAACAAAAAAGTGGCAGTTAGTGTTCCAACAGGAATAGCTGGATTCAATGTGAATGGATTGACTATACATAGACTATTGCAGCTACCTGTAGAACACAAGCAAACACCAAAGTACAAGCCACTTTCTGATGAAATGCTCCAAATTCTGAGATCAGATTTAAAAGAAGTAGTGTTGTTTATCATAGACGAAGTGTCAATGATATTCAATGTTGCTTTAACATATATTCATTTACGCTTATCTGAAATATTCCACGCAAGCGACGATCAGAATGGGTGGTTTGGAAAAAAACATCTTGTAGTTTTCGGAGATATCGTACAGCTTCTGCCGGTAAGAGAAAAGTCACATTTTGAAAAACTATCAACTGCTGAAACTAACAAGTTGTTAGATTCTCTCAGTATACCGAATCTGTGGATTGAACTGTTTATATGCGATGAACTTACAATTAACATGCGACAGTTCAATGATTCTGACTTTGTTGAAATGCTAAAGGTGTGTTGAAAAATTAGGTGTGACTACGCAAAAAGACCGCGGCTTACTCTCGATAGATTAATAACTCTCAAATCCAATTCAAATGAAAACAGATTAATTGAAATAATTGAACACCTCTCGAAACTTCCTGATGATACCGTTTGCTTATTACTTACAAAAAACATGTTCAACATATAAATCTCTTCCACATCCCGAAATAAAACTTAAAGCTGTAGATAGCATAGATTGCCCCAGATACCTAACAAAAAGAGCTCGTGAATGCATAAAAAAATATGAAGACGATGCTTCTATGACTGCAGGCCTGGAAGAGAACATAATTAAAAAAATAGGAGGAAAAGTCATGTTAAAGCGAAATATTGATGTGAGTCTTGGTTTAGTTAATGGTTCTATCGGTATAGTGCAAAGAGTAAAGGTTGATCCGGAAAATACAAAAATAATTAAGAAAATATACATTGCATTTAATAAAGAGCATGTTTACGAGCTTAGTCTGGTCAAAACTAAATTTGAAATTTTTAATAGAGTTTATGTTCATCGCGAACAATTTCCCATATGTATAGCTTATGCTATAACTATACACAAAAGTCAAGACCTAAGTCTAAATAATGCACTGATGGATATCGGTTCTGCAGTATTCACATCCGGTCAAGCTTATGCGGCACTTTCGAGAGTTACAAGTCTGGATGGCTTGCATCTAATTAATGTCGACTTTGGAAGTATTAAAGCGCAGGAATCCCAATCTGTGAATACAACAGACTAAGAAGCATTTACCGTCCAGACTTGTCAAAAATTGTAACATTAAAGCTTACGAGAAAAACCCATAGAGACAGGGAGTGGGCTTTGAGAAAAACTGTAGCTGAAGCTCAAGAAGTAGTACCGGAAAAGAAAAAGAGGAAGACTACATGCAAAAATAAGAAAAGGACTATCTACAAAAAGAAATGAGATGCCATCAAAAACATAACTTGTAAAAAAACCAAGTCTCGCAACTCATTTCTTCTATCGTAAAAAGTTGTGAGATCCATGTAATACCAAGTCGGTCAATTTATTCAGTCCCTACTTAAGGGTCCTTCTGTCTTAAGTTATTACGTAATTAGATAACCTAACAACATCTTATAGTGACCATATCAATATTGAAAATCTTTTATGGTTAAATAAATAGATTGACTTGGCCATCGCAAGAAAACACAATGTATATTTACATAAATTAGATTACATTAACATATTATATTAAATTAGATTGTTTAGGGCGATTGCCAAGTCAATCGATTTATTTAACCATAAAAGATTTTCAATATTGATATGGTCACTATAAGATGTTGTTAGGTTATTTAATTACGTAATAACTTAAGACAGAAGGACCCTTAAGTAGGGACTGAATAAATTGACCGACTTGGTATTACATGGATCTCACAACTTTTTACGATAGAAGAACTGAGTTGCGAGACTTGGTTTTTTTTACAAGTTATGTTTTTGATGGCATTATATTTTTTTACGAAAAACTCATTTACGCAAATCATTTATATAATTGACCAAATTTAATAAATGTATAAATCACATTTTAACTTAAAATTGTAAGATTGGCTAAATTCCTTTTATTTAATTAGAGTAAACAATTTATTAATTAAATATAATCAGTAGTTTATAAATGAAGCCTTTTCCCGGGTAAATTCCTTCTTTGATTATTAAAAAATTAGTCATTCTTTTGTTGTTTATTAAAATTACATTTTTCATACGTATGTTACAAAATACTATAATCCTTAAAAGCAGTGTATGTTGTTTTCATTATACAGTTAATACATATTATCCACATTACTTCTCTTAAAATGCTGTTTTTCAAAATAGATGAGAGGTTTATGAACAATTTTCTTCTCAAATATTACATTTTATTTGAAATTTTTATAGTAAACACAGTCTAGATTATAACTTAGTCTTAAAATTTAGCCAAAATCTTTACTCCCAAATCTCTTGAATCATTTTCATTCCTTTGAATTGGATGTGACATTATTTTATTCAAAGTATAAGTGTATGAAATTCCATGGAGAAGATTTAAAAATAAAAATATTTTAAATAGATTTGACAGATTGCTCATGTTTTGCATGATTATCTTAATTTCTCCAGAGAATGCAGAAAGTGAATGCGCTTAATATTCTGTAAGACTGCTAATTTCAGACTGAAATTCATTGGGTCAGCTTTGTTGGAATTTTAAAAGTATTTAATCTTGAAATATTGAAATCTTTAAATTAAAGAAGTTATCTCTTTCCCTTTTTCCACCTACATAAATTTGAGAATCATGGGCTAGGATAAGGACTCAAAATTTTATTTGTGTAGTCCCGCAAAAAAAAGGGTACTGTACTTTTGAGTGATTTTGTTCGGTTGTCATATCCGCAGTCACCAAATTTAATGTGGTTCATTCATTTCATTAGGTTTAGCTATATATACTTTCAAGCAAGGGAAACTACTTTATATCTACCCTGGATTATGGAGAAATAAGTTTTTCTGGTTCATTATAAGAAAAGATCGTGTTTTTTTCCTTATTAACCTTTCAGTTCGACAGTTACCGGGGGCCGCGTGGCCTGGTTTAAAGCCCTCGGCTTCGGAACTGGAGGGTTTCAGGTTCGTGACCCGATTCCACCGAAGAACCGTCGTGTAAGGGGGCCAGTTGCACGTTAAATCCGTCATGACCAAACGTCCTCCCGCTGGTATGGTGTGGTGTGAAGAGAGGGGTGCCAGCTCAGGTGTCGTCCTCGTCATCTGACCGCGGTTCAAAATTACGAGGTCCGTCCCAAAATAGTCCTAGTGTTACTTCAAACGGGACGTTAATATAACCAAACCAAACCAATCGACAGTTACCGCAAAAAACGCCTTCTTTCTCATTTATCGTCTTCCTTGAAATTTGTTCAGATTGCTAGCTACATTTTCATATTCCAGCTGATTTATTGTTTTTGAAGTGTTTAATACATATATCGTATATAATTTTAAAGACATTGAATTTGCTTTAATTCAGCTACTCCAGAATTAAATTTATAGATTATAAAAATGTCGACTAATTTTTATAATAATGATAAATCTTCCTAATATAATCATTCCTCAAATCAATATTCTATTGAATAGAAAACGTGAACCAAACATATCATGATATTCCATAGTATCTTTAAAACATTTGTCGCTAGCATTCTGCAAATTATTTTTGCTAAAATGATATAAATTCAATTAATTCAAATTAGTTCTTAATACAATTATTTCCACATCTTAGTCTGCAATTAATAACGATACATGCGAACATAATTAATAAGTGTTATGTCCCAATTAATTAAGGTAGAATTATATCTAATTAAAATACTATTTCGTGAGAATTAATTACTTTTCAGGGGAAATTCATTCAACAGATGACATTAATCATTTATCGCCTTCGTTTTGAGGAAAATATTAAACTTCCATCAAACGGACAAAATTAGAGTGAGATGTCCTTTCATTTTCATGAAATTCTCCCCAGCATTTTGCAGTCCTCCAACTCAGGAGTACAGGACTATTAGTTAAATTTAATTCCAAATTAACTTACGCCGAGGGAATTCGCATTAATTTAAAAGAGATTTCGAATGATACAAGAGCATTTTCCAGAGGAATTTGATGCTCTTAAGGCGGAATTTTTAGCAGTGTTTAGAAATGCTTTTCGAAAACAGGATTCTCCATCATGTATCTAAGCCTTAAATGAAGATTTAATATCAGATTTGCAATTTAAAGGTCCAGTACTTAGTACAAGATTAGAGACTTAGCTGAGATTAAAAATGATATAGCAACATTGCTGTTGTTGCTCATTAATATTTTGTAATTTGATCAATAAAATTTATTTCTACCCTTACATGTGCAAATCATTAAACGAAATAGTTTATAATCTATTGTTTGAAATTTAAAAAATGCGATTTTGATACTTCAAAAATATTTATAAATTTATAAAAAGGAGAATTTTACAAGGAGGGAAAACACTTCGAAATTGGAATGCTGTCCTTTAACCCTTTCGATCATAATGTACATATACGTCCTAGAGACTTCATTTCCTATTGGGTTTAATAAGTCCTACTTTTGCATGGATTGTAGAAAGTATCATTTTTAAGTGGAATTTAAAATTTTAACCATGCAAAAGTCGAATAAGATGAGTAAACTAATCATATTAACTGAAACTAAACCTTTATACTTAAATAACTTTTAACTTTTAATCATTCAACCTAAACAGATTAAATTTTTTTCTCTGCAAATCATGTAATTTTATTATTAATAAATGAACAAAAAGGTAAAACCAATACTTTGTACAATAGAAGCTAATTTTCATTTTAGGAATAAAATATTATTAAGTTACACATATTTTTATCAAGTTTTAAGAAAAAAAATATATAGAAAATTTTTACGAAATCATTTAGATATTATAAAAACACTTACTGGGATGGTCATTTCTATTGACTATAAAGTCACTGCTATAGTGTAAATAAATCAGTGTTGACGTTTCAAAAAAGGAAGATTTTCTACAAAAATAACAGATCCAAATAATTTGGATTTTTTCCAATTCAAAGGATGACTTGCACATTGAAGATTTGTGGGCCGTAAAAATATGTTCCATATATAAATATTGCCAGATGACTTCTTGAACAAGCACTTCCATTGAAGGCGTTCCCTAAGCGTTTCGACTTACAAGTAATTTTACAACTAAATTTTTATCGCCAAATCAAGTTGAAAACGTGATTTGGTGATAAAATTATGCATAATAATATTTTTAACTCAGTTGTTGTAAACTGCATGTTGTACGGTTGGGAGTATTCTTATTTAAAATTTCTAGAATATTTAGATAATTTAGCACCTACTTTCCTGTTCCCTTCCTGGTTTCCATAAGGCAGAATATATTTTTGCATTTTAAGTAAATATTGCATCCCTGAATGTTAGGATAGTTTAAGGGAGCGTTAAATCAGCGAAAGTCATAGCAAAATGCGGAAGTGGGAATGTTTTTCTCCATCTACTTCTGCATGCATTAACTCAGTCTTTATGTTTCATAGAAAAATGAAGGAAACTGGGTATAAATTTCTTTCCGTTTTTCTTAGACAATTGGTTGCAATTTTAAAACCCATTTACAATTGAAGGCAAAAGTTCCACATGGAAACTTATTTATTAGAGTAATGTTTTTTTTTTCTTTTTTCTTTTGCGTTATTGCATTTACTTACAAGATTTTATAGATTTCTCTTCCAACAGATGGCGCTATTGAGCGTCATCTAATATTTGATGTAAGCCTTGCTTGTTTTCTTTATGTTTCATAGAAAAGTGAAGAAAATTCATTATTAATTTCTTTCTGTTTTCTCTTAGCCGATTGGGTTGAAATTCTAAACCGATTTACAACTGCGGGCCCAAAATTCCACATGAAAACTTATTTATGAAACTCATGTCTTTGCGTTATCGCATTCATTAATTTCTGTTCCGACAGATGGCGCTGTCGAGCTTCATCTTATGCTTGATGTAAGACTTTAACGAACAGGTGGAAGGCATTGGTGTGGCCTAATAATTTATCCTCAAAGTAAAATTACTGTAAATAATGTAAAATATTTCGAGAATAAATAATAGAAAAGGCAAATTTGAGATTCTAAATCCACTTTGCCACATATCCAACACTGGCAATGTATAGATTGATAAATATCCCCTGTAGACGGATTTGATAGGAAGACACATCAGCGATTGATTGAAGATACATCAGCTAGATGACGAATACGAGATTAATCAATCTAGCTCCAAGCGTTTTTGAGTCATCGAATTCTAATATACACGAACTGACAAATAGATTTCTACTTGACCTATTCTGTGCAAATTGTATCTAAAAATGTTATGTTAGAATCCCATACCAAATTTATTCATATAGCATAATGTGTTTGTAATTTATCGGGTTCACAGTTAGGCACATATACAGATATAGTTTTAAAAACAGGTTTTCCGAGTTTGGGGAAGTCTGGAATATGGAGATGGAATATTTTTACAATATTCACATAAAACTGCTCGCAGATGCATATTGATTTTTCTCTCTAAATATTATGAGTTTTTTATATATTAATTCGTATTTTTCAATATTCAGTTATTTAGTTAGTAGTCATTTTACTTTTTAGAATACCTCTCGAATATTAATATTGGTCAATGATGTAAAGTCTGTGGTTGAGAAAAGAAATTCCATATAAGGAGCTGTCGTTTTTTGTAAAGTCAAAATTCTGGAAATAACTGGGGACACCGTATTGACTCTCTCTCTGAATATACTGAAAGACTTAGACTCTAAAACACATGAGAAAGCAGTGAAATGAATAATTCTTTGCTCAATAATTCAACAAAAAAAGTAATTCTGCGTCGTGAGTTTAAATGAAAATATAAATATTCATTATAAAATTTAGGAGAAATTCATTGAATTACAGAAGAAAAAAAAAATATTTTTTATGTCATCGCATATATGTTTTTATTTTTTGTTTATATTTGAATTAAAATTCTCATTACAAATTCATAATATTAAACATCTATTTAAATTAAAATATTTTTTCTCTTTTTTATATATACGTTATACGGAAATTTAAAGGAAAAATAGGAAGGCCAATAAATGCATTTAAAATTGCACCTTCAGATTTTTACGACTCTCTATAAGAGATCAAAATATATTTTTATAATTTTACCTATGGACATCATTACTCAAAAACACACTGATCTAGAATAATGACATTTAGCATGTAATCTTAATACATATTTTGTATATTTCTATCAAAATTTGGTAATAAGTCAGTCGATCTGTTCATATACAATCAAACACTTTAGCTATAAAACGCAAAGTTACTGGCATGAAATTTGTGCATATTGATGTAGATATATTTATCATCGGTATTATGGGTGTGTATTAAATCACTATTAAAGAAGGGGTCAGATTTTTAGTTGCATAACTGTAGGTATGAAAAATTGGTAACCCCAAAACGCAACAAAATATAGATAAATAAAATTTAGTATTCATTCATGTGGATAAAATTATAGATTTGCATGAATTTTCGTTTCCAATCAGTAGAAAAGAAGACATCGAGAAGGCATTTTTAGTTTTACTCAGTGCATATGGACGAAGCGTAATACAGTCTTTTGCATCCTTGTACGTGACAGTCGCGAAAGGCATTCGAGATTGCGGACTGTCATGACATTTAAAGGTTCATCTCTTGCTTTTCTACACTTTTCCAATCTTCTCTACTCGCTCAAGTAAAGTCTAAATATGTGAGAAAATCGATGAAACTGGCATAAAAAGATTGTATGGATTGCTTATAAAAAATAAAAACTGATTTTGTATAAAAAGAAAAATATTGTTACGAACCTGCGATGCTGTTTCCCAGCATAGTTGGTTCCATAGGAGGTACCGGACCTTGGCGACAAACTTGGCAACGGATTTGGCGACTTTGGCGCCAAAATAGATTATACCCGAAACATCGAGAATTTTCCCGATCCGTCCAGTAGGAACGGAGATACGCCTCGAACGTTCCTGATTGGTTGAGAGGCTTCTAGCCCCGCCTCCTGAGAACTATAAAAGGATCTGAAGCTGCCGGGGAGTCGACGGTTAATTGAGTCGTGGACCAGTGGAGTCGGAGAGTAGTCGGGATCGACGGTAAAGAGCTGACCTTCCTGAGATAAGCGGAGCAGCGACGGAGTGAAGCTAGTGCTGAACTAAGCTGTGTGCTACTGTCTGCAGTAGAATCTGTTGTATGTTGCACGTCTCGGCTGAAGATAATCGTCTTCTGTGATGTATATAGTTGTCGTCTTTGTGCTGTCCTGTGTGTCTACGTGTAAATAAACGTCGTTGTTTTATTTTCTACTGCTGATTGAGCGTTCTCCATTATCCAAACGAACCCCGGAAATTTCGTAACAATATATATATATATATATATATATATATATATATATATATATATATCTTGATTTTTAAAAGATGGAAGAGTAGCTTATATATATGAATCATTCTTATATGCCTTTCTATGAATCGGCACACGTAACATTTACTTTCACATACCTAGAAATAAGCTAAACATTATCTGAGAAGTCTGCAAGGGTTAGATCAAGAGGAATCAAAATTATTCATAATTAATAATGCTAACGTAATATGCTTAATTCCAATGAATATAATTTAAACGAAATTCGTTGAAAAATTATAGATATCAAAAAGAAATTCTCAAAATTGTTCAAGAGAAAAAAAGGATTTTGAGTTAGGGATTTTGAGTTATTCGTTATCAACGTTTAACAACAATATTAAATAGCCTGAATCATCATTAATAAGCAGCAGTTTAAAAATATACTGTCAATATAAAAGCACCGAAAGTGGTCTACTTTCTCTCATTTACTCTAGTAAAAATGTCACCCCCTCTCCCATGACATAAAAGTTAAATACCATGTGCAAGATCATGAAAGACACTAGTGCTTAGATTTTTATTTTCGAAGTCCCACAGGTGAGTTGTTTAAGTTTCCAAAATAATGAAGAAAACTAAATATGCATTTTGGAAGGTTTATTTTCGATTGATTGAAGCCGGCTTTTGTCACAAAACTGTAAATATAACCATATATCACTTATCGAATTTCCTTTATTTAAATCATTGCTTTTTCGAACTATAATATTTACATGATTGCGAATATATACAAATGGTGAACGCTTTAATGAATTTCCTTCAAACTTTGGTCTACAGATATTCATTTCAGATTTTAAAATTGTGCATCAAATTTTAATACATAGTTTCTACGTTTGTAATGTTGATTTTTACGTTTTGTACTAATTGAATTCACTGGCGCTTCGATAGATAAAATCTGTGTCAAATTTTGTGCATCGATCACATACCAAATGTCACCTGTCAAGCTCAAAGCGTTTAATGAATTAACGCGCTTAAAGAGGTAGGCAGAAATTATTCAAATATGTGTTACTAGGACTGAAGGAAGGCTGAAACTTGGGGCTAAGCTGAAATCTTGAGTTCGATTTTTTGACGATAATTTTTTTTTGTGTGTGTACTTCGTATAAGAGGAAGAAACTTTCAAATTAAAAGCAAGGAAAGAAGTTCTACAATAAGCAGAATACAGAAGGAAAAAAGAATAGGGAAAAAAAACTAAATTTTTTTTGAAAAAAGTTGTCAATATTCAGGAGTTCGTACAGCATGATTGATTTCCCCTATCACTAAACTAATATTTGTAAGAAACATTTCACACTTACTTGAGGGAAGAAGTTCTTTCTTCACATATAAATAGATTTCCATTATTTCCAGAAAAAAAAGTAAACTCAAGAACATTCAATGAAGAAATTGTAATTTAGAATGTGTATACGATGTAAAAAGCAAAAAAGACAATTTGTGTTATATGTATTTCATTTGTATGCATGATTTCTATTGTATGAAAATGTAATTTGTGTTTGAAGTTTTTCTTTAGTACTATAATAATTGCTTAATATGAAATTGTGAAGGGTAAATCAATTTTTATCCATATAATGTAAAATAATTTCCCCATATTTTTTCTTCTTTCATGTTGATGAAATTTTTTTCAGATTCTCTATTGCGATTATATATATATATATATATATATATATATATATATATATATATATATATATATATATATATATATATATATATTTCAAAAACAACTCCAAAACCGACTTGGTAAAGTTTTATTTTTCTATTTAGTTATAACAATGATCTGTCACAGATTTTCTGCCATGAAGAAAGTAGTTTGAACAATGATCAGAGGTCGAAGGACCGAAATTCAGTCGTTTCCTCCTGTATTCGTGATCTAGAATACGATAAGTCAGAGGACGATAACGATGAGAATATCTGCAAGTTTATTTTTGCTATTATCAAAAATGGTTGCTTTCAATTCTTATTTAAGGCTTCTTGCTTCACGTTCCATATATGCAGAAAAAATCTGATAGAAAGAGAAAGATTTTTACAAGAACACAAATAATAAGAGTGATTTGTAATATATCATCTATAGTAATGGGCGGAAAAAAATTGATCTCTTTACTATCGAATAGCATTCTAAACTAAAAAATTTGTAAGCTAATAAACAGAAAAAAGTATTGGAAAAATAGCAGAAATTTAGAAGAAAAATTGGGGTTCTAAACTATTTTACAAATAGACAATTCGAAATATTTAAAATTCTAAATGACAGTTAATCTGATTAAATAGTTAATATAAGTGTTTATATCATCGTATTTCCTATAAGTCTATTTACATTTATTTTGTCTTTTATTTATTTATTTATTTTTTTCACACATTTCATTCTTTGTCTAAGTATTTCTCAAATCTATGTCTACTGTAGTTAAACTAACAATTAAGACTGATTAAAAGTACTGATCATGAGTGCTTTAAATATTTAAAAACGATTGATTTAATGATGACTTTAATGAGAATCCTCGAGTATATTTTTTTTTCCTAACATAAAAAATTATTTAAGACAAAAAAAAAATCAAGATGTGTTCGTCCTTCATTTTCTTTTTCTAATTATTCTTCTCATAATAATTAGAAACATACATTCAATCTCAAATTCTGCTTGTTGTTCAATCGTAAAGAATATTATAGGAAATACAGATCCAAATTTAAAAAAAAAAACTTTACAAAAAAATTTTATTCTTTTATCCTCTTAGAGCTCAAAATAATGCCTTAATAGAATTGAGTGCTGATTTTTACATAATGACTTGTTTAATCACTTAATACATTGAGAAGGTAAGGGTGCTTTTATTTCTTTCAGAGTTTGTGAAAAGAATTCAGAAGAAAATGGAGCAGCATTCTTTTGGAAATACATTAATGTTTTTCTAAATCCCCTTTAGATTGAAATGCTCAGAAAATAATTATTTTCTTTCAAAGACAATTAGTGCTTAGTTAGCGAAGCTGTCTTAATTTACTTTTGATTCACCTTAATTGTTTCGTTTCTTTAACTGAAAAAAACGAACTTTCATTAAAAGATAATAATTCAACTAATATTATCTCCCTTTCAATCTTATTGCTTCTTTGTCAGCAGAAATTAGAAGGGTAAAAAAAACCGACTTTTTGGAAAAAGAATCTTATTGGAACGTATGTCATAATTACTATTTTCAATCAGAAAAAAATGACGAAGATTCTTAATTGATTAAAGGTATATTTAGTAATAGTACGCAATTTAATAGTTTGAAATTTTTGAATATGCACTTATGAAAGGTATATTTAGAAACAGTATCTAACTTAATAGTTTTAAATTTTTGAAAATGCACTGGTGCAAGGTGTTTCAGCGAAAGTAATAATTAAAAATGTAATAATAGCTCTCATTATAAAAGTAAATGATATTAGAAACATTGAAACCTCTAAAAAAATAAGATTCTTTTATACAATTTGAAACATTTGTTATTTGATATATAAAATAATAGTTATCTTATTTTAGACGCAGTGTATGACATAATCTAGTGCTTTCTCTAAAATGCGATTTCACTACTTAAAAGATTTGTCACAGACGTTTAACATACGCATAAAATTTTTCAGCTTCAAAAGTCACGCCGAGCTTACGAAATTGTATCTTAGAAAAGATTTTTTTTAACATTGACAATGTTTGTGTCAGCTGCATGATATATTTGTTGTATTAAGATTATTTTTATTTTGATGTTGATATTTAATGTTTAAATTCTTTGAATAACTATGCATAAAATGATCATGTTGAAAATTTTATCTTTATTCTTCTTCAGGTTTGTATCGCCTTTTTTTTTTCTATAATTGAAAGATTTTTTGTCACCGGAAATGACATCATGTTTGCTTACTGCAATTTTCTCGAAATTAAGAAATTTGATTTTATTATTTGATTTTTTCGATGTTTTTATTTTTTTATTTTCTGAATATAAGGAATTGTACTAATTATATGTAACCACTACGTAACATATTCGTCGAAGGAAGAGATTTCTTCCCTGCCACTATATTGATAAACTTTTCTTTTATTTTTATCCTGTTTGTATTAAAAAAGCTCACAAGTTTAGAGCTTGTAAGTTACGAAACCGTTTAATCTGTAAACCAATGACATCTTTCACATGACTTTTAAGAGAACTGTGAACATTTGTGTTTAAAATTGATTTTTCACTTTTATACTGATAAAACAGAACGTATTTCACCTATATAAATTATTATTGTATAATTATATAGGTTTGAAAAAGCGAAAATTTATAAGTGGTTCATTAACAATAAATCTAAGAGGAGCTTCTATATGAGAAAGAAAGTTTCTTTTCTTTTTTCTCGAAAGAGGTTTTCTTTAAATTTTGGCATGCTTGGAACGTCTTCTATTCATTACAATCGTATTAAATTTTATACATCATAATACAATCAATTTTGTAAAACATGTATTTTAAGCGCCTATGTAGTTTGAAACAAAAAATGCCAATGTAAGGTGAAAAAAAATTTAAAAATTTTTTTTAAATATTCTATATTACTATGCTTTATTAGAAATTAAATTAAATAGAAACGAAAAGAATACATGAACGTATTGATTTATTTTCTTTCAGTTTCCAAACATATGAAATGAAACCACTTATCTTTTATTTTTGATGTTAATTTGAAATTTTAAATTGTTTCCAATTCCTTTTTATTAAAAAAAGTAAACTTACTGATGACATACAATTTATCTTGTCCATTTCTCATTTATTGTTTAGAATTCTCTATCTATCTCTCCTTTACTTTTCCCTAGACGAATTGATGAGACAATTGGAGCAGAAGTTAAACATTGTAAAATATAATAATCAAATCAAGCTGATCAAAGAAACTTAGAAGTAAGAGACATTTTCTTTTCCCAGTTGGATTGATTTTTCCAATTATGTGAAAGATTTCTTTCTACTCATGGAGAAAAAAGTAAACTTTACTGTAAATTGTTACTTCTGTGACATTTTAAAAAGAAAGCCTAACAAAGTTGTAACTATTGTTTCTGAAATTGATTATTTTAAAGAAAGCATTCGCAGGAATTTCTGTAAAATTTAGTTTGTATTCTTTCTTTCTTTTAGAAATGGGATTTCTAATACATCAATAATTCTTGAAAAATAGAAATATTTTTCTAAAAGATTTAAGTTATATATATATATATATGTGTGTGTGTGTGTGTGTGTGTGTGTGTGTGTGTGTGTGTGTGTGTGTGTGTGTGTGTGTGTGTGTGTGTGTGTGTGTGTGTGTGTGTGTGTGTGTGTGTCCTTATACTCTTCTTTTCCTTCTTTTCATTTTTTAACAGCTCGCTCTTAGTTTTTGACAGCGCCCTGAAAATTTGGAAAAAAATAACTAGAACAATTTAAAAACATAACGTAATTCCTAATCTAAAATGATTATTTTGTTCATTTTAATAGTATTTTCAATAGAGGCTTAAAACCTTTCCTGATTCTTCTCAGATTTAAGTAACTGCATTGCTTGCTTTTCTGAAATTCTGCTGTGTCACTAATGATTTGTGATAAGAACAGGATATCAATTTGGAATGTAAAACAAAAACATATCAAAAAATGTAATAATAACTTTTATCAACATCTTTGATATTCTGCCAGAATTCTTATTTTTATTTATTTATTTGCATTATCTTTCGTGGTACGTTTAATGTTCGTTCAGAATTGTTATGATTCTTATAAAAATAATTTATATATATATGTTACGGCCAAAGCCCGAAATACGGACAGTTCGCGAATTGGTTGGCCAATTCGCGAACTGGCCAAGAGGTTTGGCCAAAGTCCGAAATACTTGCAATTAATGTTGTATTTTCTACTTCGGCTGGCCATTTCGCGAAGTGGCCGGGAATCCTTGGCCAAAGCCCGATGTGATAATCTATACTTATAAATAAATCTCAAAGTATGTTTGTGCGCGCGCGCGTGTGTGTGTGTGTGTGTGTTGGCGCTCTACAGTCCAAACCGTTTGACAAACAGTTATCAAATTTGGCATATATATACCTTGGAGGTCGGAAATGTGCACCATGGGGCGATTTTTTAAAATTTTTAATTAGAATTTTAATTAAAAATTAAGCGTAATTTCGGCGTTTTGTCGCTATAACCAGAAAATATTACAGCACAAAATCGATTTTTGCATCAAATTAAAGCTTAAAATTTAATTTATAAATTATGCTTAGATTAAATTATGCTAAAATTTAATCTGCACGAGCACGTAAAATTAAAAAAAAATAGCTTTTATCAACGTGTTACCATCACATTGATAGAAGTTTAAATTAAAAAATAAATCAACTATTATTGCAAATTTAATAAACAAAATTGTAATTTTCTGCAAATGTCTGTATAAAATGAAAAAAAAATGAAATAAGATATTTTCTGAAAAGTAAAAGGAGGAAACGTTTTCTATGAGCTTTGACAATACCTATATTATTAATTCAATAAAACAATTTAATTTAAGGTAAACGTAGTTTAATATACTTAGGATAATCATTCTAATCAGCTACCATCAGCTAATTTGGGGCATACATTTGCTAACAAAATTGTCTAAATTAACTAAATAATTATATTTAATATAACTTTAGCCAATAAATACTCCGATGAATCAGGAATTTTAAATTTTTACATAGGTCCTCTACCCTTTGAATCATATTTAACAAAATATTCTTGAGACACCAATATTTTTAATAAAAATTGTTGAACTCCAACCAACTAAATCAATCACGAAAACTGACTGATTTATGAAATTTCAATATCATTCTTCTATAAAAACTGGCGATTTTAGACCACTTCACCGACTGTCTCAATGAAGATACGCTAATCCTTTGCAGGGTTTCTAGACAGTTATTGTCCTGTGATTATCAAAATGTTGATAGTTCTAAAACTGATGCATAAAAACTTCATAAATCGGTCAGATTTCACTGCTGAACGACTCTGATTTCAATTTTCATATTTAAAAAAAAGACATGGTTAGCTTTAATATAAAAAGCTTTTATACTGATTGCAGTTTAACATTCCCACTTTAGTTTAAAGTAGAAATTTTATGGATACTGACAGAACATTAGAGAAAGTAGTACAATGAAACAGAACTGTTTAAGGCCTACATAAAAGTACGACTGAATCATATAACTGCCAAAATATGAAGTTCAAAAATATTTTGCAGAGAAAGCTACTAAGAGAGCAATTTACATTAATTGAAAATTTTAGCGATCATTAATACTGGTGAACCGGCTGGTCGCCAAAGGCGACTAGTGGTAAATAAATGTAATGACATTCATGTATAAAATATAAATAAGGACATGTTGTAGGTGAAATTCGACAGATGGCGCCAACAAAGAAATGTCTTTAATTGATATTAATAGCAAAACTATTTGTCCTTCATATTTGTTTTAATTAGCCCTTATTTTTGTTATTTGCCTTTGCAAAAAATTTCATGTTTTTTGAAGCGACATTTCGGGAGACAATGTGATCTGGGATCTTTAACATTAGGTCCATGGAGCAGAAAAAGACTAAGGATCACCCTTTTACAAGGTAATTGAAAACTGAATGCTCAATTTTCCTTTGTATTCATACACGATACGCAACGCCTTTGCTCAAGATACAATTCTTTCATTTTGAAGGGCGCAAATCTAATCTTCACGCTATCACGTTGTAAAAGTATATACGTTCATTGAATAATTTCTATTATAGCTTTAATATGAGAACAGAATAACACGAGATCATATTTTTATATATTACAAGCTTATTTTTAACTCAGAGGTGTCACTTATATTTGAACTCGTTTCTGAAACAATTGTACTTAAAAAAAAACAGTACACAGAAGTACTCATTTTTAAATACTTCATTTTTAACAGGGTGTAAAACAACGTGCTCTTGATTCCTTTCTTTCTACTTTGGCCGATCATCCCCAGCCATTTCGCGAATTGGCCGGCCAAAGCCCGAAATCAAGAAAAGATCGGACATTGGCCGGTAAGTTTACAGCAACGTTGGCCAGATCGCGAATTGGCCGGCCAATTCGCGATCTGGCCGATTTCGGGCTTTGGCCGTAATATATATATATATATATATATATATATATATGAATAATAACATGCTACATAAATAATTTTTGTTCTATTACATGCTTGGAATTTATTGGAGATAAACGCCAGATTTTAATTTGTAATTGCACGTTACCAAAAATTTTTCCAATAATGTCAATTCTTACATTAACACCAATTAATTTTTAATTAAAATTCTAAATAAAATTTTTAAAAAATTGCTATGAGATGCACATTCCCACATGTGAAGTTTGGTAGTTATAGGTAAAACTACATAGCCTGTAGAGTATCAGCAGACACACATTCGTCTTTATTAAAAGTAAATATATTACATGAAACGAATCTATGTAGAATCCATTCATTCATAAGGTATTGTTTCAATTAAAATTCAATAAACTGACTAAAAAAATTCTTTGTTGTTTTTTTAAAAAAATCATGGATCTGTCAGTTTTTCAAATTTAAATATTTTTTGTTCACAGTATGAGTCTTAACTTAAAAATTGGAGGCCCGATAATTCTGTTATCTCGATTTCTAGAACGACGCTTATTCCTTTGCAAAAATGCTTCAATAAAAACGATAAATTGGAAAGTTAGAATGTTTATTCTAATACATATTCCATCAACCAAGTAGGCAGGTGGTTCCTGATCATTTCCCGCTCTTTTCACGTACTACCTAAAACATCTGCGTACAGTATTACTCTACTCCAATCTGTGGTAAAAATAAATGTTAATTTTTTTAGCTTAATTCCTAAACTACAAAGAATAGAGATGAAAATATTTAATTTTTCACAAAGACAGAAGGAATTAAATGTGAGTATTTTCCTGTGAATGTTCTTTAAAAAATTTTCGTATTGCATTTTAATTTTCTATTGTAATGAATTGGTCAGTTATTTGGAAATACTGAAATAAAAATGCACGAAAGAATAAATATGATTTTTTTTTGTTATGCAAGAAAAAATATTTAATACAAGTACTCTGATAATAAAAATGTTATTTAAAATTTGAGAAAAATAAATAAACTGCTTTGCAAATTTTAATATGTGTACTATTAGCATCATAATGCACATCTAAAAATGTAATTTATTAGACTTTATGTAATATTTGAAAGAGCCTTGAATCACGTGAAATATAAATTTCATTGCGCTACTAAAATGCTCTGATAATGGAAACTAAAATTCTAATTGTCTGAAATATATATTATTACTGCGTCACAGCCAAATATTTTTTTAAAAAATCTTCCATTATCAAAATTAAAATATCATAATGTTTATCTTAAGAAAAGTAAATATTTACATCAGATTCTATGTAATTACAAGATTAAACAGTAGAAGTACTTTAAAGTCTATGAAAACGAAGTTAAATTTACATAATCAATAAAAATTCCATTGGGGTTATTTATTAGGATAAACATTCTACTTTAAGAAGGCTTGCGTTTCTTGTTTTCTTGTTAGAATAACCAAATTTAGCATTTGTGATGTTCAAAATTGTGATTGAAAAGAATACTGTAAATTTCTTAAAGAACAGGGATGGAGGGTAATGAAAAATAAATTTGTTTTGAGTTTTTATTATATAATTGTAATACATTTTTTTCATTGATTCTTGAATAAAAAATCCCACTTGAATTATTTGTAAATTAGATACTAAGAAACAGCTAGTTTTTACCTGGTTTTTCATCCTCTATAAATGATATTTATATACAGATTATTTCTTCCAATTAAAAATAAAGCATTAGGTCTCATTTTAATTGTTTTGAAAAGACTAACAAATAGTTGGTGATTATGTTTAGCTTTTAAATGTATTCTTTTTATCATTCTTGAGATAAGGACACATTTTATTTTTATAAAAAAATGACGGAATGAATATAATAATAAAATCAGAAAATATTGTAAAATTGAATTGAGCATCAACTTTCTTCGAGGCGAAGAAAATTAAGGTAATTTAATTTTTTTCAATCTCTGATTTTCAAGAATATATCAAGACGGAAAATAAAACACGGCAAACAATAATTGTGATATTACTATAAAACTTAAAATTTCCATCAAATTAAAAATCAATTTGATTCTTTTTAAAGTATATTTCTGTGGAAATTTTATTACTTTATTTCTTCCAATTAAAAGTTTAAAAAGTACAATCCTCTAAAACATAATACTATAATTAACTCTATTAAAAAATTTATAAATAAGAAGGTGGAATATTTTAAAAATATAAAATCCTAAAATTAGATGGGGCAGTACAAAATCTAATTTTAAATGCGCCTTTTCGAGCTCAATTCAATAATTGAAAATCTATTATCATTAATAATAAGCGATCGTACATAGCATCAGCACATAAATCAAGATAATAAATTGACAATCACTTGAAGAATAAGTGCATAGATTCATTGAATTGAATGCTTTATGTTTGTTAAAATTCTAAAATATTATGTCCCTGTGTATGTACAAATATAATGTTAAGGCAATCTAATTTTTTTTAAAAAACAACTTTTCTGTAGAAATTTGCTTAGATATCAAAATTGTATCTAAACTTTTAAAAACCAGTAAGCACTTTCAGCGACTATTACATTTTAACAAGTTTGGATGGATAAAAAATTATCCTAATTTCTTTAAGATTTAACTATGACCTTTACATTGATTATATTGAAAAATAATTATATGCTTTTGAAAGTATTAATCGCAATTAGCTGGGTAAATTGAGTGCAAGGAAAAGAAAAAAAAATCAGAAAAAGTGTTTTCAATTTACCAAGAATATTTAACAATATCTTCAATAGATACACATTTTTTAAAGACGATATACATTACAAATCTAAAATAATATCCATCCAAAGTACATTAAAGATAAATTCTAATAAAGGGTTACGCTTTAAAACGAACTTTATTCCCTAAAAGAAAATGATTTTTAAAATTCCGAGCTGTAAAAGAAAAATTATATGACAGAAGTAAGTAAATAAAAATAATCCGTTTAAAAAGAAACAAAATCTGAAAAATAAAATACCCCAAGTCTATAGCTTCATGACGATAAAAAAAAATGTTTGCCGTTTTAGTTCCGAATGAAATTTAATAAAACATCTGTCTCACAGAACAGTTACTTTATATTTGTACGAACAAACAGCTGTCAACAAGTCTCAACGACTGCTTATTACTTTCGAATAACAATAAGTGCTTTATGATGTATTCTAAAAAAAAAAAAATGCTTCTGTGGTAAATTTAAAGCTAAATAAAATAAGAATTGACTTTCCTGTATTCATTTCTTTTTTTACAATCAAAATTATTATTCTTTTATTTATTAATAAGAGTGAAGACAAAAAGTACTAGAAGAAATTCCAAAAGCAAAAATACTAACAAATCAAAAAGAAAAACAAATATTGTTCTATCAACTTCAGCGACATTGCGCTAGTGACCTCTTTAGGGAAGGCGGGAAAATTCAGCGTGCAGCTGTTTTCTCTAGTTAAAACCCCTGGAAGTCACTTTCTACAGTAGATTCCCCCGGTCCCGCCTAACCTTTCAGTTTCTCGTAATTATTGAAAAAATTACTTAATTTGATGAGTGAGATCTATCATTGAAATTACGAACTTCTTTTGGCACGTAAAATCCAACCAATCTCCTTCATAGGTATTTTGAATTACTTAGAGAATCACCAACTACATACCTGATTTGTCATATTTTAGACCATTGCTCATTTGACACTTTAACTTCTCAAAAGATGGAGTAATTTTATTTTTCTTATTGCATTTAGATCTTCTATCAATTTTCTTTATCAATGATTAATAGATTAGTCATTCATTTGTGGTAATTAATAAAAGATTGCAGTATGTTACTAATAGTACAATTCATCTCTTATTAGCTTTCTAATTCCACTGGCTATTGGATGCTAGTCGTAAATAGTCTCCTTTCCACTGTGAATGAAACACGCTCTAAAAGAACACGAAATCACCCTTTAATTAATCAGCTTGAAAAGATATATTATCTGAGTAAAATTTTGTTAGATAAGAAATAAATCTATATAAAATGCCCCGAGATTTTCTATTTGTTTTTAAATTTCAGTAATAATAATCGATTTGTACAATTTTGTAAAATGCAGTTTTCAACTTTATATATTCTTTTTCACATTATGCTTAAAATAATATTTAATATATTGCAAAACGTTAATTGTTAAAAGTTTCCAGTTTTGATTATATTTGAAAAGAAAAAGGAAAAAAGAATTTACTAGTAATTCTTTTTCCTTTATTACCTAGTCTCAAAAACATAAATACCAAATTTAACTCCGTTACATTGCAGTTTACACAGCTGTTTACTTTTACAATAAAATCTGAACTTATTTTCTCCTTATAAAAGAATAATTTGTATTGCTTCTTGATGATAAAAAAAAAAGTTTCTATTATTTTCTGCTGAGTAAATTTAACGAATAAAGGAAACAGTTTCTTTGTTTCATTACTTTGCACCAATGAATTACAAAGTAGAAGAATAAATTCTTCAATTCAGGAAATCATTTAAAAAATATTCTTGATATAATTAAATATTTTCTGATATCCCTGAGTGCTTAAATATAAAAGTATCGTCTGTTTTAGTTCTCATAAAATAAGTTATTTTACCCAAATTGATTTAAAGAGTAACCATTGGATCCAACAGTATGTGCAGTTTTTTCATGGTTAATTTAATTTTGCCTGTTTTAAATACTTTAGAAATATTAAACAAATTAAAATGATTTTAAATTAGCCATATTTAGACGTATGATATAAATTTATTTCTTGAAGTTAAGACATATATATTTAAAAATATTCTTAAATAAATTTGATTGATTGATTTAATTCTCAAACGGATTCTTAATTCTTTAATTTTATTCTTAAATGGTCTTTTTCAGATGGATTTCTAGTATAATGTATTAACAAAAAAGTGCTGAACTTAAATGTGTTTTAATTTTGTTTCTTATAAAATGTTCACAATAGGGCAATGTAATGAATATATTAAAATTTAATCAAATAATGTCATGCTGTTCGAAGAACATTGTCAGAAAGGAAAATATTATATTTGTCTTAGAACAATATCAATCAACGAAATCAGCAACTTAGTTTATCTGTACCAAAGAAAACAACAATGCTATTTCATGTATTTTTTCAACTTGCATCTTAACTATATTTTTGGTAGATGAACTTATTTACACTGATAAGTATCATTTCTATTTTATCTACAATGAGCATATCTTAAATACATTTTTTTTTAAAAATTATGATAGTATTGCAACAGTTTCCCACCATATTCGGTAAAAGCAAAGTATAAATGAAAATTTTTAATATTTTCAATTATGTATTTTAATCACACAATTAAAAATATATTATACAAATCATGTAGATTGTAATTGATTAAAACTCTTATTCAAGATTATAAAATGTCAATAATTTGTAAATTATAGCAATGTCTCACTTGTAGAAACATGTAATTTATCTTGGGGTGTTTCTCGTAATTTCACAACAATGACGAAAAATAAGTAAAAATCAGCAGCTGTCTCTCCAAACTTCCACACTATACCAGCAGGAGGATTTTTAATCTCCAAAGTCATATTTAAAATGCGTCAAACACACATGACAAGCGAGATCTTTAGTGGAAGCAGGTATCGAAACTGGGTCATGTCCGCTTTCGAAGCTGTATCATTCTTAATGGTCAAAAACGTCCAAATTGTACTTCTGAAAGATAACCAAAGTATACAGTTTTGAAAAAATTACAAAAATGTTCCACCAGCAAAAATCGTGAAAAAAAGTATTTATTCTTGTGATTCTTTTAATTAAGCACCTAATTAGATGCTATTAAATTTATAATTTCATCCATACAAGAATGTAAAAGTTACCTGAAAGACTTAAATATATCCAAGTGATTATTGTTTATAATTGATTTTTACTTTAAATTAATTCCAAATTAAATATAGAGAATCATGTAATAAGGTTATTAAAATTTTACTTTAAAATTAATATGAAATATTTTATTTAAAAAATTAAGATAAACATTAGCAATTAGAGAAATTTTCAAAGCATTTTGGAAAAGGAATTGCAATTTAAAATTAATATCCACTCATTTTTTAAAAAAATAAATGTTTAAGATCATTTTTAACATTATTTTGCTCTTTTTTTATAATTAGTTATATATCTGAGGCTCTCAATAAAAAATATTCATTTAATGGTTCAAACACAAATAAAATTGAAAAAAATCATACTCTAAGATTTCGGGCTATTTTTTCCCGAGGATTTTTGTAGTGCTTATACAAGTTAATACTCGTCATAGTGTTGAAAAAAATTTGGAGATCACGGATAATGTAATCAAATTATGCATCCGCAATCAACTTGAAGTACTCCTCACGTATTTAATTTTCTATTTCATTGCTCATTTTACAACTTAAAAAGAATATAAAATCGAAACATGACATCAAACAATATGCAATGAAATGGTATATAAGCTTATTTTTTGGAATAGCTCTTTCATTATTTTGAAATTGATCTAAACAAAGTTTTCATAAGTATAATTTTCCTGGTTATAATGTTTTACAAATCATTGGAAAACAATTAAATTGGGAAAGTACACTATCGAATAAAAAAAAACTCTAAAAAAAGTTGAGATTTCGCTACTGGTACATTTGTAGGTCAATTTGTTATTCGAACATTCCAAAAGATGCACGATTAACTAAAAAAACAAGGAAATAAATCTTCATTTTCTAATAGTTATGTATTTTATGCTCAGATTTTTAATTTTCTTATTTAAAAAAATAATACTTGTTTTGCTTGACGTACTTGATATATTGATTCTCATTAAAGAATAAGAATAAACTAAAAGTGTTTGCCATTCCAATCAAGTCAATTCAAATGGTTGAATCTTGATAATCTTTTCTTTATTTGTTACTTCGGAAGGTTAGATAAAATCTTCTCTTTTACAGAAAAATTAAATTTTACTTTAATTTCAGGTTTCATTAAGATATTTTATTTTATCTTGATTTAATGTGGGGACTTATCAAAACCATCAGTAATTTGCTAGAGAAATAAATAAGATGCGACTTTGAATATCTAGTAGCCTGATTGCTATCAAAATGTGTTTGGTAATGGCATTGAAATGCCATAAGTGATTTTCGCTACAATATTTTAAGTTATTAACAACATAATTACTTTAAAGTGGATGACAATATTAGCCATATAAAACCAATGATCTAAATTCATGACGCCTTTTTTTAAATATAATAACAGAATATCAAGGGCAAAATTAATTCATACACAACTTCTAGCAAATTTAAACAATAATTATCTATAGAAAATATGCCTTTTAATCTAACGAAAGTGACCACGTTTTAATTAGAAATCACCATGCGTGTGTATTGAATAACAATATAATTTAGTTGATTCCAGAATATGTATTATTCACATATAGCGGCATCGTCTGAATAACCTTTAAAAAAATTGAGAATATTAATTGAACCAAGCTATTTTTAAAAACGCCGTTAATTAATTTCTTTCTTAAATTATTAAGGTTTTCTATAGGTGTACTACTTCAGATTTTGTTCCTAAATACTGAAGCCTAAGAAATATTTTAAAGAACTTTTTGAGGCAGTTAATCATATAGATAATTATATCCTTATATAATAGTTCATTAATAAAAATATGAAAATAAAAGAAATAAATAGTTCTTCTTGATATAAGTAGTCAATCATTTGCTTTTAAATTTTTCTTTACTGTTCTTCTAGAATCCTGCTAATATATTCTGAAAAAGTTATTCTTATGTATTCTTGACAACAATAAAAACACATTGCTTTACATTGCATAGAATATTAAATTAGTAAAATTTATTGAAACGAGATTGTAATTGTAAGTAAATTGTGTGGAAATGAAATTAATCCCCCTGAAAAGCTAATTTTTTGAACTTTAATATAAAAGTAAAGTAAAGGAGTAAAATTGTTTTCAGAGAGATAATATTTTCAGAATAAATCGGAGAAAGAGACCGAATTACTGCCTCATTTGTAATTAAATAACATTTTAAAATAACAGTAGGTATTTTTAACCGAAGGTTTTTATTCTAATTAAATAAACTTCTGAAATTCTCGTCAAACCAATAAAAACGTTGCCAGAAATATTTAACAATTCAAGGATCAAAAGATAAAGGCTGAATAATCCAAAATCTCTCCGTTGCTGTGTAATCTATTACTGTCCTATTCGGTTAGACAATGAATTAATTTCAATTTCAGGTTACAAATTGCGATCAGAATAAAATTTGAAAGCTTTATTAATAAAATAATAAAAAGTAATTCAAATAATAATAAATAAATTCTAATAATAAAAAAATTATACCGTTAAAGTATCATTAAAAATATAACTTATTGCTTTTAAGTTAGTACAAAACTAATTTTTACGCTTTCACCGTTTAAAAAATGCTCATGTGACCGACCGACACACCCTATATTTTTAACTTTATATTACAGATAAACATAAAATAAACGAAAGAAATATAAATATATATATATATATTGTAAAGAAAATCAATTAATTTTTTTTCTAATTACAGATTTTTGAGATTAGAATATTTCAAATGAAATTCGCAACGATAATATTTATAATTGCAGGTCAATGTTATTATTCACAATTGAAGATCAGCGATAATATTCACGGTTGCAGTTAAATGTGTATAAAATAGAATGAATTTGATAGCAAATATACTTTTGGTCAGAACGATTATTCAAATTGTATTTAAAGACATAAAAAGAATTTTGCCACTGGTGGAAAAGAAATTTATTTTATCTAAAAATATTAGCATATTTTATTCCTTTTAAAAAAATTAAAATAAAATAGCGATAAACTGAATCAAACTTTTTAAAGGAAAAATAATTAATTGACGTTTTTCAAACTTAATGACATAGTTTTTATTAAACTTCGATAAATATTTTAGATGAAAATATCATTTATTTTGAAATCGTTTGCTACTAAGTTTCCGCTGAGTAAATTGGCAACTTGTGTTTTGATATGGTGTTATGATAAGCTGCAAGTATAACGTAGAATATCATACGATCTTGTTTTGTAATTCTATCTAATTTAGTAAAATAGTAAAAAAAAAAAAAAATATTGAAATGCCGAAGATTAAAGCTGAAAATTCTCAGAAAACTGTGAGAAAATTGAAACGACCTACTACAACTCCAGTAAAAGATGTGGGAAATAGTGATTCTTTGCTATCAGAAGAAGAATTAGATGATGTTCCAAGATCTGCAAATGGTTCTGATAATGATTCTAAAAGAAGTTATTTAGACCTTGAAGAGGAACCTGTTCAAGATTTTAGCGGCAGTATGTCAAAATTGTTAGAGAGATTCAGCACTGATTTAAATAAAACAATGCTAGCAAAACGAAAAAAGCTGGAACAGTTCACTCAGGTAATGTTAAACGATTTTTACGAATTTTATTTACATTAAAATGATTCTTGTACTTTTTTGAAAATTTTTACGTTATAAGAAAATTAAAAATATTTCTATGAAACTATACATATTTTTTTTCTCCAAAATCTACTATGGTCTAAAATATCATTTTTATTTTATTCTTACTGTTTCTTTTGATTCGAAATTAATATTTCCATTTTAATTATATTTGTAATTTGTTAATTGTCTTCTAAAAATAATCTATATTGTGATTAAAAAATTAAGATGGAAACAATTTTGTTTTCTGAAACGTGAACTTGACTTTGTAAATACAAATGAGTTATAAATTATATACTAAAAGATACGATATGATGTTTCCGAATTTCTTTAACTTTTCTTTTCAATTATATTTAAAGAATACTGTGTACGTTTGTAAATTGAATTTACAGGTCTATCCCGATAATAATCCTACGTTTATATAAATAGTTTTATAATATTTTTTTCTGAATCATCTATGAAATAGCCGAGCTCTATGTTGTAAAGTAATGTTAATAGCTTTTTCATTTATTTCTGTTTGCTATCGAAATGTGAATATCAACCTATTTTCAAAAGTTTATTGCTTGTGCATTCTCTGAAAATTCCCTATACTGAAAATAGACAGAAATTTTGGTCATTACAAAATTACATATCTAGAATTAGCGATGATGTTTTCCGGTGTTTGAGTATTTGTTATTGAATTAATTGCATCGAATTAGCAAGCCGACAACTGTTATCAATAACAAGAACATTGCCTTTGATATTTTAGAAGAACGGAATTGTTTCAAAGATGATAGATAATGAGATTCTTCTGATTAATGTAGAAAAAATCTCAAGGAAAATATTAATAAGAATGATCACGAATGTCTAAATTAATCTTTCTAACTTTAATAAGCTTTAATTATATCCATAATCAAAAACTATTTAAAATTTTGTTCAAAAGTATTTAGGAATTATAAGGAAGAAAAAAAACAGTTTACAGTATGTACTTAATAGGATACCATTGTTATTTAAAGTATTATTTAAATATCTTGGATATAGCATTATATTCTTTCTTTTGTCCCTTTTGCTTAAATTCTTTCAGTCTTTGCTCATAACTAACTTTGTTTTTTAAGCCATGTTTCCCTAATTCTTTTGATGCATTCCTTCTTTCTGTTAGCCATATATTTTTCAATGTGATTAATTCATTTGGAATTCAGATGGGTCACTAAGGTATTAGCTTTAGGATCACAGTGTTCCGGATTCGAAACCTGTTTACACGTTAGTGCGTACAATGCAAGATTACAGGATGCACTTTAAATCCGTCGGAACTCCTGCGAGTGAAGTGCAGAAACATGGAGAAAGGAGTGCCAGTTGAGATCTCGGCTTCGTCATCTGATCGACTTTCGAACCCCCCTCTAGTGTCGCTTCAAAACAATTTGTTAATATAACTGAATTAAATAGTTTTAAATCTGTGAGCCTTTTTTAAAGTGTAAAACAAAATTTAAACCAAAATAAGAATATCAAGAGCCAAGAACATATGATTGTTACCATACGAAAATGTTAAAAGGCTTTCAGAATTCAAATTACGACCTAATTATTAGATAAATATTTGGAAATATATTTGGAATAAAAAGATTATGATCCACTTTACGGCAATTAAATGTATAGAAACTCGTGAAGATGATTTGCACTCGCATTCAAATGTATTTTTACAAATTTACTAAGGCCACCATAGCCTAGTGATGAGTGTCTAGTTTCGTAGTTGGAGTGTTTAAGGTTTGAAACTCAATTTCACCAAACATCCTCTATGTGTAAGAGCTTGGTCATGCAAAATCTGATGTTGAAAGCCAATTCCTCTTAATGTTGGAAGGCGGAGAGTTTTCGCAGAATCTACCGGCTCAGATGCTGTACTCTGATCGCGGTAAAAAAGTATGACATCCAATTAAAATTAGCCATGTCTTATTTTAAAATTAGTATCACAATTGAATAAAATCCACAATATTTTACTTTTCCAAACAATCTCCAGGATCAAATTTTCAATTTGTTTAATATTAAGTAAAATAAAAAAAAACATTAAATTTACTGCCATGGATAAATAAGAGATTTTCCAAATAACATATGGTTTGTCTAATCGATTATCTTTTCTATAGAGCATATGAAATATCCATTCGAGTCAGCTGATCTAAATCTCATCAGTGTTATTCATAATATCCATTTCACGCTCTCAAAACATTTACTTCAAATGTACAGAAGTCTTTATGGATCACAAATGTCAATCCTATTCAAATTTTCGAACTTAGAATTTAATACATCGTTATATTTGGCAATTAACATTAATTTTTCCTAATTTATTGCTTATATTGCATTATGACATTAATTATTTAGTTAGAACCTTTAACACATTGCAGACAGGAGATTGTGATCATAGTCTTAAAAAAAGTAAACATTGAAAGCGAGAGACTACATTCATTTGTGAATGCTAGACAGAAATGAAATGAAATTCTTTGATTTTGAACGAATTTGCGAAAACGCTGCATTTGCTTAATACACCTTCAAAACGTGGAAAATTGCGCCGGCTTACAAAGTGTTAATGGAATAATTTTGCAATATTTCGAATTAATTTGCTACTTGTTTAATGAATAATCAAAAAATGATTAGCTATAATGTTCTAGTGTTTCGTAATTTTCTTATATTTACGAATAATTTGCAGATAAAAATCAAAATATGTTTACAAATTAAATTAGATACATATTATAGAAGATATTTTAATTGCCACTGTAATTTCGGAATTAAAAGAAATTATTATAGTAACTTTAAACTAGGATTGTTTCAAAAATTTTAGCATTCGAAGACTTGCATGGTGGGTTTTAATATGCCTTCTGAAAATTCTATTTCAGGTTTATTCCTTATAGGATAGTGCCTATTTCAAATGCCTTATGGCACGATTTTGGAAAGTTTTTTTTTTCTTTCAACTCTACGCTAACCGTAAATTCTAGTACTAAAAACTCTCATTTATTTTTTTATTTGTTGAATGCTTCATTCATGCTCATGTCATCCTGTTCAAGACGGATGAGATGAAAATAGTGAAGGATTGAAATGTTCATTTCCTTCAAAACTTACTATACTGAAAATAAATAAATTAGGAGATTTATTACTTCATCACATCTCACAATTTTTGTAACGTAAGTTTGCGTATAGCTGTATTGATTGAAGCCGACGCATAAACAAAATTTTCTATCACTTACATCAAGAGTTTTTTTTTTTTTTACTTTTACTGAAGTTTTGCTATAAAATTCTCATAAATTGCATCATCTCTTTTATTTGAACATCGATATGAGTGTTTTTAATGTTAAGAAAAGGGATTAAGCAGAATAAAATTGTGTATTATATTGTAATATTTCTGAGAATTGCATATATTATCTTTGACATATTTTCTCACTTTTATTCAACTTAATTCTTTAACCGGAACATGTGTCTATTACTTGTTTATTTATTATGCACTTATTCTGTCATGTTATCGATATCCTGACCAAGTGGTTCAGATACTGCTTTATCAAAAAGTTTTAAAATGATGTTGTACGGTAAATTATACTTCAGATATTGAAATTTTAAGGCCTAATTAATCCGTAAATATCACTGTGCACTGTTTTTAATTTAGGAAAGAAATTTAAGATTCAGTTTTTAAATTTAACACTTGGAATCCAGTTTGTTCTTTGATCTATTTTTATTTGAACTTAACCACCACTGGAATAAGTATATCTATGTCTAAAATTGTTAAGAGGCTTGACAAAGCAATATAAGGTACTTCGATTTTAAAAAATATGTTTGGACAACATTCAAATTAAACTTAAATAATTCGACAAAAACCATATTATGAACCGAAATTTAAGTAATTCATATTTTATAACATCTAATTATTCCTTTTTTCTGAGAAAAATATTGAGTAAATATATGATTATAATTAATATCTTTTTAACATTATAAGGATGGGGCAGGTCACTCACTTCAACAGCAAAATAATTTCAAATGTTCATATTTTCCTTGCTTATTTTTTGTTTTATTAATTTGTTCCCTTTTAATAATTAGTCATAAAGAATATGTAAAAAAAAAATTATATTTTATTATTCCTCTCGGTTTATAAATGTTTGCAATTAGAAGGACCGACTACTGTCCCGTTAGCCGCTGAAAATATATTGCAGACTATAGTGTGTTTTCTATTCTATTATTCTATCTGCTTATTATCTTTCATTTCAATAACATTTGAATATGATTTGATGGGAAGCGGTAAAAATAGATTGTGATAAGAAACAGCTGATAGTCATGTGTATTTGCTTTGGGTTTGAAAACATCTGTTTCATTGGATTGACTGACTTTCCTTTCTTTCGACGGCTTTTATTTGATTCATATATTTCTTAACCTATTTGGCATACTTCTCACAATAAACTTATGTTAAAAGAACAAAGCAGAAAGCAGTTTTTTTTTAAATGTTGTGGAATTTATGCAAAAAACTACTTCTATTTCAGATATAAGTTCATATTTATCTCAAGAAAAATGTATTCCTAACAATAAAGATGAATAACTTCAGCAGCTGAAGTTGATTTTACAAAGAAGTTGCACAAAAGAATTTTTCCTTTGACTTAGAAAGTGATAAAAAATGCATTGATAAGCATTGAAATCCGAAAGGAAGAAATAGATTGAGATAAGAATGAAGGAGGTTCAAAACGAAGCAGAGTACTTTAAAAAATTGAAAATATCTTTCAAAGTGATCAAAGAGGCCGAAATTATAAAGCAGTAACAGCATCCACATTCCTTTACATCTTTATATTAATTAGACATTTATTTCTAAATGTCTTTCTCTAAGCAATCTGATAGGTGACTTCGGTTTAAACTTTATTCTTGAAATAATTGATTCAAATAAATAATGTCAGACTTACATCATGATCTTAAATGTATGTGATTCGAAGGACTTCGAACAGACCAATTTCTTTGAGTAACAGAGATATGGACGCTGTTTATTGAAAATTGTTTTAGTTAGAAAACAGGGGGAAAATGTGATGGTAGATTAGCAATTGTTAAAAGGAAAAATAGTTAATTCCTTTATATAATATATGCCGCAAAATCTGTATAAATTCGTGGTTAAATATAGGATAGCTGCTTATTTTCCGATCAACTTTTTGTTGAATACATTTCCATATTTAGGGAAAAATACAAATAGATTCAGTGTTTGAAAACCATTGAATTACATGTTATCTTAACCATTCTTAATAATCATTTTGTGAAATTGGAAAGAATATTATAACAAACAGTTTCTTCCATCTTTAAAATTAACTATACCGTTAGAGGATAAAAAGCCTTGTTATTACTGCGAAATGTATAAATTGAAAATCATGAAAGGAAAGAACTGCATTTAATCGAAATTCTCAAGGACGATAGTACCATTAACGTTATACCAATGAAGAAAATATGATGAAAATATAAAATTCAATAGTTATATTATAACATTTTACTTTAGCAAAAAAACCCACCATTAAAGAATGAGTTTTTTAGAAATTTGGAAACTGTAGTCAAAATCTTCATTCCTTGTCTTTCTAGGTATTATTTGAAAGACGTGTCGTTTTAATGTTGAGAGGATAAAAAAAATCTACTTCTGATCTTAATAGATTTATGCATTACATCTTCTGATTTAATAATCCAAAATATAAAATGAATTCAAAATATTTGAACATGATCATCGAATACTTCACTTCTTGAATTCAAACTCTCAAAATGTCCGTTTGTTCTTAATTTCCGCTTCTGGATTCCATTTCTTTTGTTTAATTTTTCTCTGTTTAAAACTTAGGACAAAGAAAATATAGGAGATTTTTGTAAATGCATTATCATCAAAGTATAATTTTAAATAATTTTTAAATTTTGTATTCCATATATCAATGTATAAATTGTCTATCAATTTTCTGTATAATACTTATAATAGTCTAACGCAGGTAAAGAAAACATTTTTTGAGAGAGAAAATTTTAGACTAACCGTTTGATATTTAAAATTTTTAAACCATAAAATGTAATCATTATTTTTTTAATTATTCACTAACGTTTTCTTTGAATATCTAAATAAAAATAGAGCAATAGCAATTTTCTACATGTGCAATTATCCAAAGTCTACTTTTCGGAATCTTCCTAAAGTAAATACGAAAATTATTGTTCAAAATTAGTAATAACCTTAAATCTTTAATTTTGAATTCATTTCAAAAATCTACTGATTGCTCAACTATTCAAAAATAAAAATGTCAAAAATTTAAATTTCTCAAATATGCATGATCACATAATCATAACTTTGATTGAATACCATCAATACATCACAAAAGCCATTGTTATATGGTTACTTAGAAGAAATATAAGTTAAAAACTGCTACATCTCTCTACTTTATGATAAATTGGAGTCTCTTAAATAATGTTCTAAATTTGTTAAATTAGATTTTAATGATAATTATATGCATTTGCCTATTTTTAAATATTATATTTTATTTTGAAATAATTATATGGATTTTTTAATTATTATTCATGAGATTATTTTTTAAATTATTATTTCACTTTTGGCAATTCATATTTTCATTACAGGATGTCCTGCAAAATATATGAAATAATTATTTTAAGGTAGACTCATTATCTATAATAATAAAATAAAGAGATAAGAACCATAACAAAGAATGAAAGTCCTCCCACCAAATTAAACATATCAGTTTTTATTATTTTTCTTTTAACAGGAATCGACGAAAACCACAACTAAAAAGGTTTTGGAAACTAACAAAACGCAGTCAGCTGAAAGGAAAAAACTCATTCAAGAATTTCAAAATCAGATGTACGCTGTTATAAATCAAGGTGAAGCAGAAATCGAAAAATTGAAGGATGCAGATGAAAAGCTTCAAGTAAATTAAAATTTTGTGAATCTTTATAGAACTTTAAATCTTATATTTTTCCTTCTAGTTTTTAGTACTAATTTGGATATTTTAAATACTCATCAGATTGTATTTTCCTTTATTTAGAATAAGCATATTTTTTTACAAATCCAAAATATTATAAATATTGTGTATGATGGAAACCAAACATTCATTGACCAGCAGTATCATATTTAAATGAAAAAATATTTATCAAAAACTATAAATGTAGGAATTTACAATTTAGTTGTGAATACAATATCATTAAATTTACATTTCTTTCTTTGTCTTGAAATAGAAAGCGTTAGTACAGCAGCAAAAGCATCAGCAACAGATAAGAATCGCACATAGTCAACGTTTGAAAGCTTTGAAAGGTCTTAGTGAAGAATTTTGCAAAGTAAGAGAATGTTTCATAGTTTTGATACCAGATAACATTTTCAGCTACTACAAATCAAAGGAAAATGATTGCTTTGAATTAGAGAATTAAGTATTTAAAAATATATATAAATCTAAAAAAATGGATTTCTTTTTCTCTTGAATTCGAAATATTTGATATATTTTCGTATGTTTAAAATTTTTAATCTTATCTATCCTTAACATTCGTAGGGGATGACTGAATTAGAAGAAAGTCATGTTCAACAATATTCAGCTGTTCATAACGAGTTGAGAAAAGAAATGTCCATACTGCAGAAGAAAATACTTATGGATATTCAGCAGCAAGAAATGCTGAATGTGCGTAAGCAATTAAAACAGCTCCTGCCGTAAACTTTCTAACATATTCATAATTTTATCATCTTGTGTTTATTTGTGTAACAAATTGTGTTTGTGACTTCAATAAAAATGCAAAATATTATTTTGCTTGATCATTTCTAATATAATTGAAGCTCTACGCTTTACTAAGACAACATAAGGCGAATATTTTTTGAAATTTTCTTAGCAAAATATTATTAAAAATCTGAGTAAAATCTGTTTATTAAAAATATTGCATATTTATAATATAAAAATGAACTATTCTTACATTCGTTCTTAAGAAAATTGCACTTGATAATCTGATCATTTATAAATAGTAAGTTAAATAAATGGAATATTTTTAAGACAGTATTGGCCTATCAAAATAATTTCAATCGGTTATCCCATTTGCTATTATTTTCTCTATCATATGATATTTTAATATTAAATCGAATTTCAATTTTGTGCTAAATTGTTTACATAATAATTATTTATTTCCAAGGGTAAAGAAAAAAATATTTTTCATCATTTTCAGTACTTCATTTCAGTATTTCATTTTTCAAAAAAAAAGGGATTTTCTCTGAATGCATTTGCCAAAACTTTACAGCGTATTTGATACGATTTAGATTCGGAATTAAAATATCAGTGTAGGCGTAAATTATACATGCCTTTCAAAATCAGATCCTAATCGTCGAATTCTATTCAGCAATTTAGTTCGTGAAGGCACAGTTTGCTTTTTTTTTTAACATTCTTAAAATAAGATATTAGTGAGTAATACTGTCTTATGGTTCTTTCAGTGTTAGTTCCAACTTTTATACCAAATTAATTAATTTTTTACAAAAACTAAAACAAAAAATGTTATAAATCCTGAATTTGTTGCTCTCTCTTGGGGAATGAAAAAAAATCTACCTTTATTTGGTTTTCAGCGCTTTTTACTTTATTTTCGTCTTGTTTTCATGTAGAAAAAACGAAGACATGTATTATTGAATCTGATATTTAATGATGTTTGATAATATGCGGTGAATTTTAAATAATTTTTCATTCCTTCAGTTCTGATTCCTTACAGGGAATGTAATAGCTTTCATAAACCTAGCATTAAGGAAATAAGGCTACCGGTGCTTGTAATATCTGCATGCTCTTAATAAAGAGCCTCCTTATTTCAGATTTTAATGTGCCTTATGCCATTTTATTTTTAGGCCAAGATCTGGAAACTTTTCATTTACTTTCAAAACCTTTTAAAAATTTTCAGATCTTTGGACATTACTTTTTATTCATATACAAATTATTTAAATAGAAATAAAAGTATTCTTTTTATAAAAATAATAAACCTCGATACTATTGTCTTTTGTATGACTGTATAAATATCAAGTGTTTTAATTAGTTTTGGAGAAAAGTTTGCAGAAAAAATTCTCATTGTAATGCTAAATTAGAATTCAATAGCACTATAGTGAAAGTTTTCTATTCAAACAAATACCATATATTTCTACACTACCAAGTATTTCTGAGAATTTTATAAAGAAAATTTATAGTTTAGATGAGCAGACTCGGTGGTGGTCATATTTCAGAACTTTGAGAATTAGCCTTTATTATCGCTCCACAGGCCAGACAATTTAATCTATAAATATCTGATTCGACAGTATATATCTTAGATAGTAAAACTTAGATAAATTTGCAATTCAGAGCATTTAAAAAGACAATTAAAAACTGAATGAAAGTTTAGCTTTTTCCACAATAATTGATTAAAAATTAAGCCAAACGTTGGTGTTTCCTGCAATTTCCTGAGCAAAATGAATTTTACATTGTTTTAAAATATAAAAAAAAAAATTCTTTTTTAAGATACCAATTTAGTCATCTGGGAAAAATATGCTATTTTTTTGCTTGATTTCCAAATGTAGATTACATTGTTGTTCTTGAGTTCAAACCGTTTTCATTGTTTCATCAACTATCACATCCCTTGAGTTTTTTTCATTGTTGAAAGCTGAAGGAGAATTTTTCTGTTTAATATATATGTAGTTTACGATACATATAAAAATGAAGTTACAGTACCGCGAAATTTGAAAAATAGATTAACCGATATTTATGTTTTTAATATCACCATGATATCATGTGACTGATATCCATTAGAAAGGTGAATATGTACGACAAACAAAGTTTAACCGAGACCATTAAATTAACACGGCTTTGATGTTATACAGTTAGGTGGAATGAAGAATATGCAGTTATAAAAGATGGTTTATTTGTTATCAAGCATAACCATAACCAATACTCCCAATAAAACAGTTGGTCGTCGTAATAATACGTAAGTGTGAGAAAATCGGATGTGGTATTTTAGATACTACCTATCCGACCAATTGAAAATTTGAGGGGAAAAAAACCTCCATTGATTTGTGTAACAAGATCACATACCAAATTTCATTTATTTGCATTTTTACTGTTAGGTAAACAGGATTTGCAGGAAAGTTGATCTTTTCAGCAGATTTGATTCACAATTTGATAAAAATTTCCATTTCAGTATTCTTAATATGTGTACTAAATATTATATACTGGACCTGAAGACCTATACCGAATTTCATTTGTCAAGTTCAAAGTTTTTATTTAGTAATCATATTCACAGACAGAAATAATTCCAAAAATGAGTTTTTCGGTTCAGAAAAATCTGGAACGCTAATATTTGTTTAAAATATAGAGTTCGACAGTTTTGATGATTACAATGTGTTCTCTTTGAATACTTCATGTGTGAAACAGTAAAAACATAACTTTCAGAGATGCGACTTTTTATACATTTTGAAAAAAATATTACATTCCCCATTTCCTTATAAAACAAGTACAGAGATGTAAAAAAGTAATTATAATTTATACTTCTTATCCATAAATGCCATGTTGTCAAAAATATAGAAAAAAACTTAAATTTGTTAAATAAAGATTATTTTAAAATAATTTACCTGTAGAGGATTTCCTTTAAATTCATAAATTTAATTAAAATGGAAATATACGAAGATCTTATTTATTCATTTTCAAATTATTAAAGTACCCAAAAATTAATGAAAAATAATAGAATTCAAATAAGCGTACAAAATAATAAGCTTTTTTTTCGCAGATTTATAGTTGTAAATAAAATATTTAAAACTTTAGCCTGCATTATTTGAATCTTTTAAATCTTTTTTGTTGCAGAACATATTTCCCTTCATTACAAATAATTATTTTACATAAATTTGAATTTTAAATCAAATGCAATATATATATATATTATTATCGATGTATAAGCATCTTGTGTACATAATGAGCATCTTGTTTCCTCAGTCTACGAATAAGGAAACAAGAAAATACACAAATACAAACAAAGAATAAAATAAAATTTCTCACATATTAATGGATCATAAAATGAATGATATAATACAATTGAAGAAACATTATCAAATAAAATATTTAAAATACAATACAAAAGCATAAAAATATATATGCGAATATACACTATAGGCAAACACACAGAAATAAAATCTAAATAATTCGGGGGAAATAGTATTAATATATGTACAAAAGGAAATGAAAGATTATTTACTCTGTACAAAGACAGATAAATGAAGAGGTCAAACTATAATTGTTCTTTAGAAGGCAGTTCCAGAGTTTCCGCCATTCGGGAATAAATTTTATTAAAGTATTAAATATAATCAAAAATATTTTCTTAATTTATTTCTTTATTCATAAAATATATTTTAGAATATAATTATTCTTAATATACTTGAGGTCTGGATAGCTTGGTTGGTTGGGCTTTGGATTTGCATCTCTTAGGCTGCGAGTTCGAACCTCGCCTGGCGAAGTTCCCCCTTGTGTGTGGTGGCTGGCAAACGCATAAATGCGTCGTGGTCACAAAGTCCTCCATGCATAGAGTAATACCACTTGGGGAACTGATTCAGAGGTGATCGTTCTCTGATTCAGTTCTAAATTACGAAGTGTGAATGAAATGCATGAATGAAGTCAGCCCCATAAAAAGTGTTGTGAGGTGTGAGTAGCTAAGTCGTACTCTTCACCATAGTTGGCGCTACTGGAAAAAACAAGAGACGCTCATTCGGCTGAAATGGCTGACATATAATTGTCAGCGGCTTGTAAAGTGCCATAAGTCACAACACGCATATATTTGAAGTAGGTTATATGTCACAAAGCCTTTCTTTCTTATTGAGTTAAGTGTTCTTGAAACGTATAATGAATGAATCAGAAAAAATACGAATAAAGTATGTAAAATAGAGTTACGATAAACTATAATCTAATCCTTTCCATAGTCCTTTCTGGTACTTTATAGATCCTTCAAGTCATTTCCATTCAGTCTTTTACATTTCAATTCAATTTTACATTATTTACCACCTTCCGGTGTCCTTTTTTTGTTTAGTTTGAAAACAGAACACATCTAAGATAAATCGAATCAGTTGGTAACATTCCAACCCTCTCTTTTACTAGCCCATCTGACGAAAGCTTTATATGCTTCTTAGAATTTTATCATGTATTTTTCGGTCTCTTGTTAGCTTTTCAGAGTTACAGTGGTCGAACATTTTTTCTTTTAAAAAATGCATTATGCATTTTCACGAAAATACGATTTTTCTTACAAAGCAATGCGGAATCTAAAAGTTTTTGAATTAAATAATCTATTTCTGGAGTCCTATTCCTAAAATCCAGGAGTTCCTAGAGTTACAGTCTTAATGAAAGAAAGAAAAGGAAGATAAAAAGAGGATACAGAAATATAAATTAAACCATGCTGTAAATAACGTATTTCTATAATTCTTAGCTAAGATCAGTATTTAAGAATTAAAAGATTCATTCTCTGATTATATCATTAATGAACATTATTAAAATATATCGGAAAATCATACATGCGAATTTTATTCTTTCTGAATGACAGAATAAAATGTAAAACGAATTCATATTAAAAATTAATAAGAATCTTATGAAAGAGTTAAAAAAAATTATGTAAAGATGATCAAAAAAGGCACATAATATAATATCTAATAGCATTCTGTGGTACGCATTTTCATTGAGAGAATGATGAATTTTTTCTTTTTCTCTTCATCGGCTTAAAATTTAACTTAAAAAAATATTTCTTTGGAATCAGTCTAACCAGAAACAAGTAAACAAAAATATTAAGCAGCTTACAAATGGTTTCTATGAAGAAGTGAAAATTTTAAAACTTACTTTTTGCAGTATTCTTTTTCGTACATTTATAAACCACCATGATTGATATTTAATAATCCTTTATGAAATTTAATTGCTTTAATGCAAAATAGAAAGACATTTTGAAAAAAAAATAATAAATAAATTTTTTTCTGAAATTTTTTTTTATGAAATTATTGCATATTTAATTTTAAAAAAGCGCATATACCTCATGGTAAAAACGGCGTCACTAAATAATAATTTCAATATGTGATACAGAATTGCGAAAAAGAACTTATATTCCAAAGCAATATTATATTACACCTCGAAATCCAATTGGAAAAAAATGATAATTAATTTTGGTATGAAATAAACTAAAGAAGAAATAAAAGTAAAATATTATTGAACAGTTTACAAATGTTTTCTATAAAGAACTTTTTTTGCAGTGTTCTATTTTATACTTCTACAGACCACCAGAATTAATATTTAATAGGCTTATGAGATTTAATAAAAACTAGAACAAAAATTTCGATTTTCAAATTAGTTATGCTAGGAGTCTTAGCTATAAAATTACTAATCATTTAATTTAAAAGCAAGAGCAATTTTTTGACAAAATTCATAGAAATGGCATTACTACTTTAATAGCTTTGATATTTGATACAGAATTGTCAAATAGACATTGAGATTAAACGCAACAAAATTACATCTCTTTTGACGAGCAATTAATCCGTTAGTAAACAACAAAGACGATTACCAATCAATTAAAATAAAGAAAAGGATCAAAATGGCAAATTCGGAAACGATAAACAAAAGGATTTTACAATCCAGATTCATTTAACAAGTAAGTTTAATATAATTATCCATTTCCCCTATCAGTGTCCTTTTATTTCTGCTTCTTAAAGAACGACCTACTCCTATTACCTATTAATCATTTACATGTCGTAATATACTCAGAGAGAGAAATATTAGAGGAATTTCAAAAGAACAGCAATGATAACATTTACATTAAAAACGAAATAGAAAACTTACTGTTGGATTTCTTTTTTTTCTTTTTATGATTTGCATAATAGATTTTGGCTATCAAATATGTATCAGGACGCGGTAATTGCAAAATAATGAATTTTATAAAAAAAATACTAAAAAGAAACATTCTTAAAAATCCGAATACTATTTTTAAAATGTTCTGTAAGTATATATATTAGCTCAGATCTTTGTTCGAACAAATATCCTGGTATTATTATAAATTGTTCTTATTTTTGTTTTTTTACTAAGATTGATATCACAAAAGATAAGAAGTCAAAGTTATTCGAGCAAAAAAATCCTTTATCCTGAAATCGAACAAGTTGGGACATCATTCAAAGCGATTTCTTCCAAGATTGCGTCACTCAAAAGGCGAAGACAGGAACATAAAAGAATATGTTTAAAGTAATTCAATAGAAACGAATTAACCTCATTTTTTAAGGAAATATGCAAGCGAAATTTTATTTTCTAACTACTTTTATACGCTTTATTAGTTAAAATGACTAATTACAATAGATTGTGCATCTGGGTTAAATAATCAAGATGCATTCACTGCAAAGATTAAAAAAAAATTATATTCTTTGAAATATAGGCAATCATGCAAAATAAATACCCAGCCCTCGAGGATACATTCATTATTCTAGAATTTTATTTTTTAATGTTAATGCCACGCATTCTTTTAATTCTACAGCGGCATAGAACAAGGAGCTTTTTTTCGTATAACGAAGCCTAAAATTCACTCATTAAATTGCAATTATTTACTCACATCTTTTTAATAAAATGAAACAAAATATGAAATTCAAAATTTGAAACTTCAACAGAAAAAAAAAGAATGCTCTTATTATAAACTTGAACAACTCTAAATGAATCCTTGAAACAGGATCTTATTGAATGAATGAACCTGTTTCAAAGAAATCACTTACGCTTTATAATACAATAGAAGAATGAAAAATAGTGGTGGTTGTATTTTTTTAAAAAGTATATATCATTTATACCACTGAATACCATTTTGTAAAACACAAAGAATATTTTTTTCACGAATCACTTTTTTATATTGAAGTACACTTAAAGTGCTTTAGAAATATTATAATGATATAAAAAATATATTGGGAAAGTTTCATTCAAACTCTATAAGTTAAGTAGAAATCGTATTCAAAATTCAATAAACTTTGAAAGGTGTTTATTGTTTATTCATTAAATACAAGTTTGTCAGTGATGTTTAGAGGTTTTTTTTCACTTGGTGGTAAGAAACACAAATGCCACAAGGAGGGTTAATTAGAGATCTGGGCTGATTTTGTTTTAAAGTTCTAAATTTTTTTTAATTTCAATTGAAACGAATAATTTACAAATGTTTTAACCAATATTTCACTAATTTTTCAATAAAAAAATTGTTTATTCATATAATACCATAGTTACAATTAATAAACAATTAGAATAAATATAATATGATTAAATGTTGATAAATATAAATTGTATTTAATCAGATGAAAAATAATTCGTTTATTTTTATCTAGATTATTCGCTTCTATCATCATCTCTAGATTTATTAGAAAACATTCTTCATTTACATTAAAAATATTTTTACCCTCAAAATGTTAGACATCATACCAAACATATAGCATCATTTTATAAAAAAATTAGCCGCCTTTGGTGACAACTGGTTCAACAGGAATTAATGGTGGCTCAAATTTCAGTTAAATAATTTATACCATTTGATGTTAACAGCTACTTCAGTAAAATATTTTTAAACTTCATATTTTGATAGATTTATAATTCAAATCCTTCTATTACTATTCATTTCACTTATTTTCTATCGAATCCTCTAAAATTCAAATATATTCGCCTAGAATTCTTATGCTTTTTTATTATTGTTCGTGATACGTTTAATATTCGTTCCGAATTCTTAGAATTTTTGTAGCAAAATACGCTTAAAATATTCTTTTAGAATTGATTGTATATAGAAAAAGTTACATTCCAAAAAATATATATCATTGAAAAGATAATATTTGAATTTTATGATGATATAAAACTTAGTTTTGTACTGTAATACTTTCCGAAGTTATAGGAAGAAAATTTATTTTACTTAATGTTTAATTAGAGTTCTAATAAAACTTTCAAAACAAATCGAACCGATGTGCACATTCTCACCGTCCAAAGTATATATAAGGTTTTTATTGTCAGCTTTAGATCAAATTGTGTAAACTATAGAACACCAACATACAGACACACACATATATCCATCTTAATTATAAGTAAAGATTGGTGCTAACAATTGATGAAGAACTAATGTATTTTAATATAAACTTTACAAGAATTTTTCATATCCGTTTAATAGCAAACGTAATAGTATTACATATGCTTTATAAGATTTCTTATTTTATAAAAATGATCATTAAGACGGTGAACAAGTTCAATAATATAACATCTGATCTCTTTCTATTATTATAATTGAGGCTCATTCTCTCGGGATAATAATGGAAGAGTTAGAGAGAAGACTAAGTTTTAACTATGAAAAATGAGTAATTAAAATTTTGCTAAGAATTGGGAAAATAATATTAATTTAAATTATTTTTATTACCATTGACGGATGCATTTAATCTTATTTAATTAATTTATAAACAAATAAATGTTAATAATAATTCAGATAGTATATGATTGAACAAATGTCTTTCAATGAAAAAATCACTAATATAGTGATTAAAATATTTTTAAATAATTAATTAAATTTCAATTAATTTTGGGGAAAAAAATTTAAAAATTACAGCCCGGAATGAACTTTGACTTCCTGATTACCACTTGATTTCCATTAAGTTGGTAAGCTTCGGAAGAGTAGTGATGATTGACTTATATATAGGCAATGCCAAACTTTTGTTTTTATTCTTTCAAATGCTTGAAGTTTTGTTTTCTTAGTTGATTATTGAGCTTCAATATTTTAAGGAATGAACATTTGGAAGCTGTTCGATCAATATACTAAATTTCCTCAAGAAGTCAAATTCCCAAATTATAAAAAAGCACTACAAAAAATGTTTGTACTTGCTCAATGTCATTTCATATAAAATAATTAAAAACAATAACACTTTAGAAGGCCAAAAGATTTTAAATTGAAAATCTATTTCTGATATTTTTTTGCTTTGAAAAACGTATTGTTCAAAGTAAGGGATAGAAATATTTACCCATTATATTGAAAGGAGATTAGATACTAATTTATGTAGATTTCAATTAAAAGGTCATTTCTATTAAATCCAGCCTTATTTTCGTACTCTTAAATAAAGACAAAAATCAACATATTACTAGATACATTCCTCAGTTTTCTTTATTTAGTCCGTCTCTATCTCTCTAAACATGACTCAGTCATTCAAATATATTTGATAGTAAGAATCACGGTTTAAAAAAAATTATTCAAATTCAGGAAATTAGCATACAAATATCCTTTTAGTTTTTTTTAAATAACTAAACAAAATAAAAAAAAATGATTTATAACAAAGTAATTAAACTTATGTGGTTATTTTTCAGTTAATTTCTAGACTAATTATTTGAGTTAACTAGCGATTTGTGACAAATTATAATTTAACGACAAATGAAAACTTCCTAAATGAATTAAAATAAAATTACTTTTATAATATAGTATATATTCCAAGCTACAAAACTTATTAAAAAATTACATAAACCTTTGAATGGTTATAGTCTGAAATAAGCTTTTCCACCATTCGATTATAAATATATTTTAAAATATACTTCAACAGTTAAAATATTTTATTCATGTTAATATTATTCCATGAAGATGAAAGTACCTGAAAAATGTGGGGTTTTATAAGACAGTACAGAAAGTAGTCATGCAACAAAAACAAATAACCAAACCAAATTACGAAACATTACCTTTAAAATAAAATAACTCTTAAAACCATCTACAAAATTTACAGCAATCAAAATCTTTAAAGAGATGAATAACAAATAATTTTATTTATATGGTAAAAAACAATTACTATTTAATAAAATTATTATGGTAATGTATTAATTTGCATTGAAACTAACCTCATGAAGAAAAAGATTAAAAGGAAAACGATAATCATGCATTTTTTCTTCTTGAGCCCATTCTTTGCTTTCTTTTTCTTCCAAAATACAAAATCTGCTTTGATTTTTATTGGTTATCAATTACATTTAGAATAAATTTTCAATTATGAGTAACAAGAATTTAAAAACTTCCACTTTCACTATTTTTTAATTCCATATTAATTATTTTAAGAAACTAGTAACATTATCATCTCTAGAATAATATTTGCTCAGAGACTGAAAAATTAATTTTAAAAAAAAGAATCAATGTGTTGTTGTTTAGAGAGAGATGTCTGTAAGAAAATATTGCGAAAGAATACTGAACTAAAGGTAAGAAGAACACTTAATCAATTTCAATTTTTGTATATTTCACTAATGAAGCGGGAATTTTTTTGCGTGTGTGTGTGTATTTGTGTGTCTTTCAAGTTCTGAAAACTCCATTAAATTTTTGCTTCAAAACAGCTGACTACTCTTTTTTTTTCAATATTATTTTTTCTTTCTCTGTTGACAAGTTTCATCGGCAGTGCCTGGTATTTCAACACTGATTAAGAAGCTGTTGTAATAAACCTCATTAATTTTAGGTTTGAGTTTCTATAAAAAGTTTAATAGAGAAAATGTAATGGGTCCTTAGCAATTGCAAAATGTAATACATTTCATCGAATTTTTAAATTTTCTTTTATCTTATGGATTATATAAAATCATACTATCTTTTTATATAGACTATAATCATTATCTTTTATATTATAGAAAGCATTTTATTATTTTATATTAAAGCTTTTATATTATAGAAAACTTAGAGAAAGCATTATAACTACCTGGCATTTGAAGCCAAGGCGTTTGATGATTTTACACGTTTTATATCCATTGAATTCAAAAAATATTTTTTGAATTACATTTGTCTGTCATTCAGTCCTTATACGAATAAAATTTTGATAAGTATTTGCAAATGGGTAAATCGATGAAATTTTCATTATTTCATTTCTATAATTTCAAATTTGTTCCATATTATACATCAAATTTGACAATAATTTATTTCTACTATCTTCCTATTCAGATGTTTCTGCAAACGATAATTCAAAAATGTAATACTTTTATGAGTAAAGTTTAGCGTATGATCAAGAAAAATGATTTGGAATCTATGTATATTTGTGGCCTAAAACTGCCAACAGACTGTCTATGTGTATGTTTGCCTTTCCATGAACATATAACTTAAAAATATAATTTCTCATTAAATAGTGAACTGAAAAAAATTAAACTAAACTGAGAGTCTTTAAATATTTTGATGTAAATATTCAGGAAATAAACCTCTTTGCCTGAAAGAGTTAATAAAAAAATATTCATATTTGCTGTTCTGATATTGAAAGTTTGTTGTGCAAAGAATTACAGAATTAGAATTTCTTTGGAAATTTCACCGCTTGGATTGTAATGCTGTACAAATTAAGTGACGTTTTCAATGATAATTTATTGGAATCCTAAGATTGCCTAAGTACGCAATCAAAACTTTGAAAATTTTAAAGGATTGAAGCGTGCACGACATTCTAGCTGGGAAGTTGACCAATTTCGTCAGCTACAGATGAGAATGTCCAGATATGCAGGCAGGGGTCAATTTAAACCTCATTCGTCAGTCCGAAATATTGCATTTTTGTCTGAATCACTAAATTATTCGATGCATGAAATCATGAAAATAAGTATTTTCATGTAAGATCTTGTTTCATCTAGTTTGCGCCGTCTGATTGAAGATGTATATTGTTGAATTATCCTTTCCTAGTGTTACAAACGTGTAATTTGCATTCCAGCACTAATAGTGTCATCATAAAAAAGACTGACCAAGAGTTGTCGCATGAAGAGCCAGTGATCCCAGAGCTTGGCGAATTTGGAGACAAAATGGATAATGCTGGAATTTTTGAATTTTGTCGATCCGTCCATTAGGAACCGAGATACGCCTGACTGGTCTAGAAGATTCTAGGCCGCCTTCCGGGAACTATATAAGGCCGGCACTCTCAAGCTGCAGGTGATCGTGACGTCGTCGAGAGTCGCCGTTGTGAATTGAATCGTAATCGGACTCGCCAACAAGTAACGAGTCTTCGAGAGGATAGCGAAGAAACAGCGAAGTGCTAGCGTTGCGTGGAGCGGGTGCTGAGCTGAGCTGTGAGCACAGAATTTTGTTATCTACTGTGGAAGTAGAGTCGTGTTGTGTAGTAGCCAGTTGTGAGAAGTAGTGAGTCGACAGCTAAAGCGAGAAGAGACAGCTAGAAGTTCAGCCTTTGGAGAGATCGTAGAGCGAAGCTCCGAGGAACCCCTGTCCTGCTGGATTCTCTCTAGCCGCTTCATGTGATGTGGACGATTACTATTTGTGCGCTGTTGTGTGCTGTCCTGTGTTCGTCTTGGCTGTGAATATTTGTCGTCTGTGTATTCGTCTCTTCGTGCATAAATTAACGTCGTTGTTTTCTACTGAGGCCTGCTGATTGTGTGTTCTCACAACATACACCCACTATCAAAGCGAACCCGGCGGTGAGGAAAATCCGTAACTCTAGATATTAAAGGCAGTAGTATTGCTGTTGGAACTATTTGTCTATTCCAAGCAAAACACGTTCCTCTATCGATTACATCGCAAATAAATTTAATAGATGAATTCGTGGAATGGAAAATCGGATAATTTGTGATTTCACAGTCATTATTGCAACCGACAAGTCCCGCAATTTAGGCTATCATAGTTCCTAATTATATGGCTGTCTAATTTTTCTAATATGAAATAATTATTATTACATATCTTGGTGTTCTTTGCTTTTGAATTTGTTTTATTAACAAACTATTTTCTAACAGTTAACTGAATATGCATCGAGGTTTGTGCTAGACGATGCCAGACAAGATCATGCCCTCCAATAATTGCATTTCTAAAAGAATATATGAACAAATGATCATATCATTGCTCTTATTTTCTGCAAACATACAAAAAATAGCATCAAAAGCTCTCTCTTCTCATATTCACAGGATTCAAAGTCTTCATACTTTTTTTCTGGGGAACGTTAGAAAGAGCAGGAATATCATCAAAATCTATAGACTCTTGAAAAAAATTAAACATTACATTTGTAATTCATGTCAGCTTATCACGACTGAAAAATTGTTTTTCTTTTGAGATTATGCCTGTTATTGCTACAAGACATGGCTACGTTGAAAATAATGTAATTTAATTTTTTCGAACTCGCAGCTACACCTCGTGACAAAATTTATATTTAATTTAAACATGTAATCATTCAAAATTACTCATTTTCTAACAAGAAACAGTCATCAAAGCATTCATTATTTCAGACAATATTTTAATTTTCTACTTTCGAAAAAAGTAACTACTTTTTGGACATCCTAAAACATCTAACTTGTCTTGAGAGCAAAGTTCAAGTTTGTCAAAATAATAACTTCCCCTATTTTGAGAATTCTACCAAAATTCTTATAAAAGCAAGTAAATATTTTAATGTAATTCATGTATAAACTCTATTATCTATCAAGTTTTTACTATGGTTGCTTGTATGACCTTTTGGAATAAAAATTCGTAATTCCTTCATCATATCAGAATCTTCTTCCACATTCTTCGATTCATCATATTAAAATGGGATTCAAAATTATTGATATTCAATTAATTCAACAATGATTAAATAAAACAAAAATCTTTATAATGCCAAATATGCTTCAATTCGGGCTGTTCTGCATGCATTGTAAAAGAAAATATTGCTAATTACTTGTTTAATATATAATTAAGGTAAAAACATCATTCACATTATAAAAAGCAAGATTTTTGGATTTTTTTTTATTTAATATAATTTATAATCTTCATTTTAGATTTTTCAATAAATAAAAAGATTTTGTGTGTGTCTCATAATGGATTTCTATCTTTCCAGAAGCCATTACAAGAATATTCTTGTTCTCATAATAGCATTGGAGAATAAGAAAACTTTTGAATAAACTACCTGAATGCTTTTTATCATATACGTATTGAAATAGTAATTGAAAAACCTACATTTTTCCAGAATAAATGCATTATTTGATCTAAATATTAATAAAATTTCATAAAAAAAACTGGAAAATGTATTGTGTAGATAATTAAAATGCATAAGTTTCTATTTTTTATTCTGTGGAAGCTTATAAATTTCTCTAAAACACCCACAGAATCAGGGCAACAAAATCTTTAATAAAATCCTTTCAATATGTAAGCGTAGGATTTTGAGTACACAAATTATCAGTTATATTCTTCCGGAAATATATGATTTTTCATTTTGTACAACACAGTTCAAATATCTTTATAATAGAATTCGGTAAATATAATTTAATAAAACTAGAATTTAAACTAGAAGAATTCATATTTTAATTTGCCTGTTCGTATAAAAAAGCCTTTTACGCTTTAAAAATCTTCAATTTCGTTAAATGATATAACGGATCTTTATTCTGTCATATCTTTCTGTTTAATAAGAAATAAAAAAATGAGATATTCTTTTTCTGTTATTTAAGATAAAAAATATGTATGAATGTAATATTATGAGTATTATAGATTATTAAATTAATCCATAAAATCGGTATGAAGGATAATTAGTTTGGATTTTTTGACTCAAGAATCATGTTTATCTATAATGCGCCAAGCAAATGGTAAAAATCATAGAGCAGATTATAAAAATACATGCTAAAATATAAAAAAGTACCAGCTTAAAATACAAAAAAAAAACAATCGTGGATGAATGCACAGTGTTGATAAATTTAAGGAAAGATAAATTTAAACTCTGTTGATAAATTTAAGCACTGATGCGATGATGATCAGAAATTAAAAAGTACTGAATACAAGTATAAATTAATAGATTTTAAAAATTTAAAAATATTTGTTTAGTATTTCACACTTACCGTATCTTGCAAATTAAATGACAATTACTTAATCTATACATAGTATAAAATGAAGTCTCCTGAAAGTTTTTGTATGTTGAAACCCTAAAAACTCGAGCAATACTTAACTAATTTTGGAGATATTTGTATAATTTTGTAGGACATTTATTGGGAAAGGTTGTAGTATATTGAAGTCATATCAAAAAAAAAAAAAAAAGAGAGGAAAAAAAAACACGGAGTTTTATAATTGCGATTTTATAGCCCAGCTTTAAAATGGAAAGATGAATCAAAAGGGAATGTGTTGTTTACAAGGAAAAATTGAAACCAATTTAACAGTCTAAATATGGAACAGCATTGATATACAGTCATTTTCATCCAAAAAGTTTATCAACACTTTTTAGCGAAATGGCTGAATATCAAGGCAGCAATAGCGTTTCCAATCTAAAGGTTTCGAAGAACGCTGCAGCAAATTAACGGAAATATACAAAAAAAAAGTCAGTTAATGCAGTAAAATGAAATGCATGCAAAAAAAAAAAATTAATCGAAAATAATGAAAGTAAGCAGAAGAAGTATGTGCAGTAGAAAAAAAAAATCAAGGGAAATGAAAAGGAAAGATCGTAATACAGTAGCAAACAGTAACATTAAAAAAATGGCGGCATTGTTACTCCAAACAAAAGACCAAAGAAAAACTGCCTACCTCACAAGGCACCAAATGACCTGTATATCAAAGCTTAGCCCTAAATATTTCTGAATATGTGCTATAAAAAAACTTTGTAGTTATTTTTGATGATTTCTAAATATTTTTTTGATCCTTTGTCATATCGGGTGGAGGCTAGACTTAAGTCTAAAACTAATTTTTCCTCTTAGATGTTATGCCTCGGGTACTTCTAGTAAAATATAAACGAGAGGAATTAAAAATTGTGCATTCGATTAAAATGTGATTTAATGGCAAAATTTCCATATCTGGGCCTCACCAAAAATGATATGAATGTACCGAGTATGACCTATACAAAGGAGTTAAGAAAACCAACGATATTAAAAAAAAACTGTTTTGCTCAATATCATTAAAATATTTCACGTAATAAATTAAATAAATTATTTACTGAACTTCAAAACATTTTGATTTCAATAAAATTTTTGATTAATGCATGTTTTATGACGACCATATCTTGCCAAATATGGTCGCAGATTAACACATCACACATATATACAACTGACACATGTTTTCCATCTCCACCCTAGTAACACAAATTGTTACATTATACAATATTATGCGGTGTTATATTATTCATTATTCAACAATATTATTCAATATTGTGAATATTGTTTAATATTATTTAATATTATGCAATATATACGCTACTGGTCAAAAGTATTGCATTTCAGAAATTTCACTCATTTTTTCAAGAATAAGCCCCCGAAAGTAATACTTTTTTCATTTAAAGTGATATTTTTTATGTCAATATGTTAAATTAGTCTAAAGACAAGATATAATTAAGTTAATGAATGAAAAAATATTGAATTGCAAAAAGAATAAAATACAAACAAAATGTACAGGTTATCAGTATCGGAATCCGTTTCGGTTTCCCGGAATAAAAGAAAGAAAATTTCTCCACTCAATTTTTTTTGCAATAATATTTCAAGAAATTTACATCAAAATAAGTCAAAATTCAGCTCACTTTTTATTTGACTAAAATTTCTTAAAATTGTTCCGCGTTGCACACTTCCACTTTTCAAAATATATATGTACCGAATTCGGTAATTGTTAGTTAAACAGTCTGACCTATAGAGTACCAACACAAACATATATGCGCATTTATCTTTATTATTAGTAAAGACTGAATAAAAAGTTCATTTGAATACTTGCTTAGTTAAAGCAGAGAATAAAATCAATGAAGAATACAAGATTCTAGTTCGTTTAAAATCTATATCAATATCCATAATCCAAATCATTATTATATTCTCTAATATACAAAACTTTATGTCGTTATCTCTGTAAAATTAATTTACTTCAGCAAGTTTTAATGATTTAAACACATTTATATACATTTTATTGACAAGGAAATCTATCATGACAAATTAGTAGAAGTTTTTTTTTCTTATTTATAAACTCTTCGAAAAGAAATATGACAATTTCTTTTGAATTCAATGGACATTTCTTCTGATAATTTGTGCAGAATTGTAAGGTGCCAATTTAAATGTGTTTAAAAATTTATGAAAATACATTTTATATGTTATAAAAAAGACACGTATAAAATCGCTTACTTTCTTAAGATTTTCTGTACAAACTAAAAATGTGGTGTTTAAACTCTCGAAAAAACAAATCTTAGCGGCAGTTTAAATAATTAAATTAGTATTGGCAGTAGTCACTTATGAACTAATTTCAAGCGATTTAAACTGTAATCAATAACACATTCAGCAGACATAATACATTGTGCATAAATTATCGCTAGCATTCAAATTTCTATAATTATCCCTACTAATTCAATAATTATTCCCTTTGATAAGAAACACTTGGTGAGTGGAGGCAAATGTGTAGTTCACGATGAATTTCATTATATTATGGATTATAACAACTGTATTTCGCCTGCACAACTGACTAAACTAGTTTTCTAGTAATTATTGAATTAATTTATTATTATTTAGTCACAAAAAATTGAATTGAAATAAAGAATATTTTTGATGGATTTAAATGTGTTGATTAAACATGAAATTACTTATGTTTATTTTAAATTTATAAAATAAAAAAATGAGATCTCGTATAACAAAGTTTGGACATAAACTGTCAGTAAATGTGGTTTTTATACTGAAAAAAAATTTCTTATAGTATAATTAGTAAAAGAATTTAATGATTAATTGCAATAATGCGATAAACTGTCATTTGTTCAAATAATTTCTTACAATCAATTCAAAAAAATATTAAACTTTAAAAAATAGGGTTTCAAGCTAGTTGCATTCAAATGTCTATTTCAAATAAAATTTGCATTTAACAATTCTTGAATGAAATAAAATAAACTAAAATTTGGGCCTCTTTGCTAGATATATTAGATATTTAGTAAAGTTTGTAGAGATGACATTAAAAATCTTTTTTTTCTTCAAATTGTGTTATAATTCACATTATCATTAATATTTTAATTCTCATATTTGAAACAATTAGATAAATTTGTAGATTATAGATAAATGCAAGTTTAGATAAATTTGTAGATTATAATTTTATAAAAATATATAAAAAATAATACAGGGAAATAACAAAGCTCGAATTAAAAGTTTCTGGAAGTGTTCCAAAAAATATAAATAACAGTTTTTTTTCTATGACTAAAAAGGCAAGTAAAAATGAAATGGTTTTCAAAAAACTTGCCATTTTTTGTTATAGTCAAAGTTGCAGTTAAGTTGTCATATTCTAGAAAGAAAATTCTGAGCATCCTAAAATTATTCAGTTAAAGAACACTAATCAACAAATCTGAAGAAAATTAAAAGCTCTTGTAGAACAAAGAAATCATACTCAAAACAGAAGAACTTTTTCATAAAGTAAAAAAGAATCCAAAAATAAAAGAGTATACCAGCATCTGAAATAAATACAAAAATATGATTTCTTTTACTGCTACTTTTATGTGCCTTATTAACTAAAAGAAGTAATCACAATAGGTTCTTCATCTTCATTAATTAATCACGATGCATTTAATTCGGATAAAAAATATTTTCCTTTCTCTGATGTGTAAGCATTAATGCGGAACAAATACATAACCTCGAGGCTATAATCATTATTTCAATATTTTCTCATACACTGTCTCGGATTCTTTTGATTTTAATTTCAATAGGTAAAAAATGAGTTTGTTTGAATGAATAAAATATGGAAAGATACTTGAAACTTGGAAATTCTTCATTTTTGTCTCTTTAACAAAATAAATTAATATTTCAAAACTTTCAAACTGAAAACATTTGAAATAAAAAAGTGTTCCTTTATTAGCTTGAATCCCTTTTTGCTTAAATAGCAAATTAAAAATCTTAAGATACTTGATAAGGATAATTTCAGAGAATAATTTGTTTACACGATTAAAGTTGTATAAGTACATAGAAGAAAATGCTTTTTTTTAATATGGAAATTATTTTTGAGTGACTATAACAATTTTTATAATTTTTAATAGCACATTTAAACTGTAATGGCTTTTTTGCAACCCGTTATTTCTTATTCATTGAAAATAAACAATATAATTAGGGATTTAATCTAACAGAATTAATCCCTAATAATTAATTAAACAGAATATAATTGTCCGGTTTCTTTATTTCCCGATGACTTTAATGCTTAAAAGTGATAAGGAACTCTTTCTTCTGTGCTGATATTGAGTATTATTTACGTAATTTATGTGTTATTTCATATAATAATTTTTTATAAAAATGAATTTCATTCTGAATTTATGAAAATGGCTTAACAAAAACCAGTGGTAAGCAATCTATAAAACAGATGAGATTTAAAAAAACATATTTTGTGAGAAAAGTTGGTCTCTAATAGTGTCAGTATAAATCTGAATTTTAGTGATATTAAAACAATTAAAATTCTTGTAAAATTTCATGGACGATAAAGATGGCGTGATGTTATGAGGTTTGCCAATAATGGCTGTCAATCAGGTCATTTCGAATCGAACTTATTTCCAATAAATTTCATCAGTAAATCAATAACCTTTATTAAGACAGCAAAAATAGGCATAGGAACTAAAAATAAATTAGGTATATTTGCAGCTACCATGTGCATGCAAACTACAAAAATAAAGAGGATGACTCACAATCTAAGCAATGTACCAAATATAACTCTTTTAAAACCGCATTAAGCATTTTGCGATTTAAAAAGTAATACTGCCATCTATCGGTAACAAAAAAAATAATTTAGCACAGTGCATTTAAAATGCGGATAAATGAATTTAAAAGTGCGAGTACAGCCATTTATTAAATTATTAAAAATGCTCTTTCTGATATAAAATAATAAATATTTAACTATCTATCAAAATTAGATTAATTACTGAGAAAATATTGATTAAGTTCTAATTTTAGTGCTTTTTTCGACAAAAAATAAACATTTCATTCTCTTTTATTTTCATTAAATTTTTTTTTGTTCAGCATAAAAATTTTTTGATGAGGATGAATAACTGAATATAATTATTGTTATTTAAGAATTCTATGGAATTCAAAATCTTGTAATATTTTAAAGATATTTTGATTTTTTTTTTTTTTTTTTTTTTTGAAAAAAAAAAAAAATTCAGTATTTGAACGATTGTCAAAGCTTATGGACTAGTTTAATTTAGCTTGCTTTAATTATTTCATATCCAATTTTTATACTTTATTAAGAATATTTTTAAAAGGGCATCCTAATTTTGAATCACGTCTAGATGATGATAACGGTATATATATATGAGCAGCTTTCTCTAAAAAATATTTGTATTATAGCTATAAACGGATGCTTGATTTCCTACAGATGTAATATGCATGAAGCATGTAACAATAGAAAACTCATATGACCAGATCTTAAAATACTCTCCATTGTCTCTGAAAATAAATACAAAAAATTTCTTCGTATCTATGCTAAGAGGAAAGTAGCCAGATAAACAAGTTGAAACACTGATACAGTAAAAGTAAGATGTTAATGGAGTAAACTAGCTATATATTTTTCAGAGAGCTTGTTAGAGAGTCAGTTACCAATGGGACCAACAATCAATTATATAAATGGATCATTTAAGTTATTTACATGCTATATTATATATGAAACTCTGCTCTCTACCACTTGTAATCAAAGTCAATCAAAGCCTAAATCCTAAATTGAATCCTACTTGACAACAAATTCAAAATCTAGTTTCTGATTAATTGTCCAGAAATGATACACCGCCCAACCAAAGCACTATTAAATATAATCTATTTTAAAATATTTTCAAAGATTATTAGATTTAATATCCAGAATCACATTTCTCACTTGGACAGTAGAAGTGCAAATAAATTTATCAAAGAAGTCATAACGAAAAGGATTCCTTGGATAATAATTGGAAAACTTAAAACGTTTATGTAGTTAAAATTTGCAAATAGCCTTGAAGAGTGCAAATGGTTGAATTCGTATTTATTTTTTTCAAGAAAATAATAAAACAGGCCAATACTAAAAGAAAATAATAAAAGAGGCCAATTTGCAAAACTGTTAATCAAGACTTTGAAAAGTGGAATACAGTTTAGAAAAATAGTAAATTTTGTTATTTATTTATAAAATAAATCAAGGGAAATAATTGTAAAATAATATGAAATTATTAAAATAGCCTATAGAACTTACGATACGAAAAATGCTCGCATTTGAAAAAAAAATTCATAAATAAAAATATGAATATTAACATGATAGGTGAGCTAGTTAATGTCTCATATTGTAAGAATATTTATTTCTTTTTGTTTCGATTTCTTACATCTGAATTCCAAAAAAGAAAAAGCAGTTCTAGTTTCCTATTAGAATGCATACAATTATTAAATAAATGTAAATGCATTTTGGTAAAAATGATTAAGAATTGTTTATTTATGAAGAGAAGTTGTTATACGATGCAAATTATTGCTCTTCTTAAGGTAACAAAATCATACTTTTTTTAAGATTCTAATTGCATAATTCATCCAGAGATCTTTTTGAATATTTTGATTGTACTTTAATATTTTAAAGTTGTCTACGGAATTGTTTTTATTGCTGATATTTGCAAGTAGTATTTGGGCTTTCTACACGTTAAGATTATTCTATATATGTGGATAATTCAGAAGCAAACAGATAACGATTTCAACGTAATTATATAATTAGCTCACCGAAACTTATAACCTTCAATTGAAATTATTTGTTAATATTGAAAAGTTTGAATGCAACCTGCGATGTCCTTAATTAATCTTTTGAAAGGACATAGTGGAGATGTAAAATTGCCTCCAATATGCTTAATAAACCCTAAATATTTCTAATAATTCAATGGAAATCTCATTTATTGTAATTTAAATTCTAAACAATGTTTATTTAAATCTGCCATCGTTAACAAATCTTCTTATAAATTATCCTTCTCAAATGAAGTTGAGAGCAGTTACGTCTAGACATTTGCCTTAGATATTATAATGGGTTATTGGACTTACGATAAGCGAATTTCTACCTATTTTATTAAGGTGCACGTACACACTTGAATTTTTTTATTGCTTCAAATTGTTCTCTGATTCTTTAGCTTTCAAACAATACCAAGATGTTATCAATATTCGGAATATTTCTTGAGTTATAATTATTTTTCTTAAGTTATAATTATTTTTCACTAAAAACTCTAGTTTCGGTATTTTTTAAAACTCATTTTATTAAGAATGATATTTTTCCACTATCTTGCTTCATTCAAACAATCATAACTCAACAAGAAATGAACCAAATACAATTATTTATATATCAAAATAATCTGTAGGAAACAATGGATGATTTGTATCTCAATCAAAATTATATTTATAGATATAAATTTTTAATTGCTATTTAAATGTTAAAATGACAGAAAAAATCTCGCTTTTCCTATTTATCGTCGATGAAAAAATTGTTAAAAAACACCATATATTTTTATAACTTGATTGAGGCAGACGACATGAAGACTAATAGTAGTTATAACTTCCAACTACAATTATGCGTCTGTACACATTAGAATATAAGATATCATGTTTCAAAAAATATTCTAATTAGCTCATTCAATATTCATTAATTAATTAATTAGTGTAATATAGTTTTTTCTCACTGAAATGAGTTTAAACATATATTAATGACCTACTTTGAAAAAATTGGATTTTTAAAGTTAAAATTTTTTTTAAAAAAATATCTTCTAGTGTGTACGTACATCTTAAGTTCAATAAGTAACTCAATTTATGTTTCAAATTCCAATCAAGGGCTATGTTTCTATAGAAATTGTCGATGCCCGCTAGGTGATTTGGCCTATTTTAACATAATCTAACCACATTTTTTTTAAGCTTTGAGAACTCCATAACTATGCTAATGCTGTAATAAATTTTCATCTCACTGATGTGAATAAATTTCTTATATATTAAGCATATTTTTTTTTTGAATTTTGCCCTAGTTTTGATATCAAAGGAATAAATTTAAAATATATTTATAGAGCTACATTATTTTTATTGAAAAACTTAAGATCTTTACTAAATCACTTCATTATATATATTTTATCTTCCATATTGAAATATATATCATTAAATGACTGAAATTATCATAAGAGAGGGGGAAAATAAAATTTAATCACTCGAGTCTTCGAAATACAATCGCAAATTTTAACTTCAAATGTCTGGAAAAGAAAGAATTTCTTTCATTTTTTAAAAAAAATACATGTTAATAAAAAACGTGTGAGAAACCGTGATATAACGGTTAAAGAGCAGGAATTAGAACCTTATGTAGTCACTTTTCACCGATTTGCAGTAAAATCTTCTGCAACTTTGTTAAATGAACCAGAAATTACAACAAAAACCGGCATTTTAAATATTTAATACCTAAATAAGAAAAGTATATTGGATTAACCGACAAAATATTTTGACGTATTATAATAATGAGCACTGTTTACTTGATGAATCCTTAAAATAATCTCCAGACCATATTATTTTCTTTACTTTTTTTTGATAACTTATAAAAACAACTTTATGTAATAAATATTCTTAAATTCATAGAAAAATATCTTATAGCAACCAGAAAAATGTTATTTTTGAATTTGCTAATTACAATTTATATTTCGTATTCAAGAAACTACTTGGTTATGAAAATGCTTAAGCCTTGATATCTGTATAAAATAAAAGAAATGACTTAATGATCGGTGAATATTCAATGCGAGTATGTGAGCACTTTCAAATGCGCCTAAGGTGCATAAAAAATAAATTGAAAATCAATTTTCAAATGATTCTCAAGTCAAATTGTTGATGATGATGATGCCATGTCCGCGTTACCACTGAAAGGGGATGCAGTAGCTTCTGAGGGTAAAGACCCCTGAGCCCCCGAGTTCAGAAGACTGACTTCTAGCTCATAGTCAAATTATCATGTTATACAAAACATTTTACTATCGTCATACTTACTATTTTTATCTTCTATTTGCCCATTAATCAGCAACTCTAGGTTATGGAATAAATTTATCAATTTACTTGATTTTATAGATCTTATTCATGATATAATTATATCGATATTTAAATTTTCCTCTGTTAATTAGAGAAATATGTATTTCAGTGAATGTATATCATAGTTTGTATGGAGGTGGAAAATTTACCCTGAAATCGTTCATGTCACCTTTTAAAAAAAGATTTGATACCCAATTTAAAACCATTCCAAATAGTATTATTTAATTATAACTATCCATAAGAAGCATTTGGTTTTTGATAGATTATATTATTTATAGAATATATTATGATAGAATACATTATTTATAGTGTGCATAAAAAGTATAAGGACACCTACTATATTTTATTTATTTGGTGGAATGTGTACGTAAAAGAGTAAGTATATACATTTTTAATCTGCTTTTTTTCAGGAAAGTGCATTTTGTTAAAAATTTCCCTGGTGCTTTACTTTTAGAGTGCCTAGAGTTATACCCTTAAATGATTTTCAAAAGGGTCAAATTGTTGCATATAAAAATGAAGGTAAAGGTATTAGAGAGATCGCTGGTATACTGCACATCAGACCCAATACAGTTTCTTACTAAAAAGCCAAACAAAAACAGAATAAGAAAGAAGACTGGTAGACCTAAAAAGTTAACTCCTCGTGATGAAAGAAAACATGCTCATGAGCTTAAAAAGAGTAGTGGAAGTGTTACAAAAACTCGAAAGCAAGCAGGACTTATTCGTATGTCCAAGCAAACAGTATACAACTACATTCAAAAGGTCCAAAAGATTCGTTTTCAATAAACGGAGGCGCCATCGAAAATGGAAACAAACACATATTAATAATCGTTTGTCTTGGGCTAAGAAACACATGTCATGAACCACAGGATGGACTTCTGTGATATTTTCAGATGAAAAAAAAGTTTAACTTAGATGGTCCAGACGACTATCAATACTACTGGCTTTGTCTGAAGAATGCAGAACAATATTATTCAACTAGACAAATGGGAGGAGGAAGTTCAATGGTCTGGTTAGCAGTTGGTTATGGAGGAAGAACAAATTTGGTTTTTCTCAATGGTTTGCAAAAGCATACAAATTACATTTATGTTCTGAATTCTGAGCTTCTTCCTTATGGCTCCGAATCGGGAGAATAGTGGATATTTCAACAAGATGGAGCCTTCATCCACACCACCAATGGAGTTTAAAATTGATTCGCTGCAAATAATGTTCGAGTTTTACCATAACCAGCTAAAAGTCCCGATCTTAATATAGTAAAAAATAGCTGGGCAATACTTGTTCGTTGAGTATAAGCTGGTGGGAAGCAGTTTGAATCGTTCTCTGAGCTTCGAGTGGCTTTAAATACCTCCTGGGAAAATTTTTGTTAAAAAGAAATCCAATCTTTGCACGATTCACTTCTAAACAGAATATTCGAATTCATAAAGACTAATGAAAAGAGTATTCCTTACTAAAATCGCTTATAATTTGTTCTTTTTTTAACTGTCCTACCTTTTTTTTACACGGTTTCAAATGAAAGGAACCATTTTTGTTGTCATTTATACTTTATTTTTGAATATCATGGTAATAATGATACCAATATTTTTTCGGTGAATTATCTAAAAAGCAATTCTTATAAAAATAATTGCAGTAAAAATTAAAAAAAATCCTTATTTAAAAAATATCAAGTGTCCTTCTGTTTTTTGCACAGTGTAATAATTATCTTGCATCGTATTACATTTCTTTTTCTGTCTTATAGGAATATAGGGTCTTAAAATGCAATAGCTATTTTCTTCAAACGAATACAAACAAATTAAATGAACCATAACCATAAAATTTGATTATAAATCTTTCCGGTTTACAAAGGTTTAAAATAATTATCAATATGAAAAGGAATTACAATTTCAAGAAGCTAAATGAATTTGAATAAAAAGATCTTACAGTAAAAATTAAGCAGAAAATTAGTCTTTCAGCTCGTCTTGAATAATTTCTCCGCTTCAGTGAATTAAAGGAAAACAGGAATTTAATTAAAAACCGAAACCTTCTTAATCTTTTTTTATGAACATCTGTTCTAGAAGTTGTAGTTAATTTTAATCTTTTGTAGTTTAATGCGCTTGATTTAAAACAGACGTGTGTTGCCATGTTACACATTCTGAAAGAAAATATATTTTATTTAGTATTCATATTTTAATAAAGAAAACTTATTATTAAAGTATATTTTTAGTAAAACAATTGAAAGAGCTTGACTTATTTTCTAATCCAAACTAGAAATTTGATGCTCGTTTTGAATCATTTAAATCTATTTGCATTTGAAAACAAGCATACCTGCGTTCTGTCCTTTCCGAAATTATTTTGAAGTAACAGGATTTCTACATGATATTCCTTATATAATAAATACATATAATTACTTGGTATTGACGATAAATTATTTAAGTAAAAATTATGTACTCTGAAACATTATAATCAATTGATTGAATTATAATTTTGGAAGCAAATTTGATAAATGATGCTTTTGAAACAAGAAGATGGGCATTTTGGAGGTTTTGTGAATATTAAGCTATTATACTTGAAGTCTTTAAAGTGCGCGGTAAAATAACTTCCTTGTTGGATTTGAGTTTTTATTTCGAACTTCTGCCTTTTCTTTGCAGGGTGCGGCAAGAAATCTCGGACAAAGTTATGACATAATAGAATAGAAGTTAACTAATTTCTTTTCAATTTATGTTCATTTCTTTTTGTCTACCACTTCAATTATAAGATATTTTATAATGTATCTTTTAGTTTACATATTGTTTTTTGACTTTTTTACAATTCCAAGCATGAAAAGTTTAAGCATGGAAAACGACGGTGTGAAATCATTCGTTTGCTTAATGTGTCTGGGCAAACGGTGTCTGATGCAATCTATCGTTTCAAAGAGCTTGACAATGAGGGTTAAAATCCAGGAAGTAAACAAATTGTTATGGTTAACACTTTCAATAGCGAATCCAATGAAATCCGAGGATTTCCAAGAGAAAGATCTTGCATCAAGTGGTAATAAGTGACCGACTAATGAGACGAATGACAAAAACAGAACTTGGACTGAAGCCTTATAAGTTCTAAAAAGTTCAGCTTCTTACTGAAGAAAATAAAATTCGTACGGCTCCAAAGATGACGAAAACTTTTGAGACGGACAGCAGGTCAGCTCTGGGAGAGATTACTTTTAATTAATAAGCAACTGTTTACCGTTCAACGAGCTCATAACTTCCAAAACGATAGGATTTGGTCTATACATACTCCAAGCAATACACCAATTGTTAAACATCGCCAACATCCAAAGTCGGTCATGATCTGGGGCGGAATTTGCGCAAGCGGCAAAACATTTTTGGTTTTTGTGGATGAGGTCGTTAAAATATATCAAAAAGTGTAACAGCGGAACTTTCTAAAAACTGTTGTACTTTTTTGGGTCAAAACGCGCTTCAGCAATGTAAAGTGAACGTTTCAGCAAGACTCCCACCAGTTCACAAGCCCAAAAAAGACATGAGTGGCGCAAGGCGCATTTTCTGGACGAGATATCATCTGAAGAGTGATCACAAAAGTCGCCGAATCTCAATGCCATGTATTAGTATTATGGTCCATACGATTAGTGTATGGTCCCTTTTGGAGTCTATGGCCTGCACAAAACCACAGAAAAGTTTGGACTCATTAAAGAAATAGCTTTGCGGGAATGGGATAGATTAAAAGTAGAAGACTTGCGGCCAATTGCTGGAAATTTCGTTAAACGTTTGCGCCTCTGTTTCACTGCCAAAGACTGTCACATTGAAACAAAATAAGTTTATTTATCAGTAAATATCTGCTCTTATTATTATTAGTTATATTTTATTAATTAATTTATTTTTAATGAAGTTATATTAAAAATTGTTTGTCCAGGTTTTTATGCCGCACCCTGTAATAGGGTATATTAAGTAAAGCCTAAATATAAAATAAAAGTTAAATTATATACTTAAAATTCATTTCTCATCAGATTTTATCATCTTTTCTGTAATAAAATGTTATGACGGTTAACATAGCAGATTGATTAATTGACAATTTTTAATTATATCAGTAGGAAAATAAAATTGCAAAAATAGAATACGATTTCTGTTGCAGTGGGAAGCATAATAATATGTTTTTGTGAGAATTTCAGATAAAATATGCATCTCAAATTCAATTATTCACAAGCTTCCACAAAATATCAAACGAAAAAAATATTCTATGATTTCTTATAAGGAAGAAATTCTAGAATTTAGTAAATGGATAAATGTAGAAGAATACTTACTAGAAGTGAGTAAGTGTAAAGATAATTTACCTACCGGAGAAAAAGTACCACATATTAAAATTACTATTGTCATTTCAATTATATTCTATTTTCCAGGACGCATGTAAGAAAACAAAAAAGTGTATTATTCTTTTTGTAAAGGAAAAGCCTGGAATTATTTGTCATTTTAAGTGAGTATTTTTAATGATAAATATTATTACACGTACATTTTATTAAAAAATATCTATCTAATACCAATCAAAATTAATTAGAAATATCTATCTATGGATATTTTTAATCATTTTTCTGGCAACACATGAAAATTGCTATGTATAATTGATTTTGTATTTTATACCAATTGAAAGCAAAAAAATTATTCAGGATTATTTAATTTTTCAATAAAAGAATAAAAACTGTGTGTAAATTTAAATAAAAGAATATTATATATATATATATATATATATATATATATATACTTTTGTATATATATCAATTGAATTTTAATAACTGGGCAATAATACACTAAAAATAAACAATCAGACATTCCAACTCAAAAAAATTTTTGTAACAGTTCGGAATGGTTTGTAAAAATATATAAATAATTCATTGATGGAAATAAAGTTCTGTAAAGAGGAATTTATTTGTAACGTTTAAAAGTAATTACTTGATAGACACTATATTTAAGAGTAATACCTTACTTCCTTTATTAAACTCAGCTATCAAGAAACGGTATGAATCTCCTGTGCTTTAAATTTCACTTTATTCTGTCGAGTGTATGTCAACGCACAAAAGGAATTAATTGCGAAAGGATATCCTTACTTTAATTTCCAAAGTTGGGTATTGGAAAAGTAATTTTTTTCCCAAACTTTTCTCATTTATTCTTGACTTTAGTTTTTAATATCAAAATAATTTTTTACTACATTTAAAAATAACTGGACCCTTCTTAAATATTAAGAAAATATTAGAGAGAACTTTTATGAAAAAGAAAAATTAATGAGAAAACTATCAGCTACTTTTAATAATTAGAATTAAAATCTTACTAAAATAACGAAAGGAAGAAATCAAACATTACCTCGTCAAAAGTACCTTATTTTTTTAATAAAAGAACATGCAAATTGAACATTAAATACGTAATTGTCAATTTATGCAAATTGCTTCGAGGAAAGTTACCATTGCTTTTAAAGAAGTTATCAAAATCTCTTGATGAATATGAATAAAATTATTTTTTTTTATTTCAAACTAAAAAAAATATTTACTTTTTATCCTTATTTATTTTCTGAATAGTTTCGAAAATAAGTTAATAATAAAGTAGGAGGAAAGAATATAATATGTTATGCAAAAATTTGAAAAGGAATATTGGCAGTGGGGGTTATTCATACATCTTTTAGGCATCCAGCAGCTGAATCCTATATAATAATAATAATAATAATTAAAAAAATGCATGATCTTCCTTTTCGAAAAATGCGTGAAATGGCGTACATAACTAACGTTGGTTAAGACAATAAATGTACTAATGAATATTCTATGAAATGTAAATTTTTTTACGGATCTGTGTTCTTTTTATCTATATTTAGTAAAAGATTCTACACATGCTAATGTTTTGATTTTAAAAAGAAAATATTCTCAATTCTTCCATAAAAACTATTTGAGGTACGAATCCTTGAATTACCTTATTTTATAAGAAGTAATGGCTGCCTTGGGAGATTATTTTATTAAATGATTTTTTTTTCAGAACGCCATTGAAATGGTCATAAAAAATGACCATTTCAATGATCATGATACTGATTAAAAAACGTCCAAAATATTGGTAATCAAAACTTTATTTTGCACTTAACTTCGGTAGCAAAGGAGATGAATTATTTTATTTAAATTGTTAGATTGCTCTAAATATTTTAGCACTATATACTATTTAATACAAAACTTATATAGAGAAATAGTATAAAAAATAATTTTTCTTTAAAAAGATGAGTGAACTGAAGATTTTAGGTTTCGCATTTTCCATCTGTAAATATATTATTAGACAGAACAAAATACATATTTAACTCTGAGAGCCATTTAAAACACTTTTACAACCGGAATTATATACCTTATAGTTTAGAATTTATTTATTTGGCAATAATTAAAGTGGTCAAATTTACAATCATACAATGAGAGAGTTAAGATGATCAATCATTTTATTACAAGATTTTTTTTTATTATATGAAAATATGAATAAAAGTATTTTTCATTATGGAAATGAAAAACCTTTTATAATAAGAAACATAAATGAAAGATAATTTTCTCCCAATTTACATTCAATCGATTGAATCATTGGATTGAATTCCTTTGGAAGGACGAATAAAAGTAATAATCAAGTTACACTTATGTCCATTTGGTTCTGCAGAAATTATGATGGTTATAAATGTGTAATGTTTTAATAAACAAAAAGATCATTTTTCATGTGAAGTACAATTCCATGAAATATCCAAATTTAGTGCTAAGCCATGCAGATTTTAAAATAATGAATCCAAAACATGCTGCTGCAATTCCACTGATACCTGATAGTCTCAAGTGTCGTGAGCTTAAGTAAACTTACAAAATCCATCCAATTAATTCGAAAAGGTAATAAGGTGATCTATTAAACATAATTTTTTTAAAGTGCTAAAGGAGGAGAACAATTTGTTTAAGGCTTTACCCTGCTGGAACATAGAATGTCTTCTTTAATAACGAGTGGAGCGTCGAAAACGATTAATCGGCAATCGTTTAAAAGTTAGTCATTCTTTAGAGTGGCTAAAAAAGTAGAAAATCGTCAGTGCATTCCCGCTTGTCTACAATAAGAGAATAAAGTCAGCTGCTTGTCACAGACAAAGATTAGGAGCTAAACATTTGATTGAATAGTTTAAAATACAATTGTTAAAGGCAATAGAATTGTTTAAAATATCACACTGTGTATGATATATCCGAAAATATGGAGCAATGCACAAACCTAAATATTATTATGCAAATAATTGATTCATATATTTATGTTTCATAAAATGAACCTAAATTTTAATTATTGAAAAGTGGCTTACCTAAAGGTGTAAGCTAGGTCATATTCTTTGCAATTTATATTTTTTAAAACAGCATATGGCATATTTTCTGGCGGGATATTTCTTTTTCTTGCTTTCTCTTCACATCGGTATATTTTATAAACATTTGGTCAATCAAATTCCAAACAGGCATTTAAAAAGTATTAAATATAACGCATAATTATATAATGCAAAATTTTTTGCTGCAAGGCATCTCAAGAATTAAATCCATCACATGAATTTCGAGTATGTGAGTTTCAAATAACACCTATGTCCAGTAGAGCAAGTGCTTTAAAACCCATTCAAAATTAGAAGTTCCTGTTTAAATCCCTATAATGCCAAACATTTAAAAAAAATTATACTAATTTCCAAAATAGTAAAACAAATCAGATGGATAAATATTAAGCGCAAGTGACAAGATTAGCTATAAAGTGTGCTAATTAATTATATTATTCATACGTAAGCGATCCCTTCTAGTCATTTCGACTGCCAAAACACTTAATGAGGAAGAGGAGTGGCAATGAGATTCTGAACATTTGATGCCACTTTGCCAAAGCGAAATTCTTGGAATGATTATAGCAAAATCAGTCACATTGAAAGGATCTATGGACTTAACACTTACAAAATATTTCTTTTTTTTCTTCATATTTGATATTTGGTTACCGTTTAAAAGCAAATAATCTCATAAAATTAATACTTTTATCACTAGATTATTTTATTTATGTATCAGAATAAAGAATAGATCAAAATCTTAATATTCATAAATAAAAATGGCTTAGATGAAATGGGTAAAAAAAAGCCAATACAACATGATTTATAAAATTTATATTAACTCTATAAGTATTTTTTCTATAATTCATGAATACAATTTTCTAAATGCTGTTATTATTATACAATAAGTAATCACTTATGATAAACAAAGAGATGGATTGTTAATATTCATATCCCGTTTTAAAGCCAATTTAAGGCTCTTAGGAGTTTAATATTAATTCAGTTAGATTAAATACCCATCACGAAAGCGACTAGCAAACTGTATTATAATCATTACCTTAGTCCAAAAGTAAATTTATTTTTATTCAATAGGCGGTTGTACTCGAGGGTTAATTTGGGACAAATTTCTACATTTTGAGTGATGATTAAATGATAAACCCACACCACAATAAGATTCGGAGGACGCGAGGATGTTACACGAAGATGTTTGATTTAAAACGCATCATGCCTGGATATAGAAAAAACATCAATACAAACTTATCTCGAATCAGCAAACCTCTTTCATCATCAATACAAACTTATCTCGAATCAGCAAACCTTATTTATCATCAATACAAACTTATCTCGAATCAGCAAACCTTATTTATCATCAATACAAACTTATCTCGAATCAACAAACATCTTTTATTGAAGCATGACTTCACCCATCATGCCATCAAGGCGTGGAAACAAAAAATGAAGACGTAATTTTATGCAAATTAATTCCTTAGAGGAAAAGAAAAAATATCGATTAGAATCATTTTGATTGGCTATGAAATATTCAAGATACTTTAAAATAGACTAATATCGCCCCTTGTTCACTTTTTATGACATTTCTCAGACTTTTTAGTTGATATAATTGTGGGGCTGTTTCGAATTCTATATGCAGTAGTGCGTTATGTTCTTATAATTGTCGTCAGGCCAATTTACTTGTTTGCGTGAGCCTTTCTATTTATCGGTAAGTGATTATAACGAGTGTTATTTCTTTATTTTTTCGAGTTGTGCGTTTAATGAATTTTCACCTCTGCAAAAGTATCTTACCTCTAGTTGCTTGTCATTCATGTTGTAGCATCTAAAACTTGAAACATGCTGCAACTTCTTGACTTCTTCGCATGCAATGTTAAATCTGACTGGTGCATTGAATTTCCGAATATTTAATCTATCTCTAAGCAAAAGCATTGAGAAATGTAAAAGTTACTTAAAAAGCTTAAACATCTCAAGCCCTTTTATTACAAAAGCTAAAACAACCGCTTTGAATCTAATTAAAATTGCATAATCTAATGGAAATTTAGATAAACCCATAGGTTAAGGAATTTATATTCATGTTTAATACATATCCATGAAATGTTTTCTTATTCGCATCATTTCAGGAATAAATCATTAGCTGTTGGCGAACAAATGCATGAAAATGCATATTGAGTCGACAATTTATTGGCATCACTAGTATTCTTGGGTAATGTAAAAAAATATCCTAAATTAAAATGCGGCAACTTAAATAATGGAGGCTAAAAGCCATTAATGCTTTAATGTCATAAACTGATTCGAAGAACTACCTGAATATACCCGAATAGAATACTACCCGAAACTAGCAATTAAAATGCAAAGGTCAATTATGTAGAACTATATCTTACATGGTGAATCTCTTGCAGGAATTTCAATAAATGGGTTCAACTGCTCTACGCGAATTACAAATAGGCACGTATTGGCATTCTGCATCAAAATACTAATGGGATATAACAATGAAATTCAATTATTTAATAAGAATCATTTATTGCAATCGCCTGAATGCAAAACGCTCAATAAATCGTGTTTTGGTGACAACCAGAGTTAGAATTTAAACTTGTCAAGGTTTATAAAATTATAGTTGATCTGTCTTGCATCCTATTTATAATGAATAAATTAATGTATAACGAATTTTTGTAACTGGGTAAGTTAATTACTCAGACTTGCTCTTTGTCTGGAAGAGTCTCAGAATGCTAGTTTATCTTCAACACTCGTTTTGAATGATTTCTATGCCTAAACCAATTTTTTTCTTTTAATATTACTCAATTAACTAGATAGCATTTGCAACAATTGTTTCTTTTATTTTAGACAAGAGAATAAAGAAAATTCTGGTCAGACGCTAAACTTGATAATATGAATTGTTATAATCCGTATTTCGGCTAAAGGATTCATCTCAATCTGTTCTTCGGAAGTGTGCATTGATATTTTTATTCTTCAATATTACTGAATAAATATGTCACCAGTTAACTTGATCATACTTAAAAGGGTCTTGCTAAACTCTCTGATAGGATGTTCAAAGAAACGGAATTATCTTGCAACAGGGTATTCCGTAACTGCTCAATCTTGAATCTCGCTGATTTTTCATTAATTAAATACGAATTAACATTTAATTTAAATTAAAACTTAATATTACAAAATAGTGAGAAAAATAAACTGGTGTGAAGCAAATTTTAGTTTTATTAGATTTACCTTTCAAAATCTTCAATTTCTGCAAGCTTCTGTTCAATTTCCCACTTCCTTGATCGCAATGTACGTGACTGTAGGTTTTTGTATCATATACATTAAAATATACAGAGATATTTTCTGTCCGCAATTAACCAAATATCTTTCTTAGGTTATTTCTGCCCGAGCTCAAACTGTAGTCGTTATGAAGGAACCAGATGGATTTGCAATTTCATCCTCGGAACATTCAAATGATCTATCCACAAATGGGAGAGCGAAACTTCAATGGTAAGCTTTGACCTCTGAATATGTTTTCATTTCCAATATATGCAATAGCCTTACACAGATAATATAATTTAAGTATTATACGAATAAATTTCTGTTTAAGTGGCACACTAAACTCGATCGCCTTGAAAATGAGAAGGCAAAAATGAACGTGTCATAGGATCGCGGTTTGAATGAGCAAGTAGTCACGACTGTGATGTCAGAGCAGATTGTTTTGTCACGAGAGAATATGCTGTTTTCTGTAGAAAGCTTTAAAGATAGAATATTCGTCGATGGGTGCAATCTAGTGGGAAAGTCTAGGGACTGCTTATAGCGCTATCGATTACAAGGCTATAGATTTAATGTTATCTATTATAAGGCTATAGAAAACCTCTAATTTATTAATCTACTTATCTAATTATAAACCTCAAATTATCCAGTGAAATGGATTATGCTATAATCCGTTTTGAATAAAATTGGCTTGAACGGCTTTATACTTAGGAAGCAGAAAAGGGTTAGCCATATACAATCTTCCATGTATGGATACTGATGCTCAATTTGTAGAATCCTGAAATCCGTGAAGCGGTATGTACAACTTCCTGAATAAAAGATTTGGTAAAAGAAACTCGCGTTAAATCTCCAGTTAAGCTGCGTCCATCTATTCCCACATATAATGGGGGACAAACTCTGTAAAGTGTCGGGTATTCATAAAATATCCATATTGTGGAATAGAGTAGAAAATTTAAATCTTAACCCTTTCGAGGAGGAGTGCTTAAAAAATGAATTGCGCTTTAGGTAACCGGCGTGGCATTCCTGCTCATCAAAATCCTAATTTTGGAGCCAAATTTTGTGCATTCCAACGAAATTGCCACTGTTCGATGTCTAATTCAACGTTTTCAGAACAGGATTGCGAGCTACTTGGCAGTCTGAATCTCTTGTATGCATTTTTAATTTTACCTTTGCATACCATTTCTCGAAATATTTCAGACAAGTAAATTATATATCATCTCGGCTCATATTTGTCGTCCATTTGACCAAGATCGGTTCAAAATTTGTAGATATTTATTTTATGTAAAAAATCTCTGCACAAGAAACGTGCGCTGCTGGGACGTCGAAAACAAACGAATTAATGGGCAATTACTCATAAATTGTGGTGCCCTACATTTATAATGGTAATTTATCATTGTTTTAGTTTTTTATTTTTGTTTACTTTCGTTTACAAAAAACAACAAATGATAATCACCCCATGAAATGTAATCCAGAACTAGTGAATCGACACCGCAACACGCTAAATATAAAACTTATAAAAGCATTTAGAAGGATGTGTAAGGTAGTATTTTCTCTGAACAAAGATAATTAGCAATTCTATACCGTTTTTGACGATTAAGTTTTGTCTAGTCCATTTAAATTCCTTAAGTTTTGAATACCGCAGCCAATTTCTTGGTAGCTGTATTTATCGCTCTTTGAATTTTAATCTTTACGTATAGCTTATTAGTCCTACTTAAAAGTAACTCATTAAACTTGGATTATGTTCAATGTATTCATCAAATGCTTTTTCAGGACACCCTGTGAACTCCGTCCATTGAGTATGATCCGAAGATTCATCTGGATTGCCCTTAATCATCATGGCATCATACATCTAGATGGTTTTTCAACTGAATGGTAAAACTTTCAATAGTGAAGTGCCATTACATGATTGTGGATAAGCACAGCACCTTAAAGTACTCTTTGCTTGTGAATTTATCTGAACTCGAGAACCACATGAATTTACATTTTTAGTAATCAGTTCTGTCTATAGAATTTGTCGAAATTATTTTGACTAAAATTAATTTTAAATAAACCGATAGAGGTTTCAAAACAACTATATGGAGAACTTCAATGAATTGAGTAACAGATTCTTCTAGATAATTAAATACTTGTATAGAAAATTTTAAATCATTTAACTTTAATTTTAACTTATTTCGAATGAAACGGACTATTACCTGAAACTACACTCAATGTTCAGTTCAAGTGTGGTACTATCGTATGTCGAAGTGCTAGCTTCATTCCAGTTCTAAATTTTTTATCAAACTACAAATCGATGCCGGATTCTTACAAAATAAATACATAAATTGGGCAATTTAATACAGTGGTCGTAATACCCGAAATCAATACCTGCAGAAAAATAAATGCCTGCATAATCTCTTATCTGTCTTGTTCTGTAGGCCATGATTTAATTTCTACCGGACTTGGTACAATATACGGAAATGTTTTATCTCTTAGTATTCCGGGTAATAACTGTCGACTCCCAACTAAACAAATAACGTCAACGATTGAGCCTTTCCAAATCTATCGGATAAATCTATTAAATCATAGGAATCGTTCTTTCCAAAAATAAACCGAACACTCAATTTTCGAAATTTGAAAAGGCAAATTTAATCTTTTAAATTATCCTTATTGTCAACAGTCTTGATTCAAGAACTAGTGAAATCTTGACTATTGCAACGGTTTTACAGTCGTCTGTGAAATTGTTTACAATAGTCTTTATAGAAAACAGATTAAGAATGCTTAAGATTAAGAAAGCGCATATTATAAAAGTTGGTCAGGGGAATCTTAAAATTTCAAAAAGATAATTTTAAAATTGGTAACACATTAAGTTTGAAGTAGCAACAGCTTAGTATCTGGATGCGAGGAATGAAGTTTCGTCAATTGTTTCAGTCCTATCAAAGAATTGAGTCAACTTTTTGTCAATGCATTCGATGGTCTATTGCAGACAGTTATAGTTAACTTTACATCATACTCATTGTAGGGTTTCGTTCTGAACATCGAATTAAATGCATATGGTTAAGTCTTTCCGGCAGTTGCTATTGCCAGCATGATAAGTACAAATTGCTGTTAGTAGTTGTCGGTTATGAACCAGTTACGTCTTGGAAATGTGTAGGTTAGATTTGGCAATGTAAAATGAAGGTTAACACGTTGAGTAATATACTGGTCCCTGTTTACTTTCCGTCTAGGTTGTTTGGGACCGGCAGCCTAACGGAAAGTAACGGTCCCCAGGGAACCGGTTCTTAACGTGTTAACGACGAATTAGGGTGGGGTAGAATGAACTTATGAGGGGTAGTAACAAGTGATCCTCAATTAGGCACATTGCTGGGATTTCAAAGCTTTAAATAAGGAACATCACCAGGGCTGGGTGGGGGTTTGAATTGGTACAGTTTTTTGCAGTAATTTATACTCCAGTATACAGCAAGGAGTTGGAGTATACAGCAATTTATACTTCAAATACTGGCAATGACAGTTAAAATTTAGTGCTAGAGATAAAATTTCGCCAATAGTGTACAATTTTTAAATCAATGGATAGGACTAAGACCTTGACTTGTTCTTGTAAAAAAAAAAAAAAAAAAAAAATTACATGCAATTTAGTGAAAATTCTTAAAGTAATTTTAAACGTTATCGATATTAAATTGCATCTTTCTACAGCAGAGTAATATAAACACTAAGACATCGCTTGTAGTGTTTTGGCTTGAAATTCGATATTTGCATTTAAAAACGAAATCGAAACCAAATTTTCGACACAAACTTGTGAAAATTAAATATTTAATTTAGGCTAGTGAAAACCTAGTTTTCACTCGCCTAACTCGAAAACCTAGTTTTCCCAATGATAGCATGAGAATATATGAAGCTTCGGGGGTTAAAATTCTAGAGTTACCGTCATTTCGTTTAATTGATTTTGAAGTTTACGAAATGCTAAAGAGCTAATATTCTAAATAAAGAATTTTTAAACTTAAAAGATCTTGATTTGAATTCAGAAGAACACAAAATCGAAAGAAAATCGACAATTTGTATACACTCCGTTGTTTAAGATTGTCAGTTTCTCTCGGAATCTTTCTAAATATTTCCTGGAACGGCAAAAAAAAAAAAAAAAAATCGATACCCCCTTTTCTACTATATCCGTCTGTCTTCCCATTTTCCCATCAAATTTGAAAGTATTCAACTTTTAGTTGAAAGATAATTGATCATTAATGAAATCGAACATGATATTATAAATGGAGCACCTTAAGATTCATATTCGAATGGCTTCTCTAAAACCATTTAATTCAGGCATTAGTTGGCTTTAATTAGTCCTATTTAAATGCCGCTACTAAGTAATTTTACTGTTGTCCGTTTCATTTGAATTTAACGTTTTAAATATCCTTAATGTGTTAAGTAATGAATTTTTAATGTATAGCTGAAATCTGCTTTATTTTTTAGAATACGAATTTTAAGAAATGTATGCTCATTAAGAATGCATTTCCTATACTTGAAATAGTTTATCTCAATCTTCGAAAAATGTTAATTGCAAGCACGAATATACTTTATCCAAGCGGTTTCTTTGAAAACCAAGTTGAGATAATCTTGGATTGGATTTCACTGAAGTTCCTTTTTCACTTTAAAAATTTTAATTGAAGTAATCTTCTGTTGTCGATCTGAAATTGATTAAAAATATGCAATATTGTATGCTTAAAATTTAAATTATAAATTATCTTGCACAATACTGTATTCGTAAGACTGTATTTAATTTGTTATTGTATAACATGTTTCAAATGTTCCTTCTAGGATTTTCTTTTACCTGTATTCGGATAAAGTACATCCATATAAAGGCTGGAGGGTGTAAAAGAAATAAATTATGCCAGGCATTCCTTAAATTTAATTGTACGTCTTATGTAAGCATTTGAGTATTTAGCTTTATTAATATCGGTATCTTTAAAATAGAATATTAAAGATTTGAAATTTTAATGAAAATAAATTATTTGGAAAACTGAATTTAAACTCTCACTTTTAAATGCTAGCTAAATTTTAAACATGGGAATATTTTTCATTCTTCAATCCTATCTTTCTGAACTCAAAATCTGTGGGATAATAGACAAGCTGAATTAATTATTTTTCTTATTTGGAAGTTAGCCAAAGTAACAATTTCGAAACGTCCTCTATACCACTTGAGCATGGCAAAGAAAGTGTAACATCTATAAGAACCTTTAATATATGAAATTGTAAGAGGAGAATCGTGAAACGGACTCTTTTCAGAGACTCTGAAGGTGTTTAAGTATTTGTAAATCGGACTCCCAAGAAAACTAATTGTACCCGAAAGTGCCACAAGACTAGAGTTTAATTTCAAAATTAAACTACAGTAACTTCGTACAAGTTCCTTTACTCCTGTTATAAATATATTAGAATAGCCTCGCTGAACATGGCTGGTAACCAATCGATGATATTCTTGGCGTTAATGGATTTCAATTCGTCTAAATATTTTGCAAACATCGAATGAAACTGAATGTATTTTTAATTGCAATTTACCAAAATTATCCTTGATTTCTTTAGCTTAATTAAAACTTTCGCCCTTTGCAATAAATACTCAACTTCATTTAAAAATGGATAAATAGCGTTTCTTGTTTCCATGTTTAACTTACCGACTGCTCTCTACTATCACCCCGCCTAACGCTTCAAAAAAAAATTTAGCTTTGGAATTTATTAACAATTAACGATGATCCGCCATTGTAAATTGTCTCCCAGATTCGAACTACATATTTATCTAAAATGTATTAACCTAGACAAGTCCGTTTTATGCTTTATCTTAACTTTAGTTGCGTTTAAATATATAGATATGAACTTCTAATGTTCCTATATTACTTGTATATCTTAACTTATCAATAGTATGTATAACTTAAGCTACCATATATAAATCTATAGAATTCCATATGCTTAATAGCATGCCCCATACAACTGAAGTTGGTCTATAGCTACGCCGGCAAGCTGATGGACCATCTTCTGCTTCAATTGAGGCCCTTTGATGGCGATGTCTGGCCAACATCAGATCAAAAGGTTTCAAACACGAACTTGTTAGAATAAGTTTCAGCAGACGCTTGTAGTTAAAGATATTTATGAAATCGCTTTTCAAGTTTGAAATGCAAAACTAGTCAAGGATTCGGAATATCTTCAGCAGTTGCATCTAAATTTCGGCGTGTTGCATCTCAAATTTGAAGTAGACTAATGATTATAACGCACCGTGACTTTATGAATCTTTTACGTTGTAATCTATTCTCTAGTAGTTATCATAATAGTCTTTTAAAAACGGAACTTGTCTGGTTAATAGCGATAACATAGAACTATTAAAATGGCGCGTTCTCTTATGCACTTCAGAGTTCTTGCAGTAATATTCGAAACTTTCTGCAGTTACTTGCATGCAGCTGCTAAAATGAGCTTACTCCTCCATACAAATTTTTTATAAATTGTAATTTTAACTTAAGCGTTCCTCAAACTGGAAGTTGTGTATTTGAAATTGGCAAAAATTATTGGGAATAGTACTTGTATGTGGACTCCTCGGGTAATGCATGCCGTTTAATTGCTTGCTATTCTAGAGCAAGATGTATTTAAATGTCTTAATTTTTATGGCGACTTAAATTCTAACATTATCATGTAGCAAGAATTTGAATTTCGAAAAATATCCCTTATAGGAATTCTGCTTGACACCCGATTTGGTGAATAAATTAAATTTCGCTTTGCTTTGCATTTTGATTTCAAATTTATGCAAAAGGACATAATTTTGGCTTTTAGATTCTCGCACCAAGCAAAATCATGGAAATGCAATAATCGATAGAATTTCATTCTTGCGTGAAATCTTCTATTGACACACGATAATAGCAGTTTTAAGCCTTTGGTATTAGTTATTGGTGATTTCAAACTCCAACAAAGCATTCATCGGATACATTTTAGAAATGTTAAAATTTAATTCTGTTTATTAACTTTTGTCTTGTTATTAGTTGGATAGGTATGATATTTAATGATTCTCTTGATTGTCGAATTAGGAATTTTAACTTGTGACGAAAGACTGTCAGTGGTTGTGCTAGCCAACCAACTGACAATCTTTTAAATTCCTGAAGGCACTTTGAACTCGATGCCTGATCACCATCGAAGCCGAAATGCCTTGGAATTTGATAATCGTCGGTGATTACATATACATTCGAACCGAAACACTTACGAGTTTTATTGCATTTACCCTATTTAACTCTGTAGTTGTATTTTAAGAAAGTAACGGCATTGGTTATTCCGTGCTCCAAATTAAATCGAATTCCGGAGGTAATTCACACTGCTTTGCTGCATTTTTCATTGGTTTTGCTGGTCTGATTCTGAGCCTTTATTAATCTATATAAAATGAAAATCGAAAGCGTCCTTTAAGAGTATTAATTCAAGTTCTCTAAAACTTCGAATTCCGTTCTAATTTCAATAAACGACCTCGGGCGAGAAAATTTAAGGCAAGAATAACACAGATAATTTTGATTAATATCTTCCCGTGACTTAAATCCAAGTTGAAATATAACTATAGTATTATACCTATTCGATGTAAATCGTGGTAACTTGTCGGTTGGTATTAGTTCCCTACTGTGTTAATTTCTTTATTCGTCCGTTTCCCATTAGAATCGTAGTCGCTCCACTACTTGACGGTATTGTACAATGAAATTTTAAATCTAGATTACAATGAGCATTTCAAGTAGCTTCCTTGTAGTTGAGACAACTTAAAAAAAAAAGTTTAGAACCGACTCCTTGTTCTTTTTTCAATACTGTAGAAAATGCTAAATTGAAAGGCGATACTCGCAGCTAAATGAATGTTGGCTCATTTAAACTTGGCTCGCTTTCTTATAAATAAGGAAATTTCTTAATCTCAAGAAATATAGAATTTGCCTAGAAATAAAATGAAGTTCTCCTAAATTTCATGGAAGGACTTGATGTCGTGTCCGCGTTACCATGGAAAGGGGGTGCAGTAGAAGGTGTGGAGGGACTTGAAACAACGCTTACCATTTAATATTGTAAACTCAACTAATTTATATAAAATGACTCCAAAAGTTTCTGTTTAGGTAAAGAATGTCTCGGCAACTTCAGAATTAATATGGAGCGAGTGAAGGTTTTAACTTAAATGCATCATCCAGCCTTTAAGTAGTTTAAAACGTAGAATGTTTAATTCTAAAACTTTAATGTTTTTAAATTGTCAACTAAATGCAGTCTTATCCTTACTAAAAGGAAACGGAAGTGTACGAAACGTTAAATCTACAATCGTAACTGCAATTTTCTCAAATAGAGATGTTTTTAATTTGGTTATATTTAGAGCAAATGTAAAAAACGCGGCATATGAACATTTTCCTTGAATAATTGCAATCGCAAGATTATTTTCTGTGCCAGAATTTGTGTAATAAGTGTCGTCTTAAGAGTATAGTTCCAATTGATTTATCCCTCTATTGCATTTAAATTGACAAGCTCTGAAGTTCCATAAAATCTTTGTTCATTATATTACTGAAGTCTTTAAATTTTCTTAAACAATTACCCAGCACAGTAATTTTTATAAAAATAAAACCTAAACTAGTTATATAGCTGTAAAAGAAAAAAAAGGCTCGTCTCGTGAAGATCACATTTTTGTCTAATATAACAAACTATTTAAATTTTGAGGAAGAGAAGCCTCAGCCATCATTCTTGCATAACTGCGTCGAATTTAAACTTGCCAATTTGTAAAATTGTGGTGTTCGAAACGAAACGTGAATTTCGCTTCAATCCAGCTTGTCATTTCAAGTGCTGAATGAATATATGAATAACTATATGAAACTTGCTGTATCTATTAAACTTGTGTATTTCTTGCAAAAATGTCTCGCTATTTTGTGTGCTTAAGTTGTTTATTGTAAACTAGTTACTATTAACAGTTGTTAATCTGAAAGGAACATTAAAGACTATATCAATTTATACTAGTAAAGTGGAGTGGAAATTAACACTCCAAGATAATACCATTATTATCTTTAGCATTTATAAAAAGTAATAAACTTCTGTAGCTTGGCAATCTGTCAAGTTTGAATGTTGCATTTTTAAATGGAATAAGTTGGCTAGTAAAATCAGAATTTGTCATTTTTACTTCATATCCATATTACCATTTGTATGAGCTAACTTTGCTAATTTTAATCTTTTTAAATTTGAATTTTTTTATCAATAAAATATTTGGTTTAATTATAGCTGTTCCTATATTTTAAGTGATTTTTTATTATCTATGCCAAGTACCCTTTATCGTTTTTGTCTCTACATTAGATTAGGTTTCTTGTATTCAATGTCAGACTTGTTCCTTAGAAAACTTCTGTATGCAATTTTATCAGATGTTCCAATCGCTGTGTGAGCTTCAATTTTGAAGCAACTCTGAATTTTTTTCTTAATTCAGTATGTGTTCACTAATAAACTTGGTATCTCGTATTTCTGTAGTCCTTATTTGCCCCAATGTTCATTTTTGCTGTTATTCTTCCCGTTAATGGCGTTGAATATTACTGCATCTTGCAATGTTGTATAAGAGATGGAAATTAAAGTCATCAGTACTTTTAAATCTCTTGCAAAATGTTCTAGAATTTAACTGAAATTTTAACAGATACGAGCCTTTTTTTTTATTATTCGAATGAATTTTCAAATGATTAGAAAGTTGAAAATGAAATCGAATACCACTCCTTGATGCTCCAAATAATTGACGCAAAGAATCTTTGTTTTTTGCGCTTATTGAAGTCCAGTCCTGATGAGCTGTTTCTGTGTAGAACGATATATGGCGCCTCCTATCTATAGCGTATCAAATCGAGGAAATAAATGATCTCAAAGTCTAAATTTCTAGAACGTTTATACCAAATTTCCTATGAGATTAGCAAATTCAAATGCAATTACTCGTAATGATTTGGATTATCTAGCAATCTTAAACTTATACCTACTTTTTACAATATCTCCGCGCGAAATGATTCGCAAACCATAGTTGGACTTCTGAGTTGGTGTTTGTATATTAAGCAAATTCTATTTTTCAGCGAGATTTAATTTGCTTCTCTGAAACATTTCATCTGCAAATTCTACTTTGTTTATTTAGACTTGCCATGACGAGTATTAACTTTAGTTTACTGTTCCTGCATTGTAGAATCAATTAGATGCAGATTTTTATCCATATTATCAGATTTTAAAACTTGCGATAGGATGCGTCTAAAGACAAAGATTTTATTTCTGCTAGTATTGGGCAAGCGCATTAAATACTACGTTTACTAGTCTAAAATATCTCGAGAAATTTCACCATATTTAGGAATTGAGAGGGAATAACTTCTTAAGAAATTCATAAATGCTGTTGGATCATTTAGAAAGTCGGAATACTATAGATCTCTTGGATTTATAAGAAATGAAACAAAAAACTTGCATAGCATATTGATGCTAATCATTGGCAAATTTCGTTAAATTTCTAAAGCAGTTAATACACTTGCTACCTTTTTAATATGTAAAAGTCGAGAAATGAATTTAGATTAAGATGCAAATGTTCATTTTTAAGCTAGCACATTCTGCGTTATTCGTAATGCAATGCCGCTGCAGAATTTAGATTTATTTGTAAATCTTTTGCCTTTCACTAAGTAACTACGGACAGTTTTTCACAGGTAAGATTAAGAATTTGTAACTTATTTAGGATTTCTAATCATAAATTAAACTGGTTTCGATTCGTTACCTTGATAATTCGTTAAAATGTAACGATTTTAAAATCCAAAGAATCGGCTTTGAAATGATAACTATGGTGTTAAATGATTTTGTTCAAATTTAATGAGTTAAAAATTATTTTTAACCGTAATATGTGGCAAAATTTGTTTTGTAAATGAAATAGAAACCATATTGTGCCCCCAAATGGCCCATTTGCGTTGAAGCTCACTATTGTTAAGATTAATGAGCTTTTTACACTATCAAGAATTAAATGGATAAGCTGTATTTTCCCCTTGAACTTCTTTGAAATCTATTGTAGGATCGACATTAATTAGATTTAATTTTATTTATATGGAGCGTCATGCCCCTTATTCTGTCAAATTGTCACTTTATATAGAAAGTACGGAACATATTTTAAAGACCTTCTTTTTAATTTGACCAATCCTATGACATCTTAGCGCTATTAAAACCTTAAGTGTGGTTCGCTTATCGAAATTTCATTGTATAGTGAATTCATTTTTTGTCTTGCAAACTACATTTTTAACTTTATGAAAGATAATCCTTTCTTCGTTTTTAACTTTGGAAGAATCTCGCGATTAAATAGTTGGTTAAAATATGAAAATATTCTGAATTTCCAGGCAACAGTGAAAATTAGCAAAATTTTTACATATTGCTGAAATTCTGAAAACATTTGCACGACTATTAAGTATCTTTAATGATATTAATTTAACATATTTAAAAGACTTAAAATTCTTTTTTGAGCAAAATTTTACAGCTGGAGAATGCCGCTATTCAACTTGATTATAATTTTAATTCAAATTTAAAAGAAATCGCGGATTCTTGTTCTCGGTTAATTGGTTTTATTTCATACTTCTACACATTTAACCTCAAAGAAAGATGAATATGAAATATATTTTTAAAAAATTCACATTACTATGGGAAGTACGAAATCACTTTTCGTCGGAACTCTCACCCTTACAGAAACTGATCGAAGATTATTAGTCCTTGTAGAAATCTACTATAAATTAACAACCGGTGTTCATTATTGATTTTTAGTTTAATTGTTAAACATTTTCAATTAATCAAAATCCAATAATTTTATTTTTATCAGATACATAGTAAGCAGTATGGTTCTTTTAAATGTGTAGATTCGGAAAACTAATTGCAAAATTTTAAATTTTGTATGAATAGGCATATTGGAAAACTAAATGCTTTGTTAAAGTCATGGTGGAAATTAAATATGTCGATAGGAATTTATGTGACGGTAAATAAGAAAGCATTTGCGACAAAGATCTTGTTAAAAGGTTTGTGAATGCACCAATTGTAACATGGTATGCTGCATACATAATGCGAAACAGACGAGCGACGTATTATTCTCGTAGGTCAGCGATTCTCAACCTGTGGGGCGGGCCCCCCTAGGGGGGCGCGAGCACACTAAAGGGGGGGAGGGCGCTCGAAAATATCCAAGAGAAAATATTATTTAAAAAAATGATTAACCGACTGAAAGGAAAACACACATACACATAAAAAAAATACATTTCGACATATTTAATAACTTATTAAAGTAAAACAGCTTACTAAATCAAAACATACTAAATTAAAACAAATTTAATAATTATTAGCGACTTTCTGGGGCCTGTCTTGCAGAGCAAAATTTTTCGAAGGAAGCCTTAATATTAGAAATAGCCACTCTCTGTTCTACCGAGATCTATATTTTGTCTTCAAAGAAGCCACAGCGGAAAATCCAGTTTCAGAAAGGTAGGATGTTGAAAATGGTAATAGAATGCGAAATGCCCTTGTTTTTAGTGCATTTAAAATCATCCTCTATTCCTGCCCAAAATTCAAATAGTGATTTATTGCTAAATTGTCTTTTAGTTTTTCCATTTGTTGTGAAGTCTATGAATTTTTCTTCCTCATCAATTGAGAGTCCTTCAGGAGTCTTATGCAATGGATCCCTAACTCACTCGTAACTTGCTATCAGTTTGTCGTCAGCAGGAAAATGCTTTTTTTAAATTCTTTGCTAGCATGGCTAAATGATTTTCAGTGATTACAAAAACAACTTTTACATGTTCTTTTTCAGCCTTGTAAGTTTTAGTACAATCATCCACATTTGCAAACATTGTTAGATTTCTTTGCTTTAAATTTCTGCTCCACAATTCCTATTTTCTACAAAAAGCATTATCACTCGTATACAACATATGTGTATTTGCTCCTTGGAGTTGAAGATTCAAGTTGTTTAATTTCTTGAATATGTCGACCAAGTACATACCATATACATTATTGTTGTATACATTTTATTGTAAGCGGGGGGGGGGCGAGGTGAAAATTATAAGTGAAAACTGGGCCGCGAATATTGAAAGGTTGAGAAACGCTGTCGTAGGTAAATAATTCCGATAACAGCTTTTTTACAATATTAGTTAATGCATTTGTTACTATGTGTTATTTAAAACTACAAAAGAAGCAAGGAAGTATGTTTGTTACGAGAGGAGATAAGCAGTGATTTCTTTTGTTCTTTCCAATGGATTATACAAACAATAATTGTATATTATATAATACACAATTATAAAAAATATAACAATACTGAAACTTATAAATGAATCTCTAATTTGATTCAATACTTATGTAGTAGACATATTGTATTACATCTCGAAACAAGGATTGTAAGAATATTTTTTGCTCTAAAATTTAAGATTTCGTAAAAATAATCCAATGTTCTGCACTCGTTGTTCAAAATGTTAAGAACATTCTTTGTTTCGAGATGTCAACGGCTTTGAAAGAGTTAAATGATTTTTTTAACACAAATGTATATTTAAGTAATTTGAAAAAAAATGCAACGAATAGTTTTTTATTGCAGATGACTTCGGGAAAAACCCTAAAAAAAATCGAGGATTCCGGAAAATATTAAACAGAAGAATATTAATACGAACTACTTGCATACTGTTAGTTTAAAATTATTAAAATTTTGAATCTTATCAATCGAATAATTTTATATTTAATTCATTAGGTACATAGTAAGCAGTACGATTATTTTTTAATTTGCTCGCAAAACTTTAATGCAAAAATTTTACATTTTGTATTACATAAGAACAATGGAAAATTAAATACTCATTGAAAATCATGGTGAAAATTTGCAAAAATATGTCGATAGGATAATACCTGACAGTAAGAAAGCAAGCATTGTGATAGTGTGAAAATGTTTGTTATTGCAACTTTTTGTGTATTAGTATGCAGAATACCTTATACGAAACCGGAAGGGTTATATACCAGACGAGCGACGCATTACTCTTTCAGGTTAGTAATTCTGAAATCAGCTTTTGATAAAAATGCTCATTAATGCACTTATTAAGGTGTACGTACACATTAGAATTTTGTTTTTTAATTTTAACTTTAAAAATCCAGTTTTTTTCAGTAGGTCATTAATATACGTTTAAACTCATTTCAGTGAGAAAAAACCCATATTACACTAATTATTAATTATTATTTAATGAGCTAATAGGTATATTTTTTGAAACATAATATCTTAAATTCTAATTTGTACAGACACACAATTCTAGTTGAAAATTATGCCTAATATTAGTCTTTATGTTGTCTGCCTCAATCAAGTTAAAAAAAACTATATATTTTTATAACAATTTTTTCATTAACGATGAATAGAAAAAGCGAGAATTTTTCTGTAATTTTAACTTCTAAATAGCTATTAAAAATTTATTTCTATAAATATAACTGAAGCAAAAAATGTCCGTTATTTCATAAAGATTATAACCAAATACAGTTAATTATATATCAAAATATTCTTGTTCAGTTATGAGTGTTTGAATGAAGCAACATAGCACCTCAAGAAAAATAATTATAACTCGTTTGAAAGCTAAAGGATAAGAGAACATTATTAAGCAATAAAAAAATATTCGATATTTTGAACTATTTTCGAAGTTTCAAGTGTGTACATACACCTTAATAAGAATTTTTTACAATTACAAGCATGATTGTGATAGGTTGAGATAGCAGTAATTTTTTCGTTCTTTCCAATACACTGTGCGAAAGGTAATTGTGCATTGCGCTTTGTATCATTGTGTATTACATAAAATGTAACCGTATTATATAAACTGAAACAGATAATGGAATCTAATTGATTTCAGTACTTGGGGAACAAATTTAACGTATTGCATCTCAAAACAAGAAGTGTACAAACATATTTTTACTCTAAAGTTTGAGATTTCGTAAAAATAATCAACTCCTTTGAAAGGGTTATGTTTTGTCAACATCAAGTCTCACACCAAAAATACTGAGGGAAAAAACAAGCAACGCAGTCTCCTGTCACACATTTCAATCAGAGATTCTCTTTATTTCCATTTCTCAAATTATTTTCCATCTAATTTTTTTTAACTGTATTATGATCTACTATATCATAAAATATAAGTGAACACAGATTATATGTATATTTTTACACATTTTATCTCTCAGCATTATATTTCTAAGTTTATTACTACAAATTATATTTCTAAGTTGAAAAATTATGTAAACTGTCTCATCTCAATATAATTTCTTATATAATTGTAAATTCTGTAAAAAGTTATTTTTATTTCTTTTTCCTACTGTGAATATTTTGTTAATTAAATATAATTCCCGGAACATGCCCACCAAACCGTTCAGTGACCAGAATGGTCACGGATACGGGGGTATGAGACGGCGTTCTGTAATGTGAAAATATTGGTGAAAAAATAATCAAGTAACTTAAATTAAATGTGACTTACTGTTGGCATTTTATTGCAGATATGATTTCTACAATTGAGAAAATCGAGAATATCAGAAGATGTCAAGCAAAAGAAAATTAATACAAACTATTTGTATACATTTTGTCTTGTATAGGAATCTAAAATACACAAATTTCTGTAGAAATTTACTCAATGTTTATTGTAATAAGTGTTCGCAATTACTCTAATCAAGTTTAAAAACAGTCGAAGATTTCTTAGAAATTTTTATGCTTGGTATTTAACAATTTCATTATCAAACAAATCATTCGTAATTGTATTCAGCATATGATACAATTACGAATTTTAAGTAATTGTATCATATGCTGAACACTTTTTTTTAAGTATAATTAATGGTCAGTTGAATAAAGCATAAATAAAATACCAAGTATTAAAATGTCTTGAATCCAATAGTTTATATCTAAAAGGAGTATTCTTCTAATTCCAACTTTGTGCATTTTGTAGCAAGTCTATAACAAATATTTATACAATCATTTTAAAAGCATTATATTAAAATAAAATTTTAAATTTTTAAATTGATACAAATATACTGGCTATTGTTCCATAGTTTAAATTCTATTTTTCTCGGTTTCATTGACAAATGAGGCAGTCAAAAATCTATAACCATTTCATTTGGGAATTCGATTTGTCTTGCACTTATCGTTCATACTAAGCGAATTGAATTGTCTCTTAATCTATGATATTTGCAATTTTATCAAAACTATGTAACACAAATTGTGTGACACTTTTAAAAAAAACTCATCAAAAAAAAGATCCGAAGTGGAAAGATATCAAAACATTTAATGAATTAACCAAAATTATAGGCAAAAACAGAATAAAAGATATTTGCCTACTGTAGTACTTTTTTTAACCATTAAATGTAATAAAGGAATTTGGTACTTAAATATAAAATAAATAGCAAAAACACGCTTCATCCTGGATAAAGTTAATATAACTTCATATCAACTTCAACTATTCATATGTCAATAATATCGTTCAATGAACTATATAAATGATATGAGAACAGAAATTCAATATTATATAATAAAAATAAGATATATTATTCCATCAAAAGGTGGAAAGGACAAAATAGTATTCCATCAGAGGATATTTTTCATAATGACATAAAGTCGTATAAGTCGTTGAAATCGTGTCTTTGTAATAGCAGCGGATTACAGAAAAATAGGAAGTTATGATGAGGCATATGATTATCGATCTGTCTGGCAAATCTATTATTTCTATTACATTTCACTAAAGGCATTTAATAATTTTAAATTAGTAAAATTAGTATTTAGTTAGTAATTTACTCAGATGTCGACTGAATAGGCATTTCTGTTCATCTCGGTTCTTACTTGGACTCTTAAATAGAAGCGTAAATCGGAGTATTATAAAATCATTTCTCATTTTTCTTTTAGTTAATTCATCCGCTCTCTCGATACAGGTCATTCAAAAGTCTCCGGTGGAAAAAGATGGTCTTTAAAAAAATCGCTGAAATTCAGGTAACTGAATTATCCTTTCAGATTTTTTTTTTAAATAACTAAATGCGAAATTCAAAAAAAAAATTAAAACAAAGGAACTGAACGTTTGTTTTGTCGGTAATTCTTTAGTTAATTTGGTGAAGAATTTTTTGACAATTATATTACAAACAAACAAAATAATAATAATGAAACTGCTACCAAATAAAAATAAATATTAAAAAAACTAATAAATTAACAAGCTTAATAAAACAAATTATATTTCAGCGGTAAATAATTGAAAAACCTCCGAATGAAATTCAAATAAAATGACATTTTGAATATAGTATGCATTCCAAGCTACCAAAGCTAATTTGAAATTACATAAACCTTTGAATATTTGTAGTTTAAAAAAAGCTGCTTCAACAATCAATTATAAATACTTCTATTTTTAAATATACTTTAACAGTTAAACTATTTTTATTCTTATTGATGTCCTTCCATGACGGTGAAAATATATGAATAATTTAGGTTATTACAAAATAGTACAGAAAAAATCCCCATTCATCATAAACAGCCACCAAAAAAAAGTGCGAACGATTTCTTTTAAAATAACATAACTAGCAAAAAAATCTACAAAAATTCAACAATCAAAATCTTTAAAGATGAGTAACAATTATATTCTTATGATATCTGATAAAAAAATAATTACTACTTAATAAAATTACGGTAATATTTTAATTTTGATTGAAACTTATCTCGTGAAGAAAAATTAATGTGAGATGTGTCATTTTCATAATAAGAAATTAATTTCATTTTTTGCGAGAGTGAGAAAAAAAATTAATCTTTATCAATAATCGTGCAATTATTCTTCTTGAGCATATTCTTTCCTTTTTTTTTCTTCCGAATACAAAATCTGCTCTTATTTTTAGTGTTATCAATTACATCTAGAATAAATTTTCAATTTTGAGCAACAAGAATTTAAAAAAACTTCCACTTTCAATATTTTTTTAATTCCATATTATTTTTTAAAAACTGGTAACAATATCATCACAAGAATAATATTTGCTCAGATACTAAAAAATTAATCTTAAAAAAAAAGAAGAATTAATTTGTTGTTGCTTTAGAGAGATGTCAGAAAATATTGGGAAAAAATACTGAACTAAAGGTAAGAAGAATACTTAATCAATTTCGATTTTTGGATATTTCACTAATGAAGTGGATTTTTTTTTGTGTGTGTGTGTGTGCATTTGTGTGCCTTTCAAGTTCTGAAAATTCCATTAGATTTTTGCTTTAAAATAGCTGACTACTCTTTTTTTTTTCAAAATTATTTTTCTTTTTCTGCTGATAAGTTTCATCGGCAGTGCCTGGTATTTCATCACTGATTAAGAAGCTATTTTAATAAACCTCATTAATTCTAGGTTTGAGTTTCTATAAAAGCTTTAATAGAGAAAATGTAATACATTTCATCGAATTTTTAAATATTATTTTATCTTATGGATTATATAAAATTATACTCACTATCGTTTTATATAGTCTATAATCATTATCTTTTATATTATAGAAAGCGAAGCAAACTTAGAGAAAGCACTATAATTACCTAGCATTTGAAGCCAAGGCGTTTGATGATTTTACAATTTTTATATCCTTTGAATTCGAAAAATATTTTTTGAATTACATTTGTCTGTCATTCAGTCTTTATATGAGTATAATTTTAATACGCATTTGCAAATGGCTGAATCGATGAAATTCTCATTATTGTTTCATTTCTATTACTTTAAATTTGTCCCATATTATATATTAAATTTGATAATAATTTATTTCTGCTATCTTCCTATTCAGATGTTTCTGAAAGCGTAATTCAAAAATCTAATACCTTTATGAGTAAATTTTAGCGTATGATCAAGAAAGTCTATATATACTTGTGAATAAAATCTGCCAATAGATAGGTTATGTGTATGTTTGCCTTCTCATGAACATAATAACTGAAAAATGTAAGAAGCCAGAAGAGTATAATTTATCAAAAGTGTAAATGTTTAATAAATTTTTAAGCTTATAGTTGAAAAAAAGTTTCTAAAATGCACATTAGATTCTTCTCAAACTCATAACTCGATCCATTATACTTCGAATCGAAATGGAAAGAATTGAATAAATATTCGAAAAACTGAGATTATCGTGTTAATTTTTAATAACTGTAAAAGTACAGGATATCCAAAATGTTACCAACGCCTAATAACTATATATGAAACTTTAGAAGATGGAAGAGAGCTATTTGTTGTATATTTGTTAGAAAAATTTGAAAAGCAAAACTTCAAAATGGGCATAATATTAAAATTAGCTACCAATATTATCTGCAGTGATGGTTTTCTGTAAAAAAGAAAAAAAAAGAAAAGAATGTATCTTTTTAGCTGTTAGTTTTTGTGTGAATATGTGGTGTAAAAAGTAGTATTTGGAGCAAAATAATGAATTAAGGTTCTTCTCTATGGCATTTAAGGCCACATTGTACCTTTTGTTAATTTTTTCAAACGGGGTTTTCATTTTCCGAACCACTTACATCAAGGTTTTCCATGCATTGCAGTTTTATTTTTAAACACCTCAATATAAAAAAGTATATTTTTAAAACAAAAATATTTTTTCTTCACTGAATAGTGAATTGAAAAAAAAATTAAACTAAACCGCCATTTATTAAATTTTTTGATGTAAGTATTCAGGAAATAAACATCTTTGCCTGAAAGAGTTAATAAAAAAAATATATTAATATTTGCTGTTCTGACACTGAAAGTTTGTTATGCAAAGAATAATAAAATTTAGAAAAATTGCTATTTCTTTGGAAATTTCACCTTCTGGATTGTAATACTGTACAAATTAAGTGAAGTTTTCAAATATAATTTATTTGAATCCTAAGATCGTCTAAATCCGTAACCAAAACTTCTAAAATTTGAGCAAACTGCAGGTGTAAGCAACATTCTAGCACGGAACATAAGACCACTGAATACGACAGTTACTGATGAGGGTTTCCAGGTATGCAAGCAGGGAACTCCAATTCAGTTTTGTACGTCTGTCCGAAATAATGCAGTTATATCTCAATTGCTAAATTCTCTGATTCATAATATCAAGAAAGCAAGTGTTTCCATACAAGATACAATTTCATCAGTCTTTCATTGTTTGCAGCCTCTGATAGAACAGGTAAATTGTCGGATAATTCTTTACTAGACATTAAAGGAGTAGTATCGATGTTGGACTTACTTGAATTTCAGACGAAGCACATTTTTGTTAGGATGTATGCATAGTTAAATTTCATACAGGAATTTCTGGAACGGAAAGTCAATACATTTGGTAATTTTACAGTGATTATTGCAATCATCATATTGCAAATTTTAGCCTACTATATCCCGCAATTAAATGTTGGGCCAAATTTTCCAATACCATACAATAAAAAAAATATCATGTCATATTAATAACAAAATATGACTTGATATTTTACTATTTTTTGCTTTTGAATTTAGCTTCTGAACATCTTGTTCTCTTAATAGGCATGGAATACGAATTGAGGCTTGTGCTAAAGGTTCCTGACAACATCGTGTGCTCTTAGTATTTGTTTTTCTAAAAGAACATTTGATCATATCCCATCTCTAATTGTCTCAAATATGTAAGGAAAAGCATGAAACTCTCTCCTCTCTTATTTACTGGATTCAAAGGTTTGTGCATTTTTTTTCTGGGAGACATTAGATAGATCAGGCATATTGGCAGAATCTACAGACACTTGAAAAAATCGCATTTGTAATTCATGTCCGTCCAGGACAACCAAAACGTTATTTTTTCTTGAAATTACGCCATGTTTTTGCTATAAAAAGCGGCTATGTTGAAAATATTGTAATTTAATTTTTTTTCAGTCAGCAGCTTCACTTGGTGGAAAAAACTTATACTTAATTCGAATTTTATGTAATGTTCCAAACTTACTTACATTCTCTACTACGAAAATCAGGTATTACATTTCTCCAACATTATTTCCCTTATCTACTTTCAAAATGGATTGTCACTTTTTGGACAACCTAAAACATGTCAAATTTCCTAACTTGTCTTGAGAATAAAGTTCAAGTTGGCCAAAATAATATATTCCCCTGTTTCGAGACATCTATAACTACAACAGTTAAAGGATTAAAATTAAATTTCTTATACAAACTCACAAAAATGTGAGGAAAATGAACTGCAGAAGAATAATCTTCCTCATAAATAAATAAATATATACAATAAAAGATTAGCAAAGAAAATCACCTATGGAAGAAACTCCTGAACGAAAATACTGAAATCCTCAAATGCAAGAAAATGTAAGAAATTGATAATTTTATTAATGTTTAAGTATTAACAAAGTGCATATACAGAAGTGAAGGATATACAAAATTGAAGTCATAGAAAATAATCTTTTCTTAATCAACGTTGAGTGTCAAATTCTCAATGCGTTGATTTTACTTTTATGTATAAGTTTCTGGATGGGTCATTTTTTTTTTTGAAATTCATCTCCTACAATATGCATATTAAATTTGGTTTCATACCGTTTATTAATTTTAGTTGTGAATGCTATTACAAAAACAAAAATAATTATTGTCATCCTACATATAGAAATATAAAACAAATTAGATATCTATTTAACCAATAGAGAATACTTTTGCCATCAAAATTCTTCTAAAGACAGTTGAATATGAATCCATAATTCCTTCAGTCTGCATTCTACTGGACAATCTACATTCTACTGGTCGCTCTTTGATTCATCATATTAAAATGGGATTCGCCGGCGTTCTGCCATAAGGGCAGTGCGTCTTCCCCGTGATCTGGGCGTCCTGGATTCGAGTCCCGGTTTGGGTGTGGTTGTTCTTCCGTTGTTCGATCTGTGAGATGTGTGAATGTGCTCTCCTATAAAAAGGGGTTGTGCAAGCGAATGAGTGATGCTTGAGTAGCTAAGTCGTACTCTTGGCCCTAGTTGGCTGTACTAAACAAACAAGAGACGCTCCCCCACCGGCTTAAAATCGCTGTCTTCGTAACAGCGGGCTTGTTCAAGGCAAGTGCCATAAGAAACAACAACAGCAAAATGGGATTCAAAATTACTATTGCTCAATTTATTTAGTCATAACAAAACAAAACAAAAAATCGCAAATAACCGTAAATGTTTAGAGTTCGGACAGTTGATACCTACATTCTAAAAATATTTCTTGCTAAATACGCGTTTAATAACTAATCGAGGGGGAAAAAAACAGTATAATAAAATTCAAGATTTATTGGGAAACTTCTTCTTTATATATTTAATACATCATTATGGAAAGTTAAATGAATAAAAATATTTTTTTAATGTATTCATAATACAAGAATAATTTTGTTCCTCTAATGAAATTGAGGAATGTGTAAACTGTGGAATGAATTGCTTGAACGCATTTTATCATATTAACTGTGTACTAAAAGTTTCTCTGAAAAATCTACATTTCCCAGATTACATATACTATTTGACAAATATATTAACAAAATTTCTTAAGAAACTGCAGTATTATGTAGATAATTAAAAAGTATTTATTCCTATTTTCTAGAAACTAATAAATTTCTCTAAAACACCCACAGATTCAAGTTAACAAAAACTTTTAATAAAGTCACCTGAATAGATATGAGTAGGAGTTTGAGTACACATATAATATTCTCAGTTATATTCTTCCGCCTGCAGGAAATATATGATTTTTCATTCTTTACAACACAGTGCAAATATCTTTAACAAAATATGGTAAATATAATTTAATAAAAACTAGAGTTTATAGAATAATTTATATTTTAAATTGCATTTTAGAATGGAAAAGCCTCTTAGGCATTAAAAATCTTCAATTTTGTTAAATGGTATAACTGATCTTTATCATATCATATGTTACAATTAGTTAAAAATAAAATAAAAGAATGAAGTATTTTCTATTTGTTATTTAAGATTAAAAAATATGTCTGAATGTAATATTAAGGATATTATGGAATATTAAAAGAAACTATAAAATCGGGATGTAGGGAAAAAAAATGTTTTGCTCAATATGATTGAAAAATATCATTGAATTATGGTAATAAGTTCTTTATTGAAACCAAAATGTTTTTCAGTTCATTTAAGTTTAAGTTTTTGATTAATGCATGTTTTATGCGAAACATATCTTACAATAAATTGCACCAAGTTAACATATCACACATATTGTTACAAGCCTGTAAAATTGCTTTCGAGCACGGTTGATTCTATCACCGGAAAGACTGATTTACAATCATTTGTATTGGATACTGCTCGGGTGCCGAACCAGGTGATCCCAGAGCTTGGCGACCATTTGGAGACTTGGCGACAAAATGGATAATGCTGGAAATTTCAAGAATTTTCACGCTCCATCCAATAGAAACTGAGATACGCCCAGACACTCCTGATTGACCCAGAAAGTTCTCGGCCTGCCTCCCGGGAACTATGAATGGCCGGCAGTCTCAAGCTGCAAAGTGTGGGGAATTTAAGCGTAGTCGAAGTCGTAGATAAGTAACGAGTCTTCGAGAGGATAGCGAAGAAACGAAAGAGTGCCAGTGTTGTGTGGAGCCCAAGCTATTGCTGTACTAAGCTGTGTGCCGAGTCCTCGTGGTTATTATAGAAACAGCGTCGTGTCGTGTGTGGAGAAACCAGTCGTGTGGTAGTGAGTCGTCAGTTGGATACAGCTAAAGCGAGGAGACAGTGGATAAATTCAGCCGTTTGTAGAGACCGTATTGCGAAGCTCCGATGATCCCCTCTCCTGTTGAATTCTGTCTGACCGCTTTCAGTGCTGTGGTCGATTACTACTTGTGGGTTACTGTTTGCTGCTGTGTGCTGTCCTGTGTGTACGTTTAGTCCTTATATAATTGTTGTTTTTGTATTCGTTGTCTGTGTCTTTGTGTTTAATAAACGTCGTTGTTGTTTTCTACTGAAGCCTGCTGATTGTGTTTTCACACCATTCACCCACTACAAACCAACCCGGTGATCCGTAACAATATATACAGGTAACATACTCTTACATCTCCAATGACGAATGGTGGATTGGCTGTATTCTTTTTAATGTAATCCATATCATTGATTCTGACCTGCAAATTTTCATGATGGCGTACATATTTTAGTACAATAGAATATGAAATCAAGTATCAATATGTCTTCTTAACACTTGGCGTCAGGGCAGGATACCAAGAATTCTCCCAATTTCGCCATAATGTAATTACGATACCACAGTATCTAATTATCAAACACTAATCGTCACAAATCAGTTTTTAAAACTGAGCAATACTTTATAATAAAATTGCAGTCAAATGAAATTGAAGCTATTTAGTATATTATTTAAATTGATATAGTAATTTTTATTGTGATTATAAAATTACATTTACCAAAAGGCCTTGAATAGAACTTCCTGAAACCGTATAATTTCTTCCTCTTTGTGGCTTTCTTAATTCTCGTCTCTTGCGCCACTGATGATCAGAACATTATTGTTGCATTGGACCCCTGGCAGCGTATCAAATGTTGTCAACACTATGTTCAGAAAATTCCAGAATCCATACTTTAAAAAAGTAGAAATGGCATGTGCAGGTTCTTCATGAGCCCAGATAGCTCACTGTATCATATTTGTCGATTTTGGCGAACAGCTAGTTCACAGGTAAAATCGGTAGTGTTTATATGTTTATATATAGTGTTACGTCAAAGCGACTTAGTTACGTCAATTAAGTCGCTTTGACGTAATTATATATCCACGATTCCGTCGGATTGTTAGGTACTGCAAGTCGTGTAATTTTAATCGTGTTATATTATATTCTCTTTATTTTGTAAATGAATCTTTCTGATGGAGACCAATTCTATTACATTCATAATGCTGTTAAGAATTCAAATTACGGTTCGTCTATCTTATAAATTTGGCATTTTTATGAATCCATTTTTTTATTTGTCTCGTAAATTAAAAAAAAATTAAGCAGAATACCTCTTCTTTACCTTTCAATAATGAAAGAACGTCACGCGATTAAATATTTGATGAAACAATAAAAATGGTTTGAATTTCAGGGCAACGATAGTGGTTTGAAATTAGAAAAAAATATTATTTTTAAATTTGCTAAAAATCAGGAAAATTTTTCATAACTTTTAAATGGTATTATTTTAATTTTTGTTTTTGAATTTTAAGATGGTAAAAAAATTATTTTTTACTATAATATTTCAGGAATTTATCGCTAAATAACGTCAAATTTCAGTATTTTTATAAATTTTAATAATTAAATGCATTTACACCACTGAAAATCATCATGGCAAACTTGTAATATTGTTTTAAAATATTGTTGTAATATTGTTTTTTATTTATGAGTTCCTCCAAAAGAAATGTAAGAATTTACTTTTACTTCAATTGAAATTCCTTCTGATAACTTGTGAACAATAATAAGGTGTCATTTAAAATGTTTCTAAAAATGAATTAAGATGCATTTTTCATAATTTACCAAAACGTACGCAGAAACTTCTTACTTTCTTAAGATTTTCCGCCCAACAAAAAACGTGATGCTGAAATTTGAGATTGGCTTTAAACTCTCGAAAAATCAAATTCTTAGCGACAATTATGATAATTAAATCAATATTGACAGTAATCACTTAGGAGCTCATTTTCTATGGTTTAAACTGTAATCAATAACACCTTCAACCAGCACATTGCATTGTGCATAAATTATCGCAAGATTTCAAATTTCCATAATTATTCCCTCCGCTAAGAAACACCTGGTGAATGGAGGCAAATCGGTAATTCATCCTGAAGTTTCATTTTATTATGTGTTGCAATAATTGAATTTAGCCTGAACAACTGGTTGAATTAGTTTTCGATTTTTAAATCAATATTTCAAGTGGCAGATATAAGTAATTGTTCTTATTATTTGATAGCAAAAATTTGAACTGAATTAATGAGCAATATTTTAAACGGAATTAAATGTATTAATTAAGCAAGAAATGTTTTACTTTCATTTAAGATTTAGAAAGTAAGAAATGAAGCATCGTATAACAGAAGTTGCACACGAAAGATCCGTAAATGCAGCATTTTTGCCTGCAAAATATTTTTTGTATGATATAATAAAAAAGAGAGAAAGAAATGTATTGATACGAAAACTATAATTTGATCAACATCATTTCTTACAATGGAACCATAAAACAATTTTACTTTAAAAATTAGGGCTTTAAGCTTACAACTTTTCAATTGTTAGTTCAAATAAGAATTGCATTTAACAACCCTTGAATGAAGTGAAATAAATTTAGATTTAGATGATTTTGGCTAAATATCTTACATATTCAGTAAATTTTTTTATATAAAATCTTCTTTGAAATTAAACTATCTGATTCACGCTATCATTAATATTTTATTTCTCTTGTTTGAAATAATAAAAGCAGATCTAGATAAATTTGTATATGGTAATTTTATAAAAAGGCATCTAAAAGAATACAGTGAAATAACGAAATCTGTATAAAAGATTTCTGAAAGTATTCTGTAATATATAAGTAAGATTTTTTACTATAATTTAAAATGTAATGTAAAGCTAGAATAATTTTAAAAATGCTCGCTTTATTCTCATAGTTAAGTTAGGTTGTTATAAACTAGCAAAAAAGTATTCAGAGCAATCTAAAATTTTTCTGTTAAAGCACATTAATTAATAAAATTGAAAAAAAATAGAAGCTCTGATAGAACACAGAAATCATACTCAAAACAAAAGATAAATAAAAAATAAATAAGATAAATATAAATTTTAATATTTTTTTTTTAATCAGAAATAAAAGAGTCTACTAGCATATGTAATAAATACAAAAATATGATTTCTTTTACTGCTACTTTTATGCTCTTTATTAACTAAAATAACTAATCACAATAGGTTACTCATCTTCATTAATTAATTACGATGCATTAATTTCGAATAAAAAATATTTTCCTTTCTCTGAAGTGTAAGCATTGATGCGGAACAAATACACAACCTCGAGGCTACAATCATTTTTTCTTTTACATGTGTTTCGGATTCTTTTGATTTTAATTTCAACAGGTAAAAAAATGAGTTTGTTTCAATGGGAGAATGCTTGAATGCTTGAAAGTTGGAAATTCTTCATTTTTATCTTTCGAACAAAATACATTATATATTTCAAAACTCTAAAACTGAGAATGTTTTTTTTTTTTTTTTTATATATAGTACGTAAAATGCTGAATAGTACATAGAAGGAAATGTTGTGCATGTGTGTGTGTGGGTGTTTTTTTTTAATCTGAAAATTATTGAGTGACTAAAAAAAATTTATGATTGTCAAGAAGACATTGTAAAGGGTAATTTTTTTTTTCAAATCGCTATTATTTATTGATCGAAAATAGAAAAACAATTATGGTTTTAATCTGTAAACTGAAAATAATTGTCTTTGTTTGCTTTTTTTAATTCCTAATTATTCCAATGATATTGGGAATTATTTGCGTAATGCATAAGCTAATACATTCAATAATATTTTTTACAGTAATATATTTCATTACTGAATTCATGAAAATGATGTAACAAAAAGAAGTAACAAGCAATCTATAAACAGATGATATTTAAAAAACACATTTTCTGAAAAAAGTCGAATCCTAGTAATTTCAATATATAGCTGAATCTCAGTGATATTAAACAATCAAAATTCTCTCATGGGTGAAAAAAACGACATGATATTATGAGGTGAGCCAATAATGGCTGTCAATTATTGTCGGAGTTTAGGTGAGAACTTAAGTCGAATAAATTTCATCAATAAATCAATAACCTTCTTTAATAAGAGAACACAAACTGACATAGAAACTAAACATAAAGGATTCGCAGCTACTATGTGCATACAAACAATAAAAATAAAGAGAAAACTCGTTGTCTTAGCAAAGAACCGAATATATCCTTTAGAACTACAGTACGCATTCTGCGAATCAAGCAATTGTCATACTGCCATCTATCGGTAGCAAAAAAAAATAATTTAGCAGAAGACATTTAATATGCTGATAAATAAGTTTTTAAAAATGCGCAAAGAGAAGTTTTTACAATTTATAAAAAATTCTTTCTAATATAAAGTAATTTAAAATGATAAAATTCTAACCACATATTAAATTTGATTAATTTCTGTATTTAAAAAAACCTGGATTAAATAGTTATGATTATTCGTCCTTTTTTGGATTAAAAAAAAGGAACATTTCATTCATTTTTTTTATGTTTTTATATTTTTTTCTGTTCAACTTAAAACTTCCGATGATGATGAATAACTGATTACAATTTTTGTTATTTATTGCATTTTTTTTCCAAGTAAGTTATTAATGAAGCCAGCATGCAAAATTATTAATCAAGACTATTTGAAAAGTAAAATACAGTTTAGGAAATTAATAAATTATGTTGCTGATTTATAAAATAAATCAAGAGAAACAACTATAAAATAATATAAAATTATTAAAATAACTTATGACCATTCCGACAGATGGCTATAAGCTATCGCATTGAAAGAAAATTTATAAATCATTATACGAATATCAACATAATAAGTTATCTAATTAGCGTTTCATATTGTAAGATTGTTTAATTATTTTTTTGTCTCAAAGGGATTTTTTTTATTTCCTACATCTCAATTACAATAAGCAAAAATAAAATTGTAGTTTCCTACTAGAACGCATGCAATTATTTAAAAAAAAAATGTAAATGCAGTCTAGTAAAAATGAAATCCACTTAGAAATCCTTTATTTGGGAAAGAGAAGTTGTTATACAAATCAAAATGTTGTTTTGATTAATTTAATAAATTCATACTTTATAAGATTCAAATTACCTCATTCATCTAGAGATTCTTTGGATATTTTGATTGTATTTTTTCTTTTGGAATCGTCTACGGAATTTTTTTCTTATTGTTGATATTTTTAGCCAGTGTTATGTGCTTTGACCTGTAAAGTATATTTTGTATATATACCGAATGCAGAGACAAATAGATAATATAATTAGCTCACAGAAAGTTACCACCTCCATTTGGAATTAGTTTTTTTAATATTGAAAATTAGATGCAATCTGCGATCTCCATAATTGATTTTGATCTTTTGAAAATTATTAATTAACGCATTATGGAGATATAGAATTATTTCCAATATGATAATGAACTCTAAATATTTCTAATAATTCAATGGCAAATCTCACATATTGTAATTTAAATTCCAAACAATGTTTAATTAAATCAGCTATCTTTAACAAATGTTCCTATAAATGATCCTTTTCAAATGAAGAGACAGTTACGTCTAGTAACTTGCCTCAGGTATTATAATGTATTATTAAATTTGCTATTAACAAATTTCTGCCTATTTTATTTAGTTCAGCAGGTAACTCAATCAGTGTTTCAGAATTAAGTCAATGGCTTTGTTTCCATTCAAATCTTTGCTGCCTGCAAGGTATTTTGGCCTATTTTAAGACAGAATTTAACTCATTATTTAAAAATTTGAAAATGCCTTAACTATGGAAATGGTTTGATAAATTTTCATACTATTTATGTGGATAATATTTTACTTACAGTTAAATCATATATATATATATATATATATATATATATATATATATATATATATATATATATATATATATATTTAAATTGTTCTGTTGTTAATATTTTAGGAATAAATTTATACAGGTGCTTTTCTTTAAAAAACTGACCAATCCCTTCCCTAAGCCAAGTCTAAACCTATTCTATCTTCCATATTGGAATATGTTACTAAATGTTTAAAATTATCAATAGAGAGGAAACATATAAAAAACAATATGTTGAGTCTTCGAAATGGAAAATGAAGTTTATCTTTAATTGTCTGTAAAGAAAATAATTTCTTTTTCATATCCAAAAAAATATACTTTAACAACGCAACGAACATGCCATAATCAGTGATATAAGGGTTAAAGAGCAGGAATTAGGAATATTGTCACGTAGGTACTTTAGTATGGAACTCGACACACACAAAAAGTAGAGCTAAACCAATTTATTAACTCAACTCTGAACTCAGAACACAGTGATTGACAGATCTTCTGCTTTTATATTAACAGGGAAAGTTCCGGAATACTTTTCTGGAGACAGTAAGAAAAGTCCAGAACACATATGTGGTAAACTAAAGAAAGTTCCAGAATCTGCTGGAACATGAAATAAAGGAAAACATAATATCAAGGAGTTAAATATTTACACAAGCTGTGAATCGCATTGTCTCTAGCGGGATTCGAGCTTACGATCTCTTGATTATGAGATCAGTGCCATGGCCATTCGGCCATGGAGAGTCGATTGCTTTATTTCAATGAGGCAATATTACGTAGTCACTTTTCACCTAATTATAGTATAGGCTTCCGCAACTTTATTAAATTAACCAGCCATCTATAAAAGAAACATGAATTTGAACTTCTTAAACTAAATATTTAAATAAGATAAATACATTCGGTCAATGGACAAAAAATATTGATGTATTTTTCTTTTGAGGAAATAATGAGCGCTGCTTATTTAATGAATCCTTATAACAACCTCCTGCTTGTATTATTTTCTTTTCTTTCTTCCTTTTTTTAATAACTACAAAAACTTTTATGTATTAAATATTTATTTTATAGGAAAATACTTTTTACTTAAAACGACAACAAAAAAAGGTTATTCATGTTCTGCTAATAGCAATCTGTATTTCTTATCCTAGAAAATACTTAGTTTAGAAAATGCTCCAGCGCTGTTATCTATCTAAAATAGAAACAATGATTTAATGATCTGTGAATGTGCAATGTCATAATGTAAGTGTGTGAGCCTTTTTAAATGTGTTTAAGGTGTAAAAGAAATAAATTGAAAATCAATTTTTAAATGATTTTGTAATTAAATTATTATGTTATATAAAATTTTTACTCTCTTCATATTTACTACCTTTTATCTTCTATTTGCTCATTAATTTACAATTATATATTGTGGAATAAATTTATTAATTTACTTGATCTTATAGATTTTATTCATGATATAATTATATGATTAATTTCCTCAATAAAGTAGAGAAATATATATTTTAGTGACTGTATATCATAGTTTGTGTGAAGGCGGAAAATTCACGCTTAAATAATTCATGTAACATTTTAAAAAAGTTTTGGGACCCACTTCAGAAGAGTTTCATACAATATTATTTGTGCTCTTTAATTGAAATCATTCATAACAAACCTTTAATTTTTATTAGATTATTCAAATGTCTTAAATAAAAAGAAAATGCAATTAAATTTTACGAATTTACATACAAATATTTTCAAACTCAAATATTTGTTTGGAAGTAGTTTTAAATAACATTGAGATAAAATTAAGTTTACAGTAAATATTTCATACGAAAAGATGGATTTATCATGTCGTATATATTTAAAGATTTATCTTCAAATATTTTGGAAATATCGGTTCTAAAGCAGTGAAAATAATTGTGAACATGATTATTAACTTGCATCTTATTACACTTCTTTTTCTGTCTTAATACCAATATATGTCTTAAAATACAGTAGCTATTTTCATCAAACAAATACAAATAAAATAAAGAGAAATTACCATAAATCCTTTCTCTTTATAAATGTTAGAAATAATTATCAATATGAAAGGTAAGTACAATTTCTAGAAGTGAAATGAATTTGACTGAAAAGATCTTGCAGTAAAAATTAAGCCGAAAATTAGTCTTTTAGCTCGTCTCGAAGAATTACTCCGCTTCAGGGGATTAAGGGAACCAGGAATTTAATTAACAACCGAAAATCTTCTTAATATTTTTTTGTATGAACATCTGCTCCAGAAGTTGTTGTAAATTTTAATTTTTTGTGGTCTCATGCGCTTAATTTAATACAAACACGTGCTGCCGCGTTGCACATTCTGAAAGGAATGATATTTCATTTATTATTCGTATTTTAGTAATGAACACTTATAATTAAATAATATTTTTATTAAAACAATAGAAAGATCTTAACTTATAATCTAATCGAAACTAGAAAATTAATACCGTCTTTGAAAAATTAAAAAAAAAATGTCATTTGTATTCATTCATTATGTAATAAATTCATTCATTATGTAATAAATTCATTTAATTTCTTCAAACCCAAGAAAAATTATTAATTTCCCATTTTAGTAATTTGAAATATTATAATCAATCAATTCATTAATAATTTTGGGAGGAAATTAAACAAGTATTTACTATTTTTAAACTTCCCTTTTATTTCAATTTCCGTTTTATAAAAGATATGGAAGAAAGGGGTTGTTTTCTCAGAAGTTATGTGATCATAAATTGCCATGAAAATGTCAGAAATATGAAGGTGCCTGAGCATTTTTCTGAGTCAAGAAGTAATTTCTTATATTGAGTAAAATATGTTTGATTATTAATATCGTAAGAAACCTTTCTGATTTTCTTGCTGTCACTTGCGTCTGTATAATTTTTTTTTATATTTGGTCCATTTTTCAATTTTAGTTTATGTTGTTATAAGTGTTTCTTTATGTTATTATAGTTTGGGATGTAAGTTTTTAAGCGTTTTTAATACCGTATCTTCTTTTAAAAGTATTTGCTCAGTTCTTTAATGGTGTTATTATATCAATGTACAATATAAAATAAATTTGAGTGATAAAACTTATATTGCTCTTTTTCCCATGGTAGTAAGACATAATGATTTATTATGGAATAACGCACCTTGCCCTTATATAAAGTGGCAAGAAAATAGAATAAAAAATGAAATCTACGATCGCAAATTTCAAGTTATCATGTGAGAGCATTATTATTTTTAAGTCATTATTTGTCTTAAGTAATTTAAGTCATTAATCAATTTAAACCGGTGTACGAGAGCTCCAAAACTTTCTTGAAAGCCTAGAAAAAAATCCAAAATGAAAATTGCCATTTATGCTTTATTAAATGCCTATGTGATTTCGAGTTTCAAAACCTATTAACCAAAACAACATCATGTTCTCATGAAAAAGGATACCCGTTTGGAAGCTGAATAAGGAGCGTTTCCGTTGCAATGCGATTTCCAAATGATAAACTATTTACCAAAAAAAATGTTAACATATTAATTTATATAGATTTTTTATGAAAACAATATTTTTGTAAACACAAACTGCTATTTTCTAATTTCTGAGATCATTAAACAGTTTCATAATGGATTAATCTTAGAAAGAAGTTAAATCCTTCAATGTTTCTCATTTAAGAATGAATGAAGTGATATTTCCCCATTGGGGGAAAGAGAAAATACTTTTATCAAAACTGTTATTAAACGCGATAGAAGTTTTTTTGAGCATATTATAATAATTAAATTATTTAATTTCCTCCGAAAAAAATTACATTCCATGAAAATAACAGCTATCATGTCTTAGTTCTACGTCAAACATTTAAAAACGCATTTGTTATCAAAGAAGAATACATAATAATAATGCAATACTGGTAAAAACAGGTAAAAAATATATGCAATTTAAAGATGATGATGAAAATTGACATTTATGCTTTATTTATTACTTACGAGATTTCGAGTTTCACTATTTATTGCCTACGCGATTTTCGAGCTTCAAAACCTCCTAATCAAAACAACATCATGTTCATACATGATAAAAGATAAAAAAAATGAAATCTACGATTGCAAATTTCAAGATATCGTGTGAGAACATTATTATTTTTAAGTCATTATTTATCTTAATTAATTTAAGTCATTAAGCAGTTTAAACCAGTTTGAAATAATCACGACACACTTCTCTATTGGTCTCTATCCCTATATTTATATATATATACATATCTTAATATATATAAATTACGTGTCACGTTGTTTGTCCGCGATGGACTCCTAAACTACTTAACCGATTTTAATCAAATTTGCACACCGTGTGCAGTTTGATCTAACTTAAAAGATAGGATAGCCCTTTTTTGGAATTTTTAATTAGAATTTTAATTATTAATTAAAAACTAACTTTCCCGCCAAAAAAATCTTTTCATTTTTCCCATCGCCAAATGAGTACGGCTTCAGTTTTTTTTTCCCAACAGTCATGAAGCTAGGCTTAAGATTTTTTTGGCTGATTATTAGAAACGATTCTATTTATTTTCTTAATGTTTGATGCCTTTAAAATTAAACATTGTTAATGAATCGATCTTTCAGATTCATTCTGAAGTACTTTCGAATTAAAATAAAACAAAATAAAGGAAATTAAAAATTTCTAATCTGCATAGCGTTACCCAAACTGGAGTAGAAAATTCGCGAATTTGCTTTAGCATAATTGGCGTTGAAAATTCACGCATGCGCATTGTTTTCTTATTGTTGACAAATATTTTCAATGGATGCGGATTTGGTTTTGATGGTTTAATATGTTTCCGACAGATTATTTCAAACGATTCTGTTTATTTTTTTAGTGTTTGATGCATTTGAAACTAAACATTGTTAATTAAGCGATCTGTTTATGATGAATCTGAGAAAATTTTGTTGAAAACTTCTTGAGATATTATATAAATTAAGAAAAATATTCTTTAGTGGCCATAAGGTTTAAATACTCAGCGACTCTGTTTTCAGTACTCATATTTAAAAAAATGCTTTGTTTCAGTAAAAAAAATATTATTATATTTATTGCAGTTTAATTATTTCCACTTTAATTTAAAGCATAAATTCTACGGGAGCAAACAGAAAATGAGAGAGATACATATTACGTTATGGCTGAAGACCTTTATAATAATATGAGTGAATTATATGACTATTAAAATTTGAAGTTTTAAAATATTTTAATGAAAAAAGCAATTAAAATGGGAGTTCCATAAAATATTTAATTATTAAAATTTTAACGTGCTTTAAGATTGGCGAACCAGCTGGTCGCCAAAGGCGGCTAGTATATGTATATATATATATATATATATATATAACTTTTTTAAACTTTCATTTTCAATTTTTCTAGCTGGAAGACAAAGTTTCGGAGCTCGACCGATTCTGACATGAAAAAAACCCATCGTTTTTCTAAATATTGACGCATGCGTAATCTGAGTCTCGTGATTAAGAGACTCAGATTACGCATGACAATGTGTAAGAATTCAGAGAATGAATATTTTGGAAATCAAGTTGTAACATTAATTGGCAATAAATCGCCAAATGTGACAACATTCTGCATTATTTTCTAATAATCTTAAAATCGAAAAATTTATGCCTTAAAAGCGATAAATCGCCACTTTGTTGCCTACGCATTTTAAGACTTTAAAAACCTCCAACCAAAACAACTAGGGATTGCAATACCGGGCCAAAATTTCAATACCGGTATTCGGTATTTTTCAGATCTTAATACCGGTATTAGAAATTTTAGAAAAAGAAAGAAAACACAGGTGTTTTTTTTGTTTTATTTGCCAGTTTTATTAGAGAATGAAAATATCAGAAAAAATAATTTGTAACTTATAAATTATAACAGTATATAAAGAATCACAAAAAAGTAAAGTAACATCTTATTTATTTAAATCACAATAAAGTGTGAATATCACTATTCAGCCTGTGGTACTATTACAAATTTTTGAAATGTGATCTTAAAAAACAATGCATCAATTCTACTGTCATTAAGCCTGAAAAGTAGTTTTGTACAAAAATGACCAGCTGTCGAAAAAGCTCTTTCGGCATCTACGCTAGTTGGTGGTACTGTTAGCAATGCGCGATATACTTTTTCCAAGTATTTACCTCTAAATTCCTCATCTTCAAATAAATCGATTTCTCGTCGGATGGTTTTGGATATAGCTAATTTCTGTATTGTATTTTGGTTTATTGAAATTTTTTTTATTTATCGATAATTCTAAATTTTGTTCAAGAGACAGTTCCTTTTCACTATCGACATTAGTGTCATCATAATCTTAGATAACTGAACCGAATTCTTCTGAATGTAAATAGATTTGTGGGTAAAAAATTTTAAGAAAATTTATTATAAACTTAATCAGATTTGAATTGGTAAGTCTCTTTTCTTCTTTTTTATTTTCATTTTTAAAATCATTATAATTATGTAAATACCATAAGACATTTTGAATTTCGATATGTCTTTCTTCTGTGCGATTTTTCAATGTAATATATAATTTTTCATATAGTGATGTGCGCTGTTCTTTCAGTGAATACAACATGAATTTTATTGTTGCATAAGCTGTTAATAAATTAGAATCTCTCTGACATAATGCCTCAATAGTCAGTTTTATTGGAAGTAGAGCTGATACAGTTCTGGATATTAATTCGAATTCACTATCTGAAAAATTAATTTACATGTTTAAGTCGATTATTGCTTTTTGAATTGGATTTCTCAGTTTCAAAAATCATTTCATCGTTAGAAGTAAACTGTTCCAACGTGTTTTAGAATCTAATATTAACATATATTCTGTTTTATCTTCAGTTAGTATATATTTTAGTAATATGTCGTTTTTTATAGGAGAACGTATAAATATCTTAACAATTTTTCGAACTTTATAAATTATAGGAAGCAAGTCTTTATGGTTAAATATTTCATTCTTATTAGCAATAACTTCTTCAATAATTACATTGTCATTATCTTCATTGTCAATGTCACACTCACTCTTACTCTCTTCAAATTTGGAATCCGAAGTTTCTATATCCGCAGTATTTGGATTCTTCTGTTCTTTCTTTCTTTCTTTTTTTTTAAATAATACATCTAATATTTCTAATTGAATTCCATGAGCATAGTACAATTGCTGATTAGCACCAATCAACTTTCCAACTTGGTTCATAAATATTGCTCCATCAGTCGTTATGGATACAATATCTTCTTCCAAGGATAATTCATGTTTCGCTAATTTAGATTTAAGCAATTAATTCAGCCATTAATTAGCTATTTAATTTCGCCCGTTAGGGAGACATAAAAACAAAAACGTATACTATTTTGCTATGTTGGCGAACCCTGAACAAATAATGGAGACAATTTTAAAAATTTCTAGTAAATACCGAAAAACCGGTATTTGAACTTGTAAATACCGGTATTACAAAATTGTACAAATGGCTCAAAATACCGGTATTCGGTATTCCGGTATACCGGTATTGCAATCCCTAAAAACAACATCATGTTTTCACTTGATAATAAATAACACTTCTAAAACACAGATGTTTGTATTTCGAATATTTTCCTGAGTATTTAGCTATTACAATTAAAATGTTTAAAGTAAGTGGCAGAATAAATTTTTTGTTGGATTGGATTCTCTTTAAAATTTCTGCATTTTGTTTTATTAGGTTGTATCAAGTCAAGCTAAATATAAAATAAAAGCCAAATTATATAATTAAAGCTTTTTTCTCATCAGAGTTTTCCATCTTATCTGTAAAAAAATATTCTAGGCATTATATCGGTTAACATATTAGATTAACTGATAATTTTTATTTATATAAGTGTGACAATAAAAATAGAAAATATGACCCAATTTCTGTTCTATCGGGAAACCCAATAATATTCTTTTATGAGAATTTGAGATAAAATATGCACCTGCCATTCAGGTACTCTAAATTCCAGGGAACATCAAAATATGAAACGAAAAGAACTTCTATTGTCTCTTTTATGGAAGTAGTTATATAATTTATGCCTATTGAAGTGATTAGGTGTAAAGATATCTGCCTTCTCAGAGAAAATCTTTTCTATCACATATTGAAATGATTTTTTTTCTTTTCAATTATATTCTACTTTCCAAGAATGTACATGTTCTAAGAATGTTACATGTAATAAAACAAAAACAAAAAAATCTATTATTCTTTTTTAAAAAGAAAAGTCTAGAATTATGTGACAGTTTAAGTGAGTAGGCTTAATAATATTTGTCCTTGGAGAGAAATTGTACTCGCAGCTCATCAAAATTACTATTTTTAATTTATTTCGTACTTCATATGGCCTTAAATATAAAAAAATATTCACGATCATTCAGTTATTGATTAAAAGGAAAAAACTCTGTTACATAAATTTTATTATAAGAAAAATATCTATAATTATGTGTAAACTGTTGAATGCATGAACATAATAAATGGGTAATAACACAGTAAAACTAATCAATAAGTTCAAATCTATCAGAAGATATTCTAAATTAATTTAAATTTTTGTTTTAATAGTACAGAATACTTTTTAAAAATGCGTAAAATTTTTCATTGATAGAAATAAAGTTTTATGAAAAGGAAATTTTTTCAGCATTTGAAAATTATTTCTTTCTTGATAGACGCTATTTAAGAGTAATATCTGACTTCCTTTATTAAACTGAGCTATCGAGAAACTACATTGATTTCCTGCACTTTAAATCCCACTTTATTATGTCGAGTGTTTGTCAACGGAAAAAAGTAATTAATTGCGAGAGATTGTCCTTACTTTAATTTCCAAAGTTGGGTATTGGAAAAGTAATTTGTTTCCCAAACTTTTCTCATTTCTTCTTGACTTTAGTTTTTAATATCAAAATAATTTTTACTACATTTAAAAATAAATGGATCCTTAGTAAAAATTAAAAAAGTATTAGAAAGAACTTTTAGGAAAAAGAAAAATTAATGAGAAAACTATCAGCTACTCTTAATGATTAGGATTAAAATTTTACTAAAATAATGAAAGGTAGAATTTAAACATTACCTCGTCAAAAGTACTTTTATTTTTTTAATAAAAGAACAAGCAACTTGAACATTAAATACGTAATTGTCAAATGATGCACATTCCTCGGAAGAAAGTTACCATTCCTTTTAAAGCAGTTATCAAAATCCCTTGATGCATATGAATAAAAATGATAAAGTTTTTTTTTTCTTTTTTTTATTTCAAACTAAAAAAAAACTTTATTTTTTATGTTTATTTATTTTCTCAATAGTTTCGAAAATTAGTTAATAATAGAATAGGAGGAAAGAATATCCTATGTAAAATTTGGAAAGGAATATTGGCAATTGTGGTAATTTATATATCTTTTAAACATCTACCAGTTGATTCTCTAACATGAAACAATTAGCATAATCTTCCATTTCGGAAAATGCGTGAAATGGCATATATAGCTAACGTTGCTTCAGACAATAAATGTACTACAGAAAAATCAATGAAATTTAATCTTTTATAAGGATATCTCTGTCTTGTTAGCCATATTTAGTAAAAGATACTACACATGCTAACGTTTTGATTTAAATATATGCTAACACTTCTGTCATAAAAACTAGTTGAAGTACGAAACCTTGAATTTCTTTATTTTATGCAAAGTAATGACCGTCTAGAGGGAACAATTGATTGAATGATTCTTTTTCAGCAAGTCATTGAAATGACCATCAATAATACTGATACTGATGAAGAAACGTCCCAAATATTTGTAATGAAAGCTTCGTTTCCCGCTCAACTTGGATAACAAAAGAGATTAATTATTTTTTTTTAAATTGTCAGACTGCTATAAATATTTTAGCCCTATATACTATGTATTGCAAAATTTATAAATTTATATATGGAAATAGTATAAAAAATAAATAATGTTTAAAAGGATAAGTGAACTACAGAAGAATATATAACTGTGAACACCATTTAAAACATCTTTACAACCAGACTCTTATACCTAATAGTTTAGAAATCAGTTACTTGGCCTATGGATTGGTCACCTTACTTACAATCATACAATGAGAGATTTAAGATGATCAATCATTTTATTTTAAACGAATTTTTTACGTCATTTTATGAAAATGTGAATAAAAGTATTTTTCATTATGGAAATGAAAAGCCTTTTATGATTAGAAACAGATATGGAAGGTCAATTGTACACAAATCGATTTGAATCGAGTGGATCCTTGTATGAAATTCCTTTAGAAGAACGAATTAAAGCAATGGTCGAGTTATACACGAGTCGTTTTACGTCTTCAAAAATAATGACAATACATGTTACACATGTATATTGTTTCATTATACAAAAAGATTCTTTTTTCCTGTTAAATACAATTCACATGAATAATTCAGAGTCAGTGCCAATAAATGTAAATTTCCAAATTCCACATACATTTTTTAAGATCTAAAGGGTGAGAATAATTTGTTTAAAGCTTTACCCTGCTGTAAAGGAAAAAGTCGTTCCAAGGAGTTTTTTTAATAACGCCTGGAGCACAGAATGCCATTCTTCGATTATTGTCTCAAAACTGGCTGAAACGTACTAAATTGCTTTCCAAAAATCTCTCTTTAGATCGGCTCCGAGCGTTGAAAATCTTCAGTGTTTTCCACCTTGACCATAATAAAATATTCAGGTCAGTTGCTTGCCATGTGCGTTTTTGTATTTAACTGGTAATTAATTCTGAGTGGTCACTTGCCATTGAGGGACGGACACCGACCGCAGAGAATTAAAGTTCTTCAACTAAAACAAAGATATTAGGACAGCTTGATGATGATAAACAATAAATTTCATCAATGATTTGAATATGCCACTGGAAATTTAATCTCAAACCAGTTGACTCGTTACAGCTGTCAGATAACTGTCTCACTGCTACTGGTTCGTATAATAAAGCGAACCAATTTTATAATCTTGGTTGATGAAATATAAGGAAAACAAATGGAAACTTTTAATAATGTTTTTTTAATAAATTGTAATAATATGTATAAAGAATAAGACGCACTTCTAACAACAAGTCTTTAAAATTATTATTATCTAAATAATGAAAAAGAGGCAGGCACTTATTTATAAAGTTGAAATTGTATCTCAAGTTTCATATATATTGTGTCACTTTTTTACATTATTTTGCCTGATATAAATCTGGAAAAACATCCATAAAATAAATAATTTATTTAATACAGAAGATTTTAGTAACAACATTTTTGCATTAATTTACAAACACACACACACACACACACACACACACACACACACACACACACACACACACACACACACACACACACACACACACATATATATATATATATATATTCAATTGCATTTTGATAAATTCAATTTACTTATATTTTTTATTTCATCACTTTTTTATTTTATTAAATTTTACTGAAATTTAATATAAACATTATTTAATGAGTTTCGTATATTTCAGCTTATTTTTCGCCCTTTTCTAATCAAATATATATATATATATATATATATATATATATATATATATATATATATATATATATATATATATATATATATATATATATTAATGCAAATTCGCTTTCAAAGCGAGAAAACTTTGCCAATGATTTAATTTAGTAATAGATGCAAAAAAAATGATAAAGACTGTTAAAAAGAACTAAACATTTGTTCGGGAGAATTTATTTGATAAGTTGGAAGATTATACCTAAATACAAACATTGATTACGTAAAAAAATTACTGAATCAATATTTCTTTACGAGCAGACTTTGGAAAATGGAATTTATAAGGTATTAAATTTGTATTAAACTTTTTATCTGACCTCGTTAAAATGTTAAATTTTAATGAAAATAAATAAATGTATCAGAGGCTGAAATGATTCCTAATTGTTTGCAGTTAGCGCAGCTTAATGAGCCGGGTCCAGTGCTCAGAATCAGAATTAATTTAAAAACATTTCTTAAATAATTAAAAACAATGAATATAATTATATATATAAGTTACAATCTAACAAATAAGGCATTTTTATATATAGACATAAGATACAGATTAAAATAAAATAAAAAAGTTTTTAAAAAATTATAAACATTATGCAACTTTTAAAAAAATACATATAACATATACAATTTTACATATAATTGTTTATTGTTTTACTAAAAATATCGATATTTTTTTTGTGCTCAAAATATAGAAAAAAATCTTCAGCTGATATATATAAGGCTTAAATTAGATATTTAAAAACGACAAAGCGTAGCTTTTAAAGCATTCACTTTAAAACTTCACATAAGGCAATAGGAACATTTAAAATACCTGTTTTTGCATGGTATATCTGAAAATATAGAGGAGCGCATAAACCCAAATTTATTTCCCACAATGGCTTATCATATAACAGTGGGTAAACTAAATCATATTCTTAGGATTATTTTAAAAAGCAAACGGTACATTTTCTGCCGGGGCATTTTTTTTAAAATTTCAGTCCACGTTGGAATTTTTTGTTAGCATTTGTGTACGCTAATTCCTAACAGGAACTTTAAGAATATGAAATACAAATCATAATCATATAATATAAAAGTTACTGCTGCAAGGCATCTCAAGAATTAAACCTGAAAATTTTCGACATGCGAGTTCCACGCAAAAATATCCATTTCCAGTAGATAAGTGCTTTAAAGTGTTTTAAAACTCATTCAATATCTGGAACTCTGTTTTTAAATTTCCATGACTCCAAAAATTTGATAAAAATTTAGTTATACTAATTTCCAGAGTTATAAAACCATTCAAGATTGATAAATAATGTTTGGAACAGAAATGATTACCTATAAAGTATGCTAATTTTTTACATAATTCTTATCTGCGAGATAACTTCTAGTCATTTCGAATGACAAAACATTTATTAATGGGAAACATGAATGGAAATGAGAATCTGAACAGTGCTATTATATCAATTTGAAACTCTTGGAATGATCACAGCGAAATCCGCTACACTTTAAAGGATCTTTGGATTTACCACCTACAAAATACATTTCTACATTTAATTTTTAATATTCGATTTTTGGTTAACTTTCTAAAGCAAACGATTCTTCATAAATTAATATTTTATTAATATTGGCACCGGAATGAAAAAAAAGATTAATAGCGGTGTATACTAAAATAAAAAAAAGAGCGGTAGACGAAATGAGTAAGACAAGGTCAGTGCAGCCTGCTATAAGTTTTTTTTATTTTTTATTGTAGTGCATTAATAAAATTTATATTTATTCAATCTAGCATTGACACACATGGGCTATTTTGAGTCAAATTTCTACATTTTGATGATGATCAAAAGGAGAAACGACACCACAATAAGATTCGGAGGACATCACATCACACGAGGATGTTTGATTTAAAACATCCTGCATGGGTAAATAAATTAATACATATTTATCTTGAATCGGCAAACTTCTTTTATCGAAGTACGACTTCACCCACCATGGCATCAAGGCGCCGAAACAAATAATGAAGAAGTAGTTTTATGCAAATTAATTCCATATAGAGAACAGAAAAAATAACGATTAGAATCATTTTGATTGGTTATGATATATTCAAGATACTTTAAAATAGACTAATATCGCCCGTTGTTCATTTTTTATGGTATTACTCTGTTTCTTTAGTCGATACATTTGAGGGATGTTTCGTTTAGTTAGCTGCTATATGATCTTCTGCTGTTGTCAGGCCATTTTACCTGTTATCGTGGGCCTTACTTCTTATTGGTAAGTGTTTTTAGACTTTTCATTGGAACAAGTTTTATTTTGACTTTTATTTCTAATTGTACGTTGAGTGAATTTTCACCTCTGCAAAACTTTGTCTCGTCCAATTGATTCCATTCATGTTATAACATACAAATTATTTGAAATCCTTAAAATGGCCTCCAACTTCTTTCTTAACACTCTTGTATGCAATGTTGAATCTAACTGACGTACTGAATTTCGGTTTATAAATGTTGCTAAGCAAAAGTATTAGTAATTTAAAATGCCCTTATATTATAGGAATTAAAATAATTATCCCAAATGTGATGCTTCGTCGAATTAGGAATTTAAACTCGGAGGTTAAGGGATTAACAATTTTTCATATTTTAATACGAATCTATAAAATGCATTCTTATTTGCATGACTTCAGAAATTATTAGTTATTGGGAGAAAACAATGAAGTGCTTGTTTCTCCAATATGTTGTCGTTTTTAGCATTGTTAAGTAATATGCAAAAAAACTCTTTCAAAAAGCAAAATGTGGTAACTTAAATGAACAGGAGGTTGATATTAATGCGACGAAGTAATACGTTGATTCGAAGAATTGACTGTGCGTGACAGGTTATTCTGGAGAGTTCTTAAATTCGAAGTTAAGTTCGCGAATTGAATCTAATAACTTTAGGACTTCCGAACCTCTTAACTGCCATATCAAAATAGAAAACAAACAAGGAAAGCTGGTTTTCTTTTTGACTTTTAACTATTTTTTGAGACGGTGTTGAAACTAGATAAATTTTAGAATAAGCAGGCTAGATGGATGTGTAAGCAGACGTTTGTGTACAGTACTCACTATCAAAGAAGTTTCTAACTGAAGTTGAAACAGCAATACTGAAACGGGTGCAAAACGTATGAGTTGAAGTTAATGGTAACTGGTGTCTAGCTATTCTGTACTGGTGCGGATACAGGGGCAGAGTGGTTATGATATCTAATCTTAGAGCAATTTTGGTCACCCAGCCAATATAAGGGAAACAACTGTTTAATATGCGACTAATAAAAAATAAACTGTGATCGTAACCAGATTAGTAAAGAAACTTAAATTATCGATTTAATTTTATGCTTCTGAAGTCTTCAATCTCCTTGAAGACTAGATTTAATTGGTGAACAGTTCAATTCGTAGTCGTGGGTTCTCGTATAAACCCGCTGCTATGAACACTAAGCTTAATAATTTAACTAGCCTTGACAACTTATTACAAGAGTACAGTTACATTTTAAAAATTTTAATGTATAACTCGTGTATTATGAGTATTATATAATCGAACTTAAGTTAAATTTAATGTCAACTAATGGTAATCTTAAACGATTTGTATCGTATTGTGAAATGTTTGAAAATCTTAAATTTGAAATTTGAAATCTTACGGCATACGAGTTTAATCTTGAATGCCTTATTTTCAGTCGAAGTGCTTCTGGAAGTCCAAATTTTACATGCTGAAGACTATATTCTTAAATTCCATTTTCTCTAAAACGTTAATTTGTATCCTCCACCAGCTTTTATCATATTGGAATATTCTAAAATGATAATGTGCCTGTTGTATTCGTATTCACATTTTGCACTCGTAAAGGTAGTTGATGTGAAAATTCAGCAAATACATTGATAATCGTAGATTTAATGCTAATAGCCTATTCGCACGGAATTGATCTGAAAACTTTAGCTGAAGTTGCAATACCGATAATGCAAAGCCTACAATAGTACCCGAAATTAAAATGAAAGTCAATAGCAGAAAACTTTAATTTGGTCTAATTTTCTTACAGGGTCATTGAAGAAATAGCATCAATCTACTGCTCTACATGGATTATAAATGAGCACGTGCCAAATGACATTCTACAACAATCTTAATGGGATATAACGAACACAGTCCGATCATGGAAACGAGAAACTGAAGACGTTCTATAATCTTCTACCAGAGGAAGGCGCAAATGTTTGAAGGTAAGGAAATGACCATGCATTTTTTATATTAACTCTTTATCTATGGTAAAATTTGGCTTTTACAACGTTAAACTTAAAGCGAGTTGGGCAAGTCGATTTAAAAGCATGTTAAAACTAATGTCGTCTACAAGCGGTCATCGAACATTTAATATGAATCGTCTAATGATCGCCGGAATACAAGGTATTTAATATATTATTGATGACAGCTGGCGTTAAAGGTTAAATTTCTCGCGATTTAAGAAATTTATATTTGAGAAATGTCTTCATCCTTTTAAATTTTGACTCGGAATGTTATCTTTTACCTTCTGTCTGGAAGCGTCTTGATATGCTAGTCTATGCTGAACACTCGTCTTTAATAACTTCTATCCCTAAACGCATTTTTCTCTTGGAACTGCCAAATAAATTCATTAAATGATTATTGCAGAAGTTATTTTATGTAAACGAATAAAATCCTAATCAAAATAATACGCTAAATATGATCGTCTGAATTGTTATGATCAATATTTAAATTAAAGAGTTAAATACAATCAGTTCTTGGAAAGTGTGCATTGATATTTCATATTTAACATGCCTGAATTTTCTCGGGTAATACGCATGTCTTCTATTCAGTTCAGATAGAATCAGCGAATTAAATATGCCACGGGTCAACTTCGTCCTATTTTAAACGGTCCTACCAAACTCTTGGATAGTACGATTTCAACGAACCTGCAAATGCCTTGATGCAAGGTAATTCAGTTAATTTTGAATCTCGGTGATAATTCATCAATTAAATATGAATTAATATTTGAATTAAAACTGAATATTAAAATATAGTGGGGAAGAAATGCATTGGAGTGAAGCAAATTTAATCAATTTTATTTGATTTTAATTGTCATTTTTCAAACCAATTTCCCACCTCGGTGATTGCAATGTACCTGCCTGTAGTTTTTTGTACAATTGACATTAAAATAAAATTTATATTCTGTCCGCATTTAATAAAATTTCTTTTATAGGCCATTTCTGCACGAGTTCAAATAGTTTTTACGAAAAAGGAATGACAGACGGATTGACGATTTCATCCTCGGAATTTTCAAATGCTCTATTCACACATGGGAGTGCAAAGATTCTATGGTGAGCTTTTACCTCTGATAAATTTCCTTTTCCGATATTTCTAATATGCTAGACAAAAAATAAAAAGCTAAATATACATATTAAACTTCAGACTAGTCCATTTCTTAAGTGATACACTAATTGTGCTCACATTTTTAATGGGAAAAGGCGAAAATGAGTTAAATTCGGTTTGAATCGGCAAGTAGCAAAGCCTGTGGCATACGTACAAATCGTTCCTTCGCCCTGAGTGAATAGACGACTTCTTCAGAAAGCTTTAAAGCTGTAGTTAGACTATTCGTCTATGGATACAATCTAGTGTCAACGCCTATAGCATCCTCGATTACATGAGGCTTTTTTAAAGTATCGTATGTCAGTATGGGCTCTGAAGACTTCTAATTTACGTTCTACGTAATTCGTTCGAATATCTGTGTATATTAGCAAATTCTAACATTACTAGAGTGGTTCTTACAAATCAAAATATAGGAAATTAAACAAATCTCTTAATTTATAATGGTTCGAGAGGTGACTGATGTCAAATTATAGAGTAATATTGATTCTGCGTAAATCGATTTTGAATGAAATCGGCCGTGTTGGCTTCTTTCCACTTCGGAAACATAAAAGGGTTAGCCATATGCAATCTTCCATGCATGGCTTTTGTGATTTAACTTGTAGAACCCTAAAGTCTGTGAAACGGCACTCTTAACTTTCTGCATAAAAATTTCAGTAAAATTTATCAATCGAAAGCAAACATGCGTTGAATCTCCAGTTTTAAGCGACATCCATTAATTTCCACATATAATAGGATTGTGTAAGTTATCTGGTATTGATATATTGTAAAAAGGAGTGGGAAATTCAAATCATTTTGAATAAGCAATGAATAAATACAAATTTTCAACTTATGAAAGTCGTTACCGGATTTCTACTTATCTGGGAAGGCTTTTAACTTACAGCAATGCAAGAATGCTCATGTATCCGAATTGTAATGGGGGAAAAAGTAAAGCTGTTGATTTGGAATCTGAAACAAATAGTGACTAAATACTTTCCACATTGTCATATTGCAATAAACTTGATGAAGGGACATTTTCCCCATGTTTTGCCTTATGTTCCTAATTTCTAGTATTTTCCATCTGGAGATTTTGTTTCACACAGCTGAGACGGGAAACAAAGATAATTAGTAATTATAAACATTTTTCGACGATTAAGTTTTCTCTGGGACATACAAATTCAATATTCAATTCCGCGTCTAATTTCAACGCAAGTATTTCAGTATTTACCCCTTTTGCATGAATTTTTGCGTATAGCTTATAATCATTAGTTATGCTTGAAAATAACTCATTAAATTTGGATTATATTCAATGTATTCATCAAACGCTTTTTTCAGGACACCCTGCTAACTCCGTCCATTGAGTATGATCCAAAGGTTCGTCTTGATTGGCATTAACCTTCATGGCATCGTACATCTAGATGGCTTTTTCACATTCCTGTTATCAATCGGCAACTGAATGGTAAAACTTTTAATAATGAAGTACCTTTACATGATTTTGGATAAGCACGGCACCTTAAAGTATTCTCTGCTTGGGAGTTTACTATCTGATGAACTCGAAAACCACATGAATTTACTTTATAGTGATCAGTTCTGTGTGTAGAATTTGTCAAATTATTTTGACTAAAATTAATTTTAAATAAACCGATACAGGTTTCTAAACTACTGTGCGGAGAACTTATATGAATTGAGTAAGATTTTTGAACTCATTAAATGCTTATATAGAAAAATTTAAATAATTTACCTTTAATTTTAAATTATTTCGAATGAAACGGACAATTACCTAAAGCTACTCAATGTTCAGTTCAAGGGTAATACTATCGCATGTCGAAGTGTTGATTCCATTCAAGTTCTAAATTTTTTATCAAACTATAAATCATGCTAAACTCTTAAACAAAACATTAATCTTATGTTTTCTGTAATACCCGAATTTAATATCTGCATTAAAATTAATGTCTACATAATCCTTTATGCCTCTCGTTCCATTGGTCGTTTCTTTTCTACCGAAAATTAGTACAATAAGATTATCGCCTAATATTCCAGGTAATGATCGCAGCATTCTAGATACATAACATATGAATGACATCAACGAATAGACCTCCTTAACAAATCTCTTTATATCGGATAAATGTTATAATAATCTTGGAAATAGTCCTTTCCGAAAAATAATTCGAACGCTTAAATTTTCTAAGTTGGATAGAAGAAGCCAATTTAATCTTCTAAAATTATACATATTCACTAGATACGAGTTACATGTCTTAGTTTCATCAATTCTTGAATTATCACTATGTAGAAAACGCATAAAGACAAAGTATTTCCACAAATAGGTCAGTTAGAAACCATATATTATACAAGTTAGTCCGCTTAAATTTATTAAAACATTTCTTAATTAGTGAAGCATTAAATATGAAGTAGCAACAGCTTAGTGTCTGGATGGGAGGAATGAGGTCTCGTCAATAGCTTCAGTCCTGTCTCAAAATTTGAATTCAAAAATATTTGTCAATACATTCAATGTTCTGTTAAGGCTAACTATAACATTCTATTATACTCATTGTAGGGTTTCGCTCGGAACATTAAATGAAATTAGGTTAAGTCTTTTCGGCAGTTGCTGTTGCCAGTATGAAAAGTAGAAATTGCTCTTAGTAGCTATCGGTTATGAACCAGTTAAGTTTTGGGAATTTTAGGTTCGATTTGGCAATGTAAAATGGAGGTTTAACACGTTGAGTTATATGTTGGTCCCTGTTTACTTTCCGTCTAGGTTGTTTGGGACCGGCAGCCTAACGGAAAGTAACGGTCCCCAGGGAACCAGTTCTTAACGTGTTAACGAATTAGTGTGGGGTAGAATGAAGTTAGGGAGGAGGACTAGCTAGTGATCCCCAATTAAAGACTCGTTATTGGGATTTCAATGCTTTAAATGAGGAATATCACTAGGGCGGGGTTGGGGTTTGACTCCGTACAGAGCAATTTATACTTCAACTACTGGTGACTACAGTTAAAAATCTAATGCTGAAGATCAAATATCGGTAATCGCAAATAGTCTAAAGATTTTTTCACTAAATGAAAACGGGCAGGACTGGGATTATGATTTGTTCTAAGAAATGTTCGTGTAATTCAGCAAAAATTCTGAACGCAAATTTTAAATGCAAAAAATTTAATATAGATAGCATATAGATTGCATCTTTCTACCGCAGGTTATTACTAATGTTTACTAAAACATCACTTTCTAGAGTTTGCGCTCGAAATTCGAGGCTTTTATTAAATAATTCTTATCGTCAAAACACGCTTTTGGACATAAACCAGTTAAAATTGGATGAGATTTAACAAAATTTAGGTCAGTGAAGTATTTGAAAAACTCAATTTCTCTTGATAGTATATTTTAAGCATTCCCATAATTTCAATGAATGGCTTCTGTAGTTCACGAAATTCTGAAGAAACTTTTCTAAAGAAAAACACTTTTACAAGATTGATTGTAATTCGGGAAGTAACACAAAATAGAATGGATTTGTGTACACTCGGCTGCTTACGTTTTTCCGTTTCTCGCATAATTCCTCTAAATATTACCTGAAATGACAAGGATCATTAGATATTTCCCCCTCCCCATTTTCTACGATCTTCTTTCGTCTTTCAATAACCTTCCCAGGAAAGTAGAATGCATCTAAAAATTTTAGTTGAAAGATAACATATCATTAATGAAATCGAACATATCATAAATGGAGTCTCCATATGATTCGTTTTCTAATGGCTTCTCTAAAACCATTCAATTCTCTAAACCATTAATTAGTTGGCTTTAATTAGCCCAATTTAAATACCGCCACTAAGTAATTTTATGATTGTCCGTTTCATTTTAATTTAAAGTCTTAAATATCTGTAATGTGTTAAGGAATGGATTTATAATGTATAGCTGAAATCTCCCTTATTCTTAGAATAAGAATTTAATGAAATAATGCGCTTAATATTAATTGCGAGCACCGATATACGTAGTCCAAGAAGTTTTTAAAGAAACTAAGGTGAGATAATCGCAGATTCGATTTCATTGAAGTTCCCTTTTCACTTTAGAAATTTAATTGAAGTAATTTTATGTTGTCGATCCGAAATTGAAAATATGTAATTATGCAATATTGTATGCGTAAAATTTAAATTATATAAATTGTATTTTACACAATACTGTATTCGTAAAACTGTATTTATTTTGTTATTGTATAGCATGTTTCATATATTCTATCTAGGATTTTCTTTACTTGTAGGCAGATAAAGTGCATCTATGTAAAGGCTGGAGGGTGTATAAGATAAATTTCTGCTAGGCATTCCATAAATTTAATCGCGCATTTTAAGAAATCAAGTATTTAGCTTTATTAGTTTGTTATTAAAGAATTGAAATGGAAGTTGAAAGAAATCTGAATTCGAGATCGAGTTTCCAAGTTTTAAACGGAGTTTTTTTCATACTTCAGTCCTGTCTTTCTAAATTTTAATTCTATGACGTAATGGCTCTGCTGAATTCTTAAATAAAAAGGCTTTCCTTATTTGTAAGTTCACCGAAGGACTAAAATTCATGTCTTCTATTCTATCGGATTCTCGTGGCAAAGAAAATCTCGAACATTAGCCCTAAGAATTCGAATGCATGAAATTTCGGGAAGAAACGGGATATCGACTCTTAACAGAAATTGACCGGCTTTAAAAATTGAATTGCAAATATAATATCGACTTGTAAATGCAGCCGAAATAATGGCATTAAATTAGAGGCTAATTTTAAAATCAAACTGCTGTCATTTCGAGATCCGTTACTCCAATAAAAACTATTTGATTAGTTTCGTCTAATATGCTCGATTACCAGTGAAAGATACGCTTAAACTTTTAAAGGGTACTAACTGCGTTATCATTTTGAAACTCATCAAATGCGACCGATGTTGAATTTTTAATTGTAACTCTCCTAAATGGTCCTTTATTTCCTTAGCTTGAGTGAGTTTTTGCAATTTGCAGTAAACAGATATTTAGCGTTATTTAGAATGCCCGAATTTAAAGTCGCTTGTTATTTTGAATATTAACCACCTAGTTTCCCACTTCTGTTGCTTAAACTTTTAAAATTTAGCTTCGTAATGCATTGAACCATAACATTTAGTAAGAATCAATGCTCCCCCAATGTAAATTCTCCCATAAACGAATCCCGTTTTTATTTAAAATGGATGAACCAGACAAGTCCATTTTAAGCTTTACCTAAATTTTGGTTTCATTTATAAATACAAATATGAATTCTAAACTTCTTCCGATGTAATTTGTATAATTGGACCTTTTTAAAGTTTCTGTATAGTATAACTAAACTTAAGCAACCGAACGTGATTAGATAGAATTCAATGTTTAACTATCCCATTAAGCTGAAGACGATTTATAGCTACGCCGGCAAGCTAATAGATTATCTTCTGCTTCATTTGAAGCACTTTGATTGTGATGTCTGGCCAACATCAGATCAAGGTTTCAAACAAGTTGAATGATTAAAATGTAAATTTAATTGTTCGTAATATCTTAATTTAGGCGGAACTGTTTATTTTAATTGTATCTATTTGAATTAAATCGGAAGTAGATTAAATACGTAACGATTTTAGCGCACCGTGAATTTATGCATTTTTACATAGCACTCCATTTCTTAGTAAATACTTTAATTTTTTATAACGGAACTTGTCTGGTTGATACCAATAAGAGCTACTACGTAAAACTCGTAAAGTAGCAGAAGAAAACATTTAATTCTACAATTCTTGCAATAAAATTCGAATTTTGCAGTAACTTGCATTTGGCAAAAATTTCTGAAAATAGAACTCGGATCTGATAAAATGAGAGCCCTCCTCGACACGCAACGTTCTTGAACTGTATTTCAACTTTATTTGAAGCGTTACTAGAGCTGGCAAGGCTTATGTATAATAAATTTGGCAAAAGTATCGGAAATAATACTTGCATTTGGACTTTTAGGTAATAGATGTCAATTAATAATTTCTATTCTGGAGCGTGAAGAATTTAAATGCCAAAATGTTAATGTTTAATACCGATTGTTATTCAATTTCAAAGTTCCAAGATCATTGTGTAGCAAGATGTTCAAATATTTTAGCTTCCTGAAAATAAACCAAGAACTTTTGATATCCTAGTTGAAGAATAACTAAATCCTGCTTTGTATCTTTATTTAAAATTAAGGTTAAAGGGATATAATACAGGTTTCTATTCTTGCACCAAGCAAACCAATGTAAATTCAATATTCTTTGGAATATAGCTTCTTGCTAGAAAGCCTCTATTGGTACCCAAGATTCGGAAATAATCAGATTTTGTCTTTTTTGGCATTGGTTATAAATGAACTCGAACTCGAGTAAAAAATCCTTCATCCGATATTCGTTTAGGAATTTTAATAAACGGAATTAAATTTTTCTGAACTTGTCTTTGAGTTAAATCTTGAATGATTCTCAATTAATATTCTTGATGCAGGTCACTTTCGAAGCGTTAGTTTGTGAAGGAGATTGTCACTGACTGTGCTAGCCGGTCAACTGACAATCGTCTACACTTCTGAAGGCATTTTGAACTCGACGCCTGATCACCATCGAAAGCGAAATGCCTTGGAATTTAAACTTTCGGTGAAAAAGTGAAAATTCGGACAGAAACGCATTGATAGGACGAATACAATTGAATTGCTCTAAAAAAAATACATTGCGTAAGTGTTGTACTTTACGAACATAAGATAACTAACGATATTTGTTACTACAGTGACGAAATTGACCTACAATTCCGTTAGTAATCCGGACTGTTACAATAAATTTTCCATTGGGTTTTGCTGGTGTGATTCTGAGCCTTTATTAATCTATTTATAAAAGGAAAATCGAAAAAAGCACTCTCAGAGCAGTTAGGAAAATTCTCAAATTCCTGAATAATCTTTTTTAACGAGAATGTGTGAGGCCAGCCTATGAATCTTTGCCCCTTAAGAGAATCTTGAAGTTCCCTCTTAAATTTAGAGCTCTATTTCAATTTTAGCATACGGGCTACCTCAACTAAAAGAATTTAATATCCCAAATCTCTATTCAATTAATATATCTTATGACCCTGGTTTAAGTTGAAATTTAACTATAGCATTACATGCATTCAATGTAAATCGTGGTATAATTTGTCAGTTGGTATTCGTTCCTTATTGTGTTAATTTTATCCCACTCTTCCCATTGCAATCATTGTAGGACCACTAATTACGGTAATGACCAATGAAATTTTTAGCCTATACGTAACAAATTTAAATCGCTTCCTTACAAAGATGGTACATAACTCGTTTGAATAAATTCAGCAACGCCACTTTCAATTTTCTGCATCCATTACGTCTTGATGGTAAATTGGAAGAAATTTCCTTTTGAACGTATTATCGCTCTTATAAATAAATATCGCGATTACTGCCTCAATAGGATTATGCTAAATTAATCGAAGTCCATGTTGGTCCTGAGTTGTCATGGTAGGGATTTAAAATAATATTAGTTCGGTTAATCTGGTAAAACCAACTAATAAAGTTCAATGTAATCTGTTTGAAAAATCGCCCGCACAAGTAAAGGATGTCTCGGTAACTTTAAAAGGCGGCAAATGAAGGTTTTCGTTTACAAAATGCATCATCCAGCCTTAATCCGATTAAAATTTAAAGCTTCAGGGCTCCTAAAAGAATTTTTAAATACTAAGAATTAAGTTGATGCTTTGAATAAGATTATCAATAAAATGCAGTCTTGAGGTTCTTGTAATTAAAGTGTACGAATATTTTCCAGTGTTATAAAAGAAGGAAACCTAGAATCGTAGCTTCCATTTATGTCAATTGGTAATGTTGCAATTTTTCTCTAAATGTATTAGTCTAAGTTTGTATTAGCCTACAAACGTAGTATATAGGGATTGACCTTACGTAACTGCTATAACAAGATTATTTCATCTGCCAAAATTGGAATAAGTGATTTCTGAAGTAATTCTAAAATGTATCCTTAAATTGAGCATAATTTGCCAAACGCTTCAGCTCTATACAATTTTCTTTAATGAAATCTTTATAAAAACTGTACTTAAAGATGTATTAATACAACTCGTAGATTAAATTATCCTCAAGTTTGCTTTTATAATCTTTCTAAAATCAAACTCGCTACATCACTGTGAAATGAAGAGCCTAAATGCGCAAGCTTTGTAAAGTGGACAATTTTGTCTAATCAGACTAGAAACTATATCTTTAAAATTTAAAGAACAGAAACGTGAATTTCTCTTTAACCCTGCATGGCGTATTCTATTATGCTCTAGAACTGTTGACTTGTAAGTTGCTATATTCTAATATTTGTGTATACGAAACTTGTTGCACCTATTAAATTTCTTTCTCTATAAATGCATCTTGTTCTTTTTGTGTAAAGTTGTAAACTAGTTCTGTTAGTTGTGATAATGTTTAATTTTTCCTTTAGATTAACATATATTCATTTGTAATGGGGAAAATGGAGTGAAATATTTACACTCAAAGAGATTTTTTATTTACCATTATTTTTGATGCGTATCTATGTGATAAACTTGTTTTATGTGTAGGAAACTAATATTCGAGTATTACATTTTTCAGTAGGATAATTTTAATGACAGCAAAACCCGAAATTAGCACTTTGTTTTATATCCATCTTTTTCAATAGTGTAAATGTATTGTTATTTTAATTAATCTCTTTTCTTTGAACGAGATTATCGTCTATAATGTACTTAATTGTTGCTGTTTATGTATTGTGCTAGCTAGTTTTCTCTTTTTTTTGTCGAGTATTCGTTCTGCGGTATTTCTGTTCCTGAATGCAAGAAACTCGATTTATTGTTACTCTTATAGTTGGCTTTTTCTGAAATTTCTGTATGCAAGTAATCAAATGTTTTAATCACTTCTATGTACTTTATGATGCTTCAATTTTAAAGCAACTGTGATGTGTTTACTAATAAACCTGATTTCTCATAATTTGTAGTCTTTATTTGTTTTAATGTCCATTTTTACTGTCGGTCTTCTCGATGATATTACTGCTGCACTTTGCTTTGTCCTTTATAATCATTAGAAATGAAGGCTTTTAAACCTTTAAAAAGACTCCGAAGGTTAACGGAGATTTCAATTTTCTAGTAGGAGCCTCTTTTACACCGGTAAATCTTTAAGATGGGTAGTCATTGAATAAATACCGCTTTTTGGAGCTTCAAATGATTAAAGCTCAATTGTTAATTTTGTACAGTACTGTCTCTGATCTTTTGTCTATTTCCATGTTTTGGTTTACCACTCTCAGCAAGTCTGTTTTATTTTTTAGAAACATTTCTATAAAGTTTTCTGCATGATTAAGCAATTAAAATACAATTAGTTTTATCGATTTGGATACTTTCTGATGTTTAAATTATACATCCTTAATTAAAAGTCCCAGTGCAAATTTATGCCTTTTACAAATCATATTTGAACTTCTTATTTGGTATTTTATACAAATTGGATGTCATTTAATTTCTCTGAAGCAACATTACATCCAAGTTCTTTCACTAATTGAATGTTAACTTTAGTTTCCTGTTCTTGCAATGTAGAAATAAATTCCATGATTTTGAAGCGGGATTTAAGCCAAATAAAATCCTTAAATTTGCTGCCGAATACATTTACAATCAAAGATGTTAACACTTGTTAAGTACATTAGAGGTACTCATCTAAAATATACATATTTATAAATTTTACCTTTTTAAGATCCTTGATAGTTTTATGCTATTTTAAGATCTATTGTGAAATTCATAAATTTGGCATTTGTGGATTCCTTCTATGAAATAAAGTATAAATATGATATGCAAAATCTTTTGTATGTCACATGTTGCAAATTTGGGTTAATAGGTTTTCTCCAGCACTTAATATTCTCGCAATATTTTTAATAATTGACAAATGAATTTTACTTATTGCATATTAAGGCAAGCGCTAGGCTTTAATCTAGCATATTCTGTGAAGTTCGCAATATAAAGAAATATTAAATGGTTTACAATAGCACTGCATAACATGTAATTACTTCTCGGAAAATAAATTATTAACATAATTTTGAACATTTAGTTTCGTATTATAAATTTAATCGAAGTTCAATAAAATTAATCGCTGTTCAAAATTATTTCTAAACATAATATGTAGCAGTATTTATGATCGATAATTCTTCATTTCCTATAATATTGTATTTTCATCATTGCCGCGTGTGATTTTATTCCCAGGATTAAGAATTGTTAACATTTTGAGAACTGAGTGCCTTGTCTGTATTTTGCCCTTCAACATATTTGAAATTTATTAAACAGACCTTAAGTGATTAAAAACTACTCAATAAGTAGTGTTTATCAGAATACTATTCTCCTTTGGTGGCCCTTTCACCGTGGATTTTGTTTATATTTAATTTCAATTAAATAACTTAAATATATCTTCATGTTCGTGATTCTGTCCAATTGTTAGACTTTAAACTGCTATTTTAATCCTTGCATTTATTATGTGCATTCTACATGAGCATTCCTAATGATGCCAATTCCAAGGTATCGTAGCGTTGTTAAAACATTAAATATGTGGTTTGCTTATCTAAATTTCACTGTACTGTAGCTTCAATTTTTGTCTTGTAAACCATACATGTATTAAATAATCCTTCTTATGCTTTCGATATTTGGAAGAAAATTTTGCGATTAAATATTTGATTAAACTGTGGAAGGGTTACAATTTCCAGGCGAAATTGTAATTTATTGTAATTGACTTTTACAAATTGCCAAAATTCAGAAGTCATTTGAATGACTTTTAAATTAATGTAAAGGCATTTTTTAAAAATTTTGACATGGTATAAAAGTTTTGGAGCATCAATATTTCCTCAGAGTTACTAGAATTCAACTTAATTATAATTCAATGTGCAAAGATCGTTGAAATTAAACAGTTTGGCCAATAGAGCTTGACAGCGTGCATGCATACTTACTATTACTCACCAAAACTAGGGTAATGCCTCTCGTACAATTTTGTGTATCCCCGCATTAATTAACAATTAAAAGTCGCAGATTGGCTTGATTTTTTTTAATTCATTTAAATTGTACAGATACATGAGAAACATTACGCAAATATAAGACATTAGTATTAAAGTTTTGCTTATATAGGATAGCTATTTCAAATCTGCTTTAAATAAAAAGGATAATCTAATTATGAAAAAATAGAATTAACTGTATTAATTTTTGTTTTATTTTCAATTAGATTAAAGATTTATATATATTTTCAATACTAATCTTGCTAGTAAAGCTCGTCTTTTAAAATTCAAATGTTGCCGCAATTTGCGATTTCATTAAAAGTAGACTAAACATTTTTAGGCTTTGTTGTGAATTGAATGTATTTTCACTTGTTTTTAAACAGTGAATACTACTCGTTTTTGGGAACCCTATTCACTTGGTTTCTTACAGCTGTAGGGGGAATTCAAATTATCCGCGGAATTCTAAGGCGTAATAACTGCTCATCTTTCTTTTGCACCCATAGCGAAGTACAATCGTCGAAAAGTGCCAGCCTCGGCATCCTGAAATTAACAGTCCATTTTTATTCTACTATTCAGACAAAAATCCCATATTTTACAGTAAGTATATGTTAACTGAATGGAAATAAAAATTTTAAAAATTTTTGTATATATTTGATCGTTTTTTAAATATAACAATCTCGTATATCTGCTTTGGATTAATTGACTTACTTTATATTTGATATAGAGAAATGCTTTCATTAAATAGCTCTAATTTAGTTTTAACATTTTCTCACCCAATTCTAAGTATTTCTCCAAATATATTTATATTCGGTGGCTTAATTTTATTAACTTTTTTTCGCAAACTATATTTACTCTAATGGGTTAATGAAATAAAAGATTTTATCTCAAAATATTTGAGTAATTTTTTAATTAACGAATTTTGATTTAAGTAATTCGGTTTTTATCCTAAAAACCATTCCGATGAAAATTAGTTTCATAAATTTGTTTTATAAATGTTCCACTATAAATTAAAAACCAGTGTTCATTATTTATTTTCTTATTTTTAAATTGTTAAAAATTGAATTTTCTTCAGATCAAAAAATGTTATAGTCAGCAGTAGTATATATATAATATTTGTATACTCACAAAACTTTAATGCAAATATTTTCTACTTTACATATATAGGCATAGTGGGAGATTAAGTGCTCCGTGAAAGTCATTGTGAACATTTATAAAGATATATCGACAGAAAAAATCTGGCAATAAATAAGTTATTATTTGTGATAACGATCTTGCTCATCATTAGGATCATTGTACTCAATGTACATCGGTATACTGAGTACCTTATATGAAAGGGAAAGGGTTATATAATGAACAAGTGACTCATTACGCATGCAGGTAAGCAATTCTGAAATCAGCTTTCTTTGATAAAAATGTTCAATAATACCTTTGTTACTATGCACTATTTAAAAATACAAAAGAAACAGAGAAAAATGATTATGGCAGTGTCAGATTAGCAGTGATTTTTCGTTCTTTTCAATGCACTATGCAAACGTTAATTGTCTTTTGTGTTGTGTATTATATAGCGATCGACACCGAAACAAATATATAATTTGATTTCAATACTTGTGTAGCAACCATATCGTATTATATTTCGAAACATGAAGTGTACGAACATTTTTGACTCTTATTTATGGTTTCATAAAAATAACCAATGCCATTGAAATAGTAATGCCTACATTTGTGAAAATAAAAGAAAACAAGTAACTTGAATAAAATGCGACTATTAGCTTTTTATTGCAGATACGATTTCGAATAAACCCTAAGAAAATTGGGAATAGCAGAAGATATCAAACAAAAGAATGTTAATACAAACTATTTGCATATAGCTAAAATCCTAGCTACGGTAACTAAAATCTACAAATGAAAGTAGCTCACTTACTCAATAGTTATTGTAATAAGAGTTCATTAATCAACTTTAAACATTAATAATAATCGGAAAATTCAAATTTTTTTTTCTCGTTAAAACTTTGAAATTTAAATATCTATCACATCATTCGTAATTTTATTCAGCATATTTATGTAATACATAGAGAGAAAAAAACTAAGTGATAGCCATTCAATAAAACATAAATGAAAAATGTTTCTAATGACACTACCTGTTTTCATAGATTATTCTTCCGATTCCAAAATGGTTCTGATTTCGAGCATTTTTGTTGCAAGTTGGTTTAAAATATCTATATAAATATTTGAAGCGTTGGTATTAAAAGAAAATTTGAAATTTTGAAATTGATGCAAATGTATTGTATTTTTCCTCAGAAGCCTCCATTCCTGTTTAAATTCTATTTTGACTTGATGTCAAAGATAAATATGACTGTCAAAAAATGTCTAACCATTTTTCATTTGGGACATTCGATTTACATATCTCACACTTCCTACTAAGCGAATATATTTCTCTTAATTTATTGCATTTGCAACTTTTTCAAAACTAGTGTAATACCAGATTGAGTCAAAGTTTTGAAAAAAAATATCAAAAATGATTCAAAGTAGAAAGATGTCAGATCGGAAAATGTAATGAATCAACCAATATTAGGGACAGACACTGAAGAAACGACATTTGCTCATTCTATTCTTATTTTTGCCATGCAATATAACAAATGAATTCGACGCTTAAACATAAAATAAGCAATAAAAAAAGCGTGTTATTATTGATTCATATCTCACCAAATATTCATTTGTCAATAGCATCATTCATTGAAATATATAAAGGATATGAAGTAAAAATCCAATATTATATGTTAAAAATGAAACTTACAATCCTATCAGAAGATTAAAAACAAATAAAATCGCAAAAATCATTGAAATCACGTCTCTGTAATAGCACAAAGGAAATTGAGCAGTGGCTTATGATTATCGAATTTTCTGGCAACTCTAATATTCATATTACATGAAAGGATTTGATAATACAACAGTTTTCTATTCAATGTACATTGAATTCAAGAAAGAAACTAAAGGAAGGCCATGAATATTATGAATGATAATCAAAAATTAAAAAAAAAAAAAGTAAAACTCATAAAATTTTGCTGTGCAAAAGTAGAGATAGATTTATGAATTTCCAATTCATATATCATTTATTTTTTGCATATAAAATACGTAGAAAGCATTGAGTATATAAAAAAAGATTGAACATTGAGTTTTTGATATAATCTCTGCAACTGAGACCATCCTGCGTTCGAAAAAAAATATCTTCATAATTATATCTTCGTAAAAATAATTCTACATTGTTAATAATAATTTATCATAATAGAATGTTAATTCTAATTTAACATTTTAATTTAAATTCTACATTGTTAGCTTGCATTTATTTGAATAATATATTTCAACAGAAGAATATGCTAATTGATAATTTTTTTTCATAAAAATTGTGAATTCATTTAAAGGTTCCTACAAAATCCATGAAAGGAGAGACTTTCTGTCTATACACGTGTGTTTAACAGAATCATTCGAAAACAAAACAAGTTTGATTAATGCGATTTAGTATGTGGTTACGAATATAGAAATTTTAGATATATTTAAAATGTAGAGCTAAATGCGACTAAGAGTTTATTTTCTACCTATCCGTCTGTGTGAGAATAAGTTAACTTTAACATGGAAATAGCTATAATTAAAAATAATGTGAATCTCCACAACTTTCAATTAAGAAATTTGTTCAAAATTGTGTACCAAATCACTCTAAAGCATTAGTGTTATGTGCCAAAATCAAAATGCATTATATTTTGACAATATATGGGGAAAAAATCAAGATATATGTTGTCTTTTTCTTTAAATCAGAACTCTTACTTAGAATACTGAATTATTTTATATTTGCCAATAACTTGAGGACAGAACATATAAATATATTAATGAAAATCAAGCTCTTAGATTGAAAATAATTTATTGCATTGAATGTAATGTACACAGTACAATTAAAATAATGCATAATGTATTGTTATGTTATTTTCAAAGATTTTTTTTTGGAAATCAACGTTAAGCAATGGTAGACTGACAACTGAAAAAGTATTTCTGAGCCTAAAGCGCTATGTATACCCAAGTTATCTTTTCATTTCCCAACTCATCCAATGCAGTTTTCACGCCGATGCTGACATTTTATTTCTTCGGTCAATTAGTATCCATTTGTATGATATTTTTAAACTCTGCTACTCTCATTAATTTCATGTCAGATAAAGATTTAACCGATAAATAAAGATACTAGATATTTTAAACAAGACAAAAACATTCATGTTTAAAAATTTGCACAAATTCGCTTTATTTAGAAGAATAGCTCCTTACGACCATATATAAAAGCAAGAGTGAATTTTAACTGATCCTTAACTCATTTTTATATTCATAAGATACGATATCACTCAGAATCATTCTGATTAAATTAAATTAAATTTGCGGAAAATCTTATATAATAATGAGATAATTAATAACCTATGATGATAATTAATTAGCAATCAGAACCTCGGAGTTAATTATTAAGAGTGAATTAATCAAAACTCTTGAAATGTTTAATAGAGACTTGATTTATCAATAGTCGCGCCAAAATCTCTATACAAAAATCCAGCTCTTTTAATATAGAGCTATGCAAGGCTCCATTTATATCTATTAGTCAAAGGAACTGAAGTCAAAGTCTCAACTTTAAAGCAAAATACGAGTTAAAAGTTATATCAAAGAATGGCATATTGATTTTACAGTTCACTGATATAAAACGTTTTAACTATAATTCCATTTAAAATTCCCAAGATAAGCTTCAGTGAAATTCTTTTTAGAATTTAGAATAAATATATAAATAGCTAATATAGGAAGGGATTACTTTGAGATAATTCATTTATATTTTTTTCAGCAAGCAAAGAATTTTCTTTCTTGTAAATATGTTTTGAAAATTTTGTAAAAAATTGTTCGAATATGTTTTGTTAAGTGTTATCAGAACTTTTTAAATTTATTAAAATTCTTTCCTGGAATTCAAGAATTCCAGTTAACACTCAAAACACTCTTTATAAAATCCATGTTATAAATTGCGATATTACGTATGTTGTTGTACTTATAGACTTCCATGTATTAATACGTATAGAACTTCTTTAGAGCGCCCATAAGTTCTTAACAGTAAATCACTTTTAATGTTTTCTCTCATAGGTAATTTAAATTTTTTGAATATTTCTAATATTCAATAAAATTTCATGTTCAGACCAAAATATTTACCACCAAACAAAAGAATCATTTTTTTTCTATGAAATAATATATAATCAATGATCCTGACAAACATAAAACCAAAGATTATGAAATGCCCATTTTATGTTTCAATAAAACTTTATTAAATACCTATAATATTTCATATCATTTAAGATAATTCTCTAGATTTGTGAATAATCATTTCTAGTTATAAAAGTACTCACTGCTATTGTTTTTCAGCAATAACTTGGGAAGCTCTTTCTTCTTTTTATTTATTTAAGGATTAGTCATTTATTTATAAATGCGAAATCTATAGAATACGAAGGTTGTAGGATTCCTTGGTTAATTAGAGTTAAAAGTTAATATATCTAGACTGGCTTGGTTATAAAGTTAGTGAATAAAAACTTTATTCTCAGTCGAGTTACTTGTTTGTGACCAAAATCAAAAAATAATTGTCAATCTTATCGGCCTACGTGTCATACGGATATACTATATTCTGTATTCACATGTCTAAGAAATTTGCTGCCTGCGATGATAAACAAATATTTAAATCTTGTTACTACCATCATAATCTTGTATTGTTATGAAGGAAGAAAATTACATTGGAAATAAAATAGAGATGAAAATTAGAAGGTAAGGTTTGTAATAGGCCTGAGAGAGTGCCACCAAACTAAATCTGTGAAGATTCCTTGTGTTAGAGCTCCAGTACAAGGATGCATTTGCATTTAGGGAAAATAATAGAGAAGACAATATATTTCCGCTTTTATTTTCTCCAATAGTAATGTCTCAATTTTTTAATGCTGCAATCGTAAGAGTACATATGGTACAATCGTATGTACATATGGTTGAATAATCGGTATGAATGCATTCTCTTACAATTTGAAGCATAGCGGCTATTTCATTTCCAAATGAAACGTACTTTCTGTAAAACATATGTAGTTAACAATAGAAAATTAGCATAAACCACTTCTAGCAATATAACCTCATATTAAATGATATTGTTACAAAAAATTTAGGATTTTCGTAAAAGTGCATAAGTCTTTTTAAATATTGAAACATTATAACATAATAGATTTTATGCATTTAATTCATTTTAATATTCAGTATTCATCACAAAAGGCTAATTAAGAACAATGGAAGCATTTAATGTAATCTAAATTTATAACATAAAGTAAGTAAGGTTATAACTGATTATAAAATACCAAAAATAAATCATTTAATCTTGATTAGCCTTCAGTTTTATAGCCACCAGCCAGTCTAGACTGTAGTGTATTACATTATTTATAAATATACAATGCAAACATAACAAAACATTAGGTTGCAATTAAAATAAGCGAACCATTATACTGTTATCTTAATATAGTAAAATTAAGATTTTTATACTTGTCTATGCATTAAAAAACTAATGTGTTATGCATTCTAAATTAAAATTGTTTCTAGCTAAATTAAAAAAGTCCTATTTAATCTTGAAAATAGGTTTTGAAAGAAATTAATCCATAATGTTACGAAATTTCCGGGGGTTCGTTTGGATAGTGGGGGTTATATGGTGTGAAGAACGCTCAATCACCAGGCGGCAATAGAAAATAAAACAACGACGTTTATTTACATGAAGACACACAGGACAGCAGCAAGACGATAACTATATACAGCACAGAAGACGATTATCTTCAGCCGAGACGTGCAGCATACACAGCAGCATACAAAACTCTACTACAGACAGTAGCACACAGCTTAGTTCAGCACTAGCTTCACTCCGTCGCTGCTCCGCTTATCTCTGGAAGGCCAGTTCTTTACCGTCGGTTCCGACTACTCTTCGACTCCACTAGTCCACTCAATTCACCATCATTCCCCGGCAGCTGCAGCTCCTTTTATAGGTCTTAGGAGGCGGGGCTAGAAGCCTCTCAACCAATCAGGAACGTTCGAGGCGTATATCCGTTCCTACTGGACGGATCGGGAAAATTCTCGATGTTTCGGGTATAATCTATTTTGGCGCCAAAGTCACCAAATGGTCGCCAAGTTTGTCGCCAAGCTCTGGAACCTCCGACGCGACACCGGACTCCGTCCAGTATAGATGACTGTAAAGCATTCTTTCCGATGGTGGAACCAACTATGCTGGGAAGCAGCATTACAGATTCGTAACAATAATTATAAATAATAAAAATGTGCGAAAAACATGTTTTTCTACAAAAAAGGGGGGGGGGGGCAGCGACATAATTTTTACCTGCAATAGAATTTTAAGAATACAAATATTCTTATGTTATTAATTATCGGTGATCATATAAGACAAATATCATATATAAAAAGTCATATACATATGGAGATACTTTATTGTTCTTAACTTTATATATTCACCCAAACTGCAAATGGAGTGTCAAATTAACGTGATTTCTTTTAAAACCACCTATGAGTCATATACTTGGTAAAGGCAGAATAATTTGCAAATTAGATTATTAATCTGCATCAGCAATAGTCACTTAAGAACTCATTTACACATTTACTCTCATTAATCAATATTGCATTCAAAAGACAAAACGCTATTTTCATGACTTGACAGAAGTATTCCAATTCCCATAATTATTCCCTTTGAGAATCAGTAAAGATAGGCCCGAAGCAAATCTTTATTTTGGATGAAATTCTGCTTAATTACGTGTTGTGATAAACGAATTTGCAATAAATGTAAGGAGTACAGCAACTAATTCGGCTACATTTAGACTTTAAAATCGATATTTCAGCTGTTAGTTATGGCAACATTTCAATAATTCAAATCTTTAATGAGTCGCGGAATATGCTTGTGTAATTAAGGATAGGAACAAAATCAAAATTTTAGCTTTTCAATGTCAAAGAGCAAGTTACTTCAGAATTTAAAATGAGTTTCGAAAGATTATTTCGAGTGTTTAATTATTAATAATCTGAAAGCTTTATTCACGGTCTGGAAACTAAATTTCCCTTCATTTAATTTAATTATACAGTTTGTGCAAAACGAGTCTTACTTAATATCAAATATTAAATATGAAAAATTCCTTAAGGTAATTTTGTACTTTTAAAAACGGTAAATAGATATTATATTATACTGTTTCGGATTTTAAGATAAATATATCTGCTTTTAAGTAACTAAATATGTTACCTCTAGTCATGTTTGTATTGTAGTGACCTGGTAATATGTCACAGCTTCAAAAGCCAGTTAATTTTAAAATTTTAAACCCGATTCTACCAAAACTCTGTTGTGTGATAGTAATCGACATTATATCTACCTCTCCTTCGATTATGTTGGCGAAAAAGTTAGAAAATGCAGCATTCTTCTCGTTTTCTAGTTATGGTTTAAATGGTTGTTTCAAAACAAGATACAAGTAAAATTAACTCTTTGAAAGTTTTTGCAGTTAGAAATGTATTTTTTTGATTAATAAGTAGTTATCAGGATCAAAATATTTCTTTGAACATTTCTGAATTATTTTCTATACATAAAAAATATAAATTTAAATAAATTTTTTGTGAACGACATAGTTTTCCTCTTATTCCATATCTGATATGTATGTATGATATATTTCTTTCTCATTTGTTATTTTCTTTTTCTTTTAATAATTGGTGATGTTGGTTTCTTCATATCAAATTCTTCATTTTTTCCAGAAAATTTTAGACATTAACTCAATTGTTACTTTAATTAAATTTACTTCAATTTCAATTTAATTTGAAGTTTAATTTAATCTTTGAATGCACATTTAGAATCAACATATTTCATGATTCTAGGAGAAAAAAAATTATGATATCTAGGTAATTGAAAAAAAAAATAATAATAAAGAGTGTCAGTAATTCCTTTTTTTTAGCATAAAGATGAATATATTTTTTGGTACTATGAATTATTTCTGTTCTTAATCCCAGTTTTTTAAAACATTTGCAAGGTGTTAGAGGCATTAATAATTACATGATTATGCAATGTGTTTTATGTTAAAAGTCAATATTTGCATTCGAAATAAAATGCTGCACCTAAGAAGAATTCGAATTCTTTTGCCTTTCAATGAATATGCAAACTAAATTCTTTTCTGAAACTAAATTTGTTGGTCTATGGACCATTGCTCATGAAATTCATCGAGTCTTTCTCACTGACGGTATTTATAACTTGTAAGAACTAGCTCCAGGCTATGAAAGTTAATAGGGAAAAAGCATATAATAAAAACATGCCTATGTGTGTAAGTGTCAGTAAAGTGTCTGACGAAATGATTATTTGGCACTTACATTCGTCTGGCAGTCTTATCACGTTCTTGGTTATTGCTACCCATGAGTATATAAATCATAAAACTCGAGTAAATGTACTGCAAACATTCTAAAAAGCTAACAGAACTTTACAAATTTCTTGAAGTTGATGCATATTTTATTTCACTATGGATTAAATTCTATTAAAATTTTCCTATGCATTTTGAAATCTGTTGTTCTTATCACTCTGTTGCAATTTAATTTTGTAAAAGAACAGAAAAATTAATTTCATAAATTATTCGAAAAATTGTGATTATTTCTGAAGTAAAGAAATTCGTCTCATTTTAAAATAAGTATGTGAAAATATTATAAGGATTTATTTATACTAATCTGATTGTCTCACTATTTTCTCCGATTTCCGGTCCGAGACACGGTTTTGCATTAATTAATAAAGAAATAATCTTGCAGCTCTTACAATAAAACGGAAAGAAACATCACTACGAGAGGAAAAGAATAAGCTAAACATTTAGGATACACAAAGTTGAAAAGATTGCAAAATACTTCATGTCAGCGCACTATCGAAATTTCATCAAATATATACAATCAAAACCAATAAAAAATGAAATTAAAAAAAAAAAAACAAGATCATCGTGAATATTAAATTAGAGCTTTCTGTGTAAGTCTCCTCTATCGATTTTAAAAGAAATTTCATAGAATTTACTACATCCACTTTATTTCAAGAAAAAAATTATCGTTCATTAATATCCAGTTCAATTTTTAACGAATACATTTTAAATAATTTTTCTTAACACTTGCATAAACTTTAAAAATCATAAAACTTTGTTCACTTTACATTAATGTAGAAGAGGTAGCAATAGTTCGAACATCAAAGTTGCTGCAATATGGTTAACGAATTTCTCTAAAGAAAATCAAATCCAAATTTAACGAACTGTACATTTAGTTCAAGAACACTCACTCATCGTTATGGATGGAAATTCCTAATATATATATATATTTTTTACATTTACATAATATTATATATCGGCCGTCATAGATGTCTACAGTGATTTTGTAATCGACAATGCTTACAATGTTAAAATACAGTTAGATAAATGAATACCCACAATACTTCTGAAGATGCAATGCTATTCTCCAAAAAACTTGCTCTCCATAATGACCTTTATATATTCCATGAATTCAGCATAATGTGTTTCCTCTTCTTTAGAAGATGAGGAGGGATCTTCGAGGAATTATTGGGTGTTATTTTCTCTCTGTATTTTTCGGAAAATATCATTCAATAAATGTTACTCAATAAACGTTACACTCGGTCCACTTACAGTAGCGCTAGTTTAAAGAAGATAATTATAACTCAGAAACCTTCTAACTAAAATCTTTGTAAAAATTGGATATTTTAAGGAAACATTTAAAGAAATGAATGAATCAAATCCCGATTTCAACCTTAACAGAGTTAGTTGCTCATAATCATGCTCTTCGTACATTTGTTCAACCGTACTGATACTTTTGTCAATCCAGCATTTCACGTACGAATAAGCAGGGATATGCAAAATAGTCATGTTAAACTATTGTTCATGTAAACATTATGGTTCATATGTTAATGGCTGCTTTTATTTTCTGAAAATATGTTTCTTTGTAATCAGAAGTGATATTATTATTTCATGTGAAATGTTTTTTCGCAAATTTATGCTAGTAAGAACATGATTCTCTGGGCTCTATTCATCCTCTGGAATGGGAAATTCGTGCTATACAAATGTTTATGATGTAATTACGTCAAATGCTCTATATATTTTAGCTCCATGGCATTGAAAGAGTGATAAGTATCCATAAGTAGAATCGTTGAAAGAACGAAAATGATGCTGGGGTTATCGTTGGGATCTTCCGTATTTCATGAGTCATATGATAAATTCTGATGAATACATGTTATGCGAATTCGTATTAAAATACTTAACGTGAATTCAACTTGAGTATACACACTCTGAAATTTCTGATTTTCATTTTTTATTAAATACTAAAGTATCAGTAAAAAATTATTTTTGGAAACACATTTTTATAAGTGAAAATATAGGTTTTTATGTTCTATCATAAGAATGTGAAAGTCGAAACCAAAAGTTAACGTCTTGGTGACTTGAAAGTCTGACAAGGAAATTAAATCGAATGAATATCACGAGTCAATAACTACTAATATTCATTTAAAAAATATTTGGAATTCTGTTTTGTTAAAGTATTTTCATCAACACGCATGAAGCTTCATTTTTTGTCATCATATTTTTACTACAGAGATATTTCTCTGTAGTAAAAAGTATACTAATTGAAACATGTTAAACATATATGCTAATTAAAACATTAGTATACTTTATTAAGTATACTAATTAAAACATGATTTTCTATATATCAGAGCCGGAGTACATGCTGTTGTGCTGAAAGCTTGTAAGCCAGTTAACAGCTACGCTGCACGAGCAATTGCTTTTGTATTGTGGTCATGTTACTGGGCTGCGAACACAAGGTTTCAGGTTCTATCCTCGCCCATCACAATTCGTCACATTGGTGACCTCGGACGATGAACCTTCGACCTTCGTACAGCTATTGTGGCGCCATCTACCCGCAGCAACCCAAAGTCGTCAGACTCACTTGAAGCAGCAACCCAAAGTCGTCAAACTCACTTGACTCAGCAACAGCATCAGCAACCACTCACCCACACACTCTCGCCATAACGCTTGGCGCTACTTAAATGGGAACAGGCGTATTAGAATCAACAGCCATATCTTTCGACTCAGTGGAGGGAGAGTCTGTAGTGAATAGTTTATAAGCCAGTTAACATCTACGCTACCCGAGCAATTGTTTTTGTATAGTGGTTATGTTACTGGGTTGCAAACCACAAGGTCCCAGTTTCTACCCCCGCGCAATTCAATCCGCCATACTGTCATTGGAAAGGAAGTCAAAGGAAATCACATACCCCTATTGCTATAGCCCCAGGAAAGGCTAGAACTAACTTATTTATCCGGTAACGTATAAATAAGCTAGTTAATAGTTCTAAATCTTTCAGGTATTAGGGCTCAGTACCAAATGAAAAATAATAACCGACAAAATGTATAATGATCTTAAAATTTTGCAAACTATTCATCTTATTTCACTTATCAAATTAAAAATATTCAAAATTCCACACATTTTATCAAAATGTTTTCAATAAATTGCGTTTGTTAAACCACTAAATTTCAAAAAAATCTTATTATTTTCTCATTGCATTTAACAACTTCTTTTCGTTCTATATGGAATAATTAGATGCTAGGGATTTAGAAATTTAATTAAAAAGAAAAAAAATATGTGATACGTATAATTTTAATTTTTATTCATATAATTTAAATAAAAAAATAAAGTATTTTTGTTTGAAAATTAAATAAAGAATTATTATTTTTTCCTAAAATTTAGCGTGATATTATTAAAAATTATTTCATATCTTTCGTCTTTATAGTTTACCCGAACAGGAAAAGTTTTTTTTCAAACATATTTACTTGAAATAAAAAATACATTTGAAAAACTTGCAGTAGATCAATATCATTTTAAAATGCAAATAAGTCACTTGAATTTTAAAGAATATGCAACTGATTCAAAGCAATATTTCAAAACATTCCAACAATATTGCGACGAAACTTTTGCGCTTTGAAGAAATAGCGTATTTCAATAATTCTATAGAAATCCGTTTTTTATAAAACTGTTTGGGACTCTGGTCATGTCTCCTTCAAAATTGCGCTGTATATCACCTTGATGACATTCAAGAGAGACATGAAAAAATCTATTTTCGTTTACGTGTTTCTGGTTGAGTTCTGAAAAGGATGCTTGGACATTTATATTGGAAAAAAATATATATATCGTATAAATTAGAAATCCACTCGATTTTAATGTATATTTTCATATCTGTATTCTAAAAACATATGACTTTTCGCAATAAATTTTTAATTTCGTTAAGTGCATTCCAATATTTTTTTATTCCTTCCTTGTTAATAGATTTTAAAAAGTGTGCACCTTTTTTGCTCATGAATATTTAAAAAATATTTAGTTGGCAGTACTACTTGACTTTTCTAATATGTTAAATCGAAAATGGATCGTTCATAAATGTCGTATCTTTGAAAAAAATGGATTTTTAATTCCACAGTACATATTTATTGAGGAAAAAATAGTGTAAGATTAAAATTGGCAGCTGGAAATAATGATTTATTGGGAATAATGATTGTTTTACCCACTGTTGAAACGTTATTGAGCTTAGAAATATGTACCTTCCTTAAGGCATTTTAGATGAAGACGAACTTTCTCATGTTTTAATATTGTTTTTAACGTCTGTTTACTTAGTTGCAACCATGTTTTAAAAAGGGTGTAACCCAAACTTTCCTTTGTCATTATTGGAACTCTATATCGGTTATTTGGAAGGGAATTTACAAAGTTAGATCTTTTTTGGATCTGTCACATATAACAGTTACAAGAATAATTTAATTTTCACTTTTGACCTTTCGTCTGAAAAAGGGGGAATGGGTTCTCAATTATCCTTGATAATTTTTATCTTAAGTTGTTAGCAATAAAAACTGTATTTCCATGCATTTGAACTAAATGCACTAAAGAACCAGAACCTGGGAAAACCTAAATATATGCAAATAACGGAGCTATGAAACCAGTGAGTGTAACATGATAGGCTTCGCAGCGCGTATGAAAGATAATAGGTGAGTGACAAAGATTGGTTCTTGCTTGGCAGGTTATTAAGATTTAAATGATTTTGAACCAGACTTTAAAGACAATACACTAGGTATGTGAAAAAGCATCTTCGAGGTAGTAACGAAATTTGAACTTTCAAGTATGATAATTTCAAAAGTATACTGTGATTATCGAATTTTGGGTAAAACATCAAATCTCAAATATCGGTGCAGTTGGAAAAATACATTGAAAGAATGGACTAACGAGAACTGAAAAGAATCTTTAAATGAGATAGACGTATCACATTTTCTCAAATTGACACGTGCTTTAATAATGGGTCATCAACAAGTGTCAGCGTGCGAACTATGCAATAGAACAATCATTGATAAAGGGCTTTTGGTGCCGAATGTCACTCGCACCATTTTTAAACATTTAAAGCAAGGCCTTAAGAGAGACTTATCATGGCTTGGTAGAGAATATAAAATGTATTTATAAAAACTTGTAAGTAATATTAAAGGTTGAAATTTTCCTGACTTTTGATTTAAAAATAATGAGATCCTATAAAAAATATTGTGTAAAATTAAAAGAGAAAAAAAATTACATAAATTCCTTTTTACTTGAAATATGGAAAGGTATCTGCACTATCTTCTAAAAAAAGAACATATAAATATTACTTCAGAAACTAAATTTCAGTATTATTTTGTATTTAAAAATTAATATTTGGGATTGTGAACCAAAGGAAAATTAGAAATAGTATTTCATATCTTTAGGCAAGAAATTTGGTTTTCGAAGTCTTCTTCTTCCTATTCGAAAATTAATTAAAGAAATTTGATACTCAGAAATATTGTTTTCAATTCAAACCAAAAATGCTTTGCTTTGGAATAGATGGATAGAGACAGTAGAAATGTTGAATTTTAAAATACCTTTTATGTTTTAAAATATAGCATTTAAAAATATTTGTATTCTGCGTACAAAATGCATACAAGCTCTATGAAGTCTACATGTAAAATATACAGTGAAATGCAGAGGAGAAGTGATGATATAAACAAGAAATTTGATAATCCACCATCAACTAAAAATTTGTATATTTTTTTAATTCTCAATTTTGATAGTCAAATAAGTCTGAAAGATTAATAAATACCTGTATTTTATCTCGGGATTTTTAATAACTAATTTGATATCGTGTATTCATTGACTGGATTGTATTTTGTGCAATATTTAGAAATTTACATAAGTTTTATATTTATTTTATACAGTCCTAAATTAATTTATTTTTTCGAAATGAAATTAAAGATTTAGTAAACTTACATTTCATATTGTTTTTTATGTAAATAAAAAGTTGAAATAAAGATTCAGCGGGCTTATAATCCACATTTGTTTTTACTAACCACCTATAACTTTTAAAATCATGTAAATGCTTTTGTTAAGAAAAAATACTCATTGAGATTTAAGTTTTACTTCCTGAGTTTCAATTTTCTTGTGTAGTTTTAATAATAGAAAAGGGATACTTTACTTAAGTATATTTTATATCTTGAACTGGTAGTCCTATTATATCATAAACAAAGTTGTGTGTTTTTAAATAATTGCAGAATTGGAAAATGGGATGACATGTAGAAGGCATCATTCTGACCTGTCTGTAAAAAATAATTTATAGATGGAGTGTTAAAGTTGAGTTTTCAAAAAGGTTTAAAAATCAGAAAAATAATCCGAATGATCTGACATATAACATGGATGCATCTGAATTTCTGGAATTTTATTTGTTGAAGGGAGAAAAAGACATTGCTCAAATACGTACCGATGCAAGCTTTTTCTAATTATAAGCGTAATTATAAAGAGAGTTGACGAAGGAAAATCACTGTAACAGAAACAACACGAATACTGTCAAGTAAAGAAAAACAACAACCTGCAAAGCGGTCAGACAATTGTTGAAAAGGATAGTGCATGGACGCATCGCTAGAATCGTGGTAACATCTTGGGAGGAGAATCTTCAGGTAAACATGTATTACTTTCTCAGAAAATGTTCCTTATGCTGACTATCGTTCATGAAGTAGTTGTTTTCCCTTTATCAAATAAATATCCATAGCTTTAAATAAATTCAACTCAAATGCCATGTTATTCTGACCTGTATTTCTTAATTCACGATGGTTAAAAATGGCGATTTTAATTATAATTTCCTTATAAATTATTTACGAAAGTCAATTAAAAGGTTTTCAAGAGCAATATTTAAAAATTCTTCTTTTACTGGATAGCCTTCGACGTCGTTTCTTGTAGCACTTTTAAAAGACAAGTGAAATATATCTGACAAGTTGTTAAATAAACTTGCAAAAATCATTTATGTATTTCTAAGAATATTTAATACTATTTGATTGCAGATGAGATATTTACAGGGATGGATTCTAGGTTAATGACATCGACAGCTTTCTGACAAGATAACTGAAAGTTCTGAAAGATACTAGAATTTTTCTATATTTCTTTTTATAAACAAGATCTGATATCTTTCTAGAGAACTACACATGATGTCATAACCTATTGGTAGATTATATAAATGGAAGTGCTAATGCAGAAAAAAAAAATTCTATCTTTGAAGAGTTGATCTCATTACGAATTAGTGACGAAAAGCGCGGTTGACGATGCCGTTAATTAATTAGTGATTTTTTTATCTGCTTTCGTATTGTTAGTTTTTTTAAAGTGCTGATCTTCGTACTAATTTCCTTATATTTTCTTTTTATATTTAGTGGGGACAATAATTAAACGTAGGAAAATTGAAGTCGAGTATACGAAATTATTTTGTTTATTGCAAATCAATATGACTCAATTCAAACAACTATTGAATGTTTTCTAAACACTTTGATCATAAAAATTCTTAAATAAAAAAAACATTAGTCTTGAAAAAAATTATTTCTTTTTCGTACTTCAACATAATCAAAAAATGAAGTTTGGAATTGAGGTTAGTGCTCATATATTCGAATATATTAAACTATCGTTTTTTGGAAACTGTATACTAAATTATTGAAAATATTTTTTTGGAAATATTCAAATAACATTGTTTGGAAATATTTAAACAATTTATGGTAAGTATATAGCCTTTCTTTACACAAAAAGAATTTGGAACTGAATTCGATTATCAATTATGCTTTTTTTTCTTTTTTTCTTTTCTTTTTTTTTTTTACTGATATTACTACTTTTATAAAGTAAGAACTGTAAAATGTGTAAATTTATGCTCAAATTTGGTCTAAAAATTTACTCTAATTTATAATTATGGTAATAAAAAATATATTGATCATAGAAACTTAAATTTTAAGCTCATCTTATCGACTTTCATGGGTAGGGAGACATATTTCCCGCTTTCGTATTTCGTACAAAAATTTATATTTATTTTCAAATTTGATACATAATGTAAATATTTTAGAGCTATCATGTGTATTTTTTACTTTCTCATATGCGAAGTATGGAAGGAAAAAGTATTGAAAATAGAACAGCCTGCGTTTGCTCATTTCTTCAGTTTTCTATATGAATATATTCATCAATCTTCCAAAGCCAGCTTCCATTTTTATATAATAACTATATTTTTAACACATAGCTAGTTCCTTTAGAGAAATTTCAGTAATAAAGAAAGTATTACCAAATAATATTCATAAGCCCATAAAATAATGCATTTAGTAGCGTCATGTAATTGTATAAGTAGCGTTGAATAACTCAGTTGGTTATTGATATGTAATAAATATACATATAATAATAAAAGTGTAACATAAAAACTTTAGCATGATTGCTTTCAAGAATAGTGTGATTTCATCAATACTTTTTTACAAGTGGCGAGATGAATTTTCAGTACGAATAAAATATATTCATTTCCTTGAAAAAAAAATAAGAATTTTTGCTCACCAGATCTTTTTTCTCTTCGCATATGGAAGATCAAATATACTTTAAGTTGATCAAAATAAAGTTAGTGATAATTCTTAAAGGGAACTATAATTAAAATATTTTTATTATTAATAATCTCTTACTTTAAAACAGTAAAAAGAAAAAAAAACATTCTTATGAAAATTTATATAAGAAAACATCAACTCTTTATAAAAATAAAAATAAAGCTTTATAGGGCTTTAATTTCATAAAAATTCTGTTTTAACATTTATGATGTTAAGTTAAAAAAGAATCAGTGATTCACTTTGACTAATTTAATTATAATGATTTATGACTTTGAAATCCCCTAGGTGAGGCATCAGAAAAAAAAAAGTTATAAGAAACATTGGTTAGAATAAAAATCTGTTTACCTAACCTGATTAATTTTCTTCAATGGCTCTAATAAGAAATGATCATACAACATGATCATTTCTTATTAGAGCCAGATCTTTTTTCTCTTCGCATATGGAAGATCAAATATACTTTAAGTTGATCAAAATAAAGTTAGTGATAATTCTTAAAGGGAACTATAATTAAATTATATATTTTTATTATTAATATTCTCTTACTTTAAAACAGTAAAAAGAAAAAAAAAACATTCTTATGAAAATTTATATAAGAAAACATCAACTCTTTATAAAAATAAAAATAAAGCTTTATAGGGCTTTAATTTCATAAAAATTCTGTTTTAACATTTATGATGTTAAGTTAAAAAAGAATCAGTGATTCACTTTGACTAATTTAATTATAATGATTTATGACTTTGAAATCCCCTAGGTGAGGCATCAGAAAAAAAAAAGTTATAAGAAACATTGGTTAGAATAAAAATCTGTTTACCTAACCTGATTAATTTTCTTCAATGGCTCTAATAAGAAATGATCATACAACATGAAAAAGAACTTAAAAACACTTTTGTCCCACAGCAATTCCAAAGCGACAAAACGTTTTTTCATTGCCTTTTTTTATAGTTCTAAACGTGTAAAAGAACTGATTCGATTTCTTTTAATTACGGAAAAAGCATTCTATTAAGCATCCTCATCTTCGTTGTGAAATTCCCACAGTGTCATGATCAACAAAACCTAATTTTCTGTCGAAAAAGAAACCAATAATTCAATAAAGCTTCGTGTTATACTTTGGCGTATCAGATCGAAATAAGAGCGAAAAAAAGTTTCCCTTGAGGGGGGGAAACATTTTTTTTTGTGTGTGTGCCGATGCGATATTCTTTTTTTATATTGACAAATCAGAAAAAGGTGAGTTATTTTGTTCTGTAATTATGAAGCTGAAAGGCGACCAAAGCTATGTTTAATTTACACAATAAGAGATGTTTTATACATTGTTAAAAATGACAAAAATTTCTTTATTATATTGTATCTTTTGACATAGGAAAAATATAACAAATATAAGTGAAATCAGGCAGAAGTCTCCCAAAATCTTTCTCACATACGCTCTAATACAGATGTTATTTTAGAAAACGCCTTCTCTGGCACTGGCGTTTAAACTTTGGCGTGAATATAACATCATTATTGAATCTATAGTATCATCCTTGGCGAATTGTTTGGCGACTAATCCCTGACATGCAGTTAATAGTAACAGAAAATCAAATGTATCCTTTAGACGCGTTTCTCCCAACCTGTCTCTCTCTCCAACCAAAATCACATACTATATTCGATATATTTACAAAACAAAATAACATGTAAACTTGAGTTATCAAGTGTACATGTTTCTGAAAGTACAGACCAACAGACAGCCATTCCCTTGTTAGATTTGGCTCAAAATTTGTAAGATATCTAGATTGTCGATGTTAATTCTGTGTGTGGAATTTAATCTATCTAACTCTCATTGTTTTGTAGTTGTCGTGTTTAATAATTTCCGAACAGCCAGACAGACAAACTTCCTCTCAGAGGATTTTGTTCAACATTTGATAGAAATCTACAATTTTGCTGTAAAGATCACATCCAAATTTTATCGGTATAGAAAAAGTTTTCTAAAGCATTTGAGCTATTTCAAAAAGCATTTTGAGTTATTTTTGTCTTAAACAGACAGACATACAGATGGACATTTTCCAAAAGTGTGTTTTTCGAACTTAGGGAAGTCTAAAACATAGACATTCGTCACAATCTCGAATTAGAATTTTTTACCGATTGCTGTACTTTTTCTGTACTACGTATACAAAGAAGTATTAAGGTTTAAATGGTATTTAAACATTCAGTAATTTATTGTTATTAATTTCTTGTAAACTCTCCGGAATTTTTTTCATATACTACATAATTTAAACCTAAATTTATAAATTTACACAAATATAATGAAAATTATTATATTCTGAAGTAAAAATTGAAGATTATAGTATAACCAATCTCAATTGAGCCTTTTACAACATTAATCTTCTCATGAGAAACATCTGGAAAATGAAGACTGGAATAATAACCAGTTCAAATAAATTTCAATCCACAATATGGTTTCAACATTAAAATGAAAAGTTTTAAATAAATCAATTGTGAAGATAAATATTAAATAAATAAATCAACTTCTATCATTTTTTTCAGTTTAATCTTCCATAGTAAAATTCATAATTAAGAAAGGAATATTCAAAAAAATTATTTTAGGAAATTTTTGAAGACTAAATGAAATAAGTAAATCCTTCAGCCTTTTATAAAGGACTCAAATATTTCTTTGATTCGTCAACTTAGAGTGATTTAAAATATACTAAATCCAGTTAAAAAATATTATTTGAGATATCAAAGAATATTATGGAACTGAATCTCGTGTTAGTAGATATGAAATTTGCTTGAATAAATTTATATAGTTGGAGCTATTATTCGTTTAATACACTTGTATATGAAACTTCAAAAAGAAATCTTACCAGCAGAATACCATTGCTGCTAATATAGATTTTTCCATAATCCGAAAGTTATTTAGAAGAAGAATTTGTTGAATTCACCATCCACTTACGGCAAATAACGCTTCGATAACAAATCCCTTTACTTTTTAAAAGAGAAATATGAGCCAAACAGCTGTTAGAAATTTTTGTCAGTGTTGCATTTACGAAGAGTCAAAGAATGCTGTCAAATCAATTTCTTATCATCTTTGAAGAGTATACTCTTCCTTTCAATACATTTCGAAAAGTGTGAAATTTTTAGAGTAACTCGACCGGATGACTTTTGCCAAACATATACAAATATTTTATTATACAACTTTTCAAAAAAAAGTCTTCAGCATTTCAGATTCAGAAGAAAGAGTGACTCCGTGTTCTGTTGAATAGGAACGATGATCGTGAAGAAAAGATATGCTTTTTTCCGAGAAAAACTTTTAATAAAATTTATCATTGCACCTGGTTGATTCAAAACTTATCGTTTAAAATTCGTGGGGAGGTAGTGAATATCTCAGGAGATCGATTTCACATAGGAAAGTATGCCCGCAAACTTCATTTACATGGACAGAATGGATAAGTGAAGTGAACGCAAAGAAACAGTAAAGTTAAGTAGTAATGACTGCTGTCTTTATTCCAACAAGGTAACGTACATTTGTTACCAGTAAGTGCTCAAAACTACGTCCCTTTATACGAACACGGGATTCACAGCGCCGTTGCATCAACCACCGAACATTTTCAAAAACGCCTGACATATCATGGATAATGCCTGAGGAATGTCTGCCTAGATATGTGGTATCAACATGGCAGAACATCAGATCATAGCACAATTGTTGCGCGTGATTACCTGAACCGAACATTTGGAGCTCAATGTATCGGAGGTGGAACAATCGCTTGGACACCTAGGTAACCTGATTCAACACCTATGGATTTCTCTTTGTGTTGGACCATGAAAGGCCATGCGTACGAGACCCTAATCGACAGTGAAATGGGCCTTGTTGCACGAATAGAGGCCACCTCAGGCATTGTCCATGACATTCCAGCCGGTTTTGAAAATGTTCGGCGGTCAATGCAACGGCACTGTGAATCTTGTGTTCGTGAAAATAGTCGCAATTTTGGGCATCTACAATGAACTTGTACTTTACCTTGTTGGAATAAAAGTCACATTCGTTAACACTTATCTTTACCGTTTCCTTGTGTTCACTTCACTTATCCCTTTTGTTCATGCAGACGACACTTGCGGACATACTTTCCTATGTGAAATCTGTTTTCTGACGTATTCCCTCCCTCTTTACGAATTTTTAATGATTCGTTTTGAATCACCCTGCATTATTCTTAGTTCATAATTTTTACGAATCCACGATTTTTGATTAATATTGTAAAATGCAATATACACAAAATTAATAAATATTTTAAGAACAAATTTCATTGAGATACAACATCTGAAAAATGTCCATAACTGTTTGAATATGAGAATTCTAAATGTTAGTACAAAAATATTCTTTTTGTAATAAAATTCATTTTTTTAAACATAATTTCATATACAGAGTGATTATAAAAATATTTTGCCAATATAGGAAGATACTCGTATATATATATATATATACGAGTATCTTCCTATATTGGCAAAATATTTTTATAATCACTCTGTATATGAAATTATGTGATTATATATATATATATATACGTATAGCGTACTTATATATATATATATATATATATCGTACTTATTAGCCTAATTTTAAGAATTCATTTCCTTAAAAATTTATATTTTATGATAGCGCATATAAGAAATACCCGTGACTTTTCATGTTGGTAAAGAAACGTGATCGCTGAAAGCTTAAAGAAGACCGCGGAGTAAAGAATAAAATAATAACTGCATTTTAACCAATAAAATTTGTCTAATAATTGATTCAAATCCTTTGTTATTCTTAGGAAATAGTAAATGTCCTTTTTTACAATTAACACATATCTTTTAACATCCTACAAAGCCCTTGTTTACCATATGTATGCATTCACCATAAATGGCACAGGTTAATCAAGATGGCGAAATAGGATATTCCTGATGAATTTTCATAAGTTCCAGTCTTTTCCTCAGCATACCTATTGTTTAGTTCGCGTTTGTTAAGAATAGTTTAACTTTGTGCAAGCCTTGAACCTTTATATACTGTCTTTGTCTAGGTATTGCGGGATGTTGATTTAGATTCTGAGGCATTCACTATAAACTAAAGTAAACGGAAAGCTTACATCTTTGCAAGAGGGAATTAAATTTCAGTTCAACCTCCTTGGTATTAATCATGCAAATAGATATGAATCATGGTTTCTATTTTGAGGAATGTTTTAATGAAACATTTTCTGTGGTATTATTCAACATAATGCACATTTGAATATTTCTCTTTGATTTGTTATATAAAACAATGGATGTGGGAATTTACTTCTTTCTTAAGAACTAGTCATGCTTCAATTCATCCTCCTTGAGTTGAAGTAAGTACTAACATGTGGCACTAATATATGGATAACTGCATGAATTCAGTAGTTCAGAATTACTAAGCAAAAAGAAAAATATATTTATAAGAACAGTTATGTCACAGAAATTCTACAGCCATTAATTTAAAATTGAGTGATATTCCTATGACATATATCGAAAAATAGTTTTACTAAAGTACTAATAAAAATTTAGAAAATTTTTAAAAATTGCGGGATGTTCATTGGAAAATTCTAAATATGGATATAAACTCAAATATAATATATTTTTTTAATTTTAAATGTCATCACTTAAGTTATTAATTCATGGCTTTTAAAGAGATTAACATTCGAGATTTCTCGCTTCTATATCTTTTATGATCTCTTACAAGAAATAATAATAATAGTTACTATTTTTAACATTTAAAAAATGAATAATTTATTTTCTGAATACTTATGTCAATGTATTTATGATTACTTTTAGCCGCATTTATGCATCAATTTAAATAATTTTTTGTTCAAATACTTAATTTTCAATATATGAACAAGTATGATAAAATATTGCAAAACAGTTCCTAATGCTAAATTTTGTATTGCGTTCAGCTATTGAATATTCTTATTTTTTTAAAAGTCCACCTGCACCAATAAGAAACTATATAGAAGTCATATAAACTCTACATACGAAGGTATTGTATGATATTAAGATGTTAATGTTAAATTCTAAAAGAATATATTTTTACTCATTAAAAAAACAGACAAACTATATGGAATTTTCTGTTTTTGTGAGAATTATCAGATTAATTTATCATTTTACCAATGCAGATAAATAAGAGATTTTCAACTTTTTTTTGTACTACAAATTCTTCTACAGATTATACTTTATTTTTTTAGTTCACAGATTATAACATATTAATAATTTTACAATATGTTTCATGTTAAAATCAAAAGAATCCTTTTTGTCAAAGGGCAAAAAGTCCGAACTTATACTTGAGACAAGTGAAAAAAAAATTAGAATTATATTACTAACATTCTGAGCAGCAATTTCACGTCAATCTTCCTTAACTGATGTCTTTTTCGATTCTTAATGTAATAATAACATTGTTACAAATCAATTAGGATAATTTTATGATCTATTTCAGCTGCTCAATTAGCTTATATAAAACGTGTTAAAATCAATGCTATTCAATTAGCACAAATTTATTTTTAAAGATTGAATTAATTGATAATCAATTATGGTAAATAATGACTAATCAGAGTTATCTCAGATAGAATGGAACCGTGATTCCAGTTTTTTTGCTTTGGAAACCTTGCATAGAGACGTAAAAACGTAATCGCTTTAATTCTAAATCACCCTGAATAATTAATTATGATGATTCTGAGCCACAATTTACCATTGCGTTAATGTGAGCATTTTTCTTCCTTCTCGTTTTCTGTGCAATAATATGTATCATTACGTAAAATAATCGATTTTTTAAGATACATAAACACTTTTTACTAGAGTAAGGAGTATTTTTGGAACTTATTCTTAAATTTTGGTTTTTATATTACATCTTTACTGGAGTTACATATAAAATACCCACGAAATTATGTGTCCCACTATGTTGCATTAATCCATTCATTTCACTTCAATTAAAAATTACATTTTTGGATTCCGTAATCACCTGTTTACTATTGTGATAACTTTTGTTTACTATTTTGATCTACATTTATCACTCTTTTTTTATTGCTGTATATGTTATTGATAATGAAAAACGTCAATTATTAAACCTGCAAATGATCTGGAAGGATACAGAAATTCAAAAAAAAAATGTTTAAATGTATATGAAGCGTTGCATTTGAAAATTTTTAATCAGATTTAATTTTAACCAAGATTTTAACCCATATTTCAGAATAGCGGTTATTTTAATTGCATTAACTATAAATGCTTCCTACGTGGGGTTTAAACGTACTAGTAAAATTAGTTTTCCATTTTTTTTTAAAATTATCTGCATTAACCATAGCCAGAAGCTATAAAATGTTTCATAAACCATCGCTTAATTGAAGACAAATAATGCTTTCAAAATAGCGTATAACTTTTAACAAAGATCATTTAAATAATCTACCATGTTCTTTATATTTATAATTTTTAAGAAGTTCTGTTATTTAGATTATTTTATTTCACTCTTGACTATGTTTCGATTATTTTCTATTAATTTCCAAAACATTTGTTATATTGTGCTATTTTCTCTTATGAAATGATTGATATGTTTTTATTCTTTTATTTTAAATTAATCTTTTTGTAAAAATAATTAGAGTACGGAAAAATGTCTTTGGAGGAAACATAGCACTTAGAAGCAATGAAGACATAAAATTACATTCTGAATTATTTTTTTACTAAACTAAAAAAAAATCGAAATGTATTATATTCTACAATTTTCTATTATAGGTATATCAGTGTTACATAATAGCAATGTTTTGATGATGTAATAGAAGAAAAATAATCTTTTATGAGGAATTTATGGTGTGAATACAAGAATTGTATTTTCGTATAGGAAAGAAAAAGCTATAATGCTATGGATCATTACTCCCAACGAGAGCTATATTTTCTTCTCTGACAATATTTACTGCCTAGAATAGCTATCTTCAGGCTATAAAAGTTAGTACGAGTAGCAAAGAAAAAGCAAAAAGAAAGATTTAGTGTTTGTAAGGATGAGAAAATGTCCAAAGAAGTGATTATTTGAGAAATAGTAGTCTTATCACGTTTAAAATTATGAATGTTCTTAAGGAAATAAAGCATAAAAATTCATATAAAGATATATTTGCCATTCTGGATTTCATTTAAATAATTATGACTTAAAATTATATGAAACGAAATCCTAATTAAATTGAAGTAAATTGAGCTTGAATTATAAAGAAAAATATGTTAAAAGAGAGTTTATCACTTTTTAAAGTCCTATTGAAAAGTATGCCTTTTTATTAGATGTATCTCATTTTAAACATTAAATTTTGTACATGTTTAATACATGTTTAAATCAGTTTTATGAATATGGAATATTTAGATAAATTTAAAATTGGCATGATTAGACCAATCAATTAAAATCAATATAGATTGATACGAATCAATCTCATCGATGTTATATCCGAAACATTTAATTCATTTTCATGATAATAATAAAAGAATGAATATGAATTAACAATAACTGAATAACAATTAACTGAAAAATAATTAATAAGAATTAACAAACGATTTCACTGAAGCCCAGTTTTAATTTCAGTACCTCTTGAACATTCACAAGATTCAATTTATATCTCTGGGATATCTTTAATTTTCCGGTAGATTATTCATCTAATTATTTATAATCATTTTATATAAAAATATAATATACAATTTGCAGAACTTCAAAAACTATTTGAAAAAAATTTACAGTCAGCCAGCGCAAAATGAACATGGTCTCCAGGAAGTTTTCTCGCGTTCTTTCTAATAAAAGTGTATTATTAATTACATGTAATTGGACATAGATATTTACGAAAGAACCTCTTAGACTGCCATCTTTTTTTTTTTTTTTTTGATTTTTTGAAGTGTATATGCTGAAATACTCCTGGAATTTTAGAGCGACAAACAGTCAAAATCTGAAAGGAGTTAGTTTCAAATGTGATACGCATTTACAGTTTGTATGTTAAATATGTGTGGGAAATTTTATTTATTTAACTCTCTTCATTTTTTTGGCTGTTGTGCCAGACTTTTCAAAAGGATTTCATTCACAATTTGATGAAAATCTCCAAATTTGCAAGAGGGACCATATACCAAATTTTCAGCCACGTATCTTAAGGGATTTTTTAATTATCTTGTTTACAAATAAACATACAGGCATGAAACCTAAGCGCAATTTTCGGATTCATATAGATCTGAAATCTGGAAATTAGTCAAGATCTTCAAATTAAAATTTTTGATGATCATACTTTCTTTTTGTATGCTTTGTATACAAGGACGTAAAAACTCATCGAAGAAATAAAAGGGTAAAGATGTAAGAAAAAGACAATCAGCAAAATATTTCAAATTTCGAAATTTTCCAATATATAAACATAACTATCACTGATGCCGGCGTCCTTGCATAAGGGTAGCGCATCCATCTTCCCAGTGATCTGTGCGTCCCGGGTTCGAATCCCGATTCGGGTATGGTTGTTCTTCATATGTGTTCTAACTGTGAGGTGTGTGAATGTGCCGCTCTGTTAAAAGGGGTTGTGCAAGCGTCAGCTAGAAGTCAGACTGAGTCTGAGCTAGAAGGCAGACTTCTGCCCTCGGGTGTTCAGGGGTCTTTACCCTCTGAAGCTACTGCACACCCTTTCAGTGGTAACGTGGGCAGGACATCATCAACTATCATTGATTATTTCAATCATATTCCTGGATTTACATTCATTTTATAAATAATTAAATTTATAGAATTTGCAATATTAAACTTATAACTGTCATTTCAAATAATGTAAATTATTACTCAGAAATATTTTCATTTTATTATGGGTTCTTTAAGAAAATGTTTTAAAAATATTTTTTATTTGTTTCTTTCTTTTACTTATTTACATTCTGAAGAATAACAGGCTGATGTTCTATTGTGATGATATAACTGCTGAGTTTTTTTTTTTTTTTTTGTATGTGTCTGTGTCTTTTTTTGTAATCTCAATATTTAAAAATATTAAGTCAGTTTATCCGTTTTATTCGTGTATAATTAATCTGTCCTATAGTCACCCAAAAAGATTTTGACCATTCTCTTTTTTATATTTTTCTATATGTGATCTCTTCATGTATTACCAATTATGATATGTAAGAATGGATAAAGTTTTGGACTGGCAAAGAAAGGTGCATATTTTTGAGAAAGATAGAAACATGTATTTTTTATCAATTCAAATTCTTCTTTTAAAGCCTTATTTAGCTGTTTCATTTCACCTTGTATTAAAATATAAAATTTTTGGTACGTATGGAAGAATCCATGATCAAAATTCCTATTTATTTATGTAAGACATCTGGCTTAACTAAAAACATTGAGCCTGCGTTTCGTATTTTCAAATATATAAAACTTTCATAAAAGTTTGAATTTTGCATTTTATGGAATAAAGATAATATTTTAAAATGCCCCCTCTCAATGTCGATTATCATTATTGAAATTTTAGGCACTCTGTTATAATATTAAGGAATATGATGAAAATACGTTTACAAATACAACAAAGCACTTGAAAAAAACAAATATTAGATGTATATTAATTTTTTTTAATAAATCTGTATATCAGAGACAAACAATAAAAAATATAAAAAGCACTCAATGATGAAATTTAATTTTAAACATAGAAGTTATTTTTAGTTCAAGAAAGTTAATCTGTTATTAATAGAAATATAATAATCATAAAAATATAACAAATATAATAATGGAAATATATAAATATATTTTCATTTGGAAATCAGTATTATTAAGTTTTATAGATCAAAAACGTTTAACAAATAATTTGAAGCTACTAAATTCTATTTTGCGAGAAAAATGTTGCTTTAAAATAATTTTATATTTTATTTTTATTGTTGATTTGTATTATAGTCTTCTGAGCACCATATCTTTAAAAAAAAGTTTAAATGCATTTTATGAAGTGAAGTTATGAAATTTCAACTAAAAATATTTTTTCCTTTAAATTCAATTCTGGATATTTTTGAAAAGCATATTAGAAAAGGAAAAAAATAATAAGGTAAAGAGTATTCATCTATAACTAATATATTTAATACGATTCGAGCCATATTATTATTTATAAGCCTTAAATGCATATTGCATGTTTCTAAATTTCCCATTCTAATATACAAATGGAATTCAGCAAACCATTTTTTGCATAACTTGAATAACATTTTCAATCATATTTGTTTAAGCAAGTTTTTAAAGAAAATCATGTTAAAAATTATATTTTTCATGATTAATTTTTGCTATTATTTAAAATTCCAAAAGTTGATCCACCTGGCCCAAAGAAATTTTCTGATCTCATGGAAATGATTCTCCTAATCTTCTTCTACAACTCTCTCATGGACATAAAAATACAAGTGGATTTGACATTATTTCCTCCTAGGTGAGATCCAGACAGATAAAAAGAAAAAAAGTCTATATCTGTCTAGGGGCAGATTAATTACAAATCGAGAAATCCCTAAGATTAAGTGCAAATATAAAGCATTTGATATGACAAGGATCAAGGCGAAGAAAAATATCCTGTAGTCTTATGTCACTTTTTATGCGTTTTATTCCTTTTCACGCTTAGTATGAGAAATTTTATTTTATGCCATAAAAGTAAAAGATATTAAAATATGCTTTTAAAACTCGATTATTAAATTTGTTACGAAATAATTTATTAAAGCCTAATAATTATTGTAACAATGGCTTAATTGAAAGTAAAGCAACAACTAAACGTGCTTAGCGTTTATTAAAAAAAGTCCTTATTAAAATTAGTCTAAAAATCAGAGATATTACTCAGACGTTTTGTCCCAATAATTGAAAATTTGACTTGTATAATAAATGAGATGGGATTTCACCGATTTCCCATCTTACATGTCATAATAGCTGTATCTTCAATTATGAGATGTCATAATAGCAATATTTTCAATATTTTTTGGGATTATCTTCCCTTATATTATATCCTATTTTATATTAAATTTTGAAAAATAAAAATGCATAAAAAATTTACTGCCGAATAATTATTTAAAGCCAGATTTTTTCATTAAAATGTTAATAAGATTATACTTATTGAAATTATCACTGATTTTCTTGATCACAAGATTTCTTCAAAATTGAAATATTGTTTCTCTGCACAACTATTCACATACTAAAGAAGGGAGTTTACAGATAGGTCGTAATGGATATTTAATGAATGCTGTCTCAATTGACTGAAGTGATGAACATTTAGCGATATTGGTGAAAATAATGAATATTCTCAAACAAGTGGTAACTCTTACTTGTCTCAAACAAGTAAACTCTTGCTGTTTCTATTAGGTCGAGCTCGAGCGTTATATTTTCGTTTTGAACATTCGATCCTTGTGAAAGGAACTATAAAAACTAATGCACACACAAGAACGATAGTAAATTAGTAATTTCTCTGTATTGTGATGTTGCGATTAATAATAATTTGATGTTTATGTGTAGTTGATTTCTGCAAGTGCTAAATTTGTGTGCTTTTCAACTATGTTTAGTTACCTGTGCTTTCGTATTTTCTTGTTGAATAAAATATCGCTGTCCATAATTAACCTGCTGGATTTTTCATTGAACACTGATAGTGAAGATTTCAAATAATATTAATAATTCGCTTAAACATAATTAATAAATAGTCTATATATATTTTATGAAGCCCTTTTTTATATAGTATATCATGGTTTGACTATGTTATATTGTTAAATGTGATCAATATTTAGTGAATCAGATCTAATTGAACTGATACTGTTCAAACCTTCCTACTTCAGATGCCCCCATTTTTAGAGCTTACGTGTATTTACTTCATAATTTAATTATATTTTTTCACACAAATTTTATTTGGGTATTATATTATTGTTTTACTGCAAACATCCATAAAAAACTTGCGTCTTTTTTCAGTAAAAGTAACTTAATGAAATGCGAATGAAACAAAAAACATAATTAAATGAATTTTTTTTTTTACAAATAATGCAGAATTTTAGAAAAAAAATTATAATCAATCATAATAAACATGTTGCCACTTTATTAGTATATAATGTCATATTATTTGATTTTCATTTACTTCCATTAAAAAATCAAAGAGTTATTTTTTGTTCTTTTAAAAACTCTTTCGGTAGAAATTTTGAGATTCAACGATTGCTGATAAAAATCTAATTTTTTTTTTATATAAAGAAATTAAATTTGTAATACAATACTTCATTTTAAAAACACATACAAAATTTGCGGAAATGTAGGAAAGAAAGGAAATTCTGTTAAAGAAATCTATCCTGCATTTTTATAAGGTATGAAAGCATTTTACATTTTTTCTTATGTTTACAAGATTTCCAAATATTTAATAACAGCATCATTTGTTTACTGAAAATGAGGAATTTAAATTATTTTTCTTGAATCTTAATTTTTTTTTAAAGTACAAATTCTATCTTCGTTGAGTGTCTTCCTTCTATTTAGTTTTTTAATATTTCTGTAAATAAATGGAAAGTTGTTTTTAAAATAATATTCATGTTTAAAACACAACATGATAACAACAGATTTAAAAATTCATCTTTGTGATAAAACTTTAATTATCACAGCAATGGATTTAGAACGATTATGGCTCATGGCAATTCGCATTATAAAGCCTCATCCTTAATAAATTGTCAATTAAACTTAATATTTCAGCGCATTTTTAATTAAATCAATGGGTTTATGACTTCTCTTCAATGCGAAAGTTTTCTAAGGTATGCATTTATTTTGGAATAAATATATGATGGAATAAATGACAAAAGCTGTAAAGTTCAGGAAACATTTATCTTAATTATCAGCTAATGATTTTCTGACTGACAAATAAACGTCTTTAATTATGTTTATAGATTGCTAGATTGGAAACTTAATTTAAATAGATTATTAAAAATTAAAAATAATAATAAATGTAAATTTAAATTAATAATTTTCAGCTAATGATGTAAATTAACATTTATCTTAATTATCAGCTAATGATGTAAATTAACATTTATCTTAATTTTCAGCTAATGATGTAAATTAACACTTATCTTAATTATCAGCTAATGATGTAAATTAACATTTATCTTAATTATCAGCTAAGGATTTTCTGACTAACAAATAAATGTCTTTAATTATGTTTATAGATTGCTAAATATTTGAAACTTAATTTAAATAGATTATTAAAAATTAAAAATAATAATAAATGTAAATTTAAATAAATAATAATCAAATCAAAGAAAATCTAACATAACCAATTAAATGAATAATTAATATCTCAATATATTTAAATATGTAAAAATATTTAATAATGAATTTAGTAATTTATGGTAACCTCATTTTATAATCCTGATATTTGTCATTCAAAGAATTTGAACTTTTATAAATTTATTTATTAGGAAACTTGGGAAAAATGTGTCTTTTAGGCAAGGTTTTTTTAAACAAACTTCCTGTTATGTCCTTTCGACCAAATGTTCCGAATCTAAACTTAGATACCTAATCGGAAATTTGTCTAATGATAATTTCTTTTTATTTCCTCTATCATACATCAACGAAGATCTGAAAAATCTAGAAAAAAATTAATATTCCAATTTTGTTGCATACTTGTTTGGAAGTGTATTGAATAGGCACGAAAAAGAAAATTAATTTTTTTTCGAAAATGTCATTCTCGAATTTAACCTTATTTTTTTCACTAATGATAATTTTTTGTTATAAGCTAAGGAAATCAAGAAGCAAATGTCTATTGTTCGAAATGTCTCACTTTTGATATTTGAGAAAGCGAAAGAGATTAGAGATATTAAAATTTCAAAGTAATTAAACTCTTGGCAGTCTCAGATCTTGAGAAAAATATTTCTTGTAAATGAATGAATTTTAATTTCTTTTAACATGTTTGAAGTTTTTGAAAATTTTCATAAATGTGGTTTCAATTTGCGGAAGCATCCAAGGAAAGTCAATTGTAAGCTGCAAAAATAAATAAACAAATAAAATAAACAATCCCATAATAATAAATATAAAAGAAGTAAAATTTGCAACAAACCCCGTAAATAAAAAATAATAAAAAAAAATGAAATAAAAAAAAATTAAATAAGTCCTATAATTATGGCAATAAATAGTATTAGAAAAATAGTGATAAATCGCATAATTAAAAAATAAATTTAGTAATAATAAATAAAATAAAAATAAAAAATGGAAATATCCCATAATAAAGGCGCATAATGAATATTTAAAAAGCTTATCAAAATTGTTTGAAAAGATTTAAATATGCAGATATTTTTTCTTCATTGATCAATTTCACGAATAATGTCTATATTTTATCTGAAGAATTGTTTAAAATTTACTCTTTTCAATATTTTAACATAACGGAATAAAAGAGCACTCTTGATGGTTTTGAACTATGTTTGCAATGATGCGAAATTAAATAATTTCTCAAAGCTTATATAATTAATGATATTTTCATTTCATAATTATATTAGACACTCAAAGAGAGATCTCTCTGAAAAATAAATTTTTACAAAATTTCCGAATATAAGAATCCTGAAAACTTATAAACTGATACTTAAAAGTTTTGGAGCTTAACAGCAAACATGTATAAGCAAAAAAAAAATCGTTTAATGAATTTCAGTTTCAACAAAAACTATTTATAAAGGAAATATGGCAGCAATAACCATTATAATATTCGACCAAATGACCTAAAAATGTTTTTCTCTTATTTATTGGATATAAATTACTTTTTTGCATATTTTTTCTTCTTTTTTACTAGATATCTCACTTAATAAAAATATTTTATGGCTCTAATATAGTTACATAAGAAATGCAACGACATTAAAGTAACAGAAAAAATTCCAAATTTATTTCTTTCGTTTTATTTAACCAAGCATATAGTTCATTACTGTTAGACTGCGTCATTGAGACCTCAAGTGGAAAGGTTAAATGAAATACTAATTCGGAAACAAATGCATTTAGAAAAATATTTTTTATTCACTTTGATGCATACAATAAAATAAATGATCAAAAAAACAAAAAATAGCTAAAAAAAAGGCATCATTGATCCATACCACGTATTAGCAACCAACATTAATTTTTCTGATTTTTTTTTAAATATTTTTTTTGGAAATGAATGAAAAAGGATGAAAACGGCAAGACTTTCTTAATTATGAAAGTGTGATAAAAGAATACTTATTAAACATTCGCTGCCTTGTAGTGTTTGTACTGCGTTATTATCGGGAAAACCTAATTTTCCGCCAAGGAAGGAGCCGAAATAATTTAATAAATCCTACTCCCGTTTGATTTTTTCAAAGCTTTTATCCTCCTCCAAGGGGCTAATTTTGTCAAATCGAAGCAAAAAATTAAAAAAAAAACTTATAAATTATAAAAAACGAAATTTTATCCGAAAAAAAATTAAATAAATAAATGAGCCTTCCTCGAGGGAGGTTTTTACCAAACCCGAGATTTCTATTATACTTTGTCGAAACAGGAAAAATAAATAACTTTTTTTTAAAAAATGAATAAGTTTCTATCTGATTTTCGAAAGCGTGTTAATCATGAATTCTTATATGAATAACTATTAAACCACTAATTTTTTTATGTAATTAATTTTAGCACAAACTTTTTGTCATACATTCCATGAATATTCCGGTATGGAATGACCATGTCTAAAATTAAAATAAAATAATAAATATTTTAATTAATAGGCAAATGGATGATGGTAATATTATTTACTTTGCTAATTTTTTTAGTAGCAGATTTTTAGAAAACCTGCCATGCGATCTACCATACAAATGTAAATATTTAAACAAATAAATATGATACAATAATATATATACACTGAATATGAATAAATATTGATTTTTATATATTTTTGCGCAATCAAAAATGTTTTTGTAACAATCGCATAATATTCATTGCAAGTAAGTTTAATTTACTTATGTATTAACGTCCCATTTGAAAGCCACACAATGGTTATTTTGAAACAAACCTCGTAATTTCGAGCAGTGGTCAGATGACGAGGGTGGCACCTGAATTGGCACCCCCTTCTGCAAGCTTCCAGGCCGCATTGGCGGGAGGGCGTTTGGCCCGACGTGCACCAGCCCCGCTTATGCGATGGTTTTTGGGTGGAATCAGTCTCGAAATTGAAACCTTTCTATTCCAAAACCCAGTCATTACTACTAGGCTACCGCGCCCCCTTTTATGGGAGTAAAATGTGGTTTACAGAAAGACTTAGATATTAAATCAATAATTTCACACTTGGAGAACGATTCAAATTCTTCAAGTCTTATTTCCTCGCATTTAAATATCTTTATCATTATGCTCTGCTTCAATGATTTTTTCAATGTTTCTGCAATGCTTTTCAATTCTTATGCTCTGCTTCAATGATTTCAATGACTTTTCTTATAATGACAATCAATTGTGATCGTTAAATAACAAATATGAAAACTCTCTCTCTTTTTTTTAGTAATTGTTTCTTTTCTTTAAGGACGGTTTTAAGTTTTCATGTTTGTTTAGAGAATTAATGACTTATTTATTTTTCAGCAATTAAATTTCTCCACCTGTTTTTTTCCCTTGATATTTCTTAACAATTTAGATTAATAATCTTTTGTATTCGGCTTTATACATAAAATCAAACCAAATGAAACTACAAAGATATCATTTGATAGTAAATACTATATTCAACTACTTCCGTAGTATTCGTGATTGTGGACATTCCAAACTTCCAACCGTGGCGGAGACCAAATTTTGGATAATCCATCATCATAAAACACTAGTCCGTATGCTCCTCCTGATGTCAAACTACCTGTCAAAACATAAAAATTCGGTACTTCCACAGCCAGTATTTTTCTCCTGACTTTTATCCAAGTCATTGTCTTTGGAATTATTTAAGAGTGTATGCTCCTAAAATTTTCAGAAAAGCACAAATAAAGGCACTTAAGGAAGAGGAAAAGAGATTTATAATCCTCATTCATATTTTTACATGAACAATGAGCACATTATGGTATAAATAATAAATATATTTGCTCTGTGTGAATTAATTCTTCCATAGGAAACAAGAAAACCTAATTTTTTTTATATATTATAAACATTGGAGAATTGTTTGCTTTCGATGTGGATTTTACTGACGTAAGAGCCATTCTTGGTTAAAATCTTCCATTTTATATTGTTAAAAAAAGTAATCCAGTGGTATAATAAAGCAAATTAAGAAGTTAAGTGCAGGTAAAAAAAATTGAAAAGGGAAGTGAAAGCTTTCTTGTTTTATCCTTAATATTGCCGGCGTCTTAGCATATGGGTAGCGCGTCTTCCCCGTGATCTGGGAGTCCTGGGTTCGTGTCCCGGTTTGGGCATGATTGTTCTGTCTGTGAGATATGTGAATGTGCCCTCCAGTAAAAAGGGGTTGAAATAAGCCCATGAGTGAAGCGTTAGTAGCAGAGTCGTACTCTTGGCCCTAGTTGGCGCTACTATGAAAACAAGAGACGCTCCCTCGCCGGCTTAAATCGCTGTCTTCGTAACAGCGGACTTGTCCATGGCAAGTGCCATAAGAAACAACAACATCCCTAATATTAAAAAAAGACATTGTTCGAAATTCATTTTTGAGAAACGCTCTTTTTTTTCAACAATAAATTTAATTTTTCAACAATAAACTGAAACTGAATATAGAAGAAAAAAAATGACGTATTTTTAAAACAAGTTTTATTAAAAAGAATCCAGAAGAAGAAGTTCATGAAAAACGATTTTCGAAATGGAGCCTGCAGAATGGTTTAATACCACTGTTTCCATTCATTATAAAAGTCAAACCTACTTTTATTAACAAAATAAATAAGGAATATTTATATGTTCTTATTTCTGTTTTATAATATTCATTTTTTTATAAATTAATATAAAATCAGCAATTTGACACATTTTATTTTTTAAGTAAAAACCCTTTTTCGTAATTTCTTTTTCAAAATAATGCCATCAGACTACAATTAGTTTCAACAACGGTTTTAATATTATTAAATGAAGAATAGCAAAGCGAAGGTATTGCAATCATCAAGAAATTTGAACTCAAGATTTCCACCAATCTGTATGCTTCATACTTCCCTGACTTCTAAAAACACATTTTTGGTGTTATGTCTGCATGTCTGTGAAAATGATTACTCAAAACAAGTTTGAGCTACGCAATAGAAATTTGATATATAGTCTATAGGGAATTGTGATGCGAGAGGATAGAACCTAGGACCTTGTGGTTCGCAGTCCAGTAACATGACCATGATACAAAAGCAATTGCTCGTGCAGCGTAGTTGTTAACTGGTTTATAAGCTTTCCCCACAGACTCTCCCTCCAGTGAGTCGGAGGTGAGACGAACGATATGGCTGTTGAGTAGTGATGTATTAGCTGTTGATTTTAATGCGCCTCTACCCAATTGAGTCTGACTACTTTGGCTGTAGTTAGATGGCGCTACAACAACTGTACGAAGTTTGAAGGTTCATCGTCCGAGGTCACCAATGTGGGGGACTGTGATGCGAGAGGATAGAACCTGGGACCTTGTGGTTCGCAGTCCAGTAACATGACCATGATACAAAAGCAATTGCTCGCGCAGGGTAGTTGTTAACTGGCTTATAAGCTTTCCCCACAAGTCTTTGCATCAAATTTGCTAATTTCTATCAAATTTTTACTACATTCATTCTGAAGGAATTGATCTGGCTGTTGCAATGTAAATTAATTCTGCAATTGCAAAAGTAAGAGGGTCAGTAGGATAAAATTTAGTAAACAGATTCGGCATCTAAAATGTAGATATGACAAATTTAGTGCCATGTTCGTCGATAGACGAACTATTCATTGGTCTATATTTTGCGAAGCATGTACACGCAATGACCCCAAAACGCGATGACTTAAATATATGAAATCTCTTGGACTGCACTGACTGCAAATGCCATATTTTAAATTAATACGGTTTAAAAATATGTACAAATGCAAAATACAAATTGCATCGCATTACTGAATCCCAACCTTTAATAGACAAAAAAGTGTTAATATACTTTTTCATAATTTTTCGGCAATTCCATGCCAGAGTGTAAGCAAGAAATTTTCAGGTAGATCTTTTCTGCTGATTTAAATAAGTACAAATATTATGAATTTAGGAATTCCTGAATACGATTGCCAGAAGATGCATTAAATATCAATATAAAGATCAATCTGTGAGTCTTTTTAACTATATTTAAGAAAAAGAATTTTATAATAATGATAATACAAGACAAAAGTGTTAAAACTAAAACAATGTTTTTTTTTCAAACTTTCTGTAAAAGGCAAAACGATTTTTTTTCGTGATTTTTCTTTATTTTGATCACAAATTAAAAAGTAATAAATTCGCCATAATTACAAAACGGATATGAGGAGGACACGGGAAATAATAAACGACTTCTAAACATTTCCTATAAAGGTACTATCTTGTCCTAACCATCAAAACCTAATTTTCTATCTAAGAAGAAACTAAAGTAATTCAATATAGCTTTTTCTCGCCTATACCACATAAAAAAAGAAAAGTAATAAAATTCAAAATTTATTTTTGATTTTATAACGATACAGCACGAATAAAGAAAGAGTGGATATAAAAATAGAGAAACACTTGAAAATAAAATAAATTTTCCTGAAGACGTTTTTTTTTTTTTTTTTTTTTTTTTTTTTTTTTCTAAGTAGATATTGACAAAGTGGAAAAATTAGGGAAATTATCATGTCAAATAACAATCATCAAAGACGAATTTGTTGTAAAGGCATATACTGGAATTTTAGCCTCATATACAGCAAACCGTTACTTTGATGAGATAATTTAAATCTTGTATCTCTAAAATAGGTACAGATTATATCATATAAAGTTAATATCATAGTATAAAATATATTGCAAATAAATATATACTTCTTTTTTATATGGCTTTAAAATCGTCATAAGAATTTGAGTTTCTCTAATCAATGCAATTGTATATTTCAGATTTCTGATAAGAAACTGAATTTGTGCAGCATTCTTACTGTTTTACCATGACCTTTGAGAAGGTCTCAACGCTATATATATCCTTGAGCTGTGATTCTGAAATGGATAATCCGAAAAACTGTGTGTACTTTTTTAAAAAAATATTCTCATTATATAGATTATTACATACAGTAGACTCCCGATTATCCGCGCCTGCCGCACAATGGTTTTTTTTTTTGACTGATTTTTTTAAATAGGTGCAGTTTTACAGTTATGCTTTTTTAATTACATAATACATTACAGTATTAAAACAGTACATATGTATTAATTTTTCTGTGTATCCTTGACGCCTCTTGTAAATACAAAGCACTTTTCTGCTTTCATTAACAAAATGCATTTTAGGTTAGTTTTGAGTGATATTCTAAAATATTAAGCGTTAGTTAAACATTTCCTGCTGTTTATTTTACGTTTTATTGTACATAAAACGATTTTTCAAAGTTGGAATGACTGTTTTCTTTTTTGCTATACCCGTTTTTAGCTTTTTTTCGGATTATCCGCGATTTTTGTTATCCGCGGCGGCCGCGCCACCCAATTCCGCGGATAATCGGAAGTGTACTGTATATGTATTTCAATCGGCGGAGAATTCAGTGTCGAGTGGAAATTTGAAAAGATGTGTTATCGTTCCTGTATAAACCTTGTTTCCTATATAAGAATCACACCTATAAAATCAAACCCAACACAGTACATATTTAACTTCAAAATAGGGAGTTATTATTACTAAGTCTTAACTAATCCAAATTGACATGAAAATATATTCCCAAATCAATTCTTTAGACTTACCTAAATGAAGTATTTGAAGAGAAAGTTCTGTAACATCGAAAACTTTATTTCAAGAGTTTGCTGAATTTCTATTTTTCAAACTTCGCTGAAAACGGAAAGGCATGCTTGAATTTATGTCTGTAGATCTATGAACATCGCAACTCAAAAATACTCAAAAAAATACAAAACTAAAAAGATGAAATGTATATACGACTCAACACCAGATCTGTAAATCACCATCTAAATTTTATGTAGTTTGTCTGTTTATCCATGTACAAATGAACCTGATAATAATAAAAAGTTAACAGCTATATGAATAAAATTTGGCTGAGAATCTTGGCATTTAAAATTAAATTCGTATCAAATCTTGAACTTTATCAGGCAATGGTTTACTTTTCATCTGTCTGCAACTTTGATTGCAGAAATATATAATAGCTCAAAAATATTTTTAATAAATGAAATAAAATTGTAGTTCTCTATCAAAATGTTTTAAATTTCAATATGTTGAAAAAAGTTTGGTAAAAAAAAACTTATTCGGTTTTTATACTACAAAGCATAAACGGGCTTCTATAAATAAGCATCTGAGAATTCGTAGCATTCATATTTTTGCCAAATGTTCGCAACATTTATGTAAATGGAAACTGGTAACTCCTTTGTTAAGATATATGCGAGGGATTTAAGGGGAGACTCCTCCTTATTTTATTCAGAGATCGTTAAATTACGTAGTGAGTGTGATTCTAATGATTTTTAATAATATCAGCGTCTATTGACAATTTATTGCAATTCAAGAGGTAGAAATGGACCCAATATGTTTGGCGACTTTTTTGGCAAGAAATAAAGCCAACAAATATTTTTCCATAGAATAATACTTTTGAAAATTCTATGAAACAGAGTATAAACTTTCATGGAATTAAAACTAACTGTACGGATTAAAGAACAAATGTTGGGGAGTTTTAAATGAACATTTTTTCAGATGTTTTCGCAGACGATTTCATCTAAAATGGAATGAAAATATAGTAATAGCTTCTTTTCATTTTCTCTGCTTAAAAAAATTTTTTAAGGGGACAGTAGACTTTGAAATACGCAAAAATGGACGAAAACGTGCAATTTTATTTTTATCGTTTAATCATTAAAATGTATGTTTTTATTCAACTAAAATAGTGTTGTAAAATGTATTGTTCAATAAAATAAATATTTGAAAGGTTAAAAGGGAAAAAGTTACATCTTAATGACTTTTCTCAAAATGGTATTGTAATTAGATTTAAATATGTTTGAAATGTTCCAGGCATCTTTACTTTTGAAGAGATGAAATGAAATTAATAATAAAGATTTCAGTTAAACATTAAAAGAAAATGTGACATGCATTTTATGTTTCGAGATTTTTTTAGATAGTTAAAAGTCAATTTTAATTCAGAAAAACAGAAAATTCCTATGAAAATTCAGTAAGCGTGCATAAAAATATTTCTAAAAAATTAGCATTCAATTGGAATTACTAAACCATACGCAGCTTTGTTCCAAATAAATTTACATTGCGTAATAAGTAAAAAATCATAGAAAAAATTAAAAATTAAGGCAGTTGGAATATTTGAATTTTTTAAAATTATATATTTTTAATTTTTAAAAAAAATAATATATTTTGTTTTAAAAGGCTTTTGAAGAAATTTGAATTATTTATATTTTAATACATATGCATAAAAAATTTCATAACCGTAACTGAATAATTCCCAAAAGCGTCTAATAGATCCCATTATCCCTTTAAACAGAAGAATTATGGATGTTCTTTTAAATACTGACTACCATATAAGGCGTTTAAGTCAGACAAAAGAGGCGAAATCAGTAAAAAAAATATCTCTATATGTAAAAATAAATATTTTTCCTTTTTACGAGCCAATGCAGCGTTTGTTTGCATTCATTTACTTTTCTTATTATATATTTCTTGTTACCAACCCATTTTCAGGATCAAAAACTACATAGTGGAATACAATTATTTTTCTTTATTATGAAAGTGAAACTGAAATTTTACATACTATTCTACATTTCAGAAGATAAAAATGTTTACGAATATTTATCTATCTAACTCAGTGATTTTTAAAGTAATGCATCCCTTTGTACACGAACAAATAGACCAACAAGCGCTCTGTAAATGGATTTTGTACATAATTTGATTAAAAAAATCTCGAAATTTTGAACTAAAACACATTTAAATTTATTCCGTCTAGCTTAAATTGATTTTAAACTATCGTGTTTACAAATAGACATACATACATAATGTTAAAAATATTCCTTGCAGAAAGTAAAAGATTCATCAGAATCTAATTTTTAGACGATTACAATACTTTTTTCCTATATATTTTACATACCAGAATATGAAAAATAAGGAATTTATTTTCTTGTCCACCAGTGATATAAATAATTTTCTCGGTTCCTTTCTCACAAAGTAAATATTATTTTTTAAAAAAGCAGAAAAAATGTTAAAAAAAAAAAAACAATAACTTTTTGTTTTACTAAACCAATGAGAAATTTTTTCTTAATCCCTTTAAAGTCCCTAGATGGGATATACAGCAAAGAATGTCTCCTACAATATTTAATGAAACAAAATTCATTTAAAAAGATTTCTCCTTCCGTGATGTTTGCAGTAAAAAATTCTCAGATTACTTTGAACGAATAAAAAATCCCGTTATTTTCCCCTGAATACTAAAAATAAGAATAACGCGATTTTTTACATACAGTTAATTGAATGAAAATGGGATAAGATTTCCTTTATAAATAAATCCAAGCTAGAAGAAGCGGTTACTTACAATCTCCTGCTTTCTTATAAAGTTTTAACAGTGTCATAATCAACAAAACATAATTTGATTTTAGAAAGAAACCGAAGTAACTCAATAACGCTATGTCCTCTACTGTGTCTGTATCATATGGAGTTAAAATGAAGGAGAAAAAAATGAGAGATAAAGAAAAAAATGTTGTTAAAAACAAAATAGAGCTTCCCTGAGGAAAGATTTTTTTTCTTTTTTACGCATCTTTGAATTTTCGTTTATAAGGTTGACGAAGCAGAAGAAATTAAATTGTTGATTTAGGATAATTTTTGCTCCGAAGGAAATCCAAAGTCGCGTTAAGAGTACACATAACCAACGGAAAATCCATTTAACCAGGAGATAAATAAAATTTTATTCATAATTTAACTATATTTTTTATAAATCCTTCTTCCTCCATCACAAAAGATTTGTAATATAGCATAAACTGAATTTAGAAAAAATTTATTGAAAATATTTAGAGCTTTTAAAATGTATTCCATACAATTTTAAAATCTCCATACATTTGAAAAATATATGCATATTTTTACGAACAGCAATAAGGTTGTCCTGCGCCTTAAATTTCCTGGTACGCTGGAATCTTTTATAGGTATTTTATTAGCTACTGATTGGATGCTTGGTTAATGACAGTGTTCATGGCAAAAAAATGGTGACTCAGAATATTCCAGAATATTGAAGATATTTCTATTAAGAATCGAGTTCCACCGTTTGTTCTAGAATATTTGATGCCCTGTTAGGATAGATATCAAATCAGAAACCCACAAACGGGAATATTTAGTAGTCGGGTTAAGAAAAATCGGTCAAGAAAGATAATTCTTTCGTTAGAATGTTGATATTAGCGAATTCTCTTTTGAGCACCACATGTTATGGTTGTTTAAGAGTAATTTGCTGCTAGTGTGTTATTGACTTTTGTAAGTACTTTTCTATATATGCTTCGTCTGCATTTTGTTACCTGCATTTTCTATCCTTTCTTGTCGAATAAATCCTCATAATCTTTTATCAGGCTAATTAAACTTTTCTCTGTATATCCATTAGATGAAATTTTTCCATGATAATATAATTTAATTTAATACATTTGAAAGTAAGAACATTGTGACATCTTTGCAGAGAATTTCATGATAATTGATAAAGTTTTACTTTTTCTCAGATGTAGAATATTTTTAAAGCATAGGATAGAACTATATACCAGTTGCTTTGAAGCAAACCATTTTTGACATAGAAGTCAGTTCCGAAATGCAAAGGGGTGGCTGTTGCACAGAAAATTTTATCTGTGAAAAAAGTAAAAGAAAAGGATGCTAAATATGAAATTAATATGACGGATTTATTGGAATTCAAACAGTACAACACAAACACGTGTAACAAATGTGTGTAACAGCAGGCAACACAAATACGTGGATAACAACATACTAAGCACATATCACTCAGAACAACAAAAATTTTAAAAAATTACCCTAAAGCTTTGTTTTGGATGCTGCAACTACACTTTCCACTATCGTATATGCCATGCTATTCATGAAATTGTTTGGCTGAAGTAAATTTTCGTTCCATTAAACTTGTGTTCTTTTCTCTATTTGCAAATATACAAAATATCTCAACATCAAGATTATAAATTTCCATATAAGGTAAAATACACCTTGACGATGGACATATTTGCTCGACAAGATAGATGGTATTGCAGGTGTGCATGACTTCTCAGTGATCCGTCAGAAAATTTCGGTATCTCATGGCAAAAATTCAGTGATCAAAATAACTGCTGTTCACATAGAATATAGCGTACTCATAATAAACGGTACAGTAGTGATGTAAAAGCTGACTTCTTAAACCCCAGTACTGAATATTCCCGTTTGGGTGTTTATGATTTGATATCTATCCTACCAGGGCATCAAATGTTATAGAACAAACGGTGGAGCTCGATTCTTAACAGAAATATCTTCAATATTCTCGAATATTCTGAGTCGCCTATTTTGATCCGAAATGCATAATTCACATAAAATTAAAAGATATTTTCAGAGTCAGTTAAAAATGCACCATACACCTTGATTGGAAGGACAAGAAAAATCATGGTTGGGGAGGTGCATAGAAAAGAATGAAAACTTGTAAGAGAATTAATATTTTCTTTTAATTAAAATTTATTTTAAAATCTTAAATTATTTTCTCTATTTAATAACGCTTTAATGTCATCATAGATCGCAATACTGATGTATATCTATGAGAGACGGAAAAAAGGTTTTCAGCACACGAATTATGCATATTGGATCTAAATTTTGGGTTTGCTGACTTCAGCTGAGCCGTCATTGTTTACAATTAGACTCTGTTCGCGTAGACAGTTATGAAGTCACTGGTTATCATGATTTCACAATTAATGCAGATGTGGTGGAATTATAAAATGAATCTTGAGATGAAATGATAAAATGAAGAACCTCTTAAGAAATTCTGGGAATTCCCTGCATATGCATCATCTCCATTATATCTTTAAATATTTCTGATGATGATGACGTCGTGTCCGCGTTACCACGGAAAGGGGGTGCAGTAGCTTCTGATTTCCTGAGCACCGAGGGCAGAAGACTTCTAGCTCATATGAAGATGAAACTCACCCATCCGCTTGCACAACCAATTTTCACAGGGAGGCACATTCATACACCTCACAGATAGAACACAGACTAAGAACAACCATGCCCGAACCGGGATTCGAACCGGAGCGCCCAGATCATGGGGCATATGCGCTACCCCTAAGCCAGGACGCAGGCTTTAAATATTTCTAATTGTCTAAATGTTTTCTACCTTCTCCAGAAATTTGTGAAACTGCCATTGAGACACCCTAAATAAAAGGAGCATATGATAGCAGGTATATTTTCCAATTTTCAGGGAAATTTTATCGGATAAAAACAATTTTATATTCCATTTTATAGGCAAAACCTTCTTTAGAATAAATAAAGTTTTACTCTCTCATAAAAACAATATTTTAATTCCATATTTAGATGCCTCCATAAGAGAAATCATGTCTCCCTTATCTCAGTCCCTTATTTCCTATCACCTCACTGTATTTTATATTTTAAATTGCGATCATATATAAATTATTTGTCAAACTTCTTATAGTAACTCGAGGATAAACTGCTATGGAAAAATTCATCATTTATTATAAACAGAATTTGAAGGAATTGAAGTTAATGCATGTGCAATTATGCCCTCTAAATTTATATGTTAGATAATTCCCAGTTAACAAATCCTAATTTCTTTCTAGTTTGGACCCGGGTTCTTTTGCAATATATATAATTTTAAAACAAATGAAACTTTATATTCAAATAAAGACAGTATTTTAATTTCATATTTAGATAATTCCGTATATAAATGGCCTCGAGAAGAACTAATCGTTCCTCTGTTGTGATATTTTCATATAAGTAAAATAAAAAATATTATAGTTTCTCCAAATTTCCCGATACGAAAAAATTTATTTGGTGACAATATTTTTTAAGAAAAATAGTCATTATGAAACTGATTATTTAGAAGGGATTTATTTTTATCCGTGCTTGTTGAATAAGTAATATACCCTGCAATATTTTAAATACAGATAAGAGCCAACAGTATCAGTCGGCTCATAACGATCCGAACGATTCCATTAATACAATTTGAAATATATAAATGAAATATAAGAGTAAAAGAAAATCTTAAATCTTCGGAGAGAAATCGCATTATTTTAACACAATCACAAAACATCTATAAAATAACTTCATGCTTTTCGAGTTAAATAAATCTTAATAAAATATCAGGGTTTAAAAAAATACAGAAAAACAAAATAAAATGTTATAAAACATATAGTAATTTAAAATGAAGGAAAATTATATAAAAATGAAAGAATATATATCTTTAATTGCTTGAGGTGATTTTTGATAGTGAAAAAATTTTTTAAGAAATCTGAAGGATATAAAACGAAAAGAAAGGGAAGAGGTTTTCTAAAAGATAATATTCCTTTTACTGTAAGAATAATACTTTTAAGAAGTACGAGTAAACAAAGAAAGAAACTAGAATCAAAAATATAGTTAAAAGAAAAAAAAAAATATTAATGGGTCTTTTCTGTAAGAACGCAAAAAGCAAAATGATTTTAAACTTATTCTTTACGGATGTTTTTGGCTGAGACTTTTAGAAGTATTTTTAGCAATATAATTAAATAAATTTTGTGAATAAATGAATAATTAATTTCTCAAACAGTAACAATTAAATATTAATTGATAAAATGCCTAAGAATTTCTCCAAGTTAAAAAAACAACTATTTATATACGATTTTAGGAGAAAATTATTTTTCAATTAATGTATTCTTAGCCTTTTAGTTATTTAGCCTTTTATCGAAAATAATATTTTTCAAATTAGTCTTAAGTAAAATGTTTGACTTCTGCTATATTCGACAGTATAGCAAAAATATAAATCATCATTCTTAGTTATTTTAAGTAATCAAAATTGCGCAGCTTTGGCTATGTTTTAAATTACCTTATCCTGACTGGAGTATGATACGTGCACAAACTGCTTTCTTGCTTAGGATGAGAAAAGAATACTGTATTTTAGTTCTGTTCGCCTTTTTTTTAATTTCCCTGGAAATGAAGAAATTTTTCTGAAAATGATTGTAAACTGGGACAAATTGTGTACTTGTGGATATGATACCAGTATATCCAGCTCTACGTTCACAACTGATTTGCTTATACAATATGCTTATTGTGCAAAGCTCAAATATCAAAAATGAATAGCAATTTTCAGTGAATGTATTGGAGGGGTCAAGATCAATATCGAATCTTCAAGGATCTATATAGGCCAAATGTCTTTTACCTTCATAGATCCTTGCAGATAGGATACCAGTTTCCTTACTTTGTCACCATACCTCGTATTTAATAACAGTAAATCAGGATAAAAAAGTCGATATTTTTACTATCGAATGCATGTATTATTCAATAATTATTTGATGTATGATAAGTTTATAAGAGTTATGCATGGCATGTAACAGTGTTCGCAGCAGTTCCAGTACATTCGGTATTTATCATTTGTTTCATTTATGATCTTACACATACATTTTAATGAAATAAATGAGGTAACTCAAGTAATAATAATAATTTAAGGTATGTTTCACTCTCTAGAATATATGCTAAACGAATGCTGGTACACCATAAGTAGTTATCGTATTTTAATAAAGAAAATTTAATTCAATTATATAAATTTAGTTTTCTGCTTTCAACTTGAAATAAAATGAAAAAAAAATATCATTAAAAGTAGTTTAAAAATAGTTAGTTACCATAAATTTCAGAGACTAGAGCAAGAAGAATTTTTTTCTGATTGCGAATTTCAAAACTATTCCTGAGTCATCCGTCCAAGTCTATTCTGAAAGGATCATCCTCTAAGCATAATGCGACCAATTTTATTTACAATTTCATTTGCACAAAACAATTCGGGTTTCAAAAACATACTTAAGTAGAGAAAGATTAAAATATTATTTGTTTTTTTATAATTATCATCTTCGACTCATTTATATTCATGATTCATTTTATATCAGCTTCAGTATTTTATATTTATTATTTATCTTAAATCATTTTTATAAACATTCACATTATGTAAATTCATAAAATTCATTTCAATTTCATAGATGTGATCTTGCAATCGCTTAAATTCCATTTTTAGAATTAATCGATACCTCAACCTTTCCTATCTTATCTACATATAATAATATACATAACACTTAGGTGGATTTAAAATCAGACAAAATTTCTTAATCGGCATTTAGCAACAACTCATACTTTCAGATTGTATACATGCTTGCCTTAAAAAAAATCTGAGACAAAGCCATTTTTTTCTTCTTGGATTTCGATAGTTTAAAAAGAATGACTTTATGTCGAACAGTTTCGATTATTGCCATTAGAGAAAATGTCAAAGCTGAAAAGATATGTTAAATGAAAATGACAGTGAATCATTCATAAAAAGAAATTACATAATAAAATTCATAGAAGCGAAAAAATTAGATAGGAAAAATTGTTGTATAAGGAATGAAGTTTCAAAACTACAAGTCTTCGAAAATTATGAGGCTTTGACAGGATTATGTTCTTTTACCCTGGCACGTTTCAGAAAAGAAAAAGAGCAAAACCACTTGGGCAATACAAGAGATGTTACCACGATAAAAAAATGGCTTTAGAAAATTTTTTGTATCTTCGAGAAATTTTAAAGAATCTACTATCCATCAAATGATTGATATAAACTTCTTGGAAATCCATGACGCACATTGCAGAAGTTTTCAATTATTGATTTCAGATTAACGAAAATAATTTTGATATAAAAAAAGGAAAATATCTAGGAAGCAAATTTCGGAAAAATGGCTAGGAACAGTCCAAATGTCTATATACCACCCTTTCCAAAGAAAATAATACTAATTCTGAATAGATTGAAAGTTTAATAAAACAATCAGCCTTATAAAATTCTAATTCATCTCATATGCTTTTTCTAGTCAGAGCTTATAGAAATATATAATAATTTAGGAAATTGCCATAGATTCATTTAAAAAATAGCATCATTTCAAAACTATATTAAAATGTGTAAATTTTTCTAAATTTTATATAAAGCCTATGAATTAATAAAGATTTCTTTTATGAGTTACTTTAAGTTACTTTTATTTAAAATATATCAAGTTACTTGATATATTTTTCTTATTATTATTTCCCCAATTCTTCAATGCTTCCAAATATAAAACATAGAGAATTAACAAAGAGATTAATGAAAAGTTCAATTAATATCTTGCAAAACTTATCCTCTATTTTGGAACTAATTGAAATTCTTTCTTTCTTTTTTTTTTGTTGCATTTTAAATACTAAAGCAGGTGACATATTTCTTCATTTTTGAATGTAATATCTATTAATATATTGTTACGAAATTTCCGGTGGGAGTTCGTTTGGATAGCGGAAGTTATATGGTGTGAAGAACGCTTAATCACCAGGTGGCAGAAGAAAATAAAACAACGACGTTTATTTACACGAAGACACACAGGACAGCACAAAGACGGCAACTATATACAGCACAGAAGACGATTATCTTCATCGGAGACGTGCAGCATACAACAGCATACAAAACAGCAGCATACAACAGACTCTACTGCAGACAGTAGAACACAGCTTAGTTCAGCACTAGCTTCACTCCGTCGCTGCTCCGCTTATCTCTGGAATGCCAGTTCTTTATCGTCGTTTCCGACTACTCTTCGACTCCACTGGTCCACGACTCAATTCACCGTCCAGGTTCACGACTGCCCGGCAGCTGCGACTGCTTCCTTTTATAGGTCTCAGGAGGCGGGGCTAGACGCCTCTCAACCAATCAGGAACGTTCGAGGCGTATCTCCGTTCCTACTCGACGGATCGGGAAAATTCTCGATGTTTCCGGTATAATCTATTTTGGCGCCAAAGTCGCCAAATTCATCGCCAAGTCGCCAAATGGTTGCCAAGTTTGTCTCGAAGCTCTTGTACCTCCTATGGAACCAGCTATGCTGGGAAACCGCATCACAGGTTCGTAAGAATATTATGTAGAAGCAGTTGTAACAGTCTCCACGAGATGGCGCAGGCGGTGTCAGGAAGAACGCTAACTCTAGTGAATATTGAATGAGACTAAAGAACAGGTGTTGGGCTTTTCAGGTTAAATGGCTGTGAACCGTGGTAGCATGATGAGATGTCTACACTGTAATATGTACCAAAATTGTAAATATGTATAATAGAACCTATATATAATCCCAGACAGCGATTTGTAGTAATTTCTTTCAGAGGATTCCCACAAGACATTCGCTCCCACATTTATATAATCTTTTTTATGTTTCTTCTAAAATCTAAATAAAAATCTAAGCCATAAGAACATCTGATAATGACGATGAAAATATGTAAAATATTCAGAAAAGGATAGGGAATAGCACTGAAAACATGGGTGACTATGTCGATTTTTTGAAAAAATATGGAATATTGTTTTTTTTTTTAACTGAGCTGTTACTTACAAAATCATTTGAATTTCCTTTCCACATTCATGACATTAATTTTTATATTTACATTTTGATAATAATATTTTTTTTTTTCCTTTTAAGAATTATTTTCTCAAATTTTGGCAGATGGGCTGGTTTTATATATATATATATATATATATATATATATATATATATATATATATATATATATATATATATATATATATATATATATATATATATATATATATATATATATATATATAATATTTATCCCTTGAATTTTAAAATATGGAAGAGTAGCTTATTTCTCGCTTTAAGAACTAGATAATTTGTTTCTTAATTTATTTTCAAGAATTTGAATTAATCTCTTCTTAACTAGAGGGTTTTTGTTTCATAGTAAATTTAAGGACAAAAAAAACCTTTTTACTTAGACATGCTGATTAAGGCAAAAATAAGAGGAAGAAAAAGAAAATGTTCTTACTTAATGAGACAATAAACTTCTGAATTTGATTTAGCCTTTAAACCATCGTTATTTCATTCAAATTCTCTGTACGATTACACAGTAAAATTTAAACCTTTGCTGTTTCTGTTCTGCTCAAGCGTTTGCAATACAATTCGGGCTACCTCAATCTTAATTAAACTTCCTTTTTCCAAGATTTTAATCAAAATATGCAGACCAGTTAAATACGCAGGTTTCTATAAAAATACTTTCATCGTAGATTTCCTCTTACAAGCTCCATTTTAATTAAGCTTTTCCAAAATATCCAAAATCATGAAATTTTCAAATATTATTAGTTTTTTAATCAGCCCGTCTTGTTACCTTGCTGAAATTGTAATTTCGCCTCATCGGTGTATCGCCGATGTTTATTAATTTAAATTTCATTGGCGATTGAACTGACAATGCACTTCTGGGTCATTAAAAGTAATTTATTTTTATTAATAAATGGAATGCCGTTGATTAATAGCAACAGAGTAACTTCATTTATGTTTAAAATATATCTATCATTATTTTGATTGGAATCACAATTTTCTTCAAATATTTCATTTACAGAGAAAAAAAATATGTTTCATTCCACCATTAATTTGCGAGCATTAAGTTCCAATCCAAGTTTTATGAGGCTTGAAATCATCTTTGAGTATACAAATAGCTTATCTCTTTATGGTTACAAAACTCAATTAATAAGTTTATTTCCATAAAATGCTTCACGTGCTATGAATTCAAGAGCAACTGCAACAGTTCACTTAGAGTTGCAAAATTCGGCATAATGAATGTTCAAAAGAGAATCGTAATCTGTATTTGGCTATTGTTTCGATTCATTTTCTGTGTTTATATATATATATATATATATATATATATATATATATATATATATATATATATATATATATATATATATATATATATATATATATATATATATATATATATATATAAACACATATATATAACATATATATATATCTATATATATAAGAATATATATATATAAAATATAGATATTTTATCCCACACTCCGAGTGAAGGGATAAAAACTGTCCAGCCAAGCACATTCTTTTTAAAAGATCCCTATAATTCCCTTGTCTGTGGTCGATGGGTTCAGAGAAATCCCTAGCTAAATCTCAGGGTATATAAGGCCAGAGATAATTAATTTATCCCTCCCTTGCCCTTCTTCGCTCTTGTATCGCTGGTGAGCGGAAGCAAATTCGCCCGCGCCTCTTGTCCATAAATCGTGCCTCTCGAATGGAAATAAAACGAAGTTAAAAATTCAAAGTGTCTTTTCTATTATATATATATATTCTATTTCTAGTGAATTTTTTAAAACAAATTTTAATCATATTTTTCAAAAATCTATGTCTTACAAGAAAAAAATAAAATTTAAGCTAATTTGAATGAAAACTCTTTCTAATCAGAAATTTGACTTTCAGATTATTATTTTTATTGGTCATATTTTTTCTATTATTTTTCTGTAATATTTCCAAAGTGGGTTTTCTTTTAACAAAAGGTTACATTTTTCCTAGCCACTTCTTGCTTTCAACTGTGTTTTGAATAAAAAACGAATAAAGAAACAGAATAAAAACTTCATTTCATTAACTCAATTTTTAAACAAATGAGATGAATTTTTTTGTATATTTTTAGTAGGATTTGTCAAATAAATGAGTGATATACATTTTGAACTATTCTCAAAACTTAAATTAATTCAATGATATAAAAGATAAATAATCTATTACTATATTTTTTCTAAAGCAATCTAATTATTAAAAACAAGATTCTAGCAAATCTGATTGAGAGCTATTTTTGCTATGAACAGAACGACCCCTTTCTAAATAAAAATTTCAAAAGAAAAGAATCTTCAATTTTGTTCGATAAATAAATGTTGCATTTATGTGCCTTGTTTAATATAATAATCATTCACAATAGATTGCACATTTTTCTTCAAAAATCATGCATTATAATTAAAGGTAAAAATTATTTTCCTTTCTCTGATATGTAAGTAATAATTTTAAACTGAAATATCAGCTTGAGGCTCCAAACTTTTCTTGCTAATACATTGCATTCTTTTCGTTTTAGATTGAATCAAGAACAATAGACTTGTTTCTATGAATGAAGCCTTGAATGGATACTCGAAAATAAGAAATATAAATTACGGTTTTCTTAACAAAAGGTAAAAGTAGCATTTAAAATTTTTAAACTAGGAACAATTAACTAAGAAAAATATTCCATTATCAAAGTGAATATCTTAAAGTTATTAAGTACAAGCCTAAAGGTATTTCAAAATAAATTAACTGATTTCAAAGAATTCATTTTATCCTTAAATAATAAGTTGAATAATGTAGAGTGAGATATATTGAAGATCCCATTTTAGAAAATAATTATCTAAGTGATGCTTTAATTTTTCTTAATCGTTTTTGATAAGTAGATTATGTATAAGGAAATTTCACAAATTAATAATTCAGGCTTTACCTTAAGGCTTAAATATGTTTTTCAAAGAAATTCAAATGCACGTCTGCAATAATACCTTCTACAATGTTCATGTGAAATTATTTTTTTAAATGGGACTTGAAAAAACAAACTATATTATTTTATAACTTTTCTTCATTTTCCGTTTTATGGAGTTAATCGATTTGACAAATGAGTGGCTCTTGCAACTGTGCGATTGTTGCAGCAACAGAATTCTTCGGTTTGCAAAAAAAAAAAGCGATTTTACAGTGCATCTATAATGCAAATTATTGCTTAGGTGCCTCAAAATAATATCCATTAACATTTTCTGCCGTGCATTTTTTATGAGCTCTGAAACTGCAATCATATGTTGATAATTACTTTTTGTGAAAGTAGAGTAAATTCCTTTGCTTTTATGGATCACTAAATCAATGTTACTTGTCTTGAACATACGTTCTCATGTAATAAAATAGTTAATGTCAAAGAATAAAATGAAAGCAATGTCATAAATTAGTATTCCTAATAAAGCTAGTTTCTTACAAAGCTAGTTTATGCAATAGTCAAGAATCCTTTTCAAAGCAGAAGCATTAATCAGAAAAAAGTAAACAAAGTAACAATCAGAAAAATTTGAAAAAAAAAAAAATCTGCTATCACAAATTTTAAGTTATTATATGAGAACATTGATAACTTAATGATTATTACACAGAAATTATTATTGCTTACTTGATGATTAGTACATTGATCATTATTACACAGAAAATCAACACGGAGGTACCCAAAATTAGATACAGAAATTGTTGAGAAAAAAATAATAAAATCGATTTTTTGCCTTATTTTTATTGGAAGCTTCTTTATTATCAAACATGTTTTGATGATTTTAATTACTTATAAATTGATTAAAAACTTTAATGGTCAATAGAGATTGAGATTATTTTTTGAACATGTTTGCCTACGTACTAATATATATATATATATATATATATATATATATATATATATATATATATATATATATATATATATATATATATATATATATATATATATATATATATATATATATATATATATATATATATATATTAAAAAATAACTTTAATATGTTATAGGAAAAATAAGCTTACTGCGATTTCTAAAAATACTTGAATGCAATTTATAGTTCTTCGAGAAGACACGAAATTTTAAAACTATTTGGTGCATCAAAATTTCTTAATAAAATTAGAAATAAAGTTACAGACGATAGAAAGTTGTCAAGGAATAAATATTATAATAATATTTATATAAAATTATCTTTTGCATTGAAATTAATGACGTGAGGAAATTCTGTTGATGTATATTATTCAATAATTTTTTTACTTATTAGCATATTAAAATTATGCTTATAAACATTACAATTTAAACAAGAGTTAGGTAAAGTTTTTATAACAATAAATTAAACCTTTAATTTTTTTATTAGTAAAGAATTATGCAAACTTCATCTCAAACTACATTCAACATAACAGATAAATATCCACAGTTTTAAGGCTACAGACATCCATAATTTATTTTCTCGAAATATTTATTGAATTCAGAATTCAACAACTATAAATACTGTTCCAACGATAGTTTGCTTGCACTTTCAAGAATACATTTACACCAATTAGTTCTAATGGAACAATTCTAAATCCTCATTTCAATGCGTACAAGGATTTTTATTTTAAACAGAATGCTAAAAGGTATCAAAGATTTATCCTCTTTAAAATCGAATGAATGTTATGTTATTAATAATATTTAGTAGCTTAGTTTTCTCATTAAAATTATCATGCATTTTTCTTTCAAAAAGTTGATTTTAGCAAATATACATGGCAAACTCTTAATAATTACTTATTTTTTTCCGTAACTATATGATGAAATACTCTTTTATGAGAATATTAAATTACATTTTTTTTCACTGAGCTATTTTACATTAGAAATGTTATAAACAAAAAAATAAGAATTAAAGTTAAATATTTACTCTAATTGGGTTCGATAACTTAAACATCTATTTTGAAACTTCAATACTTATCTTTCCGCTTCAAATAATTTGAAAATATTCATTTAGATACAAAGAAAATATTTACAAATGTAAAGGCATTTTATTATCATTATTATTTCTCGAAATGTCCAATTAACTTTAATATGAAAGAAACGCTGTAGAAATCAACTTTCCCACAGAAAATGAAAATAAAATAATGTCAAATATTTTTCAAATGAAGTATGTAAATTCTTGACTTAAAACTGCTCTTCTAATAAATGACGAAAGTAATGATCAATATTGAAAGGAAGGATATTATTCAAAGAAATAGTGAATTTTACTGTAGGAAGTCTTAAAATGTATCTAAGATAAATGTCAATTTGTCAATTATCTTCTTCTTCTTCTTGCGTACAGTATCTTGCGTTGTCAATTATCTAATGGGAATTTCATGATCTCTTCAAGATGAATATGAATTGAACTGATAATTCCAAATCTCCTTTCATTACCAGCTGCTGGAGAAATTCCTGAATATTTTAATTATCTTTATTGGTTTTATATTCTGCTATTTCTTGTTACATACATGTAATACTTAAAAATGAAACATTTATTTGTTTTGCATAAATTAAAAAAAAAGAACTCATAAAGGCCTAAATTAGATGAATATGAATCCATAAGATTCTTTTGTTAATTAATTTGAGCCTCTGTTTAATATAATGAAATGGATTTTTTTTTCTTTAAATCTGAAGTAATTTTTACTTTTCTTCCTGGATCCGTTTAATGCTTTTGGTGACCGATTTGTTGTTGATTCAAAATTTAATGAAAATCCATATTTTAAATGTTAAATCAGAGAAACCGGATTGTATCTATCTGCGTCTTTACACTTTGAATTTATTGAATTCATCTGTTTTCAACAGCCAGACAGATAGAATTCTTCTGAATGGATTTCGTTTCAAACTTCGTAGAAATGTACAAATCTGGTCTTAAGTCCATATATAAAATTTCACCCATCTAGCTCTAATCATTTTTTTTTTGTTTTCATTTTCACGGTCAGACAGATAGACATAAAGGCAAAATGTGTTTGATGAATTGAAGGAGATCTGAAACACCGAGATTCAGCAAAATCTCGAGTTTAGATTTTTCTTTTATGTTTACTTTCTCTCTTCTTTGTGTATAGAAAATTGAAAAGAGAAACTAACAATACTTATTTAAATAGACATAAGAATTAATGTACTTTTTTTTTCGTTCAACCTTACTTTTCCATATAGAAGTCATCCTTGTGACCCTGGGCTATTGTCACAACTAAATTTTATAAGTTTCAACTAGGTCTAAGGAATTTATTGCTTAAATAAAGGAATAAGAAATTTGATGATCAATATATACAAGACTTTGCATTATACATAAGATATTGATAAAAAAAGAATATTAATTATATTAGAAACAAAGTTAGCATATTATAAAAAAACACATTGGTTAATATGCACAAAAAAATTGAAGTTTTTAATCAAAATTTAGAATTTCAGAGTTCAAGTTTCATTTTTAGGAGAGATTAGATTTCGCTACCCTGACACAAAGCAGTTCAAATTTCTATGTTTGTTACTGCAAGCAATTTTTTTCCTCCAAATCACTAGCGCAAAGACTTTCAGCTAAAATAACTTGAATCATAATATTTTATTAAATACTCATATGAAACCAACATGCCAAATGACATTTAGATATTTTTAATGAAAATTCTATCTCGAAGTCTATAAATCTTATAAAATAAGAAATACTGAATTCTTAAGAGTTGTTTTAGGATCTTATTGTCCTCTATTTTATAATAATAAGCCAGTTCGAAAATTTTAATTTCTTTCAATATTGATTGCGATATACTGTTTTTTTAAATTATAATTAGTAAATAAATTTGGCAATAGTAGTATTAAATTTGAAGTAATTAAAATTGGTCTTCGAAATTTCGTTATACGCGTTTTCATTCGTTTTATTTCAGTCCCTTTAAGACGTGCAAATGTTATTTTATACTATATAAGGGAAAAAATATGTAAAAAAAAATGCAGAACAAAGGTTCATAAAAAGAGAGTACTTTGAAAAGCCTTTTACGAATAATGCAAGAATATCGATTTTATCTGGAAATAATAAGGTTTTGAAATTTTTGGAGTAATATATTTAAAATTAAACGTAAAAGAAATTGCGAATCATACTTAACTTAGACATGAACATAGTGAGAATGCAATGACTCATATTGAAAGGAAATTATATTTAAAAGAAGTAAAAATAAAAGAACACTTTTTAAAATTAAATAATGCGATTATTATTCAGAGCTAATAATCGCACGATTTAAGACTGTGAGTAAAAAATATTTAACATGGAGAAGAAAAAAAGGAACATCATTTCTTACATGAGAGGCCATTAAATAGGACTTTTGAAAATCCCTTTAATAATTTTTTTTTCTTGTCAGGCGAATTTTGAAAAAAAAAAATCTATTACATTTTCAGTTTGAATGTGGTAGCTTAATTTCCTTTCCATAAGAGCTTTCTTTCCTTCTATTGAGAAGTTTTGTCACAAATGTCACAGATTCCAATCCTGAAGATTAAATAACTAATTTTATAGAATTTTCTAATTTTTAAATTCAGAATTTTTAATAAAAATTTCAGAGCTCTCATTTGTATTTGGTACTGTCAAGTTATAACGATAAAATACGGATAAAATGATGAAATTCAGAGAGTTAAATAACAGATTCTTGAGCAGGAGAAGCTTTTGTCAAGTATAATGTATTTTCAGAATCAGTAAATGATTGCAATTTATATATAAAGTATTTTTGCAAACAGTAAATTATTGCAATTTATGTATAAAGTATTTTTGGAAACAGTAAATGATTTATTTATAACTGATTAATTTATTTATAACTGAATTTTGAGAACATTTCAACACTTATTTTTCAAATCTGAATGCTTAAATTTTCAAGAATGCTCAATTTTCAAATGTTGTTGATGAATGAATTCTCCTATAAATTTGTTTGAAAATTCCATTATAATTTACATTAACTTTAAATTTGAATGGGAAATTAGAACATATCATAGTTTTATTAGCTTTATGGAGTAGAATTTAAAATAAGTATGATTTTAAGATATTTTATTCCAATATATTTATAATAACTATTAATAAATTGAAAATATTGTAACAAAATTTTACATTTTTTTCAAGCTGCTTTGCACATATTATTCAATATATCTTAGAAGATTTGTTCAAAAATATCAAACAAATTTAATTAGATAACTTTATTGAATAAGCCATACGTTGTTTTTGTATTTATCACACCCCACATTATATATCAATATCGAAACATTATTAAGTTGTATAGTAAAATTTTAAAAAATAAAACTGTCTTGAATATATGCAAATTTAATTCCAAATTTATTAAAGTTAACTCTGTCACTCTTAAAATCATTTGTGTTCAATTTTTTTAGAATAGTGGAACGCCCGAGTTTCTCTTTGAAAAAGAATAAAAATTCCCTTTCGGACAAAAATCGCAATAATTGTTAGTATTTCTAAGGAATTGATATTCGAAAGAATCTGCTTAGATGAATGTCAATTAAGCAAACGTATACTCTCAGGAAATATTCCTATTTACCAAACACATATGACCGAAGGTCCCTATTGCAAAAGGTATACAACTCTGGTATACAATTAACCACACTTAACTGAAGGGAAGGGAAATTTCACTGAGTTATCTAGACATCTCGGGCACCAGACAAGGTTCTTAGTACGGGCAATTAGGGCTTTTCACTATTGATAGGGTTAGAGTCCATATTAATCGTTATCTCTACTAATAATGAAGTTGCGTGTTTATGTGTGTATGTTGGTGCTCTACACGCCATATTATATGATCTACAACTAGCAAGTTTGGCACATATAAAGAGAGAAGGTGTACAGAAGAAAGAATTTTTGAAAACTTTAATTAGAATTCAAATTAATTAAAAAATGAGCTTAATTTTGGGCTTTTGGAGACAATAATATGTGTTATTATTATTGAAAAATAAAGTTTACACCTTTTAAAAATGCGAATTTTTGCTGAATTCTAGCAATTTTTAAAAAAATGTTTTGTTGTCTAGTTTCCAAACAATGGATTATATGGTTACCTTTATATTTAAACCGTTTCCGTTGCTTCACCAACTATTTGATTGTTTTCTTTCTTCTATTGTTGAAAGTTAATGAAGTAGGATTCTATTTAACATTTACATAATTTACAAGACAAATAAAAATGTGAGTTTACGTTATCGCGAAATTTAGAAGATAGATTAATCTTAAATTTACGTTTTTATAAATGCCATAATATCATGGCATTGGTCTCCATTAGAAAGTTCTTATACAGGAAAAATAAAATGTAAGTAAAATTTTTAAAACAACATAGCTTTAACGTTAGCCATTTTGAACAGAATTATAAATCTGAACGCATATCTTAACGATTGAACCGAAATTATATATAATTGATATCTTCGTAAAGTAGCTGATCGCCGAAGAACGAGTGGTATATAAGGAAAAAAAAATTTAAGTATTTTTGAGATTATCAATTTCTGATTTAGATATTTGATTTCAATTTATTGAATAAAAATATTCAGGCTAGCAAGTCTTACGAAATGGCAGTCTGATAGACAGTTAACAATGATTTTCACATTGCTTTCTATTTTTACATTAGACTCCATTAAGAAGGACTCTGCCTCTAATGTCTTGTTTCATGTCTTTCATTGCAAATGCAGATTTCTTTGAAAATATTTCGACACAAATTTTTAAATGAAATAAGATATGATTTCAGTGATGGTGATAATTGGCCAAATATATTTTTTGAAAACTTGCATTTGATTAATTATAAATTATTCACATTTGAAGAAAGAGATAATCTACAAGAAAGTGAATAGAAAGAATTGTTATTGAAAAATTCGTTTTAAATGATCATTTATATATTCAAGATATGGATGAAAAACAAGGCAATGGCCTATGACTATTTTCAGCAGACTATTCGTTCTGAACGCTGAAAATTCATGTATTTTGATAGGCAACTTATCCTGTCAATCCTGTAAGGAATAAAAGGCAGTTTTTGAGAGTTATAACAAGATAATTAATTATCCACATAATAAAAAATAATCGAAATTCCAATATATCAGTATTCTACATTTTAAGAAGTTTTGCTGATTCCAGAAGAGATTGACATTAACCGAAAATGAAGCTGGAAGCATAGGAAAATACAAAATTTTTGGCCACTGAAGAAGAAAAAGTTGATATTTAGTCATATAATTTTAAAAATTTATGCGTGGAAAATGCACTCGTATTTTTTTATATATGCTCAAGAATTTCAACTGAAATAACTCAGCATAAGAACTGAGTTATTTCATGCATTATCATGTTTTAAATGTTTTATATAAAAAGTTATTTCCGCAATACATTAATATAAGAGAAAAATAAATATGATTAAAAAATAAAATAAAGAATATATTTCCAGGATCAATTTTAATGACAGTATATGCTATGAAAAAAAATACGTAGTGCAAAACAATTAATCTTTCTAGTGATAATATATTTCGTAAATGTTTTTAAAAAATTCATTTTTATAATAATAAAAATATCTACCGGTTATATAAGTGGAATCCTATATTGGCCGTATTAATATTTCTATCAGAAAATATTATTCAATTTTTTAAGTGTTCTGTCATCGACAGCATTTCCCCTGTTAAGTCCAAAATGTTAACAACCCTGATTAAGAGTTAAGGGCTTATTTTCGTGTCACCATTTTTTTGCCTTTGAGTTTTATTAGGTTGGAAAGGGAACGTTTTTTGTCAAAAAGACCATTTACTAAAAATGCTGTTCAAACAGAATCTTAGTTTTTGAATAAAGAGGGAATTATCTCTATGTAATGCCGTATAAAAAGATGATGGGGAATGTTCAACTTAATACAAATATATGAGATTTCATAATACAATTTGATACTAATTTGTGAGATTAAATAATTCATTTAATACTAATTTGTGTGATTAAATAATTCATTTAATATTAATTTGCGAGATTAAATAATTCATTTAATACTAATTTGTGAGATTAAATAATTCATTTAATACTAATTTGTGAGATTAAATAATTCATTTAATACTAATTTGTGAGCTTAAATAATTCAATGTAATACTAAAAATGAGATATAATAAATATTAATTCATGAGGTAAATAATCTAAGTGTTAACAAAAGGATTTGAAAATGTATACATACTTATGATTTATTTATTATTATATAAAAGACCATAATATGAATTTAGAGATTCTTTCTGCACATTTGTCTTTTCAAAATCTAATAATATCAGATATTAAATACATAAAAGTCATTTAACAGTATCATAAGTTTCCCCTGATTATGTCTATCGTTATTTAAAATTGCTTTATTCTCCAAAAGGTGCATTGAGATAAAGTTTAATTTAAAAATAAATCGATAGTAAAGTAGTTCAAAGTCTTAATATTGTTATGAAAGAGAATATCTACAAATTTCCTTAATTCTAGAATCATCTCAGCTGAATTTTTTTAAAGAATTAATTGCACAGTAAAAATTGCAAAAAGATGAAAATGACTTCATCTTAAAATATAAATGACTTAAAGCTATATTTTCTTGCACAGTTTTCTGTGAAAATACTATAGAAAACAGGCAACATTTTGATTACTTTTCATAATATAAAGCTCTATTATTGTTCCCTACATCTGCTTCAATTAATTTCAAAAGCTTTACTTTTGCTATCACTGTCCATGTAATTGATGCAAATTTGCTCTTAGGCTTTGTTAAATCACTACTTGAATAGCATTAAAAGTGATAATAAAAGATGCGTAACAAAAATTAAAAAAATAGTGGTAGAATAGATCCAAGAACGTTATTCATAAGAGGAGTATCGACAAATTTTCTTATTCCAAAATCATTTGCATTAAATTTTCAAAAGCATCAATACCAGTTGAAAGGAAAATTACATATAAATGAAATTGGTATTGTAAAAGAAAAATAATTTTCTGACGGTTTAAAATTTTTTCGGAATAATTTTCTCTAAAATTTCAATTAAAGCAATACGAAATATGGTTTAATTTCTCACAGCCTGAAGCAGCTGCTGTTGGTTAACATAACAGTCAAGAAGTTTACTTTTCTTGTCTGCGCTTGAATGACTGATTTATGCTTGGATTTAGGCATCTTTAAAACACCAATTTGAAGCAAATGAAAACCTGGTTAAAACCTGGTTTAAATTATAATTAAACAAGTATTTAAAAAATAGAGGTATAATGGTTCAAAATTAGAATCAATTTTAATGCATTTATTTTTTAAAATTTGTGATAATTAAAGAAAATATACTGCAAAAATTTAATTTAGGGAAAATGGAATTAATGGATAATAATATGACAATTTTTTGGTTTACAAAACAATATTATAATATTTCATGTAAGAATATTTGCTTCGAATTTACTGCAGAAAAACTGCAAAATTTCTAATATTTTCCAATTAATCAAATATTTAATTAATTCTTCTGGGAAAAGTTGATAGTATTTTTTCTCTAGTCTTAAATAATGAATGTGTAAAATTTGGTTCAAGTAATTTAGAAGATGGGGAGTACACACACATATATATACCTACATATATAACAACAAGGATTTTCATTTCCAGTAATATATAAATTATTTAATACGAAATTTTAAAAACCATCAATATCCCCAAGCCAGATGATTTTCCAAAGGCGTTTAGGTTAGATTAATTCAAAAATGGTATTGAATAGTGAAAGCGGTATCGATATTGAATATTACACAATCATTTCGTAAATAGCATATACAAAAATAATATTAAAATGGGTTTGAATTTGAAATAAGTATTTCGGAACTATACGTTCGTGCAATTCAACTTTAAAATATCGAATGCTTTTGACATCTAGAGAAAATTGATAAACCTATGACAATATTATGCGATACCTCTTTAAATTTTTTGCGTTTCATCAGTCAGAATGTCCCTGTGAACTATTGTGATTCTGTCAGGCGATCCTTTACAACGAAATTGAAAAATAATCTTTCAGAAGAATGAATGGCCAGCATTTGATGCATAAATTTCAATAAGGAAAGCGAGACCATCATTACAATAATACGGGAAACTTTAAAAAAAAATCGAAACAACAACATTTGAAGCTGTGTTGATATAACTCTGCCGATAATGCAAAAGTTATTTAAGAGAAAAATTTACTGACTTCACACTCCACTTATGGTAAATAGCATTTCAGCAACAAATGTATGAACGATTTCCTGGATATATTTAAGCCAAATGGCTCCATTGGGAAATGCTGCCAATTCCATATTGCAGAATTTATGAAGAGTTGCAGAGTTTTATAAACGAAAATATATACAAGAAATACATTTCTGTCACACTGTTACAAAAGCTTGCTTTTTAGAAATAAGCAAAACCGTTTCTTTCATAAATGTCTTTCTAAAATGTGAAAAATATCGGTCCAGTAACTTGAATGCTTTATGCGAAGATATATTTAATACTTTTCTGGGCGAATAGAATTTATTCACGAAAAAAAATAATTCATATGAAATTCTGAATGTATTTTCTAGATAAAGAAATTCTGTCAATTCTTGTGTTTCTTTGTGTAGAATGTTCTTACAGTAATACCCTAGCACAAGCAGCAGTAATACAATATAAGGAATCTCAGAATGTAGACGGAAACCTACTATTTTTGTTATTGTCATAGGAAAAGTACATTTTCTATTTTGTCTGAAAAATTTCTCATTTTGTCATATTTTGTGACGTTACATTTTCGAGAAATACAATCAACCAAAAAAAATGCATTTTAAGCGATCTATTCTTTTGTAATTGTAATTATAAGCAACAATAATACACTAAATAGACATCCTATAGCTTTGTAATTGCCATTTTCATATTAGCTTGCATAATATTTTATGTAGAGATGACAATTGCAGTGTTTGTTAATAGGTAGCTCTATGAGAGGTTGCATTGTATAACATAAAGCTATTTTAACTATATTTGAGATACTCTTCCATGAATAATATGTTGTAGCTCTAAAGTTAAAGGATTTGTAAGGAATATAATTGTCTATTCTGTATATAACAGAGTTTATAAATTAAATAACACGATGATGTTTGTATGTTAAGTCGTTCATATAAAGCAATTGAATCAATTGAAGTTGAAAATTTAAGGATGAAAACAAGCAGAAAAATTTTAAAATTGGAATTTATTGGGAATAACAAAATTATTATTCGTAAAGTTATTTTGCAATTTTAAGATTTTTTTTTATTTTGTGATTTTTTCAATTATATTATTCTGGAAAGGGCGATAAATATTTCCCTCAGCTTTATATCTTCTCTTAGAACAAACCTTTCATGTTTTCTTTGTATCGTTTCCAATCAATGTTAAAGTCATAAGAGAAGATCTGAACGTTTTGAGAAAGTCTAATCTAAAGCTCTATGATTTTTTACAGTTAATAATAATTTAGCTAATTTAAATTAACTAATATATTTAAATTGATTTTTTATAATATGTTTTATAAATATACATACCGATTGGCTGAAAAAAATTATTTTGCCAAAAATAATAAAGTTTGCAGGGTTTTAATACTTTACTTTGAATTTCCTTTTAATAATTTTGAAATGTTTAAAATCTAGTGAAATATATTTGCTGTATATTATTATTTTTTTTTGTATTATAATGTTTAAATATTAATTTTCCGAATTTTCTCTATTCAAAAAAAATTGAATTACTGTAAATATAAAGTAAGAGTATTCATAATAAATATTTTCACTCCAACACGATGAGTATAATATGGATAAAATATTCAAATTTAATCCATATTTAAGTTTTTATCTTACTTCATCATATTTATCATATTAACTCATTTCTTATAAAAGTGTATGAATAATTGTAGTTTTAGTAATTAAGAAAAACAATGTGGTTACTATTTCTTATAATGCATTTATTCAAAAGAACTATACTCAAAATTAAGCATTACCGAATTTAAAATGTAAACCTCTTATTTCTCCTATTAATTATAAGTTAATTTCATATACGTCTAATTAATGCCGAGGATGAAGTAATGCTGGTATTTTTTATGAAAACATAATAAATTTTATTTTATATAAAAAATGGTTGCAATCATATGAAAAACATGTTAACTTAGTAAAGGCTTAGCTTAGTAAGAGAAAAAAAAAATTGTAATATATAATATGATTTATGAGATACAAAACAAACTTTTTATTCCTTATATAACATTCACTAGTTTTAAATCTTTGGAACAGAAAATTATTTAACTAAATACATCATTCACATTAGGAATTTTTTTAAAAATTAAAAAAAGAGTATGGGGTTTTACATTCATGTTCTATTAAACAAAACTCGCCTTTCTCATCTAATTTAGCTAGTTTCTTGTCAACAGAATTCGCTATCTGAAAAGACATCTTAAAGAACTGAAAATTATAAATAGATTTCAGCTAACTGAAAAAAATTATATATTTGTTTTCGTATGTTCGTGTAAATCATTATTTATAAAGACATTTCATTTTTGCCAAAGTCACATTAAATCCAATTAAATAAATTTTCGAATAATTTTTTGTTAAATTTGGTTATGAATTCCGAGATTACAAATAGATTTAACACAGATAAAAGAAAATCTGAAGATCATTGATGAAGCCAAGAAGTTTGTAATATTCTTCAAATTAACTAATTTTTTTTAAAATGCAAAGACTTAAATGGAATTTTTTATAATAATTTGAATTGATATGCTGTGAACTGTTCTTGAAATATAAAGTTCCAAATACCCAGGAAGGGCTATTAGAAGAAGAATATCCCATATATCCCATTCTATATATATATATCCCATTCTATACATATATCCCATTCTATATATATGGGTAGAATATCCCATATATCCCATTCTATATATATATCCCATTTAATACATATATCCCATTCTATATATATATGCAGAATATTCCATATATCCCATTCTATATATATATCCCATTCTATACATATATCCCATTCTATATATATGGGTAGAATATCCCATATATCCCATTCTATATATATATCCCATTCTATACATATATCCCATTCTATATATATATGCAGAATATCCCATATATCCCATTCTATATATATATCCCATTCTATACATATATCAAATTCTATATATATGGGTAGAATATCCCATATATCCCATTCTATATATATATCCATTCTATACATATATCCCATTCTATATATATGGGTAGAATATCCCATATATCCCATTCTATACATATATCCCACTCTATATATATGGGTAGAATATCCCATATATCCCATTCTATATATATATCCCATTTAATACATATATCCCATTCTATATACATATGCAGAATATCCCATATATCCCATTCTATATATATATCCCATTCTATACATATATCCCATTCTATATATATGGGTAGAATATCCCATATATCCCATTCTATATATATATCCCATTCTATACATATATCCCATTCTATATATATATGCAGAATATCCCATATATCCCATTCTATATATATATCCCATTCTATACATATATCAAATTCTATATATATGGGTAGAATATCCCATATATCCCATTCTATATATATATCCATTCTATACATATATCCCATTCTATATATATGGGTAGAATATCCCATATATCCCATTCTATACATATATCCCACTCTATATATATGGGTAGAATATCCCATATATCCCATTATATATATTTTCTTACATAATATCTATAATCTATAATAAAGATGATTGTGTGAGTTTTTTGGTATTCAACAGGCCAAACTTTTTGACTTTCAGCAACCAAATTTGACACATAAATATTTTGGAGAATAAGGATATGCAGCAAGCTATTACCTAGGCAGAACGTACCCGGTGCGATGTGTAGAAGATTGCAGATCTTTATCATGCACCTTATCATGATGATAACCTGTCATGATGATATCATCATGATAAGGTTTGACAGTTGATTAGCCTGGACAGATGATACTTGAACCGTTGGGTCAAGGCATTCCAGATAAGGGACAGTTCCTGGCTGTGTTATAGCTGTCTGGTGTATATTTAAGAATTAAATCGTCTGTGCAAGCAAATGCTTAGTGCATTATGAAAGTTTGACTTGCTAAAAGATATCAAAAACTGCCAACCACCTCCTGCATGACGGAATGGCGTGGCATCTGCATTGTGTCACAATGAGACACAAAAGAGCAGTCACAGATAGACAATAATTACTGTGAAGTTATTTAAAACAATAGATTTAATTTAAATATCTAATTCGATTAATGATATATTCAGCAGAATAATTTTAATTTCTGTGAAAAGATTCATTTTTGAACAATAGCAAAGCTCAGAAAAATGTTCTTATATTTAAATCATCGAAATTTTAATTTCACGTTTTAACATAATGAACAAATATTTCTTTCGCAATTTCGTTGAATTATTTTCAAAATCTGAATATTAAAAAAATACTAATTTTCATACTATCTTCAATATAAAATTCATACTAAACAAAAATTCCTATGGCTTATTTGGCCGTTCATAGGAAAACGGTCATTTGACTGTTAGCGATAAGTTAAGTGTTAAACTATCAAGCAAATAATTTGGAATTTTCTAAAAATGTAAGTAGTAATTTATTAGAGAAAGATCATTCGTACAATATTAAAAAAATATTCAAAATTCTTTACTAAAACATTAGATATGTGTAATATATAAATGAAATGCTGATTGGAATCATAATTTTCAAATTCACACGTTTTACACAAATTTTATGGAATAATTGAATTTATATTTTGATTTGCATAACAAACATATTTTCATAACATTTGGTGGAAAAGCCATATATGATTTGTGCTCCAAACATGGAACAATTGAATTTATATTTTGTAGTACAAAACCTTTCTATCAGATATAGAATTGCTAACTTTTTAATTTGCAAATAAAGGATCTGAACATGTAAAATTTTTAATTAAAAGTTTATATCTCTGTTAAACTCATTACTAAATATTACGCTATCATCGAATCTATACGATCCTACTTGAAGACTAATATACAATAATTCTGTCACATATACGTTGCTTAAAAATAAGTATTATAAACTTTTCCCCATTTTCTAGCCAGAAAGAGAGCTATATTTTATTTTTAAGGATTAAAGGAGATTTTTGGGGATTAAATTAGAAAGCAAACTAGAAATGACGAAAAACGTTTTAAAAATATGCTAATAATAGTAATTATTCCGAAATTTTGATAATGTACTTTCTGAAATTTCACATTAATTTTGGCTATCTTATTCTTCATTTAGCTTTCTGCTTATTCTATTAAGCTGGACCTGTATTTAGAGTTTTATGAGTTTAGTTTGGAGCATATTCATAATAGGAATTCTAAAGCTAAATTGCTAATAATCAGAAAAGGAATACCCATAATAAAGTAAAGGCAAAAGAAAGAAGATAAAAATAACCATTGTCTCACTGCCGTGGGTTTAATGCGTTTGAGCAACAGAGTGCCAACATTCCGAAAATTTTTGTTGCAATTGGAACTGAAACAGTCTTTTTTCTTATTTATTTGATATAACTTCTTACAAATGAAGTAAATTTCTGTTTCTTTAATACATATGTTGCACATCATCTCCCTACCCAAATTGCAGTGTGATTTATATAATATTTATTAGCAGAAAAATAGCAGCTTATATAGAAAATATAAGATTCCATCAATTTCTGTCATATACATATATATTTAATATATATTTATATAGATGATACCCTTATGGAAATTATATATATATATATATATATATATATATATATATATATATATATATATATATATATATATATATATATATATATATATACACACACACACACACACACACACACACAGTGTGTTGCTGAATTCGACTGACAAATTCAGAGGTGATAGTAGGCATCACGAGGATAAAAATTACCATACAACATGGGGTCCCAAACGACGTTTACGGGGTGAAAATCGCAAAAATATAGGGAGTCGGAGAACTGTTGGAAACTGCAAAAAACTATTTAAGAAATAACAAATGGTGTTTCAACTATGAGTTTTTTTAAGTGAAAGCACATTCTTAAAGGTTATTTTTCATGTAAGTAATATGCCGATTTGATGAACCAGGGGATCGTAAATTATTGAAACTGAAAAAGTAGTTTAGAACCCTTATCTGCAAAAATATTACAATTTTAAGAAAAATAAAACATTACATGCCTTTTGTGTTTCAACTTTTAATGCAGAGAGTGAATTCTTGTTGCACAGAAATGTAAACACAACGATGGCCATAGCCTCATTAAAATTCTCGAAAAACGCACTAAGCATCATTACTCAGCAAAAAAAAGTCGCACAACGTTCAGTTGCAAAACAGTAAATGAATTTTAACAGAGAGCAACAGAGAAGGGATTCATTGTTAGATTGTTGCCATTTTGTTTCTTTGTTAAGCATTTCAACAGTTATATTACTGTAGACAATAATAACAACTGACGGCTGTTGAAATATTTTGGGTTTATTAACAATTGAAGTATGGCGAATAATTATTTCCATCTTAACAATTGAATGCCAATAGTCATGCGTTACAAGTTATGTGGGGGAAAGGAAGGGGGGATTTATATCTAAATGAATTATGTACTTATAAATATAAATACTTATTTAAGAGTGAATAAAATTTCTAAATGTAGTTAAAATTTATCCATATAGTTTGAAAATAAGCAGAAAATATGAAAATTTTATTTCCACTTCCTGCTTAGTAAATAGGAAAACAAGCACTCCCTCCGCATCGTACATGGGCATAAGAAACATAGAATAAAGAGAAATAAGGTTGAGAAAGAAAATGGCAAAACTTGAATCTTTGGCATATAAAATCGGTACTATATAGACCAAAAGCGATTAGAAACACTTTCAATGAATATTAGAATAATTTATAATGCCATCTTGTAAAAGAATTCAAATTATTTAAAAGTTAGTTTTCCTAAACTATCACATAATTGAAGAAAAATTATACTTCATAATAGAAAAAGAAATTATACAGAAGAGAGAAAAAGAAATCTTGTAAAAAATGAACTACAAGGCCAAGATTTCCCTTGAAAACAATTATTAGCTATATATATTTATACTTAAAATAAAGCTCAATGTGTATGTGTGTGTGTGTGTGTTGGCTTTCTACAGGCCAGGACGTTTGATCTATAGCTACCAAATTTGGCACATGTATACTTTGGAGGCCGGAAATGTGCACCTCGGAGAGATTTTTTTAAATTTTTAGTTAGAATTTTAATTAATTAAAAATTAAGCGAAATTGTGGCATTTTCTCGCTATAACTTCAAGAAATATTAAAGCACAAAATTAAATTTTACATCAAATTGAATTTTTAAAAAAACACAATCTTTTCAATGATATTAATGTTTTAACAAGCAAATTAAATTTTGAGTTTTAATGAATTTTAAAAAAATTTGTTCAATTATATTTTTCAACAATTTATTTTGTACAAAATAAAAATAAAATTTAAGCTGCACGTGGGCATTGCACGTTAATGGGAAAAAATTATCTTTCATCAATGCTTTGCTATCATGTTGATAAAAGCTCAAATTAAAAAAAAAAATGTTTACTATCATTACAAATTAAATATATAAATTGGTAATTATCAGCGCCTATTTGTATGAAGTAAAGTAAATATGAAATATGATATTTTTTGAAAAGAAAATGCAAAGAGACGTTTTCTATGATATTTTACAATATCTGCATTATTACTTTAATAAGTCAGCTTTATTTAGGGCAAACATGGTTTATTATATATAAGCTATCTATTCTAATTGGAGTACAACAGCTATTTTGTAAACCTTTTGTAATAGACATAAATCTGCTAAAAAATGGTCTAAAGGAAATAAATAATTATATTTTATATAAATTGAGTCAATAAATGCTGATACATTACGATTTCCATATAGATCCTCTGCCATGTGAACCATATCAAAAAATTCTTAATACACTTATATTTTAAATAAAAAAGATTTGCACTCCAATCAATTAAATGAATCACTAAAGCTGACCGACTTAAGAAAATTTCCAAGATCAATATTCTATAAAAATGGGTGATTTTAGATCCCTTCATTCTCAAAGAAGCCAATCATCTACCAGAGTTTCTCAATAGTGATTGGCCTAGATTATAAAAAAATGTTGATTGTTCTAATATTGTAATTTCCAAAACTTAATAAGTCAGTCAGATTTTAACGCATAAGATAGGAACGTTTATTTATTTATTTAAGAGTTGAAGTGTCAAGAATATTTTGCAGAATATGGTTCCGTAGGATCAAAGGACTGTCTAAAATTTATACTTCCTAATTTTTTGAAATATATTTATAAACCGAAAAAATGAAATATTATTATTGACAACTTTTATATCCTTATAAAAATAAAACTAGAAACCAAATTTTTCATTGAATACGTGAGATTTTTGTTGAATAATTCTTTGGAAAATTATAAATTATGAAAATTATTCTGTATTGATTGACCTAGATTATAAATAATGTTGATTGTTCTAATATTGTAATTTTCAAAACTTAATAAGCCAGTCAGATTTTAACGCAGAAGAGAGGAACCTTTATTTATTCATTTAAGAGTTGGAGTGTCAAGAATATTTTGCAGAATAAGATTCCGTATGTCCAAAGGAATGTCTGAAATTTATACTTCATAATTTTTTGAAATATATTTATAAAGCAAAAAAATGAAATATTATTATTGACAGCTTATATATCCTTATAAAAAATAAAACTAGAAAACAAATTTTCATTGCATCCGTGAAATTTCTGTTTAATAATTCTTTGAAAAATTATAAATTATAAAAAATTTTCTGTAGTGCACATAAGACTTCAATACCGAACAACTCTGCTTTCAGGTCTCATTTTTTTTTAAAGACATACTTCGATTCATTAAAATATGTCTTTATATTAATTACAATTTCATCATTTCCACTTTAATTTAAAATTGGAATATTACGAGCGCTAATAGAAAATTGGAGAGAGATGCGTAATACAAGGAACAGAACGACTTAAGGCTTACATATAAATATATGTGAATAATATGACTATAAAAATTTAAAGCTTAAAAATATTTTGCTGAAATACCCATTATGAGCGAGTTCCATAAAATAGTAATTAAACATTTTAGCGAACATTAATGTTGGTGAACCGCTGGTCGCAAAAGGGGCGGCTAGTATATAAATAAGATTTCAGATGCAAATTACTACTTTTAAAGAATCAAAACAACAAATTCCAATTTTTTTTATTAAAAAAAATGTTGGAAAAAATTTAGTTAAAGGCATAGAAGGCATAGAATAAAAATTGTATCCATTTGAAGCAAATGAATTTAAAGTGATGATTGATACATTAAAAAACATTTTAAAATTATTAAAAATGTAGAAAAGGAATAAAACATGTGTTAACGATTTAACCCTTTATTTACTGACGGAACTTAAAAGTACCATTTAAATCTGGCTTATATTTTCTTAATATGACAATTATTGCTGATGATATTCTAAAGAACACGAAGAATGTAACCCAAATAGCAAAAAGTTAATATAAGCTAAAAGTAGGAATTAAAAATATTTAATTAATAGTTAAATTAATTAAGATATTTCTATTAATTGAAATATTTTTCTTATTATTGATTATTCTGCAAGAAAACTTAACTACTAGTGCAAAAATGAAATTGAAAAATTGATGGCAACATAATTCAGTAAATAAAGGTTTAAAAGGAAACATTTTCTGGAAAAAGAAATTGTTGCTTCATATATGTTTTGGACCAGATAATAAAAAAATGGATATTTTTTCTTGCTGCTGCTCTCGGATTAGAAAAGTTTCCATTTCTTTCTTTTTTCTTTTTCTTTTTTTTTTTGTTATTGTTCTTTTAATTTCTTTTACACCGTAAGTAGAATCATATGTAAAATAATAGATAAATGAATTCCTTTTGCCCATATCGTTCTTTCCGTTTCTATGGTTAAAACTTTTATTATATCTGATAAGATTTCCTGTAGTAAAGAAGAAAACTTTGTGATAGCAATAAGAGTAAATTTGTTATCAAAGAAAAAAAATATTCAGGAATATCTGGCTGCTAAAACGTTTTAAAAGATTTGTATAAATAAAATACACTTCCATTGAAATCTGCAGGAAAATTCCAAAAACTTTGTTTAAATTTATAAATTATATATTAAAATTGACTTACTTGATTCTTGGTATTTATATAAGTGATTTGAATTTTCTCTCCTTGATGATAAACCTTTTTGATGGATGTCATATCTTTACTTCTTAAGTAATAAATATCAGAATTATAAATGTGTTTTAATATAGACTTCAAAGTTAATTGCATATCCCCTCCTTTAAACGAATAAAGAATTGAAATATCTTTTGAAATAAGACATAATTACATTACTGAAACAGAAATTAGTAAATTAAAATGTTCACATAATTTAACTGTAATGAGGAGGGAAGTATTCAAATATAATGAGAAATAATTTCAAGCATCAATTAGTACATTTAAATATTCACACTATATAATCGTAATAACAAGACTTGACTGTAATTACGATCGTGAGTTATTATTTAAATCATATAAATAATAAGTGAGATTTACTGAGTATTTAGACGGAAGATGTCTGCTTTTAAAAAAATGAGAATCAAGAGAAAAAAATTATGTCTTACTATCTTGAAAAATAATATATCAAGGTAATTAATGGTTGTTATAATAAAGATTATCATTTCATCGCAAATATACGTTAAAGTGATTAAAACTTATTATATTGGATTTTTAGAAATACTTGATATTTTTAGACTTTGGATTATTGAACTTGAATTTCCTTCTATGATATTCTTTATTACATTTCTTTTCAATTGTAAAAATATTTTCTCATAAAGTATATATGTACATATTGAAATTGAAATATAATATTGCTGGTATTGAATAACTATATTCTTAAAATCAAAGCAAATCTTTCAAAATTGTTAGGAAAGATAAGTTATTGAAATGCAATATTTCGATATATTTTTATTCCGCTAAAAACAATGACATGTGGAATATTTCAAAAATCTGAAAGGTACTTTGTATATTCAGAAAAATATATTGCCAATATCAGTGGTTTTGGATTTAAATCTTATCTCTATCAAATTTAAACCACATATAATCGAAATGAAATTCAAATATGATTCAAATGTCAAAATGAAATTATGTTTCCAGTAAAGTATTTTTCTACGATTCCAAAATATAATTTAGGTTCTTAATTTGGAAAAGAAATACGGCAAAATTCGAAATGCCTGAAAACATATGGAAAAGGTTGAATTGTTCCGTTAGAGATTTTGTATTCCTCTGCACCGATTTATTTTTTTCTTACATTTATTACATGATGACAGTTTTGAAATATTGTGAATATTTCTGTAAATTGGAAAAACATGCTTTTTCACCCCTTCAAATACGAATTCAAAAAAAATGTCGTTATTTTAAAAAGAAAGTATTCATACACTGGACATACATTAGTGCCAAGGGACACACCTTCAATAACTGAAACTGCGAAATGCGTCTCCGCTTTCCACTGAGAAAACAAACAAAACTTTTTCAATTCATTCCAGGAAAATATGTATGCAGTTCTATTATTTTTATATACATTTTAAAACCTTTTTTATTGTGTTTCCAGCTTGGTCAACAGAGTTTAACCATATGTCATAATGTATCAAATCATTCTTTTAAAGCTTTTGTTACGATAATATATTTGAGTTGATCAACAAGTACCTTCTAGAATTAGGCATATTAATTTTAGCCAATCACACACAATTAGTTTCCCAACGTCTCACAATCCTCAACACTTTTATTCTTTTTTATATTACACTATCATAACAGCATTCAACAAAATATGCAAATGAAAAATTAAAATTGTGAAGATAAAAATGCCTTGAAATTCGGAGTCATCGATCTTTGAGATTGGAAATGTAATTTCCTCTCATTAACGATGTATGTTTGAAGTCAAACTTTCATTAGCACGGCATCATCATTGATGACGTAATTTCTTTCAAAGCCTTTGTATGAATCAAAAATTGGCATAATAGAATCATAGTTGGGTCAGGATAATTATGTCTCTTTGTTGTACTGCTTCTTTTAAATACATATGCATGGTATCCGCTGTTGGAGACTAATTATTCGTCAACCGTATTAATAGAAATAATGTAATAATGCCAAGCGACTTCAAATGAAATAAATTATAACACATTGGATGAAAATAATATTTTAAACTATACATGCTTAATAAACATAAATGCCTCTAACTTATTAATTTTCTATTCAAAGTAGCGAAAATAAGTTGGAAAGAACCGTGCAGATGCCGAGACTTGAGGTTATATCAAAGTTTATTTTTTCGATAATTCAAGAAGATGATGGGTGTACGAAGACATCTGACCTTTGTTGACGAATCCAAATGTCATGAACACTATAAGAAAATAAAAATTTACTAAATTGCTACAAAAAATAAGGCAGGAATACCCTGCCATAGATATTGTAATATATATATATATATATATACAGTTTTTTTTTTTAGGTTTCACTCAAAAATAGTACGTACTTAATGAAGGACGGGGGATTAGTTCAGTCATATTAACGTCCCGTTGTAAAACAACACTGGGGCTATTTTGGGACGGACTTCGTAATTTTGAACCGCGGTCAGATGACGAGGACGACCCTCTCTACGCCACACCACACCAGCGGGAGGACGTTTGGCATGACGGATTTAACGTGCAACAGACCTCCTTACACGACGGTTCTTCGGTGAAATAGGGTCTCGAACCTGAAACCTTACGGCTCACAAGCCGAGACCTTACCACCAGGCCACTGCGGCCTTTAATGAAGGACGGAAATCATAAAGAATTTATTTAGTGGTCATAAATTTGAAATGAAATAAAAACTCTTAAAAATGTTACAGTAGTTGGAACAGGAAATTGGTAGTTTTCTTCAAATAAAGTGAAAAATTGTTGCTAATATTTAAAAGTTCCAAATTTTATTAAAAATGCATTAAAAATGAAGCAACCTTTTGATGTTTTTCAGATATATCAACCAAAAATAGTTCATGTCGAAAATGATTTCTGTACTAACTTAAAACTCAAAAAGTCATCTTTTCTTAAGATGTCAGTTTGGTTTTAGTATAATTTTTCTTTAATATTAATTTTTTTAAAATGTGCTTTATACAAAAACCCCAACATGATTTTTATTCTTACTGCGAGATTCAAACTAATTTCATTGTTCTATACAACCACTCATTCGAGTGCTTTTTAGCGTTAGAATTTAAATTTAAAAAAAAAAAATTCTTTCTTTGGATACTAATTCTAAAGTAAGAATAGCGCCAAATATTGCATGTGCGTCTAAAACCCCAATATAAATCCATATGTTTGAAGTAGAGCTTTCACTTCCGTATTTATTTCGTAGTGTATTCATATTATAATTTGCATTTACAGTAATTTGTAGAAGTGTAATTACATTTATATTTTCTAGTTCAGAAACTACATTCCATATTTCATAATCTATCTACAAAATTTAAAGCAAATCACTTGATAATCCTCTAATTGATTTATAATTTTTTAGCCAAAAAAGGCTTTATTTCAAATTTTAAAAACAGTCACTAAAATTGTATATTTTGGTTTCATAGATGTTTTTTCAATCTTTTATATGCAGAATAAAAACATGTAACTACTTTAGAGTGCTGTTCAAAAATTCCATCTCAGACATAGCTACATACATTAATAAATAAATCACATATATACTAAATCCTCATGGTATATATTTTGTAAAGATAAAGATGCTTCATCTAATTTATTGGCAAATCTATTCTCTATTCTAATAAGCTGGTACAAACAGAAGACCAGTTTATTTTCTGTAAACACACGAGTTAATTGTTGCCATATTTTAAAAATAAATATTTCACAAACAGTAGCAACCTCCCGTCAACATCTTCTTGACACGATTATAGTTCCCTTCTGCATCTATAAATAACAAAGGAAGCATGGATGACACGAAGATTAAACCCTTCAAATTAAAATGTCAAAATTTGAGAAGATGTGAAGTCAGTAATTGACCGAACTTTTCATGGCATGCGAACATTAGGATTTATTTCTTACTAAAATGAATTATTTGATATAGTGATAGTTTCTTTAAGCAGGTAGTACATATTTCTCCAATAATATATAGTAAATATTATGTGCTCTAATAGCACTTCCATTCACAAACTATTCGCAGTACTTAAGATGACTAAACAGTAATGGTGAACGTAATTAAATTTTTATTTTACTTTAAGTATGAATAATTAAGAGTTTCAACTATTACGTAGAAAAGTAAAAAAAACCATAAAAATATGAACATATATAGTTATGAATAATTATTGGCCACATTCTTATTTTTAAACTGAATACTAAAAACGTTTGAAAATTTAAGATGAATATCAAATTTGCAAAAAAAAAAAAAAAAATATGAGCCTCTTTGCAAACTTGTTTTTTTATTGATATTTTCATCTAATTTTAATTTATAATTTTTTTTTATTTTCTATTATAATCTAAGAGGGAAAAATGACGTAGATACTTTTACAATGCTTTAGTTGTGGATTCACCGTTCTTACAGATAAGTTTAATAAGTAATATTTGATTCGGTAATGATAGCATATTACTAGCATCGAATGACGAATCCATTTCCAGCCTTGTGTATTTTAACTATCCTGAATTGCATAACCCGTCATGGTTTAAAGTGCGAGCGCCATCTATCAGTAATCTTTTGAATCCTTTTAATAGGGGGGGAAATGCAAAGACTTTTTGAACATATTCCCGTAAACGGCAATTTTATTTCCAGTATCATTTTTTTTAATTATTATTATGATCATTTCTGTAAGTCCTCACTAATTTATGTCGCATCCTGTACAAGCGTCTTAGTATATACGTCCAATGATAGGAAAAATAAACCAATAAAAAGTGTTATAGAATGGCTTTGATCTTTTCCTGTGCTAATGAATAAAGAAAAAATTTTATGTGACATATTTACAATAGGAGTAGTTTTGATTAATGTAAATAATAAATTCCACATATAAAACAAATGATTTCTAAAAAAAGTTAAATAAATTATCCATAAGAACACGGGCAGATTTTTTTTTTTTTTTTTTTGCCTGCATAGAAGGTGATAAAGAAACATTTGACAATTTGTACTCTATTATACGATTAGTAAATACTGAATCACAATAGAAGTGATGTTTTCAATTAATGATATAAAACAACTTATGTTCATTATTAGATACGAATGTCATGATAAATCAAGTTTATTGACACCTGTTGGAAAATTTAAATTTTTAAATACAGTTAATGAGGGAAATTAGGGAGATTGTATGCTGTCAATTAAATTCAAGTCCCCATTAAATTGCAAGGGATATAAAAGTTTACGAAAAGATATTTTTGGGAATAATTTTAAACAGTAATTTAAACTTTAAGAGCTTTTCAACAAAGTCTATTTCCACTTTTAACAACTGGATTTCTTTTTACGTTCAGAACTATTTGTGACATTTGAAAGTTGAATCGTTTCATGGTCAAAAATTATTAACTTCATTTTAGAACATATCGCTAGTTACTTTTATTATTTTCATAAGAAAGGATTTCTGAATTGTAAGTCATTAAATGAAGTGTCAATCAGGAAAAGATTTAATGAGCATCAAAACACATTAATTTCATAAACACTCGTTTTGTACTCAAATCCATATTTACGAAATATTTGAGGATAAAATGCAAAAAGGTAAAATTTCAAAATAAATTGGTTTCATTTTCTGTTATTATTTGATGTCCAATTAGAATGAATTCTATTCTGAAATCTTTAACCATTCATAAAATGTTTTCACAATAAAATTATAAGTATGTAGAGCATTTTTAAAGGAAAAATCTAATAATAACAGGGACAAACAATTAATAAATTTTAGGCATTGATTTACTTGTATATGATGAAGTTGGAATTTTAAAAAACAATTCTGTATATTCTGTTTGGAAAGCGGTTTAAACTGTTTGAGAATAGGAAAACATCTAAAATTATTTTTTCTTTTCTAGATAAAAGAATATCTGATTTACTTATTAAACTTGAAAAATATTTTATTTTTTATAATTATAAAAGGAATTATCTGTATTTTAGGGAAAGTAAACAAGGCTCCTTTGAAAATCTAAGAAATATCAATCTATTTACATTTTTTAGAATTAGGTTTATTGGCTGATAACAAATTTATGATGAAGTAAGCAAACTTCATGCTTAAAATATTTCTAAAATTGTTTTGCTTCCAATTTATTCTATGATTCCTGATTCCTCGACCATGACAAAAAATAGGTACAAAACTTGTGGCTTCTAAAATAAAGAAAGAAAAAAGAAAGAAACAATTTTGCTGTCAAAATAATAGACCTTAAGCTGAAATAAGATGCTTTCATTAAAAAAAATCGATCATATATAATTCCCGAAATTAAAATTTGTGTTTTATTTTGTTTTCTACTGGCACAGTTTTTCTTCCGTTTTCTTCAATTTCCAAGTTATTATGCATTAATTTTCTTCAAATATTACATATAAGGAAAAAGAATGAAAAATATTTTTTCTATACAAAATTTAATATATTTTTCTATTCTGATATTAAGTTCATTTTTAGGAATTTTTTTATAATTTTTAAAAATTTGTTTTAATTTTTATGTTATTTCTTTTTGTTTTTCAAAGCTTCTTATTATTCCTTCACCTAATATGCATTGATAGTTGTTGAACATGTTAGTAAAATCAATTTTTTGTAACGAATTCTTTATTTTTTGCTCTTACATTTGGTCATTTATAGATAGTAATCTCAATTAAATTCAAAGTCATTTTATCAAAATAATTATTGATTATTTAAATTTAAAAGAAATAAAAGGTAGGTAATTCATTTTGCAAGTTTATTTCATTGTCATTCAATTTATACTTTTTCAGGATTTATTAAGTAACATTTTAAAAATATTAAATGGTAACACTTTTAATAGAAAGAAACTTTTTAATAGCCAAGGAAACAAATATTCCTAGAAACTGAACCAGATTTGTTTACTTGTATGATAGATGAACTGCCAGCGTAAAAAGAGATTAGTTCAAAATACATTTGTGGTGAACCGCAAACTTAATTTAATGTAGCAAATTCTTATTTTAAATATCCTAATTAACTTGTTTCAAGAGAAAAAAAATCATTTACTGTCCTTAAAAATATATTTTTTTCTGAAAATGGAACCATTTTATTCATTCAAATCGCCATTGTAAAATTACAGTATATTGTCATATTCAACAATTCAAAACTGACGCTTTGAATAAATCAACATCTTCTATAGTCAATAAGCTACAGTAATTTACAAAAATTATAAATCAAGAAATATTTGTATATAATAATTTGTATTAAAAATGTTTCCTCTGCGATTCTTGTTCGTCTGTATAGTAAAAAACAAGTAAGAGAAAAATATAACTTCGAGATCTATTTTTTACAGACACGATTCTAAGTCGAAGATGAGAGAAAATTAATTTTGTAGAACTAAAAGGTTAAGTTGGATCTTCTGGTGCTGAAAGAATGAAAGTTGAAAATAAAGGAGAAACACAGAATTACTAATCAGAACAGTAATTGTGAAACAGCTGAACATAAACGCTGAAATAAATCTCAGCCTTTCATTTTAGAATCGGACTCTTTGATGCTTCATATTCTTGAAACACTGATGTTTAAAACTAATTAACTTGTATGGGTAAACAGATTTTTTTTGTTATCAAATTTGAAAAAAAAAAGGAAATTTCTAAATTCAAACAAGCTCGATTTCTGATTTTAAGCTTTAGTGAATACCTTCTTAGAAATCATTTCTGCAATTATAATGGAAAAACGTTTACATTTCAATTATTTTTTAACTAATTAAAATACTAGTAGCTTTAAAAAAATTATCCGAAATTTTTCCAAAATTATCCTTGCCAAATTTGCTTGCTCTATATCTAACAGTCTATTCTTTATAATACCGACACAAATGTACACCTAATTTTTTTTCTTGAATTGATTGATTATACCCTGACATATTATATAAATAACGTAATAAATTTTGTAAAACATTCAAAACATCAATGCTAAACTATTTTACTGGGGTGTCGAAACTAAAATTCAACTCTGAAAGCAATGGCAATTTTATGGGAAAAAACGATGTAGAATTTACATGATAGACAGTCCAGATCATGCTCTTGGGATTTATTGAAAAAAAAAATGTTAATACAAACAGTTTGCGATAGATGGCGCCTGAGTAAGTCAAAACGTGCATAATTTCTCTCTTTTCCAGGGTTATCCACATATTTTTTACTTCCGCAAAACTGTGTGTTTTACAGGGAAGAGCTGTAAATTAGAATTTTGTGATTAATCTTCCTAATGTGCATACATTTTTCAACTTTGTATAGAATGCTGTTTATGACAAAATGATTTTTATATCTTTAGAATTTCTATAAGTGTTTGATTAATTTAATGTAATTACAATCTTGTGGTAAATAGCATATAAGCCAGTAACAGCGCTTCTACCCGAACAGCTGTTTTGGTAAAATGGTTTAGTTACTGGACTGCTAACCACAAGGTCCCAGGTTCTATCCTAACACATCCCCTTATCGCTTCATTGGTGACCTCGGACAAGGAACCTTCAACCTTCGTACAGTTGTTGTGGCGCCATCTACCAGCAACCAAAGTCGTCAGACTCACGTGACGCAGCAACCCAAAAGCCGCCAGACTCACTTGGCGCATCAGCACCCACACACGCTCGCCATAACGCTTGGTGCTAATCAACTAGGGTACCGGCCCATCAATAGCTAATAACTACTAATATTACATCACCACTCAACGCCATATCGTTCGTCTCCCCTTCGACTCACTGGAGGGAGAGTACTGTGGTGAATAGTATATAAGCCAGTAACAGCGCTTCTACCCGGACAGCTGTTTTGGTAAAATGGTTTAGTTACTGGACTGCTAACCACAAGGTCCCAGGTTCTATCCTCTCACATAGCATACCGCTTCAATCTCTTAAAAGGGGACGCATGTGACAGAGAATTTAAAGAAATAAATCAAAACTCTTCATTAATTATAATTTAGAGTATAATTTAATGTTTACACAATAAACATTAGGAAGAAAATAACAATTTTAAAAAGTAAACTACATTTAAATACACAAAAAATTTTTAAAACCGTTTTCTTATTCTCGTCAGTTTTGTTTAGTAAATTGAAATTTAGGCACTAAATTTTAATTAATCATTTTGATGAAGAGAAACATGCAATCATGCAAAGGAACACGCATTTAATTAAGTAAAAACATGCATTCATACAATTGTTCATTCTTTTTTATTTCTAATGAAATGCATCTGATAAGTTAAATTTACATGAAAAAGGTTATTGATATTAAGAATCAATAAAATTTGTTTCCAACAAAGATAAAAGTAAATATGATGAAAAATTCTAAAGAAATATTTAAAATATTCTTAACCCAATTTTTTTTGATAATTATTAATAGAAGACAAAAAATAGGGAATCTAAATCAGCTCGTCTTTATCAGTACTTAATAACAAATGCTCGAAACTATTAAGAAAGTTATAACTAATTGCGAAAAATTGAAAATATTAAAAAAATAAAAGATTAAAAAATAAAAGAATAAAAACAGAGTGACAGTTTTAAGGAAATATTGAAATATTGAGAAAGTGTTCTTCCAAAGAGAAAAAGAAAAAAAAAATTAAGATTCGTTTACTTGACAGCGAATTAACTCCAACCTTAGGACATACTTACTAATGAAATTATTTTTTTTCCTATGCATGACCCGAAAAATCCATTAAATTTCCGCTTTTGATCTAATAACTATTTTGTTTCCTCCTATATATATATTGAAATAATTTTTTGATAATAATAGGTATTCAAAATTTCAAAATTAACATACAAATGTTAGCAAAATTTGTATCTTGCAGCTAGTTAAAATTAAAACGAGAACAAAGAAAACTTCTTAAATTTTATTCCAATAAAATATTAATCACAATTTTTTAGAATTAAAATTATGTAATCAATTCGATTTATGACAGTGAATGTTTAGTAATCATTATTTCTTATTAGAACTTATATTTTTATACCTATATTTCTGTTTCTTTTCCTATTTTCAAATCCTGATAATGCGATCACCTTGATACCAAATTTTGAATAATACCAAAGTAGAGTATTTCAGAAATATTTTTCTTGTCATGAAAGTATCGATTATTTCTCTAAAGGAATCAATGTCAAAACCAAATGGTTCAATTCAATAACTTTTGAACCAAGCACGCTCAGCATTCCAAATCATTTTAGAACTTTATGTGAACTGCGATTTTAAAATAAATCACAGTTCCCGTAACATATTTTTATTTCTCCCATCTATAGAAAAAAGACATTTCAAGTACTGCGAAACCATTGATCTCCGATGATTCAAGTATAAAACTTTTATCATATGTGACAGAAAAGTTGTTTTACTAAGGACTATCGTCTTTTCGTTTCTCACTTCTGGTCGATATATTTTTTATCACTTCTACAGAATGAAGGAGGTTTTATTATTATTCTCCCCCAAAACTGCAATAACAGTCTGAAATCTTAGAGCACGTGTAAAAGAAAAATAAGAGATGGCCACCTTTGAACGAAGTTTCTTTTTACTACGGTTCATTTCAAAACGTGGCTGAAGAAGTTCTAGTTTAAGAAATACAAAATCCTTTACCTTCTGGTACCGATAAATATATTTTATTTACGCTTCGCTGAAATGAAGTTCTAGGTGTTTTTGATGGATATTGGAGTCAACAACTAATATTTTTCAAGATTTAGGAGCGAATTCTTTGATATAAAAATGAAATTAGAAACTTCAAAATGAACAACGCTTTTTGCAAGATTTTGAAAGAGTTTTAGAAGGATTTACTAGAACTATGAATATTTATAACAAATCTTTTTGAAGAAACTTATAAACATTGGGTTTAGTGTGAAGCAAATATTTTTGAAAGATGGTTCGTTTAATGATATTTTCCCTGAGAACTACATTGTAGAAAGAAGTATATTTATTAATATTGCTGATATATATTTTTTAATGCTGTTTTTTCACTTTAACATCCCACATCTGGTATTACAAAAAGCAAAATAGTGTGTTTCTTCCTTTTACAGTATCTGAAAACATAATTTTAAATGAGTCTTAAGTGAAATTATCAGTAGTACTTCATACCATAAGCTTAATTTCTTACACTTATTCCAATTGAAATTATAATGATAATCTGTCTGAACTTAACATATCTATCAGTTATATAAAAACATTTCTATGTAAACATTGTTTTGTATTCGCTTTGTGATTGGTAGATAGTAAGTCATCTAACCCAGGATTCACTGAGGAAGCTATTAAGAGAACAAGTTACAGAAAATATTTAATTGCAAATTTTAACGAGTATTAATACTGGCGAACTGGCTGGTTGTCAAAGGTAGCTGGTTCATAATAGATACGTTTTCTATGAATATTATATTTTTAAATATGCATATTAATGAAATAATTATAAAATTCTCTCTGATTTAATAAATAATGTGATGAAGGCCAAGATTTTAAACATCTCTGACTCATGAAATTAGGAGCAATTCATCAATTTGAAAGTTTTTCAAAAATTTCACATTCATAACTGCTAATCGAAACGCTAAGCAATTCTAATTTTAGTTTTCAGTATACAAGAAATTTTTTATGACATTTAAAAAAATTATTTTGATGTCATATATGGTATGATTTCAAGCTGAAATTTATATTCATTGTTCTTGCTGAGCTAAAATCCTTTTCGTTATTTTAAATCAATAAGAATTGAATGCAGCAAAAGGCAGAAACTCTTTTTTTACCTTTTAAAGTTTTTTGGTAAACATATTCTGGAATTCTTGTCCATGTTATCGGAAGTAAGCTAAATTTCTATTTTCACGTATTTTCTCACTTTCTGCAAACCTGACAAAAATATTTTCAAAATAGACGTGCAATGTTATTCACTTTTTTTTTTTTGGCCCAGAACTGAGGTGAAAAATTCTGTTTTTGTCTTAAATCAAAAACAATATGTTTGTGAACAAGACGTTTTCAATATGACAGAAATTCAGTACTTTTGGATTACTTTATAATACATTTCCAATTTTACAATATAACTTTCTGAATGATCTAAATTTCTTTTTTCGAAGCTCAGTAGAAGCATGTAACTGAAAATAGATTTTCTATCACAGTACTTGAATTTCATTTGCTTGATATGTGCTGTAAATTTGATGAAAACATGATCGGATACCAAAATATCGATATTGGAAATATACTAGAGCTGAGTGGCTCCCAAAAGTGTTCGTACACTAAAGAAATTTGCAGAAATTGTGTTCTATACTTCTTAATAAAGCATTTTATTAATTGGTTTTTTTAATTAGCATCTTTAAATAGTTCTTAATAAAACTGAACAAATATTTTTATAAAAAATCAAGTAGTATTGTTCTAAAAAATATATAAATAAAAAATGTCACAAAATTAGAACACAAAAGTCTTCGCACATCCAAACATTATTTATTTAAATTCATCATAAAAATATCTTTTGCGGCTTATTTTTCTTCTAATTGAAAAATACACTAAAATCGTTTGATTTCAGTATTTAATATCATAATTATTTATTCTATTTACTTTATTCTTAGATATGACTCGCATTCGTAAAGAAACGAGTTTAGACGTACGAAAATTAATTATATTTCATTTTAAAGCTGGAAAATCAATTAGAGGCATTGCAACTATAACTAATCTACCTCATTCAACGGTGCAAAGTATAAAAAAACGTTACAGAGAGGGAAAAAGGATGCAAACAAGCATCGTAATGGTCACCCTCAAATTCTGTCAGCTAGAAGTCAAAGAAATATTGTGAGTAAATTTCTAAAAAATCCACGTCTGAGTGCAATAAAGTTTACTTCACAATATAATGAATCAAATGGAACTTCTATTTCCTGTGAAACTATTCGTAGAATTCTTCGGAATGCTGGTATACATGGCCGCTCTGCACGAAGAAAATTCTTTGTAAGTCAGAAGAACAGAATTGCTTGGCTTAAATTTGCCAAATCTATGATAAACCAGCGAGAGAGCTATTGGAATCGTGTCTTATTTGCAGATGAAAGTAAGTTTCACATCTTTGGGTCGGATAGGAGAATCATTGTATGGAGGAAAAAAAAAAAAAAAAACGAAGAACTTAATGCCAAGAATTTAGTTGGAACAGTAAAACATGGCGATGGAGGTGTCATGGTTTGGGGGTGTATGTCAGCGGCTGGAATAGGCAATTTAGTATTCATAGATGGTATAATGGATCATAGAGTTTATATAAATATTCTCAATAATAATTTAAAAGTGTCAGCACAAAAATTGGGCATTTTAAACAACTTTGTGTATTACCAAGACAACGATCCTAAGCAGACGGCCATGAATGTTCGTCTTTTTTGCCTCTATCATTGCCCTCAAACCCTTAAAACACCAGCTCAATCACCGGATTTAAACCCTATAGAACATATTTGTAAAGAATTAGAGGTGCGAGTAAGAAGTCACAACATTAAATCGAAAATTCAATTGAAAGCAGTAATGATCGAAGAATGGAACACGAATCGGTGCAGAAGTAACCGACCGTTTAGTTAAATCTATGCACAAACGTTTAATAGCTGTTATAAAGAATAAAGGATATCCTACTAAATATTAAACATTTATAAAAATTTAGAAAATTTCATATTTAGTGATGTTTTTTAAAGTGTATGATCACTTTTGTGTCCTATTTTTGTGCAATTTTATTTATTGTCATTTTTTTAAAAAATAATTTGCATCGTAATTAAAATTTATTCTTCACTGCTTTATTGAGAACTGTAAAAATATGCTATGAAAAAATTTTCATGTAAAAATAAGAATATATAATGGTAAATAATGAGGTTTTTAGTTGATTCTTGTTGGTGTACGATCACTTTTGGGAGCCACTGTACTTATTTGTGCAATGTTTTTTATTATAAAAATGGGCATAAAATTAAAAAAAATATATTCGTACCATTTACACAGAGAATAACAAAGAAGAATTTTTATATCTGAGAACCAAAGAAATTTTTTCTGCAGTATTACTTTTTTTAAAAATTGACAACATGAGCTTAGTTTTCATAAACATCTTTGACAACATTAATGCCTTTTTATTGAAGTGTTATCAATGCGAATTCTATTTCCTTTCTTACAAATGACAATGACTTGAAAATAGTTGGTTCAATAGAATTTAATTATTTTTGAATAAAAAAAGGAATGGAACATATTGTGGCTTTAGATTTGAAAACAACTTAATTAAGTTTAATCTGACCTCTTGCGTTGAGAAACAAGCTATTCTCTTTTTTAGTTTGAAATAAATATCATGCTTTTTTCCTGGGGTTTTTTTATTTGTAAACACTTCAAACTTTTTAAAGATTTTCTTGTTTCCCTCCTGAGATTCTATTTTTCTTTGCGCAGTACTTACTTTCCTTAGAAAAAACTATAAAGAATAACAAATAAAAAAATCATTATGGTGATTATTTTCATGTCAGTAGAATATCTAAGTTTGAGAAGAAAAAAAATAATACACACTTTTAATTGCAATGATTTTTTTAAAAAATTTCAAACTATATAAATTTATTATACTAATCTTTAGTTCCTTCCCAATTTTATTTATCATTAGACTATCTCTGGATTAGATTGCTCCTTTGATGAAAAATACAAAAGCCTCTGCAGAAATGGAAATTTCACAATTATAGCAGAATAAATACGGAGTGATTCATATTGAACGCGGCAAAAATAAAGCATTCCTATAAACATTTTAATTAACTAATTTTGATTTATCAAATATACCATGAAGCTACAATTATTCACTTGTTCTATGGGCGTCCCATCGGTGATATGGCAAATATATGAGAGATATTACAATTCCTGCCACACCCGGATTGAGTATGTCTTGTTAATGTGTCAATTACATCGGTTAACCCATACCATGCCTCCGTAATACATGCTAACATTGTTGTTTGATGCCCATTCAGTTTTGGATTCACACAACACATTTCATTTTTCGAGATTTTGTGAAAATATTTCACGAATTGTTTTAGCCATTTCATTTTTTCTGGGGATTCACTCTTTGCTGGATTTTTTACATACTCTTCTTGTGTCTTGTAATTGTTTCACTGTTTAATATTGTGACTATGCTGTGGTTTTTTTTTTTTTTTTTACATACATTGTGGTTTTTGTGGTTCAGATTTTTGGCATACTCCATTGTGGTATTTTGATAATGACAGCGACTCCTAGCGACCTGTGGTGGCGATTTCGTTACTAGAAGAATTTCGCTGTCGCTTGATACAATTAAAATTTTAATGTTCAGAATAATTTTTTATATATATAAAGGAATTATACAATTCGGACTACACATACTTTTTGTCCCAATCAATATAAATCACCCTGCACAACATTGTTTTACCTAATATGGCGAGAGGATTGCGGAATATTTAATGCTATGGATGGAAGGAACTGTTTTCAACAAATAACGTTTTACTAGCTGACAAGACTAACGTTTTACTAGCTTAATGGTATAACTCTAAGAAAATGGTGGCAGTCCACAAACTTCAATAGATTTCATCAATTCCCAAATGGTGAGTCTCGGTATGGATCACTCCGCTTTGTGATAAAATGAAAAAAGCCAAATATTGATTTCAATTTCAGGAATTTTATCCAAAAAATTGAAACAAATTTACAATCTTAAACACAAGATCCCATTCCATAGATTGCTTATCTGTGCTGTTAATTTTTGTTTTATTTTTTAGCATTTCCGCATGCTCAAATATATACACAGTTAAATTTTATAGACATTTGCGATTTTGATTGAAAGTTTGCGAATAAACTTTTATCTATATAATTATTTACATTTTAGAATTATCGTGTTCCCTTGCATACAGACAAATAGATTATCTAACTTGCATCGTCAAAATGTTTGATAAGGTTACATCGTCAAATTTAGGGATAAGGTTACAAATCTAATTTCAACTTTATAGCTCAGTGCTGAGTGAAAAATGATTCAGTATGAATTTACAAATAAACATGACTACAAAAACATTTTTTTTGAAAATGTTTAAATTGTTAAGTTATATTTACATCCTATTTTAAAGTAACACTTGGGCTATTTTAGGATGGACCTCATAATTTTGAACCGCTGTCAGACGACGAAGATGGCACATGAGCTGCCACTTTCTCTACAACTTCCACACCATGATAATGGTATGATATTGACCCCGACTGATTTACCTTGCAACAGTTCTTACAGGCAACAGTTCTTCCGTGGAAGCACGTCTCGTACCTGGAGCACTTTAGTCCCACAGAGCTTTAACCACTTCAACGCGCACAAAGAAGACTGAATTAGGAAGATTCACCAAAATCTAAAAGTGAAATATTTATAAAGATAATTAAACTATTTCTTTCCCCCTTAATTATTTTTCAGGTAAAGCAATGATTTTTCAAATCGTTAAATGATTAAAACTTTATGTAATTTTTGTTATGTTGTTAATTTTTACTTATTTTGTCTAATTATGAAATATTAATAAAATATTAGGCATTACAGAAAGTGTAATAACAATGAAGTTTGATTTTTATTTAATAAAAAAGTTTTATTAATATTTGTGATGGATACAGAAGTTCTTGACTGTTATTTTTCTGTTCTGAATGATATCATTTTTTATTTCCATTATATTCTTTAATAAGAATTACAATTATAGGTTCGCTGTATTCATTGCCTTGATGATCGAATAACGATGATAGGAAATAAGAGTCTAAAAAATCTTTCTATAGAAATAAAAGCTTTCGAAATTTTGCCATGTTAATGCATTGTAATCTAGTGTTCTTTCTTATATTTTGACAATTAATGTTCCCAAAAGATATTGTTACGAAATTTCCAGAATTCGTTTGGATAATGGAAGTTAGATGGTGTGAAGAACGCTCAATCACCAGGCGGCAGTAGAAAATAAAACAACGATGTTTATTTACACGAAGACACACAGGACAGCACAAAGATGACAACTATATACAGCACAGAAGACGAGTATCTTCAGCCGAGACGTGCAGCATACAACAGATTCTACTGCAGACAGTAGCACACAGTATAGTTCAGCACTAGCTTCACTCCGTCGCTGCTCCGCTTATCCTTGGAAGGCCAGGTCTTTATCGTGGTTCCGACAACTCTCTCTTACCTGGTCCACGACTACTCTCTCCGATCTGGTTCACGACCACTCAATTCACCACTGGTTCACAACCAATCGGCAGCGGCAGGACTGCTTCCTTTTATAGGCATCAGGAGGCGGGACTAGAAGCCTCTCAACCAATCAGGAACGTTCGAGGCGTAACTCGGTTCCTACTGGACGGCTCGGGAAAATTCTCGATGTTTCGGTTATAATCTATTTTTTCGCCAAAGTCGCCAAATTCGTCGCCAAACTCTGGGACCTCCTATGGAACCAGCTATGCTGGGAAGTAGCATCACAGGTTCGTAACAATATGAATATTTATCTCAGAAGTCCCAAGTGAAATTCTTCGCATTAACAAAAAAGTGATTACGCAATAAAATTAAACATTTTTTTTTGAAGGAACCGCAGATATGGTCTTCCCGAAACTCTCTCGTATACTTGTATAAAGCTAACTTACCCCGAAACTTGTATAAAGCTAACTTCATGCCATTGGCGAACGATAGGTGCTAAAGAGCCAATTAGCGTGCAATATTTTGCAATTAATCATAGGGATGGATTAATACACAAGCAACAGGACACAGAATATATAGTTGATGATGTACAAAACTTGTATGTAACGATTATAGCCAAAATTTGACATATAACTACAATTAAATTTATAAAACATGAACACAATTTTGTATGTTTAAGTCACACATTACATATTTAATGTCGTTGTGCTGAAGGGTCCAAAAATGCAGACTGCAGTCGATCTGTACTTTTACAAACATGCGAACATGATTATGAAAAAAATTATTGTTTTTAAATATATAAGATTTGGTATATGATTTTGTGAACACGATTATATTTATGTGTAAAATTTTGATTTCAATTCGAGAAACAAAATTAGTGTAGAGTATTAGAGAAAATTTTGGGCTGACTACTTTCTTTAGTTTTCGATGAGGAATAAAAGGAATATTTCAATGATATATATAGATACGGAATAAAATTTTCAAATATATTTATATATATATATATATATATATATATATATATATATATATATATATATATATATATATATATATATATATATATATATATATATATATATATATATATATATATATATTTGAAATGAATTATTTTGAATGGTTTTGACAGTAACATTTTTCATTATAAGCATAGATAAATATTATTTTGATAATTATTCTTGACATTCAATATCCATAATTGTATAGAATTTTTTTTTTTTTAAATTCTAATTAAATGACATTCCTTTTGCGAAGATATTTTATTGGTTCTACGTTTATGAGACATAATTGCATCCATAGATCTCCCTAATGATGCAAATGCCCTCTATGTCTCTTTGGGATCTAGGGAACATTTAAATTCTTTATAGGATTGGGTACATTTGATACCCTTTATAAATTTAGTTCAAAGTTCCTATTATTAATAACATCGTAAATAATTATAGGATGAAAACTACTTTAATTCGATAAGTGTGTGACGTTTAAGCAGCGTAGGATGAATTAAAGAATATAACAAAACAAGGATGAAAGTTAACTACTTTTTTTTAAATTTACATTTTAGTAATTCTTTCATATTTTAATCTACATAGTCATTAAATCAAGCGCATTCATTTTTGTATCATAAAAATCTCGCATAAGAATTTATTTGTATTTTAATTTGCTTATAAAATAAAATAGATAAAAGTATTTTAGAAACAACACTTTCTTCAAATATAAATAATTATTTTTTTCATAAAATAAACATTTTATATAAATTAATACAACAGTTGTTATTATTACTATTACAATTCATTTGTACGACAGATAACGCAGAATTCACTTGTATGAAAACATTACATTGTTGGTTTCAATAGAATTATTCTTAAAGAAGAAATACTTTTATTGTGAGACCGCTCCTAAAAATAGCTTTAACTTTCTTTAAAATATGAAAAGGAAAGCTATCATCTTTTGTTACACTTTTGAATTTCCTTGAATATGAATACATTCCAAAGAATTCCTTTTTTAAACTTTTATTGCCAGTGCATACAATATGGATATTAGAGTGAAACTTTTGTTCCAAATTTTGAACACGATTGTACTTTACATTTCTTTGATATTTTATTTCAACTATCTATTTTATGCTATTTTCTTTCTTTTCTTTAAATGTAATATTGCTATGAAATAAAACTTGCCATTTTTAAGAGAAATGTTACATTTAACTATTTTGATAATACATTATAGTCTAAGATTTATTCAGCCAGGATTAACCAATTTTAGTTTACTTCCATATTGGCCATAGACTTCGATTTGGGTAACAGAATATTTTTTGAAGAGAAGTAGCAACAAATGTTGCTTCCAAATGCAATAACGCGGTGTTTACATTGTTGTTAAAACCAATAATTTGTAGACATTAAGCAGTTTACTCTCAGAATACTGAAAGTTTAACATGACACACATCTATATATTAGCATAAGTGTTCAATAAAAGTTTTTTGAAATTTTTTGTAATCTAACGGAATTTCGCGAATTTTCTTAAACGATGACTGCTTTGTTAGGGTTCCTCTCCTTGTGGTTTTTGAATGTACAGTTATCTGAAAATTGTGTTTTAAAGGAAAATATTGATAATCTAATTACCTTGAAGTAACACATGATCCTACAAAGATCAATTCCGAAGTGAAGACTTCTGCAGTCAATCAAAATTTGCAAAATATTATAGTATTATTATTAAGAATTATTAAGAATAGAATAATTCTTAATAATTCTTAATAACCTCTTTATTAAGAATAGAATAAGAATATTCTTCAAAAATTAAATGTGCGTCATGTACTATTATCATAAATATTTTTTTCTATGAATTCTGAAATTTTCCAAATTTTAGTAGATAATGCGTAATTATTTTTGATTATTTCTGTAGTTCGTTAATTTCTATTGTCAGTTAATTTGTTTAATACTGTCGCAAAGTACACAGAACGAAAAATTCACGAACATTTTTGAAAGAAACTTTTTTTCTTTGATGAAACGAATGATTTTGGAAGAGTTGCTTCTTGTTTTTTAAAATATGTTCTTTATAATATCTATCTTTCTCATCTCGACAAAAGAAAGTTATTTCTTTTTCAGGATATTCATAATATAAAAAATATAGAAAAAATAAGAATATAAAATATATAGAATATTAAAAAAAAGGAAAAAAGGAAGAAGAATTTTATTTTATGGAAAATTCATGAATGTTAGGAATGAACGAAGAACCCAATAATTCAAAGCTACCGTACTAAAAGTACGAAAAATTATTATTCGTTTTTAAAAATTTATAATTAAGTCTTTAAAAGTAAACAAATTATTCGCCATTAAAAATATTGAAATGTGAGGGTTCATATTTTGTTTCCAAGAAGTAGTTTGTTCTTTGTGGTATTTCGTTTATTAGTTTTCAAAATCAAAGTATTTATATTTTTTTTACTTAAAAAAATACAGTCATAATTTTTTTCCTAATATTCATATAAGAATGAAATGCTTTTGGGTTCATATTAAAGAAAATTCGTCATCACATCAGTTTTGAAGTATAAGAATTTATATTAAACATTTAAATCGGTAACATTAATTAATATATGACACACATTTCATTGACTTTCGTGATAAAGTGTCATGATTATGTTAAAAAACTAGTTTCAAAAGTTAAATATAAAAAAATAAAATAATAAGTTTTTAAAACTCAACACATTTAAAATAATACACACTCAATATGAGTTGTTTAAAAAATAATAAAGAAAATAAATCCAAGATAAAATAATAAATCCATATCCAAGTCTTCTTTCTCATAGAAAAATTTACATGAATATAAGAAAATAAAAATGAGGATTTACAAAAATATATCCCTTTTCGGAATAACAACATTTCAGACTACCGTTGAAAAATTAGAAAAGATTCAGCAGTTTTCTTAGATCTAGATATCATATCACTCTAGATATCATTTGTCATTTTTGTTTATTTAACATGGAAGTGCAAAAAAATGGTACATTAAAAATACAATTACATAAAAATAAAACTTTATTTAACCAAGTTATTTTTTTACAAATATGGAAAAATACAAATGTAATCATATTCTCGAAATAAGAGTCCGCGTTCAGATGTGTTATAAAGATCAAAATTTCCTTTCAATTTCAAATTGCAGAAATTTATATGAAAATAGTGTCAAGACCTCATAACATTAAGTAAAAACTTTCAATTAGACAACGCACAAACTTACTTTCGTCAAATGCGTTGATAATATTTGATTGAATTATTATAAGTTCTATATATTTATAATATTAAGTATTGTAACTTATAGATAACGATGACGTATTGAAATGCTTGAAATTTATATTCAGTGATTAGATTTAATTCAAAGAATACAGAATTGAACATTCTTTTATTTTCATTTTTTTAATTATTTATTTGAGAAAATCCAGTGGAAGCATTTATCAGTTAAAATGCACACTCTACTAAAATGAAATAAAATAATTTGTTTTCAATTTATAATTTTGCCCTGTAGATGGAGGCCCCAAACAATAAATGCGTTATTGATTTCATTCTTTGTGGTATTTCGTTTATTAGATTTTAAAAAAAAATCTCAGTTAAATATTCTCTTGAGGTTTTAAATGTGTATTGAAGTAGAAGATTCAGTGGAAACTTTTATCAGTTAAATAACACCCTCAACTGAAACGAAATAAAATAATTAGTTTTGAATTTATAATTTTGCTCTGTAGATGGCGAAGCCTAACCAATAATGCGTTATTGATTTCGTTCTATGAACCAATTCGTTTATTTGTTTAAAAACATCACGTAAATTGCTTTTCTTTGTTAAAAATCTTTTGTGGTTTTTAAAGTTGCATTGAAGTACAATATTATAATTAATTTAAGAAAATCCAGAGCAAATTTTATCTGTCAAAAAGCCCCCTCTACTGAGATGAAATAAAATAATTTGTTTTCAATTTATAATTTTGTTCTTTCGATACAGACATCTAATCATAAATGGGTAATTGATTTCATTCTTTATGGTATTTCGTTTATTAGTCTAAAGAACAGTTTGTAAAAATCGCCCTGTACTGAAATGAAATAATATAATTTGACTGGCATTTATAATTTTGTCCTGTAGATGGCTATACCCAATCATAAATGCGTTAATGCTATTTGTGGTATTACGTTTATTAGATTAAAAATAGCTTGTGAAAAGCGCCCTCTTATGAAATTAAATGAAATAATTTGTTTCGAATTTATAATACTGTCCTGTAGTTCGAGACATCTAACCATAAATGCGTTATTGATTTCATTCTTTGTGGTATTTCGTTTATTAGTTTAAAAACAGTTGAATTAAATATACTTTTATGATTTCAGATTTGTATTGAAGAAGATTCTGTGGAAACTTATATCACTTTAAAAGCGGCCTCTACTGAAGCGAAATAAAATAATTTGATTTGAATTTATAATTTTGTCCTGTAGATGGCGAGGACTAACATGTAATGCCTTATTGATTTATTGTGCTATTTCGTATATAAGTTTTTTTAAAAAAAATTGTAAATTGTTTTACTCAGTTCTTTTGCAGTTTTAAAATCGTATTTAAGTAGAAGATTTATAATTAATTCGAGAAAATTCATTGGAAAGTTTCATCAGTTAAAACGCGCTCTCTACAAAAAGGAAATAAAAATAAATTGGTTTTGAATTTATAATTTTGCCCTCTAGATGGAACCACCTAATCATAAATGCGTTATTGATTTCATTCTGTATGTTATTTTGTTTATTAGTTTAAAAAGAGCTTGTGAAAAGCGCCTTCTATTCAAACGATATGACATAATTTGTTTTGAATTTATAATTTTGTGCTGTAGATGGTGACACCTAACCAAAAATTCAGAAAAGCGCCTTCCAGCAAAGTGAAATGAAATAATTATTTTCGAATTTATAATTTTTTTCCTACAGATGACGACACGTAACCATAAATGCCTTATTGATTTCATTCTTTGTGGTATTTCGTTTATTAGTTTAAAAACAGCTTGTAAAAGGCCCGCTCTCCTGAAATGAAATATTATAATTTGTTTTATATTTATAACTTTGTCCTGCAGATGGCGACACATAACAATAAATGAGTCATTCATTTCATTCTTTTGGGTATTCAGTTTATTAATTTAAAGAAAGTTTCATTTGAGAAAACTAATTGAAATTTTTTTATGAATTAAAAAGCGCCTTCTACTGCAATGAAATTGAATAATTAGTTTCGAACTTATAACTTTTCCCTGTAGATGCCGCAACCTAACCAAAAATGCGTTATTGATGTCATTTTTCTTTGGTATTTCGTTTATAAATTTAAAAACAGATTCAGAAGGGCGCCTCTACTGAAATGAAATGATATAATTTATTTTGTATTTATAATTTTGTCCTACAAATGGTGACACTGAAGCATAAAAGCCTTATTGATTTCATTCTTTGTGGCATTTCTTTTCTAATTTCAAAAGAGTTTCGTTTCAGAAAATTCATTAGAAAACTTTTACCAATTAAAAAGTGCCCTCTACTGAACTCAAAACGAATAATTAGTTTTTAATTTATAATTTTCTCCTGTAGGTGTTGATACTCAATGAAATCAATAACCATAAATGCGTTATTGATTTCATTTTTTGTGGTGTTTCGTTTATTAAATTAAAAACAGCTTGTAAGAAGCGCCCTCTACAGAAATTAAGTAATGTTACTTGTTCTGAATTTATAATTTTGCACTGTAGACGGTGACATCTAACCATAAATTCGTTATTAATTTTCGTTTATTAATTTTTAAAAAAAGTTTCATTTGATAAAATTCATTTGAAAATTTGCATCAATTGAAAAGTGCCCTCTACTGAAATGAAATGAAATAAATGGCTTTGAATTTATAATTTTGTCCTAAAGATGGCGACATCTAACCATAAATGTGTCATTCGTTTCATTCTTTGTAGTATTTCGTTTATTAGTTTAAGAAACCTTGTAAAATCGCCCTCTATTGAAATGAAATAATGTAAATTGTTTTAAATTTGTACCACTCAAGGCCATGCCTCTGCGCAGAAAAAGCAACATTAAACCAGAAGTAACTGGGCAAAAACAGAAATAAACAGTCCAGGACACGACGCGAACAAAAAACTGCAATATCATGAATTGTACTAGGACGAGCGGCGCCAAAGCAGTCTGTATTACTCAAGGCCATGCCGCTGCGAAGGAAAAGCAACATTACACCAGTAGTAAAGGGGCAGAAACCGAAAAAAAAAACAGTCCCGGACACGCCACGAACAAAACACTGCAATAACATGAATTGTACCATGACGAGCGGCGCCAAAGCAATCAGTACCTTAACCTTAACACCTCCCCATGTCCCTCCTTCCCAATTTGGAGTGAGTCTGTCTGGAAAGAAGCTGGCTTGACTAGTGGGACTGTTGTTGGTTGGTCTCATGATGGCTAGAGAAATGGTGAATGCTATGTTGAGGGACTGGGCTGAATTAGCAGGCTGAGGTGGGAACGACTAGATAGAAGTTTGAGGCTGGAATGATTGCAGATGGCTAAGCTAATGATGTGGAGGTAATGGTGACTGTGCTGATGATGTAGAGCTGATATTGGCTGAGTTGTAGTTGGCTGGGTTGAAGATTTTTAGGCATGCCGCTGCGCAGGAAAAGCAACATTACACCAGGAGTAAAGGGCAGAAAAAGAAATAAACAGTTCCGGACACGCCGCGAACCCAAAACTGCAATAACATGAATTGTACGAGGAATTGAACCATTTTTCTGATCTTCGCCCTGCTGAGAAAGTTATCTGCTACCCTGGAGAACCAGGCCTGTTGGAGGTTAGCTGATGGTTCGTTAGGTGATAAGATGTAGTTAAAATGCATTCTGTTGCGTAGTGGAGTGGTGACCCTACTTCGCCGCAGGTGCAGTAAGGCTCGTCTGCTAAATTGAACCTTTTTAAGTAGGTGGGAAATGGGCCATGGCCTGTGAAGAAGAGAATTTCTTCCCTTCTCCATGGCGTAAGTTGTTGAGTGGCTTTTGGAAGAAGCTGGTAGATGAGTCTTCCGGATTCGCTATTGTCCCATTCCGTTTGCCACTTCTCCAACATGGTTCGCCTTAGACTGGACTTTATGAATGAAATTGGGTATGGTTCGGGCTGGATAGGGCTGTCTGAATCAGCAGCTTGTTTGGCAAGTCTATCCTCTCTCTCATTACCTGCATATCCGTCGTGGGCTTTAATCCAGGAAATCTTTATGTTTGCATTTTTAGAGTATTTCAAAGATTTTCCTGGCACATTTGTTATTGGATTTTGGATTTTTGCTGCTAAGTTGCTGGCCCTATTGTCGACGTAGATGGTAGATGTTGCTGATGTGGACTTCAGGAATTCTGCGGCCTTGTATAGGCCAGGATCTCAGCTTGAAATACTGTGTTGTGGTGGGCCAGTTTTGTTGCCCAAGTTGTTGTAGTTACTCCATTGTTAAAGACACAGTACGCTGCTCCTACTCCCTTGTTCGTTTTCGATCCATCTGTATAAATTCCATTCGGGTCCGTCGTCAAGGGAAATTTGATCTTCTAGGTGTACCGAGGGATGAGAAGTCCAGCCTGAAATCTTATAGTCTATTTCTAGTTGGCTAATTTGAAGGTCGCAGTTGTTGGTCGGGTTTTTGAGCCTATATAACGAGATGCCCTTTGCCTCTCTTTGTAGTTGGAGGTGGAGAGGGGGAATTCCCAAGATTATTTGTAGGGCTGCTGTTGAGGTAGTTCTATAGGCACCCGATATGGCTAGTAGAATCGGCCGTTGGATGGCTGCAAGTTTCCTTTTCATCCTCTCGGTGGGATCTTGGCACCAGATGGCTGCGCCATGTGCAAGTACTCTTTCAATTACAGTTGAGTAGGGGGGTTTTCTTTGTGCCTGCTTAATTCCCCAGGATTTTTTTGCTATTTTTAGGAGATTTTGGTGGAGGATAGCTGCTCTTGTTGCTTGATATCGAAGGTGTGCGTTCCAATTGAGTTTGTCGTCTATTTGAATTCCTAGGTATTTTATTGATTTTTTTCTTTTGATCGATGTGCCGTTCTATTTTATTGATGGGCATCTTACTCTTTTACTGAGGAAGATATAATTGGTTTTATTAATGGCTATTTCCAACTTGTTTTTATTTGCCCATTTGGAGAATTTTTCTATTGCTGCGTGTGTTTGGTTCTCAATTTCTTTCCTGGTTGGGGAATGAGTTATTATAGCAAAGTAATCCGCAAAAGCCTGGATGGTGGTGTTGCGTGGCCAATCCTGCTAAAGGATTTCATTTGCAACCAGGTTCTAGAGAACAGGACCACTGCAGGATCCCTGTGGGCAGCCTTGTTTCTGTTCTCTGCTGTGTGGAGGACGACTTTTCTATTTTTAAGTATGTCTTTGAAAATTTCTATCAAGTTAGCAGGGCTATTGCTATTATTCAGGTAATCTACGATTGCAGCATGTTGAATGTTGTCAAACGCACCCTTGCACCCTCAATTGAGAGCAGGAGGACGTGGTTGCTGTTTTGTTTTGCCAGTTTGATTTCCCTCATTAAGTTGTCAATGGCCATGTCCACTGATTTCCTTTCACGGAATCCATATTGTCAATTGCATATATGGTTGTTCTTTTCTAGGTGGTAGAAAGCAGTCTGTACCACTCAAGGCCATGCCGCTTCGCTGCAAAAGCAACATTACACCAGGAGTAACGGGGCAGAAACCGAAAAAAACAGTCTCGGACACGCCGCGAACAAAAAACTGTAATAACATGAATTGTACCATGACGAGCGGTGCCAAAGCAGTCTGTACCTTAACCTTAACACCTCCCCATGCCCCTGCGACTATAATCTTTACGATTATTTAAACAGTTGGGTGGGCATAGAGAGTGAGAGTAGATCCAGACCCCCGTGCCACTTTTTTTAAATCAAATACTTGGTTACAGAAGAACAAAAGTATTTACAATATGTACAAAAAATGTTCCTTTTGATATACAGATAGGTTACAGTTGCGGTTCCCTCTACAAATGTGGGGACCGTTTTGGTGTATAAACACATTTGGTTAGAGTTTTGAATAACATATTCAAGTATGACAATTGAGAGTTAGAATAAAAATAAAGGAAATAAAAATATTTACAAATGATTTACAGATGCGGTCCCATTCGTAGGTCCTGGACCGGTACCGTTTTTATTTGGTGCGGTCTGATTGTAGTTTTGCAGTGGACCAAGTTGAGAGCTGCTTCTTGTGGCCTTGTAGTTTAGAGCGCTGTATAGGAGGTCTTTTGAAAAGGCGCAGTGCAGAAGTCGATGAATGGCTTCTGACTTTGACAGGACTTAGTTGCTTTGGGGAGGCCTGGGCTGATGATGGTTTGGCTGCGATTGACTAGGTAGGTATTGAGTTGGTTCTGGATGGGTTGGCTGTGGGAGGCAGGCTGGGATGCGTCGGACTTGATAGCATCTGACATGTCTAGTAGGACCGGTGTTGCAGAGCTGATAGTGGTGAATCTGGAGTCGGCAATTTGGAGTGAGTCTGTCTGGAAAGAAGCTGGCTTGACTAGTGGGACTGTTGTTGGTTGGTCTCATGATGGCTAGAGAAATGGTGAATGCTATGTTGAGGGACTGGGCTGAATTAGCAGGCTGAGGTGGGAACGACTAGATAGAAGTTTGAGGCTGGAATGATTGCAGATGGCTAAGCTAATGATGTGGAGGTAATAGTGACTGTGCTGATGATGTGGAGCTGATATTGGCTGAGTTGTAGTTGGATGGGTTGAAGATTTTTAGGCTGCAGTGGGTTGCATTGGAGTAGGCGAGCTGAATTCGATTAGACTGGTGAGGAGCTGGCTTGGCTGGGTTAGAGCAGGAATGTTTGGTTTTAGGTTGGGTTGGAGCAGGGATGTTATGGGCTATGCAGGATTGAATGGAGTTGTCTGAGCTTGAGGATGCGCTGTGTTGGTGGTTGAACATTCCGTGCATGGGTCTGTACCACTCAAGGCCATGCCACTTTGCAGGAAAAGCAACATTACACCAGGAGAAACGGGGCCGAAACCGAAAAAAACAGTTCCGGACACGCCGCGAACAAAAAACTGCAATAACATGAATTGTACCATGACGAGCGGCGCCAAAGCAGTCTGTACCACTCAAGGCCATGCCGCTGCGAAGGAAAAGCAACATTACACCAGAAGTAACGGGGCAGAAACCGAAAAAAAAAACAGTCCCGGACACCCCGCGAAAAAAAAACTGCAATAACATGAATTGTACCAGGACGAGCGGCACCAAAGCAGTCTGTACCACTCAAGGCCATGACTCTTCGCAGGAAAAGCAACATTACACCAGGAGTAACGACGCAGAAACCGAAAAAAAACAGTCCCGGACACTCCGCGAACAAAAAACTGTAATAACATGAATTGTACCAGGACGAGAGGTGCCAAAGCATTCTGTACCACTCAAGACCATGCCGCTGCGCAGGAAAAGCAACATCACACCAGGAGTAACGGGGCAGAAACCGAAAAGAAGAGTCCCGGACACTCCGCGTTTTTACTAAAAAAATTTACAGAGTAAAAAAAGTGTAAATATTGTAATTTTTCCCCAATTTTTCGAATAATCCCTATTTATAATAATGTTCATCATTAAATATGATAATAATGTATAATAATAAAATTGGCATCTTAGCACTTACAAATACCATATTATTGCTCTGAGAAAAAAACTAACTTAATGTTCCTGTTTTTATTATAATTTTATTGTGATGAAAACTTTAAAGCTGTTTTTCTCAGTTTGCTTTTTTCCCCAAAATTCTTTCTGCTACAAAATGTTGAAAGTCAATCACATTTTATTGTAATTGAATGAAATGTTTTCTGCTCACTCTTAAATGTATGCTTAATAGAAAGATGGATTTGTTAAAATTTTGATTAGATCTTTTTCTAAAAATGTTCAAAGTGAAAAAAATTGATATTTAACAAAAAATTTCACAAAATTTTGTGGAATATTTTTTTTTACAAAATAATATAGATATTAAAAAACGGATCTCTAATTTTGTTACATACATTGTAAGGTCCCTTTAAAAAATCTAGAGAAAATATTTTGAAAATTGTACGAGAAGAAACATTTTTAAAGAAAGCCTTTTTTTAAAATTAAAATATTTAAATTTGTAACTTTTGAATCTGAAAAATCTTTTAGAAATTTAAGTTTCTGCACAATTTACATCAATCTATTACAAAATTTAAAAATTTTAGTAAAAATTATTTAAAAAGAAATTTGAGGTACCGAATCCCCTTACTGACACAAAATACACATAACGAAAAATCCACGGACATCTTTGAAAGAATACTTTTCTATTTACTGAGACGAATGATTTTGGAAGATTTGCTTTTTTTTATTTAAAATATGTTCTTTATAATATCTATTTTTCTTACCTTAAGAAAAGAAAGTTATATATTTCTTCAGGATTTTCGTAATATAAAAAATATAGAAAAGTATTTGGTGCGTGGTTTAACACGCATTGCCAAATTTACTTTAAATTAAAGTATTAAAACATTTTTACTTAATGAAAACTGCCAGCCATGTAAATAACAAAATTAAATTTTGATTACAAATTAAGTTAACAAATATAGAATATGATACATTGGCCGTAATTCAATCGACCAGCCGGAGACAGACGTTCTAAGCCAGCTGGCGAAGGCAGGAAGTGAATCACTCGTATCCGTTGGAGAGCAAAGTTCATCTCCAAAGGTATGATTGATGCTTATCGCCAGTTGGCGAAACAAACAGTCCTTTATCGCCTGTTTGGCCGCTGCAAATAAGAATATCGAATATTAAAGAAAAAAGGAAAGAAGTAAAAAGACTTTTATTATATAATAATTCATTTTACAGAAAATTCATGAAGAACCCAATAACTGAAAGTAACCGTATTCAGAGTATTCATTTTTTAAAATTTATAATTTAGTCCTTAAATGTGAACAAATTATTAGCCTTTAAAAATATTGAAATGTGAGTGTTCATTTTTTGATTCAAGAAATCTTTGCTATGATATTTTCAAAGCATTTATATTTTTTAACTTGAAAAATACTTTCGCAATAATTTTTTTTTCTAATATTCATATAAGAATTAAGTGCTTTTGGATCAATATCAAAGAAAATTTGTCATCACATTAGTTTTAGATATAAGAGTCTGTAGGAATCATTTAAATAGGGATCACTAATTAATATATGACAAACATTTCGTTGAGTTTCGTGATTATGTTAGAGTGCCATGATTATGTTAAAAAAAACTAGTTTCAAAAGTTAAATGCAATAATAATAATAATAAACTTTTAAAACTCAACACATTTAAAATAATAACCACTCAATTTGAATTTTTATAAAAATCATAAAGGAAAGTATTACAAATCCAAGTCTTCTTTCTCACAGAAAAATTTACATAAATGTAAATTTATATAAATATAAGAAAATAAAAATGAGAATTTACATAAATATGATCTCTTTCGGAATGACATTTCAGTTAACTGTTGAGAAATTAGTAAATATTCAGCAGTTTTCTTAGTTAAACTCTAGATAATGTATTGGCATTTTTGTTTATTTAACATGGGTGTGAAACAAAATAGTATATTCAAAATGCAAATATATAAAAATAAAATTTTATGTAACTAAGTTATTTGTTAACATAAATTTGTACAAGTATAAAAGAATATAACTATAATTATATTCTCGAGAAAAGAGCCTGCGTGGAGATGTGTTATAAAAATCAAAATTTCTTTTCAATCGCAAATTGCAGAAACTTATATGAAAACTTATATGACCTCATAACATAATGTAAAAATATTCAATTAGATAACTCATAAACTTACTTTCGTGAAATGCCCCTGAGATTATTTGTTTGAATTAATGTATGTTCAAAATATTTATAATATTAAATATGATATCTTATAGTGAACGATGACATATTGAAATGCTTGAAATTTTCAGTCAGTTATTAGTTTCAATTCAAAGAATATAGAATTAAAGTTTCTTTACTTTTCTTTTTTTTAATAATTTATTTGAGAATATTCAGTGGAAACTTTTATAATTTAAAAAGCGCTCTCTACTGAAATACGTTTTGAATTTATATTTTTGTCCTGTAGATGGCAACACCTAACCATAAATGCGTTATTGATTTCATTTCTACTGTTATTTCGTTTATTAGTTTAAAAACTTGCAAATTGTTTTTATTCAGTTAAAAAATTTTGGGTCGTTTTAAATTTGCATTGAAGTAGAAAACTCCTCTCATTTAATTTTTGTTTATAATTTTTTTTAATATTTTACATAAAAATGCAATAATTTTTTTTTCAAGGAAAAAAAATGGGAATTTGTACAAATAAATTCTTATAAATAACATAAATATTTCAATATTCTGTTTACTTTATTCTCTCTAACAAAATCAAACAGAAAGAAAAAATGTATTTCCTGTATGTAAAGATCATATATATAGAAACAAAATTTTATGATGTTTATATTTTTTTATAATTTGAAAAATATGTATTATAAAAAAATTATTTAGTTGCAGAAATTGACAATTAAATAACTGTCAGGTTACAGCCATTATTCAGTCTCAATAAGATTTCTTTTAAAATTTAGATTATTTTGAATTATTAATTCATTAGAAAAATTAAATCTTGCTTTTAACAATTCAAATCGTTTTCATTTTCATCTGAACAAAGTAATAAATTTCTTTCGGTTGACTTAAAAAAATTTATTAATGCTATAAAATAAATCAACATATTTTTTCCTGAAGTGAATATAACGGCTTCTTATTTCAACTCCATATTATAAAAATTTAAGGAATACTTTTTGAAATCTATCTCTGACAATTTATAACTCTGCTCTTGGAAAATATCTGGTCGTGCTGCCATCTATCAACAATGCGATGAACTTTATCGACACAAGCTACATTTTTGAAATTTTTATTTCAGTTATTTTAAATCTAATTACATAAAGGAAATTCTTAATACTAATAAATATAATGTAAATGTAAAATTCTATCAGTAATTGATACTTCGCTTTTTTAAATAAATGATACAATTTTCCGTCTGAATGTTTTCCAAAAATATATCGGTGTAATCAGGATATTTTTACATCATTTTAGTTCATATATTATTCAGGGTCAAAAACTGTTTATAATTCACTTAGAAAGTAATGAGTATTTTAGGTAACATTACATTCTAAGTATTTAATTTTAATTAAATACTTAAATAATTAAGATTTTTATTTCAGATATTTCAATACCAATTAAAAAACTGAGACACATTATATTAACATTTTAACTGTTATTCGTAGTATAAGTTTTTAGTTTTTTGTTTTGAATTTACGAATTTATTTATAGTTTTAGTAAAATCATTTCATTTTTTTAATGCATTCTTAAGCTTTTAAAGTTATAAATTTTTGGAAATCAATCTAACTTCTATTAGAAAAATTATAAAATTTCCTGTTGAAACTAATAGCTAGTAAAAATAATTGAAGTAATAATTCTAAAGTGTTTCACATCGAATATCCTAATCTTTTTCGAGATATATTCTAATATCAAGTTATAATACAGGCTCAATAAATAATAATTCTCGCAATCTTAATAGCAGAAGATTTTATAGATAATTGCTGCGATATCATCAAATTATTTATTTGTAGCATACTAACAAAAAGAGAAAAAAAAAATCGAAATCAGCTTGGGGATATCACGATTCATCTTTGCAAACAGGGAGGAAAGGCTAAAATATAAATATATGAACAAAGGTGTGGAAATAAAATAATAACATGGGTCAAATATCTTTAATCTTATTTTAAACTTTTAAATTACGCACTTGGTTCAAAATAATATCTTATATGCATAGTTATATACCTTTCATTCGAAATTATTTTTCGATAATAATAATTCTTAATTTCTTTCTACTCTGAAATTTTAAAAAAAATCTCTCTGTGTAAGTGCGTTTTTTTAAAAAAAAGTATTTAAAAAAATTTTCATTGCAGGAATTATATATATTTTGAATTGGATTTTTCTTGTTTACCAGATTTGGGATTTAATATCTAAAATCAATGAAAAATAGGATATAAGATATTATAAAGAAATAAAACATATCAAACAGGGTTTCATCAAGATGCATCAAACAGGATTCGCTACAATTATTATTTATGCCTAGAAAAAAAATCCACATAAAAAGCAAACAGTCATATTCTTTTCTGTCAAAATAATTTACCCCTTCTCCCTTTTTATAGTTTTAAAACTGATATTGCTAAAGTTTAAATTACGTAAGCATATAAAATTCCATTATTTGGAATTAGTGGACATAAAATTTTACTTCCTGAATTAGAAGTCATCGCTTTGTGTAGGTCGTGTCTAGAGAGCAGAGTATATTCGCAGCTCTTGACTTGGTCAAATAATAATGACTCGAAGTGAAATGAAATATTCTTCTCATATTGGTTTAGAGTGGGTTGTTAAAAAAAGGGGATATGAACAAAAGTTTATTCATCCCAAATCTAAACATTCCAGAAATATATTTTATGCTAATGTATCTATGTTAAACCAAACACATTCAGTAAGGGGAAACAAAGTTATTTAAAGAAGTAACAGAACTTGGAATATCAGCAACTGAATAAAAATTATATTCATATTTTACACTTATTTCTCCTATACTTACGTTGTTTTAATTATTTTTAAACACATGTTATTTTTAAACACATGATATTCAGGGAATTTTCTTCATATATAGTTAATCTGCAATAATTTATTATGAGATTGGACAATTTTCTTTCTTATTTTAAAAAGCTTAGCTGCAATTTGATTAAAAATTTATTTGGAAAGTTTATAAATAAATAAATAAGCAAATAAAAATATTCCATATTGTTTAAATGTTTGATATTTATTCGTTTACCTATTTAGCAAAAAAAAAAAAAATACTTCGGGTATTTTCAAAATATCACCTACATTCTTCGAGAATTATTTTAACAGAAAACGTATATACTATCAATTATAAATTGAACTCTAATATTTAGTATTAGTATTTAGTATTTTATTTCTAATATTTAGTACAATTCATAAATATCCCTCCCCCTCCCCGGTTTTGTATCGTTTGTCCTTATCAAAGATATATGTACGACGCCACTGCAAGGCAAAAAGTTAGAGCAGATTTACATCAAGATTGTCAGATCCTTTTCTTAATTCTTGTTTTTATTCAAATTAACAAATATTTTAGTGTTAGAGAATTCCTGAAATCTGATTAGTTTTAATATATAGCATTTATTAATATTAAAGAATATCATAATTATTTTTGCACCAGTATATACATGTACTTTGTAATTATTTTTATTTCAATGCATTTACAAACAAATAAATAAATAAATAAAATACTAGAAAACTAAATAGAACTCATTACGTGTGATTGTTTTGTCCCGTCTGTTTATAAGCCGAACAATCTTCATATGATATCATATTAATGATTTGAAGAAGAAAAAAAAAGAAAAAAAAAAAAACACTTTCTTATATTCGACATCATTTAAAAAGAGCTTAAAAAATATACCTTTCAATAAATAAAAAGCGATATACTGATACAGCTGCATCAGAATTATGCCATGGAGGTGATAAATATTTAATTCTGTCAAAACGTTGTATTCGTTTTGATCAATAAACATGAGCTGCCTAACATTGATCGGTTAGAGAAGAGCTTGCTAGCCTATTAAACGAGAAATGGTATTTCCTTTGTTAAACAGTATGCACTCTGTCCAAATGTTCACAAAAGAATGCGGAAGATATTGACTTGCCATCTGGTAGTCTGCTCAAAATTCCGCCATATATTTTGGTAAAAAACCATTGATAGAACCGTCATGATGAAACAATTTGGTAGAGAGATAAATTATATTAGATAATCAAACCAATTTCAAAAGAAACTGATTTGATAGCAATCAATATTGCATGTGTAATAAAGAGTTTCAAATTTTCTTAAACAGTGGAAAAATAAATCTAAATTTACTTAAAAATTGACAGCATTAATTAGTAGAAATTTTTGCTGGTAATAAGAATCCACAAAAAGCCGCATGGAATTGTATGATATCTAGGAGTAATTATAACATTATCTAAGAATAACTCAAAAGTATTCCCAGATAAAATTTAGTGTGCCCTTGTTATAATGTTTGATTTTATGAAATATTTTGAAATAAAATAATAATGAATAAAAAAAAATAAAACCTCGATTGTTTATATTTCATATAGAATTTATGCGGCCGGCGTCCTGGCATAGGGGTAGCGCATCTTCCCCGTGATGTGGGCGTCCCGGGTTCGAGTCCCGGTTTGGGCATGGTTGTTCTTCTGTTGTTCTGTCTGTGAGATGTGTGAATGTGCCCTCCTGTAAAAAGGGGTTGTGCAAGCGAATGAGTGATGCGTGAGTAGCAAAGTCGTACTCTTGGCCCTAGATGGCGCTGCTATAAAAAATAAGAGACGTCCCCCTCAGGCTTAAAGCTCTGTCTTCGTAACAGCGGGCTTGTCAGTAGCAAGTGCCATAAGAAACAAACAACAACAAACAACAAGAATTTATGTATATAGGTTACTGTAATGAAACTTATTGACATTTAATAGACATTTTTATAGAACTTTATATAAATTATTATTAAAAATATATTTATAGAAATTATTTAAATAGAACTTTTTTAAACAGACAATTCTTAGAATATTTTTGAGATACAATGTGGATATGGAATTCCACCATATATTATTAATATTTAAAGTAAATGCTATTTAAAATATCACAAAACCAACTTAGGAATCTGTCTACAAAATTTCAAACCCCACATCCTTTCTATATTCTTTCAAATTAAATTTCTAGTATTATACAAATATTTATAAATGCAGAACTGCAGTATCGCGAAATCCTGATTAAGCATTTCAAATTCTCTGAATGTTTTATATTCTGTATCACATGACTTAAAGAAATTATTATCACTTTGAGTCAATACCATGTAAAATCCTCCTTTTTACAAACTAACACCATCAGTTGTTACTGGAATATATTTCAAACAATTTCGGCAACTATTTTTACCGTCTGCATTATATAATTATAAAAGTTTCATATCTCTTGAGAACAACATGATATTTAAATTAAACTAGAATTGGAAGAATATTTGGCTAGAGCTGAAAGTTTTTAAAATAAAAGCAAACTTGAACTGTGTTTTCATGATATTTAAACCGACGCATTTGCACAAGATGTAGATTTGGAAAATAGATGCAAGTTCCACCTTTGTTCAAATTATTATTTCTGATTTTGATAAAGATACTTAAATAACATTTTGTACAAAGCATTTTATGCAAGGATATATGAATAAGTGTTATTTATTATCATCAATATAACACATATAAGAGAAGGAAATACAGATGCCGATATGGCATTATAAGAAATTTTGAACATATATAATTTATAATTCAATATCTTTTCACCACATCTTAGAGAAAACTAAAGCCTACTTAAAAGCAAGATCAAGATGCGTGGATGGTATTGAGCGTGGCCAGTGAGGTCTTTATAAAAGTATGTAATAATATGATACAAAAACCAAGTTAATGGCATAAAAGAATATTTTGCAACCCAAAAGTTGAACGTTAAAACTCTTATTAAAAGCTATGATGAATCAGAATTTTACATAAAAAAATTAAAAGAGGCTTGAAACAACAATTTAAGAATGAATAATAATAATAAAACATCGAAGAAAAAAGCAAATTGAAAAAGAATACCTTAAAAATGAGTTATTGTGTTTCACAACATTTAATAAAAACATTTTCAATTAATAATTTAAGTCTCCAAAGGTATCTTATCATATCAAAGGCGGCGCCTTCCTCAGGTTTATTCACATAAGGTTAGCAAACGCCTCATAAAATTTGACAGCCTTCTTATAGTTTAGGCTTATTATAAAGCATTTAATTCATCTTCATTGTCATTAATCTTCAATGATATTCATTGTCGAGTTATATCTCTAACCATTGAGGGGAGATTGAGATTGTGCCTACGTATGGTTTTCGAAACGTGTGCGTTGAATTATCTAACAGAGAGATAAATAATTCATAAGCAAGGCGATAAGTAATGGCAACCCGAGAAATTGCTGACTTTTACTGCTAACCAAACATTGCATGAAATTGTGTCAGCACATTTTGTCTCAGCTCTATGGTATTTGCTGTCTTGGATTCTCACAATTATGTAGTAAATGACTGATATTCTAAATACTGTATATCTTGCTTATCAATCCACAATTCTGCTATGGAATCTTGAGGGGAAATATTAAGTACAAAAAAATAAAATGAAAGATAGCATAGTTAATTTTTGTCGCAGATATGAATAATAATGTTAGAATGTTTCTGCATATTCAGTATATTACTTTTCCCTAATAATATGCGGGGGAAATCTGTATTTAATCCTCTACTCAAACTTTTTATTTATTTTTGAATTCAAAAGTCAATATTTTACAGAATCTTATAAAGCCATTAATTAAAATAAATCATAAAACATTTTTTATTAAATCATTATTTAAAACAAATTACAAATATATATATTTGAGTATTAATCGCATAATTATGTTATAATACTTTCTTATAATATTTTAACTAAATTAATGCAGCTAGAATATGACAAAATTTTATCTCATAACTGCTTTTATCACCATATAGTGAAAAAATGATTCACTTCTTCATAGCAGAAATAAATAAAAGCAGAATATATATATATATATATATATATATATATATATATATATATATATATATATATATATATATATATATATATATATATATATATATATGTATATATATATATATATATATATATATATATATATATATATATATATATATATATATATATATATATATATATATATATATATATATATATATATATATATATATATATATATGTATATATATATATATATATATATATATATATATATATATATATATATATATATATATATATATATATATATATATATATATAAAGCGGTTTACAAAGACATTTTCATAAATGTTGTTTCTTTGCGCACGTTAAACAAACGTTTCATGGCATTCCTTTACACATTTGTCGTTGCTATAATAACTTACGGACACAATGTTCTCAAGGGTAAAATCAAAGTATTTTATAACAAAGTAGAAAATATTTGAAAAGCTAATCGTTGAAAAATGTCATGATTGATAATTGAGTACACAGAATTATATAATTATGTTGAAGTTGTGTAACAACCATGTAATTAAGTCATAGTGATTTTATTAGTTGTTTGCGTCATAAAATCCCACCCAGTTTAAATGTCATCAGAGAAGCAAGCTGCAGATTTTGAAGAATAAAACTGGCTCATTTTTATTAAGAGTCAATAAAAAAAATCCGAATATACATATAGTTATACTTTATTTAAATACTAATGTATTCAAAATTGATTAAAATAGTTTAAATGCTAAAAATATTTTAATTTTAAAATTAATGTCTAATTGATAAGTTAGTTAATATTTAAAATAATGTCAGATAAAAAATATTGTTTTCGAAAATACATTTCTTTTCAAATTAATTCAGATTCATAGCATTTTTATTTAGAAAAAGAAAATAATATGATAAAACTAACTTGCTTGATAACCTTTTCTTAAAATATGGGCACTATTTAATAACGATACGTTAGAATGAAGCGACAACAGAAGAAACTAGTGCTTAATTTCATGGAAATAAAAATGGTGGCATAATACTTCAAACAAAGGCACGTAAGCGTAAAATTAATAACTTCAGTCAAGCATTAGAGAGAAAGCTCTTCAAACATTACAAATCAATTAGAGAAAACTTGTATTTCTGTAATTAACTTCGTTGCTCTGATAATTCTTCTTCTTCAGTTATAATTTCTTTTTTGCATAATGAATTTTAATTTTCTTTGGATCGTATCCTTCTTATGAGTAAATATTACTTAATGCAGAAGCAGAATTATTAATAAAAAACAAGTACATTAGGTACTTGAGAATGTGATTTCATGCACAAACAAGTTTTAAGACAGTAATAGTTCGTATAGCGATAATGGTTCCTCTTATATTAGAAAAAATTCAATACCCTAAATAAATACACTGTTCACTCATATATAAGAGCTGCCAATTTTGTAATTACTTCCAGGGTGGTAGATGATTATTAAGTGAGAGTTTATGAAAAACTTTAATTAGATTTTTAATTAAAAATTAATTGAAATTGTTTACGCTTGATTTTAAACAGTGATTCAAAACTCATTATACCCAAAAAGGAAATCCAACCTTGGCCGGAGCACATTAAAAGGTTTTCTCAAGAACAACTTTATGTGGCACTTTCTAGAAATGCATCTAAACAAAATCTTTTTGTCTTGGTACCAGAAAGAAAAACAGTGAATATAGTTTACAAAGAAATATTATGAAGCAAGCTGAATTTTATTTTCATATCAGGTTATATAGAGTTTATAAACAAGTGTGGAACAGTGGGTACAATCACTTATTTGTATATTTTGAAATTTTAAAACAATTTTTCTATTGTATATGAACATATCATATTTTTACTTTTGTAACAGTCTAAATATTTCTGAATGTGTGCTATAAAATTTTTTTAGTTATTTTTGATTATTTCGAAATATATTTTTTATGTTTGTTTGATGTTGCGTGATATGCCTATGTCATATCGGGTCGAGGCTAGACTTAAGTTAAATTCAGTTTTTTCTCTTGGATGTTATGCCACTGGATGTGCGGATACTGCTAGTTTCTAATAAAATAAGCATTTCTTTTACTTTCGAGTTAATTGCATTTTTGATCTATGCCTTACACCCCTTAATCATTTATTTTGTAATTCGTCATCAGATTAATTTTCTAAGTAGCAGCTTTATATAAATTCGAATCACATACTTTAAATATAAATTACTGTAAATAAAACGCACGAAAATGGTGCCTATTAACTGTATCGAGATGAATAATATTCCGAGATTTTATTCAGTATTTCTTTCTAGTCATTTTTTAAAGATATTATTTATGCACTTAGGAATTCCTAATCCCATTTGTATCCAATTTACAAGAGAATGATAACGATGGACAGGGGACAGTTTTGAACATACCGTGTTCCTAAAGTCGGAGGAGGGCCATGCCTTCCTTAAGAGGATGCTGTATTTGAAGAATTGGTCAGTATATTGTGGTTAGTCAACGGTTGACCACATCGATGCTGCACACTTCAGTGACAGTCCAGTGCACTTTACTGTATTTAATTTACATGCGGCAATCTAGATTTCAAAGGTAAATTTATTTTGCAATCAATGCATAACAGGAAAATTTGAAAACAAAATAAATAATTAAGTATAAATCCATAATAATTATGGTGAAATTTGAAGAAATTTATTTTACTAATTAGTTCAACAAACAATCCCATGCAGAGCTAATTGGGCACTAGATGATAGATTTTAGTTCGGAAATTTCATTTTATTGGATTTTTGACTAATGATCATTGAAATTCCAAATTATTTCCCTTAGAACAAATCCCATGTTAATTTTGAATCTAATGGCTTTTCTAATACTAATTATTGGATTCTGTTTACAATATTATAAAATAAATTTCGATATTATTTCTCTCAATTTTATTTGAATGTTTATGCTTAAAGTTTGAGTATTTGCTAGAATTTTAGCTGCTTCTTCATGACAATTAAAAATTTGACAAAAATATGACATTTATTATTCAAAAATGATTTTGAAAGATAACAGAAATAGTTTTAACTAGATTTCTCTTATCTTTCAAAATCATTTTTATATATTCAAATCATTCCTGAAATTATTAAAAGTCAGTTTGAAGTGTGATGATGAATACATTAAACAATGATTAACTATAAGCAACAATCATCTGAACAAAGTTGTAGATATTGTAGATAATTTGCAATTCCTGACAAATATGTAGAAATTTTTTCTATTGAGATTTGCATAGAAGATGGATGAAAAGAACTCTGCAATTAAATTTCCCTGAAATTTAAAATCCTATATGAAGAAATTGAAATATTTCTTCCTGTATAAAAAAATATCTGATTGTGACTAAACAATGATTTATCATTATATCATTATCCAAATGATGATATACCAGTTAGCATTTATTTGATCATAGTGTAAAAAGTTTTAAAAAGTTATTGCCTTTAAAACATTATTCCTTTCTGAATTCTGTGGCTGAATAAATTAATGCCTTTCAATGGCTCTTCCCATACGCATTTAGCAGCGAAATTTAAACAGCCTACGAGCTTCAGAACATAAGTGGAACATGTCAACAATACAATGATGATGTTTTATAAAATGCAAGCTTCTTATGATTCTACTTATTGTTAAAGCTTCTTTTGAATTATATATTGAAATTATTCTTGTTATTAAAAATAAAAGGATTAATTTAAGTTCTAAGAAGTTGGATAAAAGACATACTGCCTATACGACTGCAGTAGGAGGTTTTCTACATATACCTTTTTCCAATAGTACTATTCCTTTGATGACATAAAGAAGTTACCTCCAATGATGATTTGTATTTCAAATGTCTAAAGAAAATATTTCATTCAGGGATAGTTGTGCTTTAAGCCTAGTAAAACATCCATAGTTATTTTCCTTACTATTGCTACCCAACCAATTGTCATTTATGAGTTTCCTTGGCAAGCTCAATGGGATGAGGACCTTGCAATTCAATTGGCCTAATACAACTGAACTGCATTGCAAAGGATAGAGAGAAAAGGCCATTAATTACCTAGTGTTCACACTCTGAAGACATTATTATGAAATAACGTATTGGAACGAATGAATTATAATTTTGTCATGTATTGCTTTACCAAGGCTAAACCAGACGAATAAAATATTACATTTGGCAAATGGCTCTTACCGAATAATTACATTTGGGACAAATATTGTTACAAGGGATTCTTGGATAGCAAATTATTATCATAAAATATCAGAAATTGCAGAATATGATAAGAGTTGCCATCAATCACATCGCTTTCACCGAAAATAAAGAAATTACATTATTGATTATTCTCTATGATAAATCTGAACAGAATCTGTTTTTATCTGTCCTTTATGTTTCTATTTAACTTTTTTAATTATTATCATTTTTCTAATTTTCCCATGATTTATTTACATAATTATTCTTAGCAAAAGAAATATTGTATAGATAATAGATAGGATATATATTTGTCACAATCAATCAGTTCTCTATAGCTCATTCAAACAGGAAAAGTGAAGCATAGATTGATGATTTAATACAAAAGGCTGGCAGGGTTTTAAATCTACGAGTGTTGGTTATTTTTTTCTGTAATGTTTTTTAAAATGCATGTAGAGTAATGAAATAATGCTATAGAAACTAGCAAAAGATATTTATTAAATAAATACGGTATGTTTCACATTTTAGTTTACTTTTAAATTATACTTTATTTAAAAATAATGATAATACAAATAAAATGTTACATAAAACTTATTTCAACTTTTCTTTTTTCTTTCTGATATTCGTGTTTATCTAACGTATCATACTTATATATATTAAAACTTTTTTGTATCATTTGCATTGGTGTAAAAAAAAATCCAAAATCCCTTTTTTTTAAACCCTCTTAAATAATGAATTAAAAGTTGCTCTCCTTAATAAATAATCAATAATAAATAAACCAAAGAATTTTGCTTTAAATTAAAAGAAAAAAAACTTTTATTGAATAAATATATATTTATTTCTAGAAGGCTAAATTCTCTTCGACCATGCGGGATAAACTTCAAAGATAAGACATAGCATATTAATTTTAGAAAACCTTGAAACGACTTATGCATTGCATGTTTTGTTTTAATAAAACCTCCGCTAGCTCTTGTTTTAAACTCCACCGCCATATTTTATATTTTATTCCTTACTCATGATTAATTTTTTCGAAGTCAAAATGGCAAAAGTTTTAAGAAGTAAAATTTATTTCCTGTTCCAATACTGCAACACATGAAACTTTTAGATAAATCGATAAACTGCTGGAATATTTAATAAAACTTTGAGGTTTCAATTTTCTACTGCATTAAATACAACGAAAAATTTTTTGTTTATGCATGTATTTTTTCTAAGGAAAAACATTGGCTAAGAAGCATTCTTTAAATAAATCTTAGTTCTCTTCTGAAATATACTCTAAGGGAAATTTTTTTCATTTTTCTCAAAAACAATTATTTTCCCACTTTGCAAATAAAAGTATGCAGCGTGCATTTTTATATATTGTTTAATTTTTGATAAGAAAGTTTAAAATTAAGTGTGTCGTCTTTGAAAGTGTATTTATAAATGTGTCACCTTTGAGACTTTATTCTAATTAAAAAATCTATTACATGATGATACGAAATAAAATAATCAATTCAAATTCAAATAAATAAAAAAATGTAATTTATTTACTGTTTTCCTTTTAGTCAACAAAATAATTTGGTTTTTGGATTCTTACTAAATAATATACTTTTCTTATCTGGACTTAATTATATAATTTTCAAAAATCTCAGTTGAGTGGGACTTGCAAGAAATATTTTCTTATGAACTGATATGTCCATCTGTAGCTTTTAAATACTCCAGTTTTCAACAACTTCTTTTAACTAAAACCAGCGAAAGTGGTATCCTTAAAACTTTCTCGTATTAAACTTCTCATGTCAAAGAACGAATAATAACATTAGCCTATAATAATTGCAAAATTTTGGCATTTGGTGGGAATGTAGCATTTTTACTCAATTTATTGTGTAATCCTTTTCTAGATTTTTAGAGATTAATCCTTGACATGCATTAATAGCATCCATAAGTCGAATTTAAGTTTTAGATATATTCCCTAATCGAGACAAAAATTTGACTCAATTTTGTCTGAGTTTTTGAATTACCGTGTTTATTTGTTTCTGAAAATACAGACTGGCAAACAGTCAGCCCGTAGTTGAATTTGGCTTAAAATTTGTCTTGTATCTACATCATAGATGTTAAATTTGTGCACCGAATTTCATACATTTAATTTGCACCATTTGTTAGCTGCCGTGTTAGCTCATATTCGAGCAGCCAAACAGGCATACTTTCTTTGAACAGATTTTACTCAACATTTCTCAGATGTCTACAAATTTGGTTTAAAGTCTATATACCAAATTTTTACAGTGTAGTCCAAAGGTTTTTTTAAAATCTATCTTTGCTGCAGACAGACAGACGGACTTTTCCTAAAAATGTGTTTCTCGAAATCAGGAAGGCAGTTTTATAATGTGGATATTCGTTAAAATCTCGATTTCAAATTTTTGAACGAACACTATACCTTCTCTGTAACGACACGAGAAAGTAATAATATGATGTTTCTAATTCGGAATCAGATCATTAAAAGTAGTTTCATGAGATTGGGAGATAGATGGCAAAAGAAACATTCGTTTTATATATTAATCCCCAAATTGTTTCTTTGCACTGAACTGTAAAGTTATGCCTTGTTCTTCTTGTAAAAAGCCCAATGTATTAAAAATTAAATTTGCTTGAACGTTCATTCATCCTATCAAGCAAGTGGGAAAATTGATCCGTTGAAATATTAATAAGATTATTGATTTTCGAAGTTACAAGTAAGGTTGAATGCTCGTTATCTTCGATTTATACAGTAGAAGTGTCATTCAGAATGCCTGCGGAGAATGAAACTGTGAAATTCTGATCAATATAACACATCTGATATAGATATAAGTTTTAAAAAATGTATATAAAAAATGCAAATGAATTTGTAGAAAATTAGACAACATAATGTTGTTCATAAATATCAAAATGCTACATTTTTAAAAACTTATTAATGTTTACCTTTATTATTAAAATTTACATTTTCTCACTGTTTAATTGAGGTTATCATTAATACAGACAAAATTTGCAAAATGAATCATACAAGTACATCCTGAAATTTTAAGACATATTGAAATTGGCAAAGAAAAAAAGAAAGGACCTCTCTCATTCATTCTGACTTTGTTTGCATTTTTATGGTTTCTAAAGTCAGTTATGATAATTAGGAAAGAATTTTTAAGTCTTGTCATTTCTTTTAATTTAAAATAATCATGTAAGTTGAAAAATGGGTGCATAATTGTTCTGAATTATTGGAGAGTTCATTAAATAAAACATTTTTTTCCAAGTTGATTTGCATTTAACCAGTCTCAATTACAGAGACGTCCATAAATATTCCGAAGTCGTACCTCATTACCCGAGAGATTAGGGAATAATTGGAGAGACCAGTTTTGGTTACTGATCATAATAATAAACTGATTAGGAGAATATATACTTGAAATAAGAAACTACTTATTTCCCCAGAATAGTTTCAATGCCTGAGCTCAAGTGCAGACAAATATTGTATTTTTTTAAATCATTTCTCAGTAAAAATGTATTTTGTTTCATGAAATATTGCATTTATAATTATCATAACTATCGATAACTTCAATTTCGAGTGATTTAAAATCATTTTATCGTAATTTTGTCTATAAATGTCAAAGAATGATCATTTATAAATACAGAATTAACCCTTTAAAGGGCCATTTTTTTCTAGTCATATTATGTTAAAATATTTTTAGGCTTGAAATTAGAATAAGAAAAGGGATTCATTTAGATTATTAGATACATTTAATTTGATTAATTAATTAATTTGGTAAATTAATAATTAAGTGACAAACCAAGACACTTCATTTTTTGTGAGATAAAGAACTGAAGCATCTAAGTTTCTGTTTTTCTAAAAAAAATTGTCAGAATTTATGCCAACCTACATAATTTCATACAAAGATTGATAAATTTGGTGGGAAGCATACTTCCCAAGGAGTTAGAAAGGATAAACTAAATGTTACGAGATATGAAAAGGAAATATCTAAGACTCAGTAAAGCATTTTAAAGTGAGTAAGTGATAGTTTTTTAATATAATAATAGGGAGTATAATTCTCTTTTAAGGTAGAACGTTCAATCTCCTATTGAACTCATTTTTCTTCGATATCTACGATATCTAAAAAAAGTCAAGTTCAGGGATTGATTCTGATAGTACAGCTTTTATTTGAATCTGAGGAATCGCGGACTATTACTAACTACTAACATAAATTTTCATTTAGTCGAATTGGTACCCTTCAAATATGTCACTTAATTCCCATCAATCTCTCAAACTTTTGAATAACGAGTTTTCGTTCGGTTAATATCAACATAATTAATTAAAGTATATTGTTAAATGCTTTAAGGTGTGCGTACACACTTGAAGATTTTTTTTTTAATTTTAACTTTAAAAATCCAGTTTTTTCACAGTAGGTTATTAATATATGTTTAAACTCATTCCAGTGAGAAAAACCATATTACACTAATTATTAATTAATTAAATAATATTTAATGAGCTAATTAGCCTATTTTTTGGAACATGATATCTCAAATTCTAATTTGTACAGACACACAACTTTAGTTGGAAATTGTGCCTAATATTAGTCTTCATGTTGTCTGCTTCAAACAAGTTATAAAAATGTATAGTTTTTTTTAAACAATTTTTTCATCAACGATGAATAGAAAAAGCGAGATTTTTATTGTAATTTTAACTTTTAAACAGCTATTAAAAATTTATTTCTATAAATATAACTTTGATTAAGGCACAAAACATCCGCTATTTTAAACAGAATATTTTCATATATAAATAACTGTATTTGTTGAGTTATGATTGTTTGAATGAAGCAACAGAGTGGAAAAATATCATTCTTCATAAAATGAGTTTTAAAAACACCGTAACTAGAGTTTTTAATGAAAGCACCTCAAGAAAAATAATTATAACTCGAGAAAAATTTTGAATATTGACAACATCTTGGTATCGTTTGAAAGTTAAAAGATCAGAGGACATTATTAAGCAATAAAAAAATATTCGATATTTTGAACAATTTTCGAAGTTTCAAGTGTGTACATACACCTTAATTAAGTTTATTAAGTTAATTAATACTTGAATTAAGTTTTGTTAAAGTTGTCGAAAAATTTGTCTTGGAGGATTCGAGAAAAATTATTTCCTCCATCTGCACAGCCTCCATTTCTTATTGAAAGGAGTCAAATTAAACAATATTTGATTCTTCTTTCAGTATCATATTCTTTTTTCTCGACTTCCAGTTCTTTCCGTCGTCTAGAGTGAAACAGCATCAATTCATTAATAATAACTAACTTTCATTCATAATGCGCATATAGATCACTTAGTACATTCGTTAAAAGTATCCGTGATTTGACAAAAAAAATGAATTATATTGGTAATTTGGTCGCTATTACATTTCTGGATTTAAGAACAGTTCCTGTCAATTAAATAAATTATTCCAAATGAGTGAAGAATATAAACTATTATAATTTATAAAAGGCTGTTCCCCATGCTGAAAATTAGCTATGGTAATTAAGGACACTCACTTGTTTCCCCAAGAGAAAGTAAGAGAGCACTTCCCTGTTTTTCAGAAAAAACGAAAATTCAATCATTTTCATAACCTTTATATCCTACATGTTAAGAAAGTACATAATTTTGCAAATTATCTTGCAAATTTCCGACATGGGAAATAAATAATGACACTTAGAAAGCTTTGGTTCCTTTTTTTTTTATCGTTATTGCTAAAGTAAGCAATTGTTAGTAAAGAATACTGCCAAAAAAGGAAGCTAGTGTTGTAAATTCTTTTTTCTAGAATGCATTAAAGAAGGTACATGCTTCGAAGTTCACCAGGGCTTCAATACTAGCGCGTTCTGTAATCATCTTCCCAATTACTACTGGTTTCTTAGTTAACCTTCTTGACTCTATTGATTTGTTGTTTTAAAACAGAGAATGTTGTTTAGGTGCCAGATAATTAACTTTGGCTTGAGTTAATGAGGCCAACATACATCAATTAAAATATAGTATAGCTGTAGATGAAATACAATATTGTCAAACTAATTTTTGAATATTATTTTTTCTGTTTTTATTTACAATATTGAAATGAATATTTTTTATTTCGTTATTCATAATATATGTTTTAATATTAACTTAATCATTTTTAAGGTGTACGTACACACTAGAAAATATTTTTAAAATTTTAACTTTAATAATCCAGTTTTTTCACAGTAGGTCATTAATATATGTTTAAACTCATTTCAATGAGAAAAAAAACATATTACAGTAATTATTAATTAATTAAAATATTTAATGAGCTAATTAGTATATTTTTTGAAACATGATATCTTAAATTCTAATTTGTACAGACACACAATTCTAGTTGGAAACTATGCCTAATATTAGTCTTCATGTTGTCTGCCTCAATCAAGCTATAAAAATATATAGTTTTTTTTAAAGAATTTTTTCATCAACGATAAATAGAAAAAACAAGATTTTTTTCTGTAATTTTAACTTTTAAATAGCTGTTAAAAATTTACTTCTATAAATATGACTTTGATTGAGGCACAAAACATCCGCTATTTCATACAGATTATATTGATATATAAATAATGGTATTTGGTCAATTTCTTGTTGAGTTATGATTGTTTGAATGAAGCAACATAGTGGAAAAATATCATTCTTCATAAAATGAGTTTTAAACAAACAGAAACTAGAGTTTTTAAGTGAAAGTACCTCTAGAAAAATAATTATAACTCGAGACATATTCAGAATATTGACAACATCTTGGTATCGTTCGAAAGCTAAAAGATCAGAGAACATTTTGAACATTTGAACGATTTTCGAAGTTTCAAGTGTGTAATGATTAGATAACTTTAACACTATCTATCTTTTAAATACTACAAATGAATATTAATTAAGAATATAAAATTTATAAGTCTGTGTACAGTAGACTTAGCGTCCAAAGATTAAAAAAAAAAAAAAAAAAAAAAAACGAAATATCTCTTTATCGCAGTCTATAAACTAATATACCTTAAACATCAATAAACCCTTGAGTGTATCAAAATAAAATTAATTGTTTTGAATTTTGGAACAATCAATCAAAGCAATCGATAGTTTTTAAACTATCGATTGATTGTTTTGGTTGACGACTTTCACTCAGACTTTCTCAAAACTATAGATGCTATCGATTGCTTTCTCTCTGGCAATATTATAGATAGGAGCATTTCGATTCAATAGTTTCAAAACTATCGATGATTTTTAAACTGTAGACTTTTATTATAACGAAACGGAAGATTTCAATCGTCTGAAACTATCATACTATTGATGTGAACAAAGTTCATTGCAATAAAGCTATTCAGCAACGAGGCATGAATTGAGATATTGTAGGCACTATAACTTGTAATGCCACCATAATTCAATAATTGTTGATATACTTTTCTGTAATTTAATTGTTTCTTTTATAATTCCTCTTGCGATTTTAATTTTATAATTCCTCTTGCGATACACATTAATTTCATTTCCTAATAAGCCGTTAATACTTTATTACTTTGCTTCAGATTTCGTTTTTTTCCGCCTTCATTTTTCCCCATTATATTTATTCCTATATTTATATTTATATATATAAAGATGGAAATAAATATATTGGGATAAATATTATGGGAAAATAACATGAATTTGATTCCAAGGAATTATTCACATGGAATTACATTCCTGTGTAATTCTATTTAAATAATTAAAATTAAAGAAAAATTAAGAATAAAAGCTTTGTGTAAGATTACTGGTCTACAATAGTTAAAGTGACACTTATTTCTTTTATTTAATTTACAAGTAAATATAAAAATTGCAAAAATTGATTTTTGTTCAATTACTTATTCATTTTGTACTAAAATTGCATTATATATATTTTATCAATGGACTATGTCAATTATGAAAATATCCTAGTTACGAAATAAAACTAACGAAAGAAAAGACTTTTCTTTCTTTAATCTTTATAAAAAGACTAAAGAAGTAATAAATATTTTCTTCTTTAGCCACAAGACATTATTTTTATCAATTTTACTTAATTGGCATTGTTGCCAAGTAGTCGAACACCTAATAAGAAAGAAATATGCGGTTCTTAATTAAAGGCCTTTCTAGAAGAATGATAGCAATCGCATGTTTTGAAGGTAAACTGCACATTTCGATAAACATATATGATACATTTTTCCCAGAGACACTTGATAGATTTTAATTCAGCAGTTAAATTATACATTTAATTAACAATTTAATTAAGTGTAATTTACATTATTACATTAAAATATTAAAACTACATTATTACATTTTATTGCATTAAAATAATGATAATATGTGGAAATATATATTTAACTGTATTTTGTTTTATTTTAATTAGTGTAATCTTATAAAATGAACGACAAATGTACGACTAGTGTGATCTTATTATGAGCGACTTGTAAACACTTCTCGTCACTTATTTTCTGTCAGAGATATAAATACGGAATTTCAGAGAAACGAGTTTTGACAAAATTGAAATTAAAATTGCAGTTCTTTTTTAACTATATTTTACGCAAAATAAGTTGCATCTAATTCATGTAAAATGATTGGTATTTTGGTTATATTTATTGCTCGATATTTACTGATAAATGTAGTTATATCTTAAGTTATGATGGATGGTAGAAAACTTTTTTAGTATTATATCTTTTTCGTTGAAAGCTTATAAGAATTCCAGAAAGAATTAAAATTGCTCATAAATATAAAATAAAAAAAATTTCTAAAATTCTAGATTTTGCAAAAGTAAATTCCATGCATAGAGTAGTATTATTTTACTTAAAATTTCTCATTATAATATCAAGGAAATATAGAGTTTGTGAGTATAGATAAATTTCACAAGATGATTTCTCGATTATTATAACGTATAATTATAATAAAGCTCAAAGATAATCTTAGACAAATGCAGTTTTTCTTTATTTACTTAGAGTCATTTCAGCATTTTAAGATGAAATGACTATAATTCATTTATTGTAATTTGTATTCTATCAATTGATATATATTATAAAATTTATGAAAAAATATTCTGAATTTTAAGTAGAGTTGCTATAATAGATTCCAAATATTTTAAGTTTATTTTAAATTAAAAAAATACTTTCTGTATGTGTACAAAGCTTCTATTTACTATTTAATATGACAGATGTTGCTTAAAATATCCACTGATCCTGTTTAGAACAGTGTTCATACAATTTAGAAACATCAGAACTTTTCGAGATTTTCCAGATTAAATTTCCAGAATTATACTGATATTTCATGAAAATAGCAATGCTGCAACAAGGGAATCAACTGCGAATTCAAAATTCCCATGTTAATCTCATATTCTGAATTCCCTCTTTTACTGAATAATTTATTATTTTATTTCTATGATCGTCATATAATCCTCCTATCACAATTTAACATCGGATATTTCTAGAATACCTTTGAAATAGTTTCGGCAACCATTTTTGTCGTCTGCCTCATTTAATTTTAAAAGTTTCGAATCCCTTGAGAATAAGATAAAATTTAGATAAACGAGAACTCGATGAGTAATTGGAGGTAGTGGAATTCAATTTTTGAGGTAAAGGAATTCTTGAACCTTGTATTTAAGGACTTAAACTAAAGCATTTATTGAGGTACATTTGGTGCATAAATGAAAGTTTGGCATCTATAGTAATGATTACTGCTAATATTAATGAAGGCATTCGAATAAAGCATTTTATGTAAGAATACTTTAACAGCTTTCATTGATTTGATCTCAAACCATTTAATACAAAACAGAATAAATGTTTGCTTAGTATTGAAGGAAATAAAACAAACATAAAATTTTATTCAGAATTGAATTATAATATTTTTACACATTAAAAGAAATCGAAATCTATCATTTTTTTGTTCTATGTAAAAAATTGTCTGTTATTTTTTAATACAGTTTTGTGTTTTATTCCATGATGTGTATTTCAATTATATTTAATCTTTTTTTTTTTTTTACACTAGTGGTAAAATATTTCTTACTTAATTCTAGTGTTTAACATTTTAATTTTACGTACTAAAAATTATCATGAGGAAATCTTTTTATGCCTGTTTTTCATCTTAGCAGTTATTTAGACACTGATTGAATGAAAATTCCCAAATTTCATACTTTTTCTTCAAATGTGGAGTTTTTAAATTTTTATTTATTATTATTATTATTAAAGATAGTTTGAATTTATGATAAGACATATCCATTTTGTGAATTTAGTATGATATGAAATCTAAATACGTACGTTACAGAATTCATTTTTAATACTTTATATTATTAAAGATTAATATTAAGGTTATAGTATTCTGAAAAAAAAGAGAAAAAATCCATTTAAAAAAAATCTTAACTGCACGCCAATATTTGCCAATGGTACTTCTAAAGAAATACTGCATTGCATTCAAATGATGCTAACTAATGCAATTTTGAATGTAAACACTATTTTTGAGAAGATAGTGGAAGGCAATAATCAGGAATGGCTGTGGTAAAATTGCATTTTAATTGAATTTTCATGTAAAATAGGCATTAGTATTCTGGAATGAAAAGGTTTTAAGAAAAAGAGAGAAAATTTACGCAAGAAAAAAAAATAGGATAAAGAAAGGATATATTTTAATCAAAAAAGGTAGCCATCAGAATTTTAAAATAGAAGTTAACTAGACCATGAATTCACCTATAACATAGGAACAATTCAAAGAAAAAAGATCAAAAGAAGTTTAAAGGTAAAAAGGAGTGGCTTATAAATGAATAACCATTTTCAATGAATTCATATTTAATTCATTAAAAAATTTAGATTCAAAATGCATGCCACTATGCTTAATGCAGAACGAATAGAAATTTCAGTTTAAGATCACACCCTTAGAATAATTCATCTACTTATGTTCTTTTGATATTCCTAAAGCAATGAGTTAACAATTACCAATATTCTGAACAGAAATGCTTAAAATTCAAAGAAGACTGTTCCAGAACATTCTTTGGCAAACTATTGCGCTTACTCGCGAAATTAACATCTCTACTCTCACAATGGTTAAGCTGTTTATGATGAAATTTTCACCGATAAGTACTTTTTATAATTTACTAAGCCTATTAAATAGCCTAATACAATGGTTCAATCTATTACCTTATTCTGAAAAGAAGCATCTAATTTTCAAGCGAGATTGCATCAATTTTTTTCAAACATTTGCGTTTATTTATTAATGTATTTCTTGTCCTAATGAATGAAGACCAGTGATTATTATTAGATAGACAATTTTGTTAGTGACAATTTGATCAGTGACAGTTTTGATAGGCACAAAATATTTTGTGTTCTACTTTTTCTTGTTATATGGAAGAATAATTTTAAGTGATGATATTTACATTAAATATTACAATTTACATAATTAATCGAATGAATACAAGTAATATTTTCATTCATAAATAAATAAAAAAATTAAATGGCCTATAGAACATAATTTTCAAAGCTTCTACATATGTAAATACATACTGACATATTTTACTATACGCCTCACTTAAACTAATCAATGTTATTGATTTAATATAATAACATTGATTAGTTTAAGTGAGGCGTAAGTGATTAGTTTAAGTGAGTTAGTTAAGTGTGGCGTTTAAGTGAGTAACATTCATTAGTTAATTTACGATAGTTATATCGTAAATTAACATAATTCTTTATGTTAATTTACGTTATAACTATCTTAAATTAACATAAAGAACAAATCTGTAAGAATAACCATTGTAAGTAACAGTTTTATTCTTAATTAGTAACAGAAAATAGAAAACTATAAAATAAATTTTAAAAAATGGAACATAAAAGTATATAGGTCTTTATAACAGCTACTAAAAACTCCATAGTATTTTAATAAAAACTTTCAGCCTTTAGATGAGTTTTCAGTATCTGTAGATTGACCAAATTAATAAATTTTTAAACCTCATACAGCTCCTAAAATGAAAGATTAAAGTCTTTAATAGTTTCTTTTCGGTGATAATTTGTATAATAATCAGCCGGAATCATTAGTAAATACCTTGGAAAAATATTTTCATAATAAACCCATTAAGATAATTAATGAAATCCATAGTTAAGATGCTTGATCTTGATGATTAACAATAAAACAAAAACCCAAACAAACCCAAACCCAAAATTTTAAAAGTTTCGAACTTAAAATTTCACAAGTCTGTGTTTCATATATCTTCTCCTTTTTGAAATATTTGGAGTATTTTTCTACAAAATTTCTGTCTCCTATCTCTATTAATGATATTCCACAAAGAGTTCTTAGGGATAAGGAAATGTCTTGAATCTTTATACTTTTTTTTACTATTTATGATGAACAAATCGAAAAACTATGAAACGGAATAATGACATTTTAAATAGTGAAGTTATTTGAACTGATTTCGAAATTTCTTGAATTTCTAAGACACAGTTCTTTTTTTCAATGCAGAAACAATGTTTGCTAAAATTGAGAAAAAATTATGATTGAATTGAAGTTTCCTACTTGTAGTATTAAAACTCTGATTTATATGTTTATTTTTTAACAAAGAAAAAAAAAAGAATATTGAAAGAAGATAAAAGAGATATTTCCATTTCCAAACTTCTGTGACTTTTCTATTTATAATTTTCAGCGTTGCAATAAATGATGTTTTACATTAATAAATTGATATGCTGGTAACATTTATTTTTAATTTGTTTAATTATTAAAATAAATCAGATTTTTTTCTAAGTTGAAACAAACAACCATTTGTTACTTTTTAAGGCATTTGTGTTAAGGCTTCTCTACATTTATATTTACTATAATTTTGATGAACAGCTTAATCACGTGATGACGTGAAACTGTTCTATCCAAATGTCTAAAATATATCATAGCGCAGACAATAATAGGAATTTTCAATAATCAGCAGAATAAAACGATGGTTTTACCATTAAACTCTTTAATTCTTAATATCCGAATCAACGGTGAACGAAATAGATGGAACTCTAATTTTGAAAGAATATATAGTGATTATAAAGAAAAAAATTCGGCATACTGTTCATATAAAATTATATAATACACTCAAGAATTATATGAAAAATAATATTTTTTGCTCACAGTTACGGTTGTAATGACAACTTTTCGTGGTTCATAAAACTGTGGCGACATCTAATTTTGATTCACAAAAACATAACCTTCACAATAAAAAAAACTCACCACTACTTAACCACGTTGTAACACTAATTTTTGAACAGATATATCTAAGCAACCATGAAAAACTGAAATTAAGAACCGTGCTTTTTACCAGACAGTGAATTGTTTTCATTGTCGTCACATTCCACTGCGTTTTTTCCCTACCACCTAATCTCATAAGAAAGTTACGGGATCTCACAAGAAACCATAGATACAAATGTATGACATTTCCAACTGTAGCATAGGAAACTATCATCGATAATGCCATCGCTCTAAACAATCTCACATTAAATCATTTATTTCATATCAGATACATCTTGACGATTTGATGTGTGCCCTTTGGACTTCTCAGCTTTGAATCCATTGGAGCCAGATCGTGTGGGCAAGGAAAATGAAAATCTCAGGTAAAAAAATATCTACTTAAATATTACATTACTTGTGAAAACAGAATCTTACATTCGTATGACAGTAGAAAGAATATTTCGCTATTGTAAAAGTTTAAGAAGGCATGGTGTGGGGAGTCGTGTCAGAGAAGAGCAATACTGATTCTGATTAACGTCACAGTTATTGTTTTTCATATCATTATAATTGCTTTGCCCCTCCATTTTTTCCATTAAAATTATTGCTCCGTCATTTTTAGATTTTTTTTTAAAATATGGAGTATTTTACCATGTGTCAAAAATAAGGTGCTGACATTTGAAATTTTGGGATTCTTCTCATTTTAACCGCAGATGCGAGATATATATTATTGTTTTTCTTGATTACATACTGTATTTTTCATTATATACAGATAATACATTCTTGAGTACAAACAGATTATACTGATAGATACATTTTTGATTACCTATTGTATTTTAACTCGATTCAAAATGTTATTCAGTTCACTAGAATGGTGCGTTGGATATGCAGTCATATATTTGCTAAGTTATATTGTTATATTTGTGTGTGAATATTTGTTTGCTTATGTGTATTTGTGTGTGTGCGATCCACATCCAATGACATCAAGAACAGTGAAAATGAGAAATATATGTAACAATAATTTAGCTTAAAAATAATATAATTAAATACATTTTCTTTCCTACTTGAACTAGAGAATGCATTGCATAAATATTCAAAATTTATCATAATATTTCTAACCATTTATCTAAGGAATTAATAATCTTCTGAAAAGATATTTTCCAAGGAAACGTTTCAGAAACAAAAGATTTTTTTTAGAAGAAAAATAGCTAACGTGATTGTTTTCTTAATAACATGCATGGCTAACCTTCCGATGCGTGCTTGTCATATTTAATTTCAAGCCTGTATTCTGAAGCACGCTTTAGATCAATTTAATTCAGCAAAGACTGATGACATAACACTTCAAAAGCAGTCATATAAGGGTTAAATTAACAACTTCAATGAAGTTGTCCAAACATCATAAATCCATTAAAGAGAAGATAATATTTTACTGGGGTATTAACTATTAAGGATCATCTTTACATATGATTTCTCTCTTGTGCCATGAATTTGGATATTTTTGAACAAATCATTCCATTGTGCCAATGTAATTTAATACGCAAATAAAAATTTTAAAAGAAACCAGCTCTTTAAAATCGATTTTTGTACATTTTTGCACGCTAATACCGGTAATATTAAGCGTATGTTGTTCATAAAAATAATGAGGAATTTTGCTTATTAAATTAAATGAGATCAAATACAAATATTTTTTCAATTTATTAATAGTGTAGTGTGATTAAGTTTAAATATCTCCCTCTTAAAATCGTCTGTTTAAAAGTTAAAACTCTCTTTCTATTTGGATTTTGATACTGATTTTGAATTAGTGCTTTCTCGTAATGAATGCCACATTAATTATATGATTGAAGCAATGGAAATAAGTTTTTTTCATGCGTAATTCACTTATATATATATTGATATATATAATATAGCTTTACCAATTATATAGCTATATTAATGAAATTAGATTCACTATAAATAAATTTCTATGCATTTGCCAAAATGTTTATTTAAATATCAATCGGGCTTTACAAAGCTAATTCATTATCTGTTAAAAATCTGTAATTTTGTTACCCGGCATGAATGGTGTCATCGTGAGAAAGACCCTTGTAAGATCTGTGCTGAGCAGCTGCCGCGTCAATGACCTGAGAGCTTGGCGACTTGCCGACGAATTAGGCGAGTTTGGCGACTGAATGGATAAAAATGGAAAGTTCGAGAACTTTCACGAACCATCCAGTAATAACCGAGATACACCCAGGTATGCCGTGATTGGTCTGAAGATTCTAGCCCCGCCTCCCGGAACTATAAAAGACGAGCACTCTGAAGCTGCGAAGAATTTGTGTGGATCGTCAGAAAAGTCGTGTGTATAGTCAGAGGTGGTGTGTAGTGAGAGTCGAAGTCGCCGACACTTAGAGAAACTGGAGGATTAGACCGCAAGGAAGCTGCTGAACTAGCAATTAAATGTGCTGCATTATTACAATTGATTGGTGGTATTTGTTGTAGAGAAAAATTTTGTAACACTATATTCCTCAACTTAACTTCTGATTCAACATTTTGTTTTTTAGTTTCCACCTAAAAAATTTCCAAATTTTATCATCACTTTTAATTATTGTAATATTATATAAAAATTCTACAAATATTTTTCAGAAAACGCTTATTTAAAAAAAAAAATGCGACTCAAATAGTTGTCCCTATTAAAACATTTTCATATGTTTTTGTTAAAAATAAACGCAAAAAAATATATTTTGACATAATTTTGAATTTTAATAATTTGAAATATACCTTTATCTCTATAGATAAATGTGAAAGAAATGATTCAAACGAAATAAAATATAAAAATTGACAAATTGTTTCTTTTAAATTAGAAAGTGACGAAGTCTTATAAGAACGAATTTACATACTTTAGTTCACGTCTTTCCTGCAAAATCGCAAAACTGACTGAATTACTAATTTACAGTGATTGATAGAAATTAAAGTATTCCCACACGATAGTGGACATATGTCTAGATTCTGAGAGAAGATATCATAAAATTCGATTATTCTCATAAGAAAACTTCGGGAAGATTGCCAGTGTAACCGCAAAACACATTACGAATTTTTATCGAAATAAAGAAACTAAGTTCTGTTCCATGACTAAATGACGTCAATAACATTTCTCGAGGAAGTGAATTGCAAAATCTCTTCTAGTCCTCGTCGTGCAGTAGGTTCATAATTTTCATTTGGTATGGATAAAAACGCAAAATTCGTCATAAGAGTGTACAGTTTAATACGGCATAATCAGTGCACCAAGATAATTAGTACACTCACATTAAAGGCGGGATTACACTCAGCCAGTTATCAGATTCCAGTAAAATGAGGCATGCGCAAGAGAAAGATTGTTCATATGCTGAAAGAGCGGACAATGGAAGTTTTTGGCGGTTCTGCTTATACTGGTTTTACTGGGTGGATTGTATCTGGCTCAGTGTTAAAACCACTTTACCATACGCCTCCAGATTACAAGTTTTGCTTTCAATCTTTACATGAAAGAATGCCAAATTTCTCAATTGTTTATACATTGAACCTCTTCGTATCATACGATGGAATTTTTTTTTTATAATTACAATTTTTTACATTTACAACAACGTAGGCATGAAGTAACTAATGTTCATACAGAATCAATCTACTTTTTATCCAAAAAATAATGGTAATTGGTATGCCCTGTAACACAAATAAGGCTTTATAATTTCAATACGTGCAAATAAATACGAAAGAGCCATCTGTTAGAGAGTAATAAACATTTCACTAATAGCGCATCTATGAGATGGCAATAGAGCTTTCACTAATAATATCATCTATTAGTGGATTTTTAGTATGAACTTTTTAATTTTATATATGTCAAGTATATCGTTTAAATTGCCTGTAGTTCAAACTTTATTTCATCTCGACACGCAGAACGCATTCTAGAGCTCTCTGAATTCCTAAATTTATAACTTGCTAATCCTGTATTTGTTACATATGATGGCATCACCGAGAAGTCAGACATCCATTGTGTGATCCTTATATGATACCAGTAGTCACATAAAATAAAGTAACCATCATAAACACTCAAGAAAAGACATAATTACTTTTTGTATATTCAAATTGATGACCTGCAAGTTACATTTATTTGGCTGCAACTGTACGAAGGGAACATTGTTATTCTATGAGAAATCAATGCTTTTGAAATCCTTCAGAAGGAATGATGAGACATCAGAGTAAATGACAGGTGAAATACATTTATTACATTAATAATTACAAATTAAGTTTTGTTGAAAATTCTTTATGATAACCGTTATTTGCTAATATCATTCATCCAAATAATAATAGTACGGAAATATATATATATATATATATATATATATATATATATATATATATATATATATATATATATATATATATATATATATATATATATATATATATATTCAAGATTGATATAAATGTAGTACATGAAAAATTAAAATTCAAGATTAATTTAAAATTTAGAACTAGAATTATTAAATGACTTGATGTAATGATGAATGCAATGACTTGATGCGATAATGCAGGTAATGACTTGATAATTGCTATATAAGATGTAAAGAAGCAAGAAATAAATTTAAACGGAAGAATAACGTAATGTGACTTCTAAAGAGTGTACTTTAAACATGCATTCTGCTCATTATTTAGAAATGTTTAAGGATAAACCATGGAATAAATTTTTAATTAAGCTTTGAAATATTATTCATCCTTTGGATTTCTTATAAATAAAAGTTTCTGAGCTTTTGAAATTGCACGCGACTGCTGTTTCTTAAAATTTTAAGTTTGAAGCAGGAAATTTTTCGAAATTGAATCAAATATTTCTAGCGGTTTATTTTCTTCTTTCAATTTCTAATAAAGGTCAAAGCACGCTGCGTGCGGGCAAAATACCAAAAATTTAATTCCAAGTTTACCGTATTTTGCACTTATTTATTTTTTACGCCAGTCTGTTAGCATCTCATTCTCGCAAAGTGTTAGCTTTCTGTTTAATTTTGCTGCATACCTTTTATTAATAAGTACGCCGCAAAATCTTGAGTTTAAAAAGTGATTAAAATGATTCGTCAGATTTCTATGTTTTTATTGCTGAAATCATGCATTAACATGGCAAGTCAGATATACGAATATATAAATATAATCCAGAGAAAGTCATACGGTATATAGCTTTCATTGAATAGAATGACGTAAAAAAATATTTCAAAATTTAAGTAACTGACAAATTCGGGTTTTTTTATCCATTTTATTTTTTTCTACAAGACATTTTTCTGTTACCAGTTAAAATACTACATTAATTGAAAAATTGCACAAAAATGTAAGTTCGAATCATTGTTTTAGTTATTACTTAACCGAATTTTCTATTCTATTGAAAATTAATTAATATTATATAGATAATAAATCCTATTGATTATTGCATAGGTTAGTGCTGAATTTATTATTTATTGCGCAATGTTATGCGACATATCTCGATTTTCAATAATAAGGGAAAGTAAAAATTTCAGTTATTAAAAATTGATCATATTTATAAAGTTATCAAAATTAGTTAAGTTTTAAAAAAAGTGTTCGAATAATTTTTTTTTTTTTTTTTCATATGGTGATTTTGGAATTTTTGAAAAGAATGACAAATCCTTGCAGAATCATCAGCAAATTCTTTGCTTATAAAATTCAACAACAGCAATAAACATGAGACGCCAAATCATATATAAGAAATGATATTTAATAAGGGATTATATTTCGACATAAAATCAAATATTAAGCCAATCATATGAAAAGATATTTTTCCGATGAAAAATTTGGTCTAATACATTTTCGCTCAAAGCTAATTAGTTTAATTCGTGCCAATGTGAGATAAATGCTAAATATCTTAATAACATGAATTTTTAAGCAATTTGTAACTACCGAAAATAGCAATTTGAAATGAACAACACTAAGCAACATTTGGAATAACTGCTCTTAAACAACATTTGGCACCAAATACAAGATTTAAAAAGTCAAATCATTTAATTCAATTTGAATAAATAATTATTATAAACATATTTTCAGATTTAATCAGTTCAAGACATGAATTTGTAAACGGTTTTTAATACGTACAAAGAATATAGTGTATCTCCAATTCCGCCCATATATCTGCTTATTATATGTTCAATGCTATATCAACCTGTTCATAAAGTTAACACTTTACTTGTTTCGAGTTAATAGATAATTATTGCGAGTTCGCAAATTGTACAGACTAAGTCTATGGCAAAGGATACCGACGTGCTCTGATGGGTTTAAGCTTTGGCATCTTTTTGGCAATGTTTTGCCAAAAAGATGCCATACCGAAATCTATTTTTATAAAAGTAAAAATTTGTGAATTTATCCCCCCCCCCATTTTTTACGGTTTACATGTAATATTAATCTGGAACACATATACAGCAGAAAGGATCAAATCATGAAGCCTAAATTCAGGAAATATAAAAATTACAATTTATTAAAAATATTTGTGTGTGTGTTTCTTCTTAATATTATTTTGAAATAACTAAAAAAATTAGCTACTAAATCCCATATTCCATTAAATCTTACATATTTATACGTTTTGGGCATTAAGTAATCATCTCCCCATATGGAGTTGATGGGAAAGTAACAAACGTTCAGCAACAAGTTTCAATGACTGCATGAATTATATAATAAAGGCACGAAAATCATCGAAAAATAAGAATTATTTCATTGCTGCATCATATGTTGAGTAATTACTTTCATTTAATTTTTATACTTATGTGCATAAACAATATTAGTTACTTGTATTACTAGTATTATTAGTAATATATATTATTATTATTATTAATTAGTATTAGTAGTAGTATTAGTAATGTTTAGACAAAACAAATATATTAACAAAAATTAGATCGTGTTGATATTCACTCGTATCTTCCATAAAACTAATGAAAGGTACAAGGTTTGAGCCAAATAAGCGAAAACTACACTATTATGAGTGAAAAACATTGCCAAAAAGAGGCCAAGGCTTAAACCAATCAGAGCACGTCGGTATCCTTTGCCATAGACTTAGTCTGTACAATTTGCGAACTCGCATAATTATTCATTTAACTTTTTAGTCACTTTACAATGGAATTAAATGAAGTGATATTACGTACAAATAATTAAGTTTACTGCAGTGGATCTCAAGTTACAATGAAGCGCTCATGAATTAGATCAATTCTTTATTTGATGTCACCTCATTTTTATAGCCTAATTGAACGTACAGTCGTAAACGTCATATACTAAACAGTAACAAAAACAAGCACGTTATCTAGCTCAAAATAAACTTTATTTTTTTATATTATCTGATTGATGATGTCACTCGCTTTATTTGAATCTCAGATTCTTTGTAATAAAGTAGATATATTCTTAACAAGAGCAAGAAGCTAACAACCAATTTTTTTAAATTGACATATTTTTATTTTATGGAATATTACAAAAGCGTTGCCACTTTCACTAAACCGAAAAAAAAAATTACAACGTTGCCATTTACTTAAAATTTTGAATTACAAATTAAATTTCTATTTTAAAATGATGTTTTAAAAAATAGTTTTACCTTATTTATCATCAATTTAGCTCGCACGAAATAAAATAAAATTTAACCTGTACGAGCAAGTTAAGCGTTCATGAGGAAAAAATTAGCTTTTATCAAAGAGTTGCCATCGCATTGACAAAAGCTCTAATTAAAAAAATTTAAATATTATTGCAAATGAAATAAATATTAAATATCATTTTTCTAAAAATAAATGCAAAATATAACTCCTACCATTAAAAAAAATAAGTAAATTTTATCATGGAAGGTAATAAAAATTTTATGATTAAAAAATAAAAACTTGCCTAGTGAAATTTTCTAAGAAAACGAGAACATTTTTCAACTGATGAGCATGAGTCTTTCTCCGTCTTCTAATGAGTCTTCACTGAAATTGTATTCTTTTTTTCTCGATTAATTGGAAACATAATTTTGAATGAACTGATTATAAAATATTTTCTATTTGATGTCATAATATAAATCATATATTTTTATATATCTATATCAATAATATTCTGGAAGAATTCCAAAATTATTGATAAAAATCACTGTTAAAATTCCAGACAGTTTTTCTTTCATGTTAGCTTTATAAACCGAATAACTATCGGTATAAATGCAGAATATAATGAACGTGCAGCACAGTAAAATTAAAATTCTGTCTTTAACACAAATCATTATTGGCAAAGCATATTTGAGGAAAGAAAGCTATATAGTCACTTAATTCTGAGAAGAATTAGTAAGAGATTTAAATTTAGATAAATTTATTATTATTATTATTAACATGAAGAAAAACGACATATTTTACATTGTTTAAGTTGGAAATTAAGTGACATAATTAAAAGTCGAGAAATAATAGAGTGTATCACTCTATAACAAATTTTAAGGGAGCGCAGAAAAATGTATAGTAAAATAAACATAATGACGGAAGGTTTCTAAAAATGTGGTTATATATCTCTAAAAAAATTAAAACTTAAAAATTTTTTGCCGAAGGAACGAAGTAAATAAAATATTTAATAAAAAATATTTCAGTGACATTAATCTCTACGGGGCAACTAGTCGCCAAAGCTACTAATAATTCTATAAATACCATGATTGCATATTACATTAAAATTTCATAAGAACACATTGAGTTTTAAATTGCATATTAATACCTATTGAAAATAAAGTTTAATGCACTTTGGCGAGTTATAATTATAATGCTTTTCCATTCAATTTAATTTGCAAATATTGTTTAAAATAATCATAGATCTAGTTTAGAATTCTGTCTGCACAAATTCAAAATTCTGCATCATTTATGTAGTTGTAAAATCCCATTTTCAATATTTAACCAAATTTCTATCCATGGATTCTGCTACAGCTGGAATATTTCTATTGTACCTCCATTTTCCCTAAGTTAATTTCATATTCAGTATTATCCGCTTTCCTGAATTATTTATAAACTTGTGTCTATGTCATATATAATCATCCTATCATAAACTAATACCAACAGCTATTTCTGAAATTCATTTCAAATAGTCCCAAAAATCATTTCTGCAGTCTGCATTATCTGGTTTCATAAGTTCTGCACCCGAAGAGAATAGCATTGAAATCATATAAATGAGAATTCAAGGAATAATGGAATATGACCAAATTCAATTTTCAAGATGAGAGTTTTTTTTTCAGTTTTCCTTTTAAGATATTGTATTTAAACTGAAATTTCCGTTAAATAATTATTGAAGTATAAATGGGAATTATATATCTGCATTAATGGTTTTTGCTTATAATAATGAAATCGTTTAAATAAGTATTGGGTCAAAACTTTCTGTAAAAATATGTTAAATGTTTTTAGTGATTTGTTATCTGTGAGAATAGTAGTTATTTATAAGTTCTGTTTGGAAATATAATCCATTCACATTTCGTGGAATTTTCTTCTGCACTACAAATAATATCTAAATTTATGAAAATGTGACAATAAAACTTCGTCTAATAGTCTTTGAAGTTTCCTGTTTATCGAATTAATAGGCAAATATAGGTATTAAATCTGTCCAAAACGTTGGATAAATCCAGATTTATAAAAGCATGAAATTCCAAAATATTCTTTCAAAGAAGGAAACCAGGACTTCTATATATAGATGAAAGTGGTTAAAGCAAAAGTGAAAGAAAGGCTTTGTGTTTGAAAATACTATTTCTGGTGTAGGAAGAAATAGACATATAAACTTACCATCAGTCTATAATATATGCTACACATTTAATTCTACATAAGTAAAATTTAACTATTAAATAATAACTACAAAACTATACTGTATTTTTCTTTTTATTTGATTACTTTTAGCTGTTTAATAAACATACAAGTAGTTTTGTCTATTTCGAGTTATTAGACATGGATATATTTCAACTGAGTTATTTCGTCAACCCTTACATTATGTGGTTTCCTTAAATAAAGCTACAATGAAAAAAAGGCAAATGATAATAAAATTATCTAAAATATACTTTCGTTAATTCGCAGAGCAAACACTTTCTCCTTCATTGATGAATACTTGCAATCCCCTAGGCTTTAGCGGACTTTTCATTCTAGTATTCTTTGTTTTGGAATAATTTGAACCAACAAATATATTGTTACGAAATTTCCGGGTTCGTTTGGATAGTGGGGGTTATATGGTGTGAAGAACGCTCAATCACCAGGCGGTAGTAGAAAATAAAACAACGACGTTTATTTACACGAAGACAAACAGGACAGCACAAAGACGACAACTATATACAACACAGAAGACGATTATCTTCAGCCGAGACGTGCAGCATACAACAGCAGCATACAACAGACTCTACTGCAGACAGTAGCACACAGCTTAGTTCAGCACTAGCTTCACTCCGTCGCTGCTCCGCTTAGCTCTGGAAGGCCAGTTCTTTACCGTCGGTTCTGACTACGATGACCCTGGCAGCCGTGGGCGCCTCCTTTTATAGGTCTCAGGGGGCGGAGCTAGAAGCCTCTCAACCAACCAGGAACGTTCGAGGCATATCTCGGTTCCTACTGGACGGCTCGGGAAAATTCTCGCTGTTTCGGTTATAATCTATTTTGGCGCCAAAGTCGCCAAATGGTCGCCAAGTTTGTCGCCAAGCTCCAGGACCACCCGACGCGACACACGGACTCCGTCCAATACGGATGACTGTAAAACATTCTTTCCGATGGTGGAACCAACTATGCTGGGAAGCTGCATTACAGATTCGTAACAATATTGTTCCACAATTAGACAAAACAGCAAAACTACTTTCTGTGTTTGGATATGGAAATATTATGTTTTTTCTTCAATGTGCGGATAAATTTGATTCCACCAAAACCCGAGTTAGGTAAAAGATGGTGGAAGAAGGTCGTATTTTTTCTATGCGATATACTGAAACTATATAAAGTTCGAATTTAAACATATTCATAAATACATTAAAAATCAATACGGGAAAAATGTACCTGGTGTGAATAAAAAAAAAAATGTGCCCGGCTAGGAACATCAGAGGAGAATTTTTATCAACCAAGACATCAATCCTCTGTGGGATAAAATAATTCTAAAGAGACAGATACAAGTTTTGAAATGAACACTGGCGAAACACATCCTGTCTTTAAGAAGATATCATCGAGTTTCTAATATGGTTATTTTCTACTATCAGGAGGGAAAGTAGCCAATTTTATTTTGTCTCTCTGAGATGGAAACAATCTGATTTTAAATGAATACATTAGATAAATGTAATTGAATAAAAAATAGTTATAAAAATAAGTTTTTCAATTTTGTAACGCAGTTTTATATGGCAGTCATGAGAATTGAATCATGAGTTAAAAATTTGGAAGACAGTTTTTCATTTTTTTTAAAAGTTCAATTAAGCAACTTTGTATTTGAAGGTAGAATTAGTAGAGTTCTCAGGTTCATATCAGCGTTCGATTTTGTTGGGAAAAGAATCGTTGAGGGGTTTATAAATGGTGTTTCATCAATTGGAAACCGAAGATAACAAAAAATCTATTTTAGAAAAGTTTTGTAACAATTGAAATAGTTCCATCGATTTTTCGAAAACAAATGTGGTGAAAATTAAATCTGAATTGAACATTATCCCTCAATTATCAAATTTGAATATATTTTCCGAAGTTTGTTACGCTTTCGAAAACCAAGAGTCCTATTTTTTAATGCTTTTCGAGTATCAATCATCACAAAATAAGATTTTTTTTCAGACTGAATTTTTTACTTTTTTAAAATTGACCATTATGACACCATTTGAAATTGTAGAACAATTTTTTCAAAATAGGCAACAGGTGCTTTTTTTGCCATAATTCCACGAGAAATCATCTGAGAGACATGAAATTCAAAAATGATAACCGGAATTTCTACTTAAACGAGGACGAAAGCATAGTTGCGCAAAACGGATTACGATGCATATAGTATGGAATCAAACAAAAAAAAGGCCTTTATTGAGCTCATAGTATCGTTACACATGATTGACTGTTCAAGAGGAAGAACAACAAGCAGTTGTTCTTTAGTATGGGATATACCCTCCCCTTACTGCAATGGTTGCTTCGCACCGTCTCTCCATACTCAGCACAGGATTGTCCAACAGCTCTTGAGGTAAGAGTATCAATTCCTCAATCAGCATCTATTTCAGTTGTTGGGTATTCCCCAGAGGATATAATCGTGCCTCAAGGCGTCTCCTTAAAGCATCCGACACATGTTCTATTGGATTTAAATCAGAAGAGAATGTTGGTCAATCCATTCGAGTGATGTCTTCACTTTATAGTAACTGCTGAACATCAACAGTCCAGTGTGGGCATGCATTGCCATCCATTAAAAAGAAGTTTGGTCCAATTGCACCTCGGAACAGACGCACAGAGGAAAGGATCACTTCCTTACAATAGCGATTTCAGAAACAGTTTTTACAATAGCGATTTCAGAATATTACAGAACCTCTGTTGAAAACATGGAGCTCAGTTGACACTTTCAGCATAATGCCTCCCCAACGACAACTTGAGGACCACCGTAGCGGTCTCTTTCCGTGATGTTACTGGGATGAAACCACTTCCGGACGTCTCTCTCTAAATCAAATGGCGTTGATAATCACTTGTGGTACTGAAACGACTCTCATCTGTGAAGAGGACAGGATTCCATTAATAAGATGTCCAGTTTTTGTGCTCCTTACACCACTCTAAATGGTGCCACCGATGGCCGACTTTCAAAGGGATGCAGGTTTTACGCACATGGCCGGCGAATAGGCTACCTTTGCGGAGGCGTCTGGCTACAGTAAACCGCGACACTTGTCGCCCTATTGCTGAGCAGTGACACTTGCTGATATCGGGATCTTTTCGCCTGCAGAACGATATATCGGTCATCCACTGAAGTTGCTTTCCTACGGAGGTCACAACCAACCTTTCTAACAACTGTACCTATGGTTTGGAAGGTTTTCCAAGCACGCGAAACGACACTTTTGTTGATTTCGAACTTTTCAGTACACTGGTCAAACTGAGCAAATCCTTCAGCTTTCCGATCATTCTTTCGCGTGTGACGTCGTTCAGGTGATTTCTTCTAGGCAAATTTTCCGAAAGCACTCACTTTCACTTGCAGCGAATGTCTATAATTGCGCCTCTATTATTCCTTTCCTTGTATTCTTGAGCTGCGCGTGAACGCCGCATTCGTTTTGCGTACATTCACTTCGCCTATGAAGCTTTGGTCCTGACATTTGCATATGCACCACCTTTCTAATGAATTGGGTGTTCATAGTACTGATTGCAATAACATTTTTTCTGCAATTTCATGGATACTTGCTTAAAATTTACATTGTTGTAATTTTTAAGTTTACATTGTTGTTTAAGTTTTGCACACCAGTGTAGAATTTTCTTTTTAGAATTGCCTTCGGGTTTGGAGATATAAAAATTACTTTCAGACATTTCCAGAAATTATTTTTTTTAAATATATACACATATATATTTTATTGATGCAGTAGTAATATAAATATCTCTAATTTTAATCTTTCCATAATAAACCTTTCAATTTCAATTTCTAAGTTAAAATATACAATTCAATCTCATTTTATTCTGTATTTGTTAATGTTTCCCTTTTATAGTTTTTAGTAGCTTCCTTTTTCTTATTAGAAAGTTTGAAAAAACATTTTTGTGATAAATAATAATTTGAATTACTGATTTTAAATTTATATTTACCTCATTTTAAAACTGTAGAATTCTATAAAATGTGAAAATAAGCTTTTAGATAATCCCTTTTTAATATCATTTTATATTATTTAAGTGTTTATTTTAGTGTAATAGCATTTTCACAGTAAGAATTACGTTCCTCTTTCTAATCTTAACAATGCACCAGACTTCAAGACAAAATGCGATAATGGCACTACTTGATAATCTAGAAATTTTATTCAAATGATGGTAATAAATATAATTTTACATGCAGATGCTCTTTATGAGTGAGAAAATGAAGATAATAAGCTGGAATGACTGAGGAAAAATTGCTTTTTAAATGAATTTTCATGCTAATTAAGCATTAGTATTCTACGAGGATGAAAGCTTAAGAAAAGAAAGTAATCATATATAACTTTTTATAAAGAAGAAGACGCAAGCACATAAAAGTATTTAGTTTTAACCAAAGAAGATATCTGAATTTTATATCAAATTTGAAGCAGTGTATAAAACCTGCTTAATTTAATAAGAAATATCTATCATAAACTCTTAAAAATTTATAAATGCTTTTTTCTGCTTATTAAAAATTAATGTATACTTAGGTTTTGAAAAATATTTAAATCTATTGAAGCAAAACAATTAGACAATTTATTTCAGGCTTATGCACAAATTGCTATACAACTCTTCTCAATAAAAATAAACCGTAAATTATTCCATACCACAATATGGCTAACAAAGTAAACACCTAAGCGATCAGTGCCATATAATGTCTAAAATATTGGGCATGCTTGCAATTAAAAGGGGTTTCGTCACTTTATTAAAGCAATTCTAGTATGAAAAGAGAAAAGAATACAGATGTGGTATAGATTATGGTGCAGTAACACAGTACATTTATGGATGTCCGCTATCTATCATTTGTTAGGAATAATGCCCCCAAAACCTTTCGCTAATTCCTTCTAATGGAATTGGTGGTTCTTCATCACACCAAAAGGTAATTAAATTTAAATTCGAATCTTGTTCGAGGACTTTTTAAATGAATCAACTTGCATTATCTGACATCTTGTAGGATTGTCGTTTATAGAATATTTATTACTTCAAGCAATTTAATCAACTAATCCTCTTTCGAGATCTTGTAGCAATGGAGAACCGAATTATAGGGTCGGAACAATTATTGTTTTTTTAGGTCGACTGTGATGTTTGACCGAGGTCGTAAGTAGATAGCTTTACCATGTCTATCCAGTGACCTCGCTAAAACTGTGTTTGCTCAATAAGTCTTCATAGATATTGATTGCAAAGACTCGACAGGGGTTTACCTTCTTGCACATTTTCAATTGAAGAGTAATTGGGCGAAACGGTGTTTTATAAACGCGTACGACGATCGATTTTGTGAAAGCTAATAGTTTCTAGCTAAGATCATTAATTTTGAAATTTTGAAAAAATAAATATTTTATAGAATATTACATTATTCTTCTTTTACAAATCGTGAAACAAAGATATATTTTGAAACATCTGTCATATAATATCATTGAATTAGGAGTATGAATTACTTCAATATCTTTTAACGTCTTTTGAAAATTATAATTTGTCTTAATCATACATTTAGAATAGTGATTCGTTGATTCATCAATTATTTTCCATTGATTACTATTTTCTGATCATATTGACAATGAATTGCTCAATCATATATGCAAAAATATACGCTGACACGAGCATGCAGCTTAAACCGTGTCGTCTTTTTGATGAAAGCAGGATCCACACACTACTTCCACCTATGGTAGTAGGCACTGGAATTACAGGAAACGAGGGGCAAAGTATACTCGACGGCTAGTTCTGGTCACTTAAGGCGTTGAAGTAGAATTCAGTATCCCAAGACTCGACGGAGAAGACTCATGTACTGATTGCTTTGAATGCAACCTGCACCAATCACGCGATCGGAGGAGCAATTTTTTCTTGGAAAGATCAATGCTTTTATTACTAAAATTTAAATTATTTTTACTAAGAATTGAAGACCCAGAAATATGCTTTAAATGTATTAGAAAATTCTCTAATTTTGATGAAATCACTTTATTATGTTTATAGACTTATTTATTATCTTATAGAAAAAATTGTACTTCATTTTTTCTTAACGGTGAATTTTGGAAAACATATGATGTCTAATGTTCCTAAATTAATGTTGAATATTTTTTGATAACAGATATTAATATATTGAGCAGTAAGATAAGCACATAATCTTTTATTGAACTATAAGATACTGTGTTTTATTCTGAGGAAATTTAAATAATTTAGAAAGAATATACTTTGATTTTATTTCTCTACTCCTATATCTTCGTAAATGAAAATTTTTTGCATATATGTTTTCGCTTCCCAGATATAAAGACTTTATTAATAGAGTTTCAAAGAAGAGTTTTTTAAAAATTATAAGAATTCAAATTACTCAGGAAAATAATTTGCTGACAAAAGATAACCGGTAAATAAAAGTGATTAAATTATAGGGAGCTGATCAGAAATAAAGTTATATATATGAAATCATTAAAAATAAGAATTTAAATAAACGTTGAAAAAGCAGTCATTAAATTTGCTTCGATTTTAGAAGTAACTTGTTTTCATAGTATAACAATAAGGAATTTTATTATGTGTTTAAAGTTGAGAATAAAAGCTACAAATATATTAATCATATTTGAGATAATAGCGAAAGAAGAGTCTTTATTCTAACAAATAGAGATAAATTTGAGAATTCCAAATAAAATTATGATAAAAATTTAAAAAAATATTAAATTTATTTAAATATATAAAATTATTGAAAATAATTTTAATAAAACTTCTTTATTATATTTTATCGATAATTTGTATGAAAATTCGGAAATAGAAATGGCTACTAAGGTAATAAAGTTTTACAAGACATATATACTGATTTTCTTATAAAAAGTAGCTAATTTTTTTATGAAATTCGTGACATATACAATTGCTTGCAATTTTAATTATTAAAACGTTTTTTAATATTATTTACAAATTGCTACAATGATCTACAATGAATTCTGTGTAAAAATACTCAATTAATGAGCTTAAACTAAATACAACACATTATATTAATTAATTTCATAAAATGTATATTACTAAAATGTAAATATCTTAATAGAAATGGAGAACTAAAAATTGTTTTAACTAACAAAAGGATGAATTAATTGCAGCTTTAATTAAAAATATTGAAATGTATTATTTACATATATTTGAAATTAATCCTCACTAAGGGAATTTATTTAAAAAGATTTGAAAAATGAACAACTAATTCTGGAGACAATTATGTGGTGTAATCAGTAAATTTATACATGAATTCAACAGAAAGAATTCATGCATAAACTTAGTGATTACTTCAGGAATAAAAATTGAATATAATTCAACGCTGCGATTGCAGGTAAAATGAATCCAATATTAATTTAACAAATAATATTCCAAATGCTACTTACAGATGATTAAAATTAATCTATATTAAGGAAATTATTTGTAAGAATTATTTATTTAAATATAGTTTTAGTAGAAATAATCTATTTTTTGTAAGCCCTGAAGAGAAAAATAATCATTAAAAGGAAAAGGAGATATTTCTAAAAATCCATAAAATATCATTTTAGTGAGGTTTTTTAAAATTAAATTCAAGAAATATGAATTTTCTCAAGAAGATACCACATCATATTTTTTTAGAAAAGATTTTTATTTTACCCAAAAATGTAAGATATAGATTTATTCTTTATAAGAGAATGTTCCTCAAATATCGATTGCAGTAATTAAAATTAATCTTCAAGTTCATAAAACGGGTTTAGGAATTTACTGACAAAATATTTTTCTTTTGCTGAAACTGACAGAGAACTTTTCCAGCGTTCCCTGATATGTCAGAAATGAAACTTAATCATAACAGAAGACAGGATTACTTCCTCCAAATCATCAATTTCTTCTAAATCATCTAGACAGTAATCGACAATCTAATCACGTTCGTAGGACGGAATTATTACGCCGAACTGAATTATCGGCTGCCTCGTCCATTGGATAGTTCGAAAATTGACATTAAACTTAAGGTCTATTGACAGTTGCTGCTCCATAGAACGCAAGATGTCATCATGCTGTTGATAAAGATGACTTTCACAATTAAATTTTGTTGATTTTGCCTTAATTTTGCCTCAGAATCAAGAATATTTTAGAAAGTTAGCGGTATTAGAATTTTCCTTCATTGTAAGGTAGGAAAATTTTGTCAGGAAGAAAAATGTATTTTATAAGCAGAGTAGTGCTTTTAATAATGTTTATGAAATTTATTGTTTTCAATATATCTTAAATTTTATGAGCTAAAGTAAATTAAATAAAGTAGTATTATTACTTTTATTTATTGAAAGAGGCGCTATAATGAATAAAATCATCATCAGTAAAAAATGGTGTATCAAAAATAGAAAGCAAAACTTTTACTAAAAATAACTTTTGAAGAGTTTTTAACCAGTTTACATTGAATAGGAAATAAAAGCCGATAAGGTATATTTTCGAAAATGTTGAGCATTTCATTGAGTCGTATATATATTATTCGATTTTTTTCTAGATTTAAAAATGGATTGCTATTATTATTGTATGAACACATTTTTATGCGTTCTGGAATCCCAAATTAAAATTTTAATACATTTACACAAACGAAATCAGCAATATTGAAATAAATAATGTCATTTTCAATATTAGTGCTTAATTGTGGAAAATTTTGCTTTTTTTAGCAATGTTGAAATAGGATAATAACTTTTCGGTTAAAAACATAAAACCTTTTTTTTTAAATATTAAATATAAGAATTGTTTTATACGTTTTTACTAATATTTCATGATTTAACTAAAATAATTAAGATACTACATACATAAATTTAGTAAAATTAATGATTACTTGAAAAATCAGGAATTTTCTTTACAAGCATTTAGTAATATTCTACATGCGTAATTAGAAAAACCGTATAATGTCATACTTCTAACATTATTTTCATTTTTTTTCTTTACTAATCGAAGAATTTTTAAATGTAATGAGAAAATAATAAAATGTTTATGAATAAAAAAATTAAGATATTGCAAAAAACATTAAATATTATATATGATGCTTATTACTATTATTTTCAGAAATCTACGAAGTGATAACGTTCCATTACATTAATTTATTTAGATGTGTGTTGTCCCTCGTTAGTATCATTACAAAAGATTCATATGAAAAATAATTTAAAAAAATTAATACTTGGTGGTAATAATTTCTTTGAATATAGGAACATTCATATAATATAAATTTTAATCTAACATAAAATTCCTGTTAAAAAAGATAATTACCCATTGCTTAAAATATGAATAATCTTTTATTAATTTAAATACAAAATTCAATTAAACGAGTAAATGTGGTTTCTCTGTCATAATAAGACATAACTTTTAATAACTGCAGTCGATTAATTTACTTTTATTTTTAAATGTATTCACCCTTGAAGACATTTCAGATGACACATGTGTATCTGAATTACTAAATCTAGCCCATTCATAAATTCATTCAAAATCCGCTTTATATGCAGTTGAAGATTGAAGGGACATTTTCCTTTAATAAAGCATTCTTATTTAGTAAAGTTTCATTTCATAACCTTTGATGCACTGAATCGTGTATATCAGAAGTAATCTTAAAATTTCATAAAAATACAACAAAGTTCAAAGAGACGCAATCCTAGTATGTATCTGAAAATATAAAGACCCAAAACGTGAGAAATAGCATCTGTCGTGAGCGTCGTAGACTGCAGGAATAAACTATTTCCTTTTCCTGAACGCAATCAGAGAGGAAAATAGTTTTCCCAAAATAGAATAGTTCTCATTACAGACCTAGAAACTCTAAAACTTTGGTCAATATCTGCTCATTTACCATTACATGGCCAATGACATCGCCGAAATCCTAAATGAACGAATTATTTCTGTTAATATGCAGTACAACTTCATTTACCTGAAATAAATTGGAATCGTGTTTATTTCTGATATTTGGAAATTTCCACTCAGAAATTAAGTAATAAAATATCAGGCATTGAAAACATTCAAATTTAATTTCTAAAATTAAATTCAACACGCTTAAGATATTGAAAAATATAAATGTTTTTTGATTTATATAAAAAAATCTCCGAAATCGATTATCCGTGAAGGTTTATTAATAATGTATATAAATATGTATTAAAAACACATTTATAAGAAAAATATGTAAGTATACTATCTAGAAATAACTTCTTCCCACAAAAAATAGAACATCAAGGCTTTTGGCCACACTTTCATTATTATTTTTTCCAATTTCGATTTGTTTCATTTCTTTTTTTTCAAATCTGAATCGGATAAAAGGAAATTCACATTATTTTTATTTTGATAATCGGAGATTCGTATATTATTGAATGCGACGATGAAAGATACTTATACTATTAATTCGGATAATCGAAACTCTATATTACAAATGCATATATTTTCTAATATATTTCAATATTAGAAAAGTTTTTAAAATAAATACAAACGATAATTAATAACACATGAAATTAAAACATTTATGCTGAATTGCAAGAAAATAATCTTTTTATAATTATTAATAAATAAAAAAGCTTTAATTACAACAATTAATAGGAAAAGTTTAAATGCACTTAATGATACTAATTAATGATATTAAGTACAATGACGTTACAATCTATGGGATTTATTAAATAATTTTCATAATTAATTAATTTGATGATTTACACTTTATCGTATACGAAATATACAAAAAATAGAATTGAAATTGTGAAAAAAATTTGAACAAGAGATTTTGACGAATCTTTACATTTCAGACTTTCTTAAGATCATATTTTTGAAATTAAGTCTGCTGTTTTGTCTGTCTATGAACACCAAATTTTGAGCTTTACCAATGAAATTTGATATATGATTATTAGTTCAAATTTTTAGATTTATAACAAGTTTTGAACGAAAGACAATGAGAGAAAGTCTATTTGCCCGGCTGTCAAGTACAAATAAAGATATTTGCAAAATTTAAAGAATTAGATAGATAAAAGTAGCATTTGATAGACAGGTTTATCATCTAAAATGTTGCTTTGCTCTAAGTTGTGAGTCAAACTATTAAAGGGCTGACAATTTATCTGTGTGTACTTTCGTATTAATGTACACGCAATAATACTAAAGCGCAATGATTCTATAAATGCGAGAATATGAAAAAGAGTTTTTGGAAAATCACTCCTACTGTTTTTGATTTGTAAAATATCTATAATAAAATAAAAGGAGACTTCGTTTCACACATTTATTTCAAAACACAGAAAATTAGACATGCTATTGAAAAACACATGTGGAAATCTATTTTACAAAAGAATAAACAAAGATGAGTGAACAATGTAATGCATCCATACAAAGTGCAGTATCAGAAAGAATCGAGCATACCAAGTGCACTATTTCATCAAAATTCAGGCAAAGAGAGAATAAATTGAATAAATTATGCATTCTCCGACCACTGATAAGAAATATTACATTAAAGAACATTTTATATGAAAGAAAATTAAGAGTCTTTTAATTTTAGTACTAACACATTTGGGACAAAACCAAATTTAATCTGCGATATTATATTGCACCACCACTGCAAATTTTACAGTTTAGAAAATGTGAATCACCCCACCCCCCAAATTTATTCTCTTTGCATAACATAAAATTACAGTTATATTAATTTATATTTGATTTTTTTTTCCATTTTATGGCTTCTATTTCCTTAACTTTTATAATTGTTAGTTCAAATTATAGCAAAGAGAAAAATATAGGCAGCGTGCATATTAAAATGAAAATTAAATTTCTTTTATAATTCACAGGTTTCTGATTGCTTAAGATTCCTCAAAAAATTATAAACACTTCCAGAGTTGTTCAATAATGTCATTATCAGTTTCAGAAACTAAATTATTTATTTATCCTTTAAAGATGGAAGTATTCTTATAAAACCTCTCAGTTTAATGCAGTTTTTAAAAGAACAAATAAATTATTTATAACATATGACATATTATAATAGAATAAAAGTACTTAATATAAATTTAGTGAATAATAATTATATTATAAATTTAATACAAATATCTTAAACTTCAAAAACTCGGAAAACAAATTCAACCAGATACAGTTCAGAAAAAAAACCCATGCATAATGCAAATTGTCATAAATTCGTCCCCTTGAACTTCCTTATTTATACATATGTGTACATGCATAGAAATGAATACACACACAAAAATTATATACATAAAAAATAAAGGTCAGTAAAATACAGGATGATTTTCAGAAATACAATAATGGAAAAAAGACATTACTTATTACAGTATTTGCACAAACTATTCCTACAAAAGTAACACAACTTATGTCAGGATATCAATTCTTGATCATGAAATGTAACAAGAAGCACCTTATTAATGAATGAAATTTTTATTAATGGTGTAAAACATATTACAATCCGCAACTTTAGCTGCCTTTGTAGGATTGAAAAACAAAGTGATCACTATGCATGCCAAGCATATTTACACTGAAGTATACGAAAAAAATACACTAAAAATTCAGTGTCGTGAAATATTATTAGTATATCGTGCAGTTTTAATATATAACACACATAAACACCGAGAAGCTATTATTATTTTCAAATGATATAAATGATACATGTTGTTTACATTCGTGTAAATCTGAGAAGACAATTAAAAAATCTTAACTGACTCTGAGATTAAAATAAATACAAAATACATATTAGTAAGCAGAACCTAATTGGCACCAAATTATGTCATTGAAACATAACGCAAATATTACGACAAAAATGGAAACACAGTTAATATGAATACAGTTTTTCACTTTGTAATGGATATTCTGCTTTCCGAAATTTTTTACAAATCTTAATGGTGAGCGAAAGTCCCAAAACACGATTTTGGCATCATTTGCAGAAATATTTTTATGAATCATATTCAACACGCATTGTTTATATATCTAATACAGTAAAAAGAAAGAACTAAGCTTATTACTGTTTTTCGTAAATGATCTTCAAAAGTCATTATTGTTTTTCATAAATAATTTTCAAAAGTTCTGTATGTTGCAATGACTTTCAAATTTATATCCTTGGAGATACATTGTATCCAGCTTTTATCACCAACAAATATCTCAAACTGATAAACAACTGAAGCTAATTCCCTTTTAAAGTCTTCATTACAAAGAATTTCAAACCACTAACACATAACTTCAAAATTTATGCAAATAATATTTAATGCCAATTTTATCAGGAATTAAATTTTGAAATCCAATTAGATTTCCATATTTTATTCATTAATTTGATTCAGGAATATTTCTTAAGTGTTTCAATTAATATGAAGATCACCTTCACGTGTTGTACTCCCTTTATAAAGTTTATATAAAAAGAGCAAAATGAAAACCTTTTACATCGACATTAGATGAATAGTACTTAGAGTCTGAATAACATGTTACTGCCCCAGTCGTTTACAGAATATTTTGGAGAATTGGAGCAAACAGTCCATCATCATTTCAGCACAACTTCAATGGATTGGATCTAGTAAATTGATTAAAGGAACTGAACAAAGTGCTATATAATGTCCATAAAATAACAGAAAACCATTACAATTTAATCATATACATTGATTAATTTCCATTTCCATTTAGCAAACAAGACAGTATAGAATAATTCTACACTTCATCATTATAGAATCCTGGGATTATTTTCCTTTGAATCCGGTAAGATGCTTAAGATTCTTGTTGCTAGTTTTCTGTTTGGTATTTTGAGTAACTATCTTAGAGATAATTGTAATCAAATATACATGAAGATATATTTTTTTGAATCTTAGTTTATTTGTTTGTTCATTTCTCCACATTCTGAAGTTCCCAAATAGTTTAGCTGTCAATATTCAGCAAAAATAGAGGTTTAGCTTATGCTTGTTTTACTTTTTAACTAAGCAATCCAATACTTTTTTAGAGTCTTCACCACATAATACCTCCATGTTTCTTGCAAAAAAATCCAATAGAACCTGAATGCAAGTTGTTCGAATTGAGATAACCACACAGGTATTCCAAATAGCATTCTGAATCAGCCGAAGAAGGAAAGAAAGAATTCATGCTCAATTGTTTAAAGCATATCATCTTGAACTGCCAAGTGATTGGCTGATCCACTTCTTTTAGGCACATTCACGACAGATGTAGTTGTGGTGAAACTTGTGCAGCTTTCTCTAGCTCCTCTATCCCTGTAAAGAGCTATGCTTTCTCCGTGATGGGGAGATAAATGTCCAACAGAATGTCTCGGTGTCTTACCCACAGTTTTCTGTGTTCTCCATCGTTCAAGATGATGGCGCAGGGAGTTTTGAACCTAAAGAAGAATTTTAAAAATACTTTATTTATATAATTAAATACAAAATGGAGAAGTTATATGGTAAGAATATGGTAAAAATATGGTAGAATATGGTAGAAATATGGTAAAAAATATTGTAATTATCAACATTTCATTTTGCTGTTTCTAAGTATTGTTGTATATTATTTCGAAATTAAAATGAGAATTGAATAAAGTAAAATTAAGTGATGTTGAAATGGTAATTGACTTAATTTTTTTAATCTAATATCCGTTGTTTTAGAATTTCAGTCCTTTGTAAGAAAGCTAAAGTTGGAAAATGTTTAATCAAAATACCCACATGGAAAAAAAGAAAATATTGGAAAACAATATTGTACAATATTTAGAAAAACTGGAATAAATATAGGAAAGAGTCTTGCATTTTACTGTGTTTTAATTTAGAAAAAAAAGTGTAAAAATATTATATTTTCATTTTTATAATAGTGTGATCTCTATAGGTTGAATAAGTGGTGTAGAATAAACGAAACAATCAAAAGAACTTTTCTACTTCTATTTGTGGCAATTTAATTAGGACATAGTTTAGAGTCTAAGTCAAGATCTTAGCATGAGAAGAAGGATTTTCTATTACTAATCTATTCTGTGAAAAATTATTTTTTAAAATTTAGATAATGAGATAAAAAACGAATGAAACTATTTTCAACAGTCTATTTACTTTGTGAGAGATATAATGTAAATTAATAGGAAATATGTGAAGAAAATTTATGCTCTCGGGAAGATCACCTGAATCCAGAAGAAATATTAGGTTAACAGAAAATTCAAGTGTGAAGATAAATTATATAAAAAATACATCTGAGATGTAAAATTAAACCATTACTTATCCTGAATTATATGGAAGTAATTAAGCTAATTAGTACTTATCCTAAATTATATGAAAATATGAAACTAATTAAAACTTATTAGTACTTATCCTGAATTATATGAAAATATGAAACAAAGTAAACATATTAGTACATTAATTTTATGAAAATATGAAAAACTAATTAGTATTTATCCAGTCCCTTCAATTGTATTGTCTTTTTTCATCCGAAGTATTGTTTTCAAAAGTTTTTATCATGTCGTGTTGTTGTCTTCTGAAATGGAAGAGACGACCTATTCTTTTAAGCTACATATCTTCGTTAGATATTTTTTTTATATATTTCATCGTCACCTTCATAAATTAACAGAATAATAATAATAATATGCATTAATTTGATAAGGCTCACAGAAAAAAAATTGATAAAAATGATAAAATGAGAAACTGTAATGGCTTTTGAAAAACTCTGCTATCAGGATAAAATTCGCTATAGAATATTTCACCAGCAATGACTTTTATTAGATTATAAATAATGTAATGATGTGTGCAATAACAATCGCATGTGAAAGTATACATTTATGAAAAAACGTATCTAAAATAAATTATCTATATTTCACAAAGCAAGAAGTGGTGTATAAGTAATATATTATATTAATCTCTTTCATTTCTAATTAACACTATGGTAATTTTTAGATAATTTATCCCAATAAGGAAACCCGTATTATGAAATGTACGGGACTTTGGTTATTTCAGTAAAGTGCTTCCTAAATGTCGGTAAAGTAACAATGCTGTTTAGTATTTTATAAAATTATAAATATAGATCATTAGTTATTTTATTTTTACTAAGTTTCAGCAAATTTTCCTGAATTTTCATATAAACAATCTTTAAATGACAGACAATAAATTATCATCCTGGATTCGTTGATCATTCATTGATTGATTATTGAAATAATCATCGTTTCTAGAATTAATATTTCATATCCACTTAAAGACACCAGTAAAGTATCCATGTAGAAATGGTTTTTTATGAATGCTGATAGCAAATTGAACTTTGCAGTGATATATAGCAAAGCAGAAAAAATGCCAATTTTTCATACGAAATATAGTAAATTTATAAATATTCTAACTGCTACTAAATATAAAAGATATCTTTTTCTCTACCCCAAATTCAGAGAAAGAAATGATAAATAATATCTAAGAGGACAGGTTGAAATATTTTTCTTTACGAAATACGAAACTGACAAATGATCGTAGTTGAGAATTGCATGATATGTAGTGACTACTTCAAAAGAAAAGAAGTTAAGCTTTGAAGTAAAACTGCAACGATAGTTTGATGATCTTCCACTGCAAACAACTAGACATTTTATGATGATAAATGGAGCCATCTTTTGAGTGAACAGAAAAGCTCTGGAAAAGTAAAATTCAACGAACGCTTTGAAAAAAGACAGTAATACAAAACCTGAATAATAAATTTGATTTAAATAGAAAATGTAGTTTCGGTTTCAAACTATTTTTTCTTTTTATTCTTCCTGCTCATAACCAATTTCAAATTATTTTAAAGATACTTTGTTATTTCGAAGCTTAACCTTTTATTTTTTAAAAATCGGAATTTTTTAATTTCAAGAGATTAAATTCATTATTCATTTATGATTGGTTGTGACTCGTTATTCTTTTACTATGCGTTATTTGTTAACAAATAAAACGAAAAATATCTGGAATATGTACTTGATTTATATATAAAATATTGGATTTCCGATAGTATTTGTTATAAAGTAGAAATCAATAAAGGCAGAATATATTAATTTTTAGAAGGACTTTGATGGTAAAAATAGATACCTAGAACTTAACGTTATTTTAATAAGAATTTAAAGTAAACAAAAACAAAATTAACATTTTTAATAAGAATTTTAAAATTATTCCGGTAAGAAAAGAGACATTTTATTAAAAACATTTATTCTTAAAAAATAAAGAAAATCCTTTTCTTTTCAATAATACCATGTATACATATTATATATTTGTGTTTAGAAATTATTTTGAATATTAAAAAAAAATATTCTTTACAATATAACATTTCTCTTTTTCCTTGACTCTTTGTTTTACCATTGTTGTTTTTACTTTGAATCTTAGCTCTATAATTTAGGTTTTGATTTCTGATTTATGACTAAATTATTCTTTTTCTTTGTTTTACGAGCGCTTACGATAAGCAAATCAATAACAATAAATATATATATTTTTTAATATATCAATTATAATTATGCAAATATAAATTATATGCTTGCAATTTTCCGAAAAAGAACTTCATTACATATTGTTATGCTAAGATTTATTTTACTGTGCGGATGAATTATTCAACATTAATTTGTTAAGATATCTTAATTTTTTATATACTAAATTATGAAGACAATATATACTTCAAAAACGTTTCAAAATTGATTTAATTTTCAATAATTTAGAATCCCTGTTCAAATTTGTACAGGATTTTCAGTTTATAGAATTATCATTTACAACTTTGGAATCCTTGCTTAACGATATCGAAATAAGTAATGTGAGATTTTAACATGTATTTTATTTTCATCAGAAAAATTTAATGTAATAAAAGTCAAATGGATTCAGAAATAAAAATTCTTAATTCTTTGAATAAAATATTCTTCTGACATTAATTTAAAAATTAATTAAAATTTTAAATAAATATAATGATCTAATATTTGTCATTTGTTTAAAGGCCAATTCCACTTTATCATTTTTGTTTCAAAATAATTGTATATTAATAAAAAGTTTTTTTTTAACAATTTAATTAATATTTTTAATGTTTAATCTTTACGAAGCTTATCTTACTCTTAATTACAATATCCTTTGTAATTCAAACGTACTTCTATTAAAAAGCATTTATTGTATAAATTTATGTTAATGTTTTATTTTTCGATTGATTTTTGTAAATATTCTCTTAAAATGCCTAAATCATCAAATAGAAAAGCATAAAATAAAAAGACAAAAGGTTACTAAGAATCCAAAGGAAATAATTTGCTATACTTACTTCGCCATTTAAGAAACAGTACAAGACTGCAACCACAAATCCCTAGAAAAATTTATGAATTATTAGTAATCCTTAGCAAATTTAAAATATTTTTTATAAAAATTAAATATTTACAGACTATAATATAATTAACTCATTTCAAATGACTAATTTTAGATGTGTAACAATAAAATATAGACCTTATATATTATATGAAATTGAGCTGAATTATCTATTAAGATTCCTAATTTTTTAATTAATTAGGGATTAAAAAGGTGAAATATAAGAATTAATAATCGGTTTAAAAAAGAAAGTGAAGTTTTAAAAGGTTAATGTCTGACAATTTTTTTAAAAAAAAATTCCGTTTAAAATTGTAAAAAAATCATTAAGACCTTTTTTTTTTCCTCGAGTTTTTCGTTTTTCTAATTTATTAAAAAAAATTTTATATATAAATACTAACTGAAAATTATTTTTTTGATATATATCATTAATAAGGATTAGTCATATAAAAGATAATTGATAATTAATGCAATGCATAAATGCTATGCTTCTATAAAGAAAATAAAGAGAAGATCCAAGACGCAGAAAATTGATTAAAAATAGGGAACATCTTTTATCTCATATACACGTTGAAGGACAATATTTTTAAATGTTGGAAATAATAAACATGATCTTTCCAATAACTGACACTTTCTCATTGACCTTCTACCTTAATTACTAGTTTATCCATGTTTTATTCTTTAATAACCCAAAAATATGTATTATTCTTGCATCAAATGCATATTTATGGAATATTTTTAAAATGTTAATTTAGAAATGCTTTGAAAGAGATTTTAAACTCTTAAGAAAGAGATGAAACGCTGAAACTTATTTAAAAAATTAAAATGTAATTTTTTTTTATATAAATAAAACTATTGTCAGTAAAAATTAAACTAGTATAACAGTTAACAGTAACAATTAACAGTAACATTATTAATTTTCCTTCACTTTATGAAGAGACTGAAATAATGTAGTAAGTATATGTATGAATATGCATAGAATTACATCAGAAGTATTAAACACTATAAAGAGATCTATCACAATCTGCAAGTCCAAATTAAAGAAATAATATAAAATGAAGATTAAAAAGGAAGACTATGATGAAGAAAGTTATTAAAGTAAAAATAAAATATCTTTTATTTCATTTCTGAAATATAAAAAAATGAAACATTGAAAAGACTCCAACTTCAAGCAATTGTGCTGATTTATGATATTATTTTCGCCATTTGGGTGTATAAAAAGTCAAATACAATTCTCTAAACCTTTTTTTGAAAACATAATTTAACATCATTAATTTACATTAACATAATTAACATTAATTTACATTAACATAATTAACATTAATTTACATTAACATAATTAACATTAATTACATTAGTTACATTAACATAATTAACATTAATTTTAACATAAGATACTCAGTTAAATTTCGCCTTTCCGGAATGCCCCTGAAATCTCCCTACCCCTTACCATCCATAAAAGCACGTTGTTATTCAAGATGGGAAGACTGAGTCTTGAGAAGCAAAAGAATGAGTTATTGAGGGCAATTCTGAAGAAATCATGGAACAAGAAATTATGGAAACAGTGTTGCTATCAAATTCTTTGATCAAAATGCCTGAAACTGAGAGCGTGTCGATAAAGTTAATAGCTGACGAATGTATTAGAGTTCTAGATGTATATCTAAGTTAAGAGTTTGTTATATCTTTATGTTGTTATGTATATGTCCTCTTATGTCTTTTTAATAACTTCCTAAAGCATCTAAATGCTTTGTTTCTCGTCTGAAAATTAAAAGTTACATTTGTAACAGCTGCAGTGCATCTGTTGTTGTGACTTTAACTTTTTTTAAAATTTTGCTAAATAATGCTATGGCTAAATGCTGGCTGACGTCTTTCTAATAAAAATGGCTGAGTGTGCTTTCGAAAAAGATAGAAGGACACAAGAAACAAACAAAAAATACTGAGGTTTTTTTTTAAAAAAATAATTTATATGCAATGAACTATTTTCAATTTTGTATTAATGTACAACTTTAATCTTAAAAATATAATTTTAACTTTAATAAGGCTCATAATTGTTGTATAAAAAATACTTTGAATTCGTTTTACGCAGGATTAAATGCAACAATCAAATGCAAAACAACATGAGATGTTAAAACTTTAATAAAAAAAATCTTTAACCGAAGTATCTTTCTCCGTTTTAATTCGGCTTGATACTATAATTTCATGCAATGAATTTCATCGAAGTTGATATTATTAAAGTAATACTACTAATACGTGGAATGAACTACTGGCTGCCGATAAATTAAAAAAAAAATATCAGAATTTGTGAAGAAGAACTTTGCTTACCTGTATTGATAGTAATGTGGCTTGAATATAGATGAAAACCACTTCTGCAACTGGGTCACTTGGTGTAGCGATGACAACGATATACGTTACTCCTAGTAATGGTATAAGTACCAAAAGAGCCTTTGCAGCTTTTCTGCAAAAATAAAAACCGGATGCAAATTAGGAAATGTAATAAAATATAGTTCATAAATGTGGGACAATTTTTATCATGAAATTCCAATTCAATTATTAGAATTTGTCTCAAATCATTTGTAAACCCAGTTATCATATCGCAGCTTATGGTTATTTAAGCAGCAAATTACATGCTTCAGTAAATAAGCAACATCAAAACTCTGTCAGCAAAAATTAATGTACGGAGTTCTGTATAAATCACTACTCTTTTCTTCGTCGCAACTATTTCAGAAAATAGACAAAGAGAAGCAATGGTATTTCTACTTTAATCCTTAAATTCGTTAGATAATTTTCCCTTACTTTAATTTAGTTACATAAAAAAAACCCAAAAATAGCTATTTGAGGAGGGAAATTATAACTTTGATCTGTAGTCAAACAACAAAAACTTGGACCGCCTAAGTGAAATGAAGAAAAATATGCTGCGACAATTTAAGACCTCTTACAATCCTTATCGTTATGAAATACAAAATTTTGCAGTCCTGTCCGAAATAATATTTTAAGTTTGGAAAATAATGTTACTTTGTCTTAATGAATCAATCAGAAATAATACAAGAAGTGCATTAATAATATAATTTAGAATTGACACAATGTGCACTCTTCTCTGATTGAAAGAAAGCATAGTGATTGAATGAACAGTTTAAATACTTCATAATTTTTTGTAACGAAACTCAACACTAGAATCGAAGAAAATTAATAAAAAATATTCCTTTTTCAAAGTCATAATATTTATGGACATGAAGTGTAATTTCCTATTGAATTGATGACGCAAAATGATGCTTTAATTCACTTTACTATTAATCTTCAATAGTTGTTATAGTTTTCAATGCTAAAGGTGCTTCTCGATATGACAGTGCAGAATATATAAATATTTAATATTTTAAACAGGACTTTAGCAACTGTTGCTTCACCATTACATAAATTAAATGACAGCACGACCTTTCTACCTCGTATAAAGAAAAGTTTGAGTTATAAAGTTTAATGTACTTGAACTAACACCGAGTTTTTGCCATGTAATAATCCAACTTAATCAACAGCTTCGAAAATAAATTCATTTCTTATTAATATCTAGTTTGTGCTTTATATTATGAGCACGTCACAGGAAAGAAAATCCTTGAAAATATGACAAGAATCTAAATAGGATAGTTTATTTATTTTTTATTTTAATTTCGACTTGTCCATTACACGCAAAGCCATAAATGCTTTTTTTAAGCTCAAAAATAAAAATATAACTTCAAACCGAAACTTTTCATAGGAATTTATCGCGATCTTCTCAGAAATATAAGGTAATATCTAATCAAGATTTAAAAAAATATTTTCTAATCAGAAATGGCAATGGATGTGACTTGAATCCTCATACTTTTATTAATAGCTTTTCCACAAATATCATTTCAAAATACGACGCATTGAAAATAAAACGATTCTGAAATAATTTCTAAACCTAAAATACCGTAAAATAAATTTGGAACATGAACAAAAGTGAAAACGAACCGAATTTATCTTGGTTCTTTCCAAAATTGGATTTGCAGTAGCTTTATAAAGAAAAAAAAAATCTTTCACATATATTAGCACATGGGCGAAAAATAAGTTCTATTTCAGACTTCTCCACGAAATTATATTTCTAACGGTTACATCAAAGTAACGGACCATATATAATATGTTCATCAAATGAACGCCTTACTTCGCCGCTTGACAAAGTATAATAGAGTACTCTGTCAACATACTTGGGAATCACAGTACTTAATTGGTAGAAAATCGTCTCCTGTACATGGGGGAGGGGCACCAATATATTTATGACTTAGTTCTACGAAGTTCGAATTCAAGATCTTGAAATAAATATGAAATTTCAAGGTCAAATTTTTTTACGTGAGTGTGTTGTGAAAGATTGAGTGCGGGAGAGGGGTGGAAGAAAAATCAGTTCAAGTATGATCCTAGTGATTTAGCTGCTATCAAACAAATCATCCATTGTTCTATATCTTCAAAGTATATTTTTAATCCAACTAAACAAAACAAATAGCATCGCAAGTACTTATTTAAATCCCATCGTTAGTCTTAAAATTAAAAAAATAATAATAATAAAAATAAATTTTGATAGTACCGAGATGAACAAGATTTGTTATACTCAGATTGAAAGCTAAATTATCATTAGTGGTGTTCAGTTTTCGTAATGCTTTTTTATCATATCCCCCCCCCAAGTATTCATAAAATAAAAAAAAAGTATAAAAACTTTCATATTCGTATTATTAATCGTCACCACGTCTGATAAATCTAAAGACAGTCGCGAATTCATATGCATAGAGACAAAATGACAAAGAGGTTTAAGACAAAATTCTTCCCTATGTTGCATATTCGAATATCATATTCACTAAATATTTCCACTTACGTATTTTGCTTGCAGTGTTAGGATATCAGTTATTCAGAATTTTACACCTTTATCTATCTGAAACAACTCAATCATCATCAGTCGAATTTATTAGACCACAAATAAATTCGACACGTTTCCTAAAATTTCTCGTTTTATTTCTATTTTATACCCTTGGTTCTCATATTTGAAATATCACTTTCACTATGGAAGTTGAACTTAATAAGTATTGATTTTCTGAGTTGGACATAAATTGCAAAAATTTTACTGCGTAACATATTAAATTATTGAGTTTTATTTTAAATTATTTGGAACATATTGAGTAAGAAGATAGAGTATTTACTTATAAAGATAAAATATAATCTATGCATAAAAATTTTGAAATGAAAACATGCTTAAATGAAATAAGAAATGAAATGCTTTTCATTATTCAATATAGTTTACAAGAAGATATATCAATAAAGTAAAGAGATATATCTATATTACATTAAAAAAATTTCATTTTTACATACAGACAAAATATTTTTTAAACATTAATAAGAAAAATGTTGAAATATCTTAATTTAAATAATTTTCCATGATTCCGTGTTGATTAAAAACAATTAATGTAATATAAAATAGAAAAATTAATATAATATAATTATTTGAATGATTATATTTTAGTATGGTAGAACGAATACATGTTGCGCCCTGTTCATTTGGTGTTGAACCCGAAATACTAACAATTCTGTTCAAAAAGACATTTTTACCTTTTTTTTATACAAGAATGTAGATGTGGATTGGAAATCTCATTTTTTTTCTACATTATGCAGTGCTTTTATTGTTACACTTTTTCGGAACTTGAATATAGTTATCCTGAAGCAAATTCATCGCCCGAAAAAAAATCGCCCAGAATGAGAATAAAGAAATAAGAATATAGTTGAATTAACGGAATTTAAAATTTTAATAATCAATAGGATGTCTGGGTATAACTGTTGTCTTGCAACTAATCGTATTGGAATATTTTTTTTCTTGGTTTTCTCCCTGGCAACTTAAGTTTCAAATATTCGTAATCACGAACAGAGCGCAAATGCTAAACATAATTTAAGAGGTTGAAACATGTTTTAATAATCGTTATACTCCTCGGTTCTTCTGCGAGAAATGGTATAATTTGTTTACAATTTGAAAATATCCCAAAATTTCCAGAACTTTTGAATGTAATAGTACAATATGTAAATAAATAAATGACAGGATACATAGTCTCAAAGATAAGTTTCTGTTTAAATTCCTTTATACAAACATGAAAATAAGAATTAAATGTCTCCTGTAAGTCGCTTTTAAATAATGACATTTATTAATATAATATTTTGAAAGTAGGACAAATAGTAACCGAAACAGCACGGTTGAAAAACAGGCATTATTATTGCAGGATTCAAATTTGCATGAAATTTATTTCGAGACTCGCTTTTGAAGTATTTCACTACGAATCACTTTAAAACTTTGTAGTGATTCTTAATATAGCTTAGTATAAGTTTCTCTTAAAGCATATATTTTATCAAATTCATGCATATTACAAATCTGTCGCTATCTGTCGCTTTGTTTCTAAGGAGAATATGCACAGAGTCATTAATGACTTAAAAGACTTTAAAGGAATCTCTTTCAGAAATTGGACAGACTATAAGATGTGGAACAGTAGTTATGAAACATTTCTTGAGACAAAGGTTACAGTTAAAGCTCTCTGCGATATTTAATATCTTTGTGTAAGAATATGTGTTATCCGCAGAATCTTTGCAAGGATTCGTATCAACCATTCGAAAGAACTGCTCTAATATCTAGGAAAATATCTCATTTTGTAGGGGTTCCCATATCTTTCATTCATATGTCACGTTTTACTGAAGGAGCAATGTCTCTTCAATGGACTTACCAAATAAATATAATGACAAAGCATGCATTAAATGACGTTTAATACTGAAATAAAGCACATGTATGAAGGTTTTATTACGATAAAAAAATAAATAGAGAAAAATACAATAAAATGGACAAGAGAATACTAATACAAGTTCTAATCGGTTTAAATTTTATATGAATATTTAATTGACAGAATATATATTCATATAACAACTAAACTCCTTATGTTATATAATATGATAAAAAATATTTATATGATTTAGATTGAAATGATTTTGAAGAGTTTAATTGTATTAACATCCTAATCTTGGATTTAGACTGGATTTAGTTGCTGCAAATGGATGTAGAATTCTCAAATTGCCATAATTCGTATTATTATTATTACAGACACTGGAGCAGGCTCGTTGTCCAATGTTGTACACCATAAAAACAGAAAGACCAATGGAGTTTTCGTAACATGTAGTCCCTTACCAACTGGTATGGAAACCAAGTGTCTATCATTGCCCATAGTTTATTTATTGTTTTGGGTCTAATATTCCTTTTCTCTTATAATGTTGTGACAAAATAAAATTTATTTTCTGCTCAGATCACTGAATGCAAAATTTATAATCAAGCAATAGTCAGAATTTAACGCAGCTTCACAATACAAAAGCCATTTTTTCTCCCTTTTGAATCCATTGTACACAGTTCCCTCTTCTCCAAATAATTTCTTGAAAAAATTATTTATTCTGTAAGAAAATTTTTGATTGATTTTTATCTACAAATAATTTTTTTGCCTACTCAAAATGTCGAGAGAAGATGCCAAAGGTAAATGTGGCAGGCATACCAAAAAACTCATGTTATTTTAATTCGTTAATTTATTATGAATAATCACTTAATTTATCAAAATGAAAATGTTTGTTTATAGAAGGATTATTTAGAAAAATTCACTATTCAAATACTCCTACCAGTTAACCCTTTCTAAGGCCGTGGGAAGTATGCTTCCCACCAAATTTATCAATCTTTATATGAAATTATGTAGGTTGGCATAAGTTCTGACAAATTTTTTTAGAAAGACAGAAACTTAGATGCTTCAGTTCTTTATCTCACACAAAATGACGTGTCTTGGGTTGTCAATTATTAATTTACCAAATTAATTAATTAATCAAACTAAATTTATCTGATAAGCTAAATGAATCCCTTTTCTTATTCTAATTTCAACCTAAAAATATTTTAACATATTATGACTAGAAAAAAATCGCCATTTAAAGGGTTAACATGACCACCATTAATTTCTCTGATATTTTCTTAACTTATTTAAATATTTTAATTGAAGCTGATGAATATATTATTCCAGGCATTCTTCTCAATAAAATTTATTCATTTCTTGCAATAAACTAATATTTTTTTGAAATAATTATCTTTATTCGAAAAAAAATCGAATAAAGAATCGATTATAAAAATCGAAGCACATCATTCTTTAAAACATCTAATAAAAATGTTTTAAATATTCTATTAGAGTGACATATTAATTTACTATAAATTATATATAACAAGTTTCATAAATCCCATAATTATCTTTTCAGTCAGTTTAAATATGTTGATAAATAAGATGAAACAGCTTTCAGAATAGTTGCTAAGAAGAAAAGCATCTAATTAACAAATTATTTTAATATATATTAATACAAATTATTACATAGAAAATTCTGTCGCCCTCAACATCTAATCTTGTTTGTTGAATAAACGACTGAAGTATATTTCCTTTTTACAGAATATCTCTCCAATATAAGCTAATAATCTTTTCGAACTTATACATTCCATTAAGTACTGCGTGATCCTCTGAGAAGTCTGTTGCCACCGAAATTCATAATTCTTTTTTCACGTGAACTGAAGCTTTCTGCCCGGCTAATAGCAAGAATTTGTATTTAAAATGTATTTGGGCGCGAGGTATCAACTCTTACAGAAACGATTTAATCTTAAATCTCCACAAGCTAATCGGCTTTGCTTGAATCTCTACAAGTTCTTCAACTCAGAATGTTGCTATGAGAATTCAGTATCTTATTGGCATTATTCTAGGAATCAATTATCAACTTCCCAATTTTATTTTCTTCTAAAATTGGCAGGTTTTAGCATAAAAATTAAATCCATTATAAATCCATAAAAATTAAATCCATAATAAATCCATTTCTAGCTCACTTTTTCCGAAAGACTGGGTAAATTTTATTTTGATTTCTGAATTTCACATTTGAATAAATTTTAAAATGAGAAAAACTCAAACCGGTAAGGAAAATAAGATATTTAATTTTGAATTCACGGAAATTGATATAGTTTTATATTTATATTTTACTGCATATTTTTTGTCTTAAATTCAATATATTTTAATTTCAAAATTTTTAAGGAAATGAGGGCTTTATGTCAATTATATATATATTTTTAATTTTAACGTTTACTTAACGTCTTTGAAAATAAGTAATTATTATACATGGGGCATTAAATAAGTATAATTTCATTCAAATCTCTAATACATAACTTAATTTTCATGCATAACTCGATTTCAATCAATAAAAATATTTTAGCATTAAAATATCATAGGCATCAAATGTTTAATGTTAATAAGGTGACTTTCAAGTTACACATTTTCTGTTCATTGTATACATGATTCTTTCAAATATAATCCAGCCCCGTGACAGTGAAGTTTTATTAAAATATTAAGTATTTAATTAATCAATTTTGAATCGTACACTATCATCTAATTTAATATAATTTTATTTCCCGAATTTTCATGTAAGCTGCACAGACAATCAGCAGTATACAATTGCCTAATCATTAAACAATGGAAAAAAATAACGCCATTAAATATTATGAAACAATGCAAAAGGCTTGCATTTAAAAAAGAATATCTAATATTGATAATCATACAAAACCAGTGGAAGTTGTCTCCCTAAATTTTATCACATATTCTCTAATAAAGATATTGTACCTTCTCCTCTCATAAAATTATAGATTTCGGATAAGGCCACAAATGCCTTGCAAGGCTTTGGTGAGCAATATTTACAAAAGAATGATCTTTTCCGTGGATTTAACATTTTTATTGAGTCTATCATACAATCCTTGGCAATTTTTTTAACGATTTATCTCATTCATTAGCAAGGGGTATCCGAAAATCAAATTTGTGTTTTACGTGTCTATTTTTTAATAGGCTGAACAAAAAAATGACCCAGAACTAAAATTGCAGTCACAAAATTACATTCTAAATTTCATAAATTATCTCATGTTTGATTAATTGTGTTTATAAGCGTGTGAAAGTGCAGCCCTACAGACATCAATACCTTAGCGGATTTGGTTTCAAATTTGCTAGGTATCTACCCATGATATTGGTACGAAATTTCCGGGTTCGTTTGGATAGTGGGAGTTATATGGTGTGGAGAACGGTCAATCACCAGGCGGCAGTAGAAAATAAAACAACGACGTTTATTTACACGAAGACACACAGGACAGCATAAAGACGACAACTATATACAGCACAGAAGGCGATTATCTTCAGCCGAGACGTGCAGCAAGAACAGCATACACAGCAGCATATAACAAGACAGACAGAGAGTAGCGCACAGTTCAGCACTAGCTTCACTCCGTCGCTGCTCCGTTTATCTCTGGAAGGCCAGTTTTTTTACTGTCGACTCAGACTACTCTGCCCTAGCAGCTGCGGTAGCTTCCTTTTATAGGTCTCAGGAGTCGGGGCTAGACGCCTCTCAAGCAATCAGGAACGTTCGAGGCGCATCTCCGTTCCTACTGGACGGATCGGGAAAATTCACGATGTTTCTGGTATAATCTATTTTGGTGCCAAAGTCTCCAAATTCGTCGCCAAGCTCCGGAACCCTCCGACTCGACACCGGACTCCGCCCAATACCGATGACTGTAAAACATTCTTTCCGATGGTGGAACGAACTATGCGGGGAAGCAGCATTACAGATTTGTAACAATATATTAAATCTGTTTTTCAAATTTTATTTATCTGCCTCTCTTCGTTTCGCAATTACCATGTTATATTCGAACAGTTAGACAGACGAACTTCCTCTGAATGGATTTCACACAAAACGAGGCGGCAGAAATTGACAAATTTGGTTTATATATCAAATTTCATCAGTGTAGTTCAAAGCTATTTAGTCACAGTCAAACAGACATAATACTAAAAATATGTTTTTCGATTTCGCGTAGGGTTTAAAATGGGGAGATATATGAAAATCTATAATTCGGATTTTTGATAATTGCAATTCTTTCTTCTTCTTTCTGTTGTTGTTGTTGTTTCTAATGGCACTTGCCATTGACAAGCCCGCTGTTCGATGACAGCCGGTTTAAGCCTGAGGGGGAGCGCCTCTTGTTTCTATAGTAGCGCCATCTAGGGCCAAGAGAACGACTTAGCTACACACACGTCACAACCCTTTTTATGGGGCGGACTTCATTCACGCATTTCATTCACTTACCCACAGATCGTAATTTAGACCTGAATCAGAGAACGATCACCCCTGATCCAGTACCTCCAGTGGTATTACTCTGATCCACCCCTGATCCAGTACTCCCAGTGGTATTACATGGGGGACTTTGTGACCACGACAGATTTAACGCGCGTCAGCCTCCAAGCACGCGGGGAATCTTCGGCCGGTGTGGTTCAAATTCGCAACCTAAGGGACGCGAATCCGACACTCTACCAACCAGGCTATCCCGTCACTTTCTTCTTTCTATACTTCGTATATGAGAAAGTTAAAAATATTTAAAAATTTGCTGAAATCCAGAAAATATTTATATTACTATTAAATTAGTTTTTAATAAAATGACAATGCTATACGCAATAATATGATGTAAAATTCAGTTTTGAGCAATTATACTTTCCTTAGCTATCGTGAAAAATCCCAAATTCTCATTTAATTATTAATTAATTAGAATGATAGCAAAAATTTAAAAAAAAATCGTTTTGAGTTAAATACTATAATCTGTATATTGTATGGGAATCAAAAGTGATAACTTTTTTTAAACTTAATAATTCGAATTTTATATCTAATGATTTTTTTATGTAAAGTGCTAATTCGTGCAGACATATGTACATCTTCTTTTATTTGTGGCCAAAATACTGCTTTGAAAAGTTTGATGAGAGATTTTCGGAAAATCATTTGTGAATTTAAAAAAAAAAAATGATTCCCAGAAACATCTGAGAATTATTTTAATAAAAAAATAAAACATAGGTTTTTCTTATTTCTTTAGGAAATATCTATAATTCTTTGCCATAATAATAAATCAACTTAACGAAAATATCTTCATCGATTTCCTACCAATCAAATGTAACATTAAAAAAATAATCGTTCACAAAATCAGTGAAAGAAAGCGAACTTTCAAAACCTTTTCTGATACATCATGCTCAGCATAAACTCAGCCATGGATGGAAAGTCAAGCACCGTCAAACAGATAACTTCCTCTCAGAAAATAGAAAATTATGTGTTTTTTTCCCTTCAAGAAATACAGGAAGACAAAGTTCCGCAATTCACTTTTTGATCTAATGGCGTCTTGAAACGTTAAGTCACGGCGAACCGATTTCCAAATGCTTCTAAATAGGTTTGGAAATAAGAAAATCGTGGATTGAATGCCAAAGAATGTCAATTCTGTCTATTCGATGGCAGGCACGTATGAATTCATGTGATGTATTTTTAGTAGAACAAAAAATACTGACCTGTACTGCTTTGATTCCACGGTGTTGGAAGCTCGCAACTTTGTGATCAGAACCCACATAATTTTGGCAAGAAAAAATATGTTTATCTGGAAAGAGAATTTTAGAAATAGTCACAATTGGAAATTGGAAAAATTTAAGATATAATCACTTTTTAGAAGTATTTCTTTTTATTTATTGAAAACATCTAAACGAAAATTTTAATACATTTTGTCGACTAGGAATTATTTATTTTCATACTTCTTGGAAGATTCTGGACTTTTTTGCGTGCGTGTATGGATTATTTATGGATTCTGGATTTTTCCAGGAATTATTTATGGATTCTGGATTTTTATGCGTGCGTGTATGTGTGGTTGTCGTAAAATGCTTTGGAAAAATGAAATCAACAATTTGAAAAAAATATCCGACCAAGAATATAAGAATGTGAATTAAGTTCTAATTATAATTTCAAATAAAAAATATTAAAATATTGGAAAACTTCCAGTTGATAATCGCATTGTTTTAGAACATTTAATTTCCAGTTTCCATGCTGATTTTTTCTGAAAATAATTTTGGAGGGTTCTGGATTACCTTTTGTGTGGCTGTGAGTGTGGATATGGTGAAATGTTTTTGAAAATTAAGATCACTTATTTGAAAATATCATCCAAGAAAATAAGAGTGAGACTTAAATTCTGATTATATTTTAAAATCAAAAGATTTTTATTAAGATATTGAAAAATTTACCTTTGATGACCCCATCATATAAAACATTTAATTTTATGTATTCATGCCGAGTTTTTCTAAAAATATGTTTCGAAAAAATAAGAAAAAAATTCATAAAATAATTTTCTTTGTGGAAATGTATTTAAAATGAATAAAACATTTTTAAAGCTAAAAAGTTTAATATAACGTGATCTTGTTAATTATATGAAGGGGAAAGTAAAAAATATATGAACATTTTAAAATTAATAATAAATAAGAAAATGATATATAGTTTTGCTGTGATATAATTAGTTATTTTTTAATATGAAAATATTTTTCTAAACTTGGAAAAACGAATTCCAGTCTCCAAGCCAATATATATAATATATATATATATATACAAGTCAACATGGAATTCTTCAGAATTTCTTTCGAGTGCATAGGATTTTAAGTGGTTATTTTATGAATATCCTTATTTCATATTTTTGGTTTTACATAAATATCGTTTCAATATTTTTGAATGAATGAAGGATCATATTTCGATATTTCCTATTTCCTTTTGAATGCTTCCTTATTCAAATTTTTTTTCAAATATATTGAATCCTTTGATGATATAATATCCTCTTTTTGCATTATGTTATTGAATCGTTAGACGATTTCACGAATTTTTAAATTCCAATCAGATATTTAGAAATAATCATCACATTTCCTTTGAGTACCGTCTTTTCATTGGATATCAAAAGAAAATGATATATTTATTTTAATACTTGATCTATTGGAATATAAAGCGAACAATTTTTAAGAATCTGAAAAACTCAAACTCAGTTCCGATAACTTTTTCAATAAATATTTACTCAATAAATTCTCTTTTCATGTATATTTTTTAATCAATGTTGTATGCTGTTATATAAATTGAAGATCTAATACGTTTTTTTTGATTTTAAAATGATATATATTTTTAAAAATGTTAAAATCGTTCGAATTAAAAAAACAACAATCGATTTTGTCGATTATCTCCGAATTCCGATATTTACAGTTTACTTAAATTTTCAAGTTAACGTTTTTGATATTTTAAACCCATGTCGTTTATCAGTATGGTACCATTACTTGATAGAAAAGTTCCAAATAACTATGGCGTCATCTTTAAAGAAGAAGGGAGATGGGTCAACAATTGTTTTGAGCTTGAATGACAAATAAAGAATATAAGGTTTTTTTTTTCTTCTCTGTTCTTTCTAGATTATATATTTCAGTAGAAGGCACATTTAGATTTCTTATTTCAAAAAAAAAAAAACATTGTGATTGCTGTGAACATAGCGCTAGTTATAAAAAAAACACAATTACTTTGTACTGAGAAAGAATATTTATTGCATCTTAAATGATTCTAAATCTTCATTATTAAAGTGAATAAAACTGAAAGTATATATTAAAAGACAATATTTTAATTAACCCTCTTTTAGAGACCGGATAAGCTGTAATAGGTAGCGTGATTAGTATCAATAATTAATTTACAATACGTAATTGTTTGAGTAAAATACTAAAAGTAAGAATAAACTACTTTATAATATTAATAATATGCAATGTTGATGTTTTGACTTAATTAAGTGATCACAAGCTATTTTAATTTTTACCTCCATTTAAATGTATCATTGAATGCCCAAACACCCACTCAACGTACTACTAAAGAAATATCCTAGAGGCCTTGATATCACTGCGAAATTCTCCCCTTCCCTCCCTTTTCGTTAAGATTGACTGACTGAATATATATTTCACTTTCTTTGTTCGTTCCCTTTCTGCATACACATACCTTAAGGACATGTGCTGTTGTTGTGATTTTTGAGACAGAGAGAATTTCATTTAACTTTGAAAGTGGAACTCGGTATTCCAGTATTTTGAGATGTCTAAACTCGAATGGTCTTCGGAAAGAGAGAATTAAATCATCTTTCCTTTAACGATTGGAAAATGTAAACAGAGGGGTCTTGCTGAATTGCGTTTTTCTCTTTCTTAAAAACTAATTATCTGACCATACATTGAGGAGTTCTCGAATTATGGTCCGTGTCCTGAAAATAAGTAGCCTATCAACTTTTGGTGAGTTGCAACAAGACCTGAATGTCAACTATTGGTGAGTTCCAACAAGACCTGAATGTCAACTATTGGTGAGTTGCAACAAGACCTGAATGTAAATTATATCTCATCACAATTTGAAAAAAAAAGTGATATCTTTATCAAGTCTCAGAGTATGAAGAATACGAGAAAAAGCGCAATATTCACACGAGAGATTATTTTTCAAAACGAACATTCGTTTTTGTGTTCATTCATTTCATTCATCTGTTCTTATTATTTGTATGAACACTTTTTCAAATTTAACAATACAAATGTTTTCTTAACAAATTTTTGAGGCATATGAAACTTTTTTCTGAAAAAAAATGTGTGCTCTTCATCAAACGCAAAAAAATAATATTTATCCTAGGATGAAGTTAATAGCTATATTTTAAGTTTTATAAAAGTCGATCACGATGTTTAAAACTTGGGACACCCTGCATTTAGTTAATAATAAATATTACGATGTAATTGTGACTAACATCTAAATTTGTAAAACAGAAAAATATCCTTACCAGAAGCACCAGCATAACAGGACAGCTGAAGACATAATCATAGTAATCTTTATTCTGCCATGGACAGCTAGAAAGAATTAAACAGAAGTGAAAAGTGTTAATTTGCATTTGAATGGAAATGATCAGAAGATACCAACTCTTCAAAATCAAAAATCTTATTAATGATCTTAAAACGTAAAGAATCAGATTGTTTAAGAGGAGCGAAATGGTGCGAATTAATCATTTCGAATAGTGCGAATTGTTGAATTATTCATTTGCAAATTCAACAATTCTCTGAGAGTGCTGAATAGCAATGTGAGTGGAACCTTATAAAGAATTAAGAAGCGTTTGAAAGAATTCTTAAGAATTCTTCAAGCAGTGTTAAAACATAAAAGGATAAAACAATCTTTTACTCTAATCTCGAGAGTATTTTGAAGCGATAGATCTTAGTCAATTAAAATTATAATCTCTTTGAACTCTTTTAGCAATGTGTAATTAAAACTAGCTCACCTTAAACTTTTGATAGGTGTTTCAAAACAATGAAGTTGTAATTAATTATCAGATTCATTGCCTGTAAACGATTAGAAACAGGATCTTTGACAGTTTAATAAACCTTCAGTGAAGGTCTACCCAGTAGAAAAAGAAGTTTTAAGTAGAATATCAACGCATTATAACATCAAAAGAACGAACGAGGAAATTGAAATTGTTGAAAGTGTCGTGAGCTGCCTTTGTTATTTGTTCACGTCTTTGATTGATTAGTTTCTATCTTGCTTTTTTATTGTAAAATTAAAAATAGGAAGCATATCTTTTCATGAGAATTATTCAAGTAATTATAATTCATTAATTCATGTGACATGTAACATTTTAATCATGATTGTTGAGATAGTGTCTAAATAGTCTCCATAGGTTGTTTATTGTTTTGATTGATGTAATCATGGTTTTAGTTCGTAAAGAAAAAGAGCCCAGGCACTAACTTAATCGATTAATATTTAATACTGTAGAGATGATTTAGTTGTATAACATTGACAGGATAAGTTGCTACATCAAATTCATTTTAAATTCAGCATATATATGTGCCTAGATGATATGAATCTACCTACATCATTTTAGCATTTCCATGGTAGGAACATGAAGAATGTTTGGTGGGGAAGTTACAAGAGAGGTGCCCTTCTCATATATCACTATTTAACATTTTTAAATCTCTCATACTATAGTCCTGGCCTATTCCCAAACAAGCATTGATTTAACAAATACTCTAATTAGTAATTTTTGCTTCTATAGATGTTTTGATGATCTAATTATGCCATCTTTGCATCATGAATGTGAGTATCAAATCAAATGTAAATTCAACATAAATGTGTTCTAGAATTGATAAATATACTTTCATTACTGTAACATTCTCATGAGAGAACTATAATGGCATAATATTCGTGGAATATGGGAGAGAGATGTACGTGTTGCCCTTCTCAATTTAGCATTGTTCGTCATTTTTAGGTTTCTCTCTCTCTCACTTTGTGCATTTAGGGTAGCTCTAAAACGCCTATTTATTTAAAAATTAAGTCATTTAGCAATCTTAGCATGATATGATGCAATTATTAATGTTTTCTAGGTGAATAGTGTGGTGCATAATGTTTTAATTTCAATGAAAATACTTTAAATCAAATTAGTTTAATGCTCGAATATGTTACCTACCCATGAACTTTTTCTTTTTAAATGTACCATAATACCATTTTTTTATATAAATAAAACTGAAATTGTTTATAAACAAATAATTTCACATCTCAAAGACAATGCTTTGTTCTACCTCGGCTGTCAAAACTATATCTACGATATTTCAGGCCATCGTTTATCTTGTAGATAAACTCCTAAGCATCTGCTTGAATAGGACAATTATTTCCTTGAAATATTGAGTAATGCGTATTAAATTTGAAATAATTGTCGAAATTGTTTTATTCTTGTATCATCCCCATACAAATAATTTTAATGCTGTTATTACAAATGTTAACAAATGTGTTACAAATAATTTTAATGGTTTTATGTGTAAGGCATCCATTTTTCTCCTTTGCAAATCAACACTTTTCAAGTAAATATGTGCCCGTCATAATACTTTCAGTACAAGAAATGTCTAAAGGATAACTTACCCTCTCTGAGCCAGTGGCTCTTCTGAAACACCGCCAGCAGTGCCCTTCACAATCGCCCAGGCAGCTGCAACAATAGCGGGTATACCTAAAAAAAGAAAGAAAAAAAAAGAATATATATATGATTATCTTGATATGAAAAAAAGGAACTAAAATATTAATAAAATAAAACCAGCTGGAATGATTCCAAAGTTTTCGCACATACTCTCTATAAAACTTGACATACCAGAGAATTCCTTGTACAACATTGGCGTAAAATAACTACAAAATATTTTTGGCGCGACTTTTTCCATTTTTAATGAATTTATCCTGTCATTCTTGGCGATATTTGGTGATTAATCCATGTCATGCGTTAATAGTATCCAAAAACCGAACTTGTGCTTTAGACGCATGTTTGTTAATCGATTGAAATAAAGATTTGACACAAAACTGCAACTGTAATTTAAAAAAAAATCCATACCTAGTTTGATATATTTAAGTCATTGCGTTTTTGAACTAACGCCTTTACATGTTTCTGAAAGTACAAACTGACAGACAATGAATCCATTGTTGATTTTGGCTCAAACTTTGACAGACGACACTATAATGTTAAATCTTTACTAAATCTCATCTATCTAGCTCTCTTTTTTGTAATTATCGTTTTTATATTCGAACAGCCGGAAAAACGGACTTCCTCTGAACAGATTTTACTAAAAATTTGTTAGAAATCAGCAAATTTGGAATAAAGAACGTATACTGAATTTCAGCTGTCTGGCTCAAAGCGTTTCTTAGTTATCTTTGTCACAGAGAGACGGATAGTTTCCAAAAATATGTTTATCGAACTGAAGATGTCTAAAACGTGGAGATTCATCAAATTGTCGACTTCTAGTTTTTCGACAATACTATACTACGCACATGAGAAAGTACAAACGAGAGGTGGTAATAAAAGAATTAAAGAATACAAAATTTTAAACGAATAGTAATTACTAAATTTTCCATGTACAGCATTACGTAGTGTTAGCAGATTTTCACTAATCATTTATAAATAAACTTTTAGAGCATACTTTTGTTATTTCCTGATTGTTCACGAATTAAGAAATTCAATGCCTGAGACTAACGGGACATAGAAACTAAAAGATCCATTTTCACACAGAAAACCGGATCTTTCTGTCTCTCTTTTTGTATCTATCTATCTGTATGATATGTATATACTAAAACCTCTCTCTCTCTCTGTATATATATATATATATATATATATATAAAGAGAGAGATAGAGGGAGTATATATGTTACTGTCAATATGATAAATAGATCAATCACTTTCGTCGCAAAAACAGTTGATAAACAATAATCAAATGATCGTGTTAACACACACACACACTATCTTATTTGTTTTTAGAAGCATATTTATTGTCATTTGTTGATTTCAAAAGAGTTCCCCCGGAACGATGCGCTGTAACAACATGGAATCTTAAAATTATGACCCTTTATTATATATTTTAAACAAGCCATTCTAGTTTTTATTTTCAAGACTAATTAATTTTAAAAAATGTTTAATTACAAAGTTAACACTGAACTACAACTCAGTGTTTTCTCTCATATCTGTGCAAAAAATTCTAAAATAATTCTTGAATAAAAATAATTTATCAATCACTTTAAAGAACAAATTTTACTATAACGTTAAAATTTAAGATTTTGTTAAAACTTTGCACAGTTTAAAATTTTTCTAATTAATATGCAATTACATTTACTTTGCAATCATTTTAGAAGGTCAATTTTGAATTTCAACCAAATGAAGAAACCTAAATAGGAAAAAAGAAATACTATACCATGATTTTACAATTGGAAATAGACACACCAAAGAGAAGCGAAGATTCAGGCCATTATTTTAAAAGCCATGATATGAAGGAATCTTATAGGTTGCAATACTCTTAGAAAGCGATTCAAGGTACTGAGACAAAAGGGGAAAAGAATCTACTGATTTTGATGAGACGATATGAGAAAGGTTGAATGAAAATCAAGGAAATACATTGCAGCAAAAAACTGATTTATTCAATTGGAAGTAAAGGTTTCATCAGTTAGTTTTTTTAAAAAATTATGGTATTTAACAAAAAATTATTTTTAAATTACAATTAGATAGATATCATTTCAAAAACGCTAGTTTTAGCATCCATTAAAATCTCAATCTTAGCTACACAGAATGATGTTATAATTTTTTATGGGGCCATATATTTAGTTATATTGATTGTTATATAAGCTACATAATTAACTGGCCTTTGAAAGCCACGAAAAATATTTATGTATAATCCTAATATCTTGTTGTGATAAATAGTATAATTATTTATCACATAAAAAAGAATTCAAAGGATGCTAGGGTATTCAAAACAGTTTTTTATTACAGAATTATTTGATAATCTCAAAAATCAGTTACATAAAAGAACAATGGTATTAACTAGTATCCCCGAGTTACATTTTAAATGAGCCAATTTATCCAGTAATAAATAACACATCGTCCCGAATGGAAAAAAAAAAGTGCGTGACATGGCAAATCAGAACACGAGAGCGTGCCTTTAGTTATTAAGCAACATGAACTGCCACACTTGTCACGTTATGAAAATATCACGCGAAATAACTTCATTGTCCTTTTATTGCCATGAAAAAATTCGCGGTTCATTTATATCCTTTATATGTATGTTCTATTTCGTTTCGTTAAAAATTTTAAAATGCATGTATTTGAAATCGATGAATAAACGGATGGAAATGATCTCCCCGAAGGTTACTCGCATACTCCCAAAATAAGAGTTTGATACCTTTATATGCCCTCTCCATATAGAGTCTGTGAATCTTGGAAACTCCATGAATGCCACGATTGTTGAGTTTTATTCTGCCCCGCACGTAAGTGTTTAGTTCTTCGTAATGTATTGAAGAAAATAGAATGTGGATTTTTCTACATTTCTGTCATCTAATTGAAACTGTAACATTCGCCGTTTCCTAGTACTGATAAGACATTTACAGCTAACTGTGTCGTCGCTGTTAATGACTAAATTCCCCTAGATAGCCAGATGGTGGATCTTTTCACCTGAGTGGTCTCGCATCTGTTCATTAGCAACTACATTGAAAGGCCATATGTGGGAATTCCTCGTCCAAGAGATATTGATAGTACCTTCAAAGAGAAAGGGGTGTCCAAACATCTGAATGCTGAATGTTTCTCATTGTAAAGGGACTATGATAACTCCGTGTTCCAGAATAATCAGTTATGAAAGGTGCGTCACACAAAGCATCTTCCCACGACCGACTGGCGCCGCTGAGAGAGCATATTGCGGAATCCCGATTGGCAGAAAGAGAGCTCAAATGACCAATGTAAATTAAGAGACGGAGATTGTCACCGAAATAAAGTGCTTTTTTTAAGAGAATAAAGAGATTTTTTTTAAGAGAAGAGAAGAAACGAATTGTAGTTGGACTACGCCCACGAGTTTGGAGTCCGAGAAGCAACTGAGTTTCAAGAAAGCCTTCGACTTTGGCTGTTGTGTCTCCTACTACAGGTATAAATAACTATTTATTTAACCAAGATTAGAACAAGTTGTCCTTTTGTATATATAGGGCTGTAAAATAAAGAATTGTCTGGAAATTCTGCTTCGTTATTTGATCAGTCTAGATCAAGACATTACAAAACAAAATTTGACACATAATTACAAATTTGATAAGTATATGCCACACTGAATTTCATTTATCTGAATCTTTATGATTTTGGGTAATTGCTTTTACATGCATACAAATGCACAAATGATAAGTATGAAACTTTAAGTAAATCAAACCTTTGAAGTATTTGGATCAAAATTGGATACGTACTCGAACTTTAATTGGTTGGGTTATTGTCTGTGCCAGATTGAGATACGCGATGATAGAACCTGGGACCTTGTGGTTCGCAGTCCAGTAACATGACCAGGATACAAACGCATATACTTGTGTAGCGTAGTTGTTAACTGGCTTATATGCTATTCACCACACACTCTCCCTCCAGTGAGTCGGAGGTGAGATGAGGTGGCTGTTGAGTGGTGATGTATTGAGCTGTCGATTCTAATCCGCCTGTACCCATTTGAGTAGCGCCAAGCTCTATGGCGAGCGTTTGTGGATGAGTGGTTGTTGCGTCAAGTGAGTCTGACGACTTTGGGTTGCTGCGGGTAGATGGCGTCACAACAGCTGTAAGATGGTTGAAGGTTCATCGTCCGAGGTCACCAATGTGCCGATTTGTAATGCGCGAGAATAGAATCTGAGACCTTGTGGTGCGCAGTCCAGTAACATGACCAGGATACAAAAGCATATGGTCGTATAGCGTAGTTGTTAACTGGCTTATATGCTATTCACCACATGTCTTTACATGCATACAAATGTACAGAATATATATTAGCAGCCTTCAGTAAGTCAAACCTTTCAGGAATTTTGATCAAAATTTGATATGAACCTAAACATTCATTGATAACACAATATATCAAGCTTTATTAATATATTTTTATCCGTTTTCTTTTATCGTATTTACTTGTATTTTATACAGACAGAGACTTCAATTGTTTAAATTTTGTTCATAATATGAAAGAAATATACAAATTATTTATAAACACCTCTTTCCAAATCTCATTTATCTAGTGAGAATAAGTGTTAAATTGCCATGTTCACAAAACGAAAAGTAAACGTAATTTCATAAATGTTCTTTTCAAACTCGGGGATGTATAATTGTGAACATTCTTAAAAATTTCAAACTCGAGATATTTTTGATAATAAAATTGCATTGTTTTGGTAACTAGAAAGAAAAAGAGGAAGGTTTTGATACATTTATATCATCTATATTAATTTTATCTTTTATTAAGATAAGAAAATTTATATATTCTAAAAGAGATAAATAAAGAAAGTCGAAATATTATATAGTTATCACATAATTCCTTTCATAAGGGAATTTATGATTATGAAAGGAATATATAATTGACAGTGAAAAATATATAATTATAACCCTCATTCAAGCACGTGATTCTTCTACTAATAATTAGTAAGATATATAAAAAAATGTAATTTTAATTTCGAATGAAGTAAGGAATAATGTTCGACATTAATGCAATGTTTCCTTTTGATAAAATTCCCTTGTTAACTAATTATTTTTTTAGATTTTTTTTACGATCCGATCGAAGGTCATGATAATACAGCTTCCTTTCTTGATTCTATTATAGGAAGTGTTAAAAGATTAAAATATTTCCCATGTGTTTGTTTTTCTACTAAAATCCCGGGAGAAGCGCTAAATATCCACTTGTTGACTTTAATCAGAAGATAAACTGTTGTGCAGTCGGGATTTTATCACTCTAAGAACTTTGTTGCATTATTGTAACAATTTTTTTTATCTCTCTCTCTCTCTCTCTTTTTTTTTTTTTTTGGAAAATGACCTAATTATTTTCTTGCAAAAAATAATCGTTATCAGACAAATGGCTGTGCTTTGTATGTTATAATAAAATAAATAAACTTACGAGCAAACATGTTATATATAAAATTTAAGGTATTAGAACTAATAATTTATCTAAATATATATTGCTTTAATTTCAAGCTGACGTGTGACTGAATAAATAATATTTCCAGTATTGTTACATTACGTTCATATTTATTATCAATGTCTAAGAGTTATTTAGTTCGTTATAAAGGTGTTTAGAGGACTATTCAAAAAAGTACATACCGTTTTAGAATATTAAAAAATGCAAATGAAAAGAAATTTTTCATTATTTATAATTGAAAAGTAGATTATTCAGTTATTTTTCAACGTACTCTTAGTAAAAATTAAGAAACTTATCATTACGGTACATTATATTGTTCATTCAATAGAATGTTGTCGCCGGAGACTTCAACTAAGCACGGGCATGTGCATAAATTGTTCATCATCGCCGAAACGCTGTATTGCGACCTTAGTATCGCTGTGTGTAAAAAAAAATTAAAAATCGTTCGGTGCAAGATCCGAACTGTAGTGGAAAAATAGTGGAAATCCTCCAAGAGCTGTCGACTTCGAATTTCTGTATGGAGGCATGCATTACAAGTGATTTTCCTCTACACTTGTATTTTTTTTTTCAAATTTATTTAATGTTTCAAAATATCTGCCACAATTTGTCATTACACCTCGTTTGATGTACTATACTTGAAGCACACCCTTCCTATTATAAAAGACAATAGCCATTATCTGTCTTGGTGATAATGTACGCAAACATTTCTTTGAGAATTCATGTGATTTCACAATATAGACTATTGTTTTGTCTCAAAAATGTTGAAATTTATCGAGTCTCGTCATTTATAACGGATATTGTCAAGAGATGATTCACCACTTTCGTTATAATCCTCGAGAAATTTTAAAATGTTGTCATGTGCTGTTGTTTGTGGTCTCCTCATATAAGTTTCGGTACTCATTTGATACAAAATTAGTGATAGTTGTTCTTGTGGTGTTGCGTCGCAACACCACACAACGAAGCTCGGAAAATTTGCGGAAACTTTAGAATCAGCTCCGAAATTATAAAGCGCTAATTTTCACGAAACATTTCACTGTTTTTTCCATTTCTTCAGCATGAACAAGAGTTGGTCAGCTATTCGTACTTCTTCTGAACATTAGTGAGAACATTTTTTAAACATAATGCACCCTTATTTCACTCCAGGTTAATTCAGAATGCAGTTTCCGTACACTATAAAAAGTGTCTGAAAATTTTTAATTATTCTTTTTTCTAGGAATAAAAATATAATCGCTGATCGTACTTCACAATTTATGCTATCTTCTAAAACATGGATGACACTGACGAACAATAATTATGATATACCGATTCTTGGCATGATTAATCGCAATTTTTATTATTATAGCCGGCATTTATGTAATACAGATAGGCCAAAAGACAGAATGAAATAATTTTTTCGGCATACTGAAGCCAAAATAACAATAATTTTAAAAAGGAGATCACATACTAAATTTTATTTATTTAAGTCACTGTATTTTTTATTAATTGTTTTTACATGTTTGCAAAAGCCAGTTCAGCAGACGATCAACCCTTTTTCGATTTAAATTAAAAATTTGATAGAGAAAAAAATTTTAAATTCTAAACCTTTCATCAAATTTTGTTTACTCTTTATATTTTGCAGTTACAATGCTAGTAGGTTGGCAGAATGCAAGATTGACTAATGGTAAATTCTAAACCTGTCATCAAACTTTATTTACTCTTTATATTTTGCAGTTATCATGTACTCGAGCAGCAGAGCAGACACATTTTCTCCCAATGGATTTCATTCAAAATTTGATAGAATTCTACAAATTTGGTGTTAAATCCCAACGCAAAAATTACATCCGACTATCGCATAACGTTTGTGGGTTATAATAGAATATGCTTGTCTAACTCTGAAAGATCTGAAACGTATAGATTCATCAAAATCTTGAATTCATTTCTTTTAATAATTACAATATATTCTCTTTATATAACTACCTTTATTAAAAATCAGAATATGTTTTTCTTGTTTAGGGAAGTCCACATTTTGTAGAGTATTTCAATCCTCTATAATTTGAAAAGTATTTCGTGCATTTATATCGTATAAAATAAGAAGTTCAAGTATTTCACGTTGCAACAAACGTTGCATACGACAGAATAAAAAAATTGTAAGAATTTTAAGATAATTAGCAATATTATGGGAAAATTTAATTTTAATTTATTTATTTTTGTAATAATTCATAAAACTACAAATAAATAATATTATATTGCAGGGTACAGTTATTAACAAAAATGGCGATATTTATTTATTTATTTTTATAAAATTATCATTTAAAACTATTTATTAAATTATTTATTTATTAAAAATATTTATTTATTTTTGTTATTAATTATTTATTAAAATTTGTTATTAATTAATTATTTATTAAAAATATTTATTTATTTTTGTAAATAATGCATAAAAATACAAATAAATAATATTGTATTGATTGATTCAGTTATTAATAAAAATGACGAAGCATTTCAATATCTTTATAAAATTAATCGTTGGTAAATAAGCTTATGTAATGCATTTAAAAGCCCTGTGACATACTGTTTATAATGTGACATTGAGCAGCTTATGAAATTTTAATTTTAAGCGCCTCTTTACACTATAATTAGAGATTATTTATAAACAAATATTTTTTGTAATCAATTATAGTTTAAAAAAATACAAAAAATTATAATGGGAGAATAATTATTTTACAAGCGTTACATAAATTAGAATTATAAAATAGTGTTAAACATTTGTATTAGTTTAAGAAATAGCATTAATCCACTTGTATAAAATAGCTCCATAAAAAATGAGATTTTTTTTAAAATAGCAGTACTATGCAGTTTTAAAGTCTTGTTCTAACAAAGGCCTTTTTTGCGTAAAGGGCCTTATAAGAAAAAGGCATTTGAGTTATCGCAAGCAGAACAATAAATAAATGATTATGTCGAAAATGGTAACTGAAGCAATGTTATAATTTATTTATGAACAGAAAATGGACGTAATTATACAATACTTTTGTATGTTTTTATATAAAATAGTTTAATAAAAATCAAATTTCTTCAAAATGAGCATGTTACGCAATTTAAAAGTTCCGTTCTAACCCATGACATTTTCTTATTATTTCAAGAGTTCAGCAGCTGAGAAAACGTAAACATTATCTCCTCAAGATAATATCTTTTTTTTTCTTTTTTCTTTTGTTGTTTAGAGCCGTGACACAAATTCGTCGAACCAGACATTCGATCTATTTTGAACAATAAATTCGATCTTTAAGTCGTAAGCAGAACGATTTTCATGAAAGACACATATAAGTTACTGGGCTTTTCTCTAGTTTTTATTTTATTTTTTATTTCGAGGGTGTGTGTTTTCTATCACGCGACGTCAGAAAATACGAGGAGTGAGACGAAGAATTAGAACACCCATCCCTTGGGTAAACTCGGAAAGTTTTGAGTAAACAAACAAATGGATGGTTTGGGTAGCTGTTCATCAGAAGAATGGACAGTGGATAAACAGGGGTATTTTATGGGTAAGAATATCATATTGATAGAGTTTGAAATATATGCACTTTAAACTAAATTATATATATATATATATATATATATATATGACTTAAAGTAAAATAAGTTTCTTTTAAGGGGTGAGTATATTTGAAGTAATTTCAGAGGATATTCATGATCAACCATGATATATATTTTAAGATCAGGCATTGGGACTAAATATATTACGTAATTTTATTAAAATAAAATGTGTTATCTATACTTATGATAAAGCTCAATGTGTGTGTGTATGTGTTGGAGCTCTACAGACTAGACCGTTCGACCTACAGCTACCAGATTTGGCACGTGTATACCTTGGAGCCCGGTAATGTGCACCTAGGAACGATTTTGTTTTAAATTTTTTTATTAATACTTTAATTAATTAAAAATTAAGCGAAATTTTGGCTAACTTTGAAATTATTAGAGTATAAAATTATTTTTTAGATCAAATTGAAGTTCAAAAGATAATCTTTTCAATGATACTAATGTTTTAATCAACAAATTAAATTTCTATTTTTAATGATTTTTTAAAAAAATAATTTAATTATATTTTTCAACAATTTGTTTCGCACAAAATAAAAATTAAATTTAAGCTTCACGTTGCACATTAATGGGAAAAATAACTAAAATGAATTAATAATTATATATATATATATATATATATATATATATATATATATATATATATACAAAAAGTTCTGTAATGGCAAATCATATGCAAATAGTGTTTTGTTTCTAAAATATTTGATATTTGTGTGATTTGATATTTTATATGATCAATAAATTCATATAAAAAACCCTGACTAAGTAACAGATTATTACTATAATCTATAAATTACATATTTAAGTACAGTATTTCTTTATGATACAAAAACCAACAATATAATGCTTCAAATATGATAATTTTTTTCCATCTTACTTTCAGACGAATTTCAAATTTGTTCGTTTGTTAAAAAAGAAAGAAGCTAACTGAAACTAAATTGTTACATTTAATGAATAAATTGCAACAATTGGTGTATATTAAATTCTAAAACCCTCAAATGGGGATCATAGCACCTAATGGGTTAAGGTGCTTTTGAGCAACTCAGTAACATTTTTGAAAAATATTCTTTTTTTTCTTTTATCATTTTATGAAGAGAACTGAGAAATATTTTTTATATTTTATAACATAATATATTTAAAGGTAATCATTAGAGATTAATCCCATTTTAGTAGAAATTCATCTCGTGGTAAGAAGTTTCAGTGAACACGTATTTTTCTTTCTTTCAAACTCTGTCCAACAAGAGAATGGTTTCAAGTCTAATGTTGTTTTCAGAGCACGTTTGAGAACACCGAGTTTAGGTTCTAAATACCTAGAGAATTCGTAAAAGAAATCAGTACAATCGTTATCACAATGGAAACACATCAAGGAAATGAAAGTCTTGAGTAAATCTGAATGACATTCGGAATGTACACTGAATTAAAAAACAACAACTTACAATTTAATTTTTTTTAAATTATTATTCATGAATTAAAGATTATAACTATTATTAAGTAAACTTTAAATTATAATTTTTGTACCACAAGCAAATTTTTAGAAACTAACATTGTATTAATTAAACATTATATTAATTAAAATCATTTTTATAAATATAAATAAGCGTCTGATATTGAATTCAACCCTGCTCTTCAGTTCTCTATGTTCCAATGTAAGAACGATGGAATCATTGTAACCAAAGCATTAAAAATATCTCAAACAGACTTTGTTCCCTTTTACTTTTAGAAACATAAATATTTTTAGAGATAGATAAGAATTATGGAAACAGAATGGACTAGATATAATTAAAATAATATAATAAATATCTAAATATAAATCTTATGTATTTAAAAAAAGTTGAAAGCATTTCTGTAATAGTATTTTTTTTTATATTTTGTATTAGAACAAAACAGTAGAAACTTGCAAATCTATTCTTTTAGATTCCCAGTATGTTTTTTTATTACTGAAGTTGTGTGTGTGTTTTTTTATCCAATGAAGAATTCTTGGTTGCATTTTGCTTTTTTATTTTTTGTAATTCGCTATCACACACACACACACACACACACACACACACAATATGAACGAAGATCACATAAAAATGTCTATAATACATAATATTTACAATAACACATAATATATACAGTAACACATGGCACTGCCGCTGACAACGAGCGAACTGTGTCTAATTACAACAGTTTAACACAGAACAATCAAATCGAAGTAAGAAGAAAAGCAACTATGCGCCACTCACTCTCCCAACTGTAAAATTTTGAGAGTGCATGCAGCGCCATCTATTAACAGCATTAAGTAACATATTTAGGATATGAATAATTATTCAAAAATAAAGGTTACAAACAATATAATTGCGTGAACAATCACTGTTTATTGTACATAATCACAGTCACGTAAATTTATTACTCAGTTGTAAATTAATAGTGGATAAATAATTTTATCTTTTAGCATTAAATCTATCGACTATTATACAAGACTTTTCAACTCCGGTGAGTGTGTGCAAATTTTGCATTGCCTGCCTTTTTTTAATTTGCTTATTTCTTCTAAAAAACAACTTTTTATGGTCAATTTGTTTTCAATCCATTTGATATTTTCTGATATCTATAGAATAAAAATATTTCAAACTTAACTATTAAAAGAACTTTAGCAATACATTTTTAGGACAGCGATTTCTCTTTCTATTAAAGATGTATATATTCAAAATTTTATCAAAAATATCTCCAGCTTTTCTACTGGTATTGTAATCTAATGTCATTTCTGGATTTTTCTAAGGTCTATTTATCATGGCGCCTTATATTCATAAGCATGATTTTATTATCATTGCTTTCTTGGAATGCGATTCGCAGCAAGTAAAGTACAAATTTGAGTTATATGTCCATGTTTTTGTTATTTAATCAACAAATTCTTTTACAAGTTCATTTTCTTATGAAATCGAACTTAGCAATATTTCGTTTTAGAAGATGTTGACTCAGTTTGTAAGAATTGAAGTTCTGACATTTCCATCATAGCTTCTCTCTCTTCATACTTGTTAGATCACTTACAACTCACAAGATTTGATGTCTTTTCTGGTTTTGATCCGGATTTTTTTCTGGTATACATATGTGTCTTTAGTGTAAGTCTTAGAACCACAAAAATGTAATGTTTTAATTCTTTATTTGAATGATTTATTTTACATATATTGGTAAACGGCTATGAAAGGAGCTAATTGTTTGTCATCTTTAATATTTTAATTTAAATGCAAATGTGAATTTCTGACAATTTTCCCCAATTTTTTTTAACATGAGAAAGTTTATTTGTTAAATTTCTTTCTTCACAAATTGATTTATTTTCTAAAGCATATAATAGTTAGTTGAATTAACAAGATACAGAGTGAAATTGTAAGAACAATTAAGAGAAAATAGCATCGAATAATATTATAAAAAACAATAAATTTTAAGAATTTCAAAAAAAAAAAAAATATAGAAATTATGTTAATGAAAGACAATCCTTTTTAAAGAAATAGTACACCATCTTCATTAATAATGAGATATTTATTAAATAATTTCATACCATCCGTTTTCATAAGCAATTCAAAATTGTTTCTGATCAAATGTACTGAGAGGAGCACGTTTAAATAATTATATTCTTTGAATGAGAGTAATAATAATAATAATAGTTTTTCAGAAAAATTGGACTAATACACTTTCTTTTTATATGCCCAAGAAGGTGAAGTGTAGAATGTGTAAAAAAAAGGTAATATGAAGAATAAATTGGAATGAAGCATAATTTGTTTGTTCTTATTTACTAAAAAATCAATAGATTTAATCTAGACTATATAAATGCACCAAAGAAATAGAATAGGTAAATTCTTGTTGAAATTCAGTATATACATTTATTTTTATTTATTCAGATTTATTATTTTATTTCACTACTCTCATTTACACCAAAAGTAGAGTATAATTTATTTAAGAATTAAGAATATTAAGAATTAAGAATTTATTAAGAATAATTCTGATTTATCTCCGTAATTAGAGAAAGGTACAGAAAAAAATTTTGGATGAAAGTTTTAATTCATATAAAACATCGGCAAACATGAAAATAAAATGAACAGGCTTGAAAGAATATAACGTGGGGTTAAATTTGGAAATCTTGAAAATTCATAATGATGCGTTTACTCAGATCTGTTCTATGGTGAAAATTATGTAGAAAATTTTTCCTTTCTTTTAAATTTCTTTTTTTAAACTTACCTTAAAAATAAGTGCAAACAAACCTTTCATACCATGAAAATGCAATTAAGAACATCTTTTTTTTTAATGATTTTAAAATTCAATTAACTCATTTTTTTCTGATTTCAGATTTACGATCTTTCAAAGTCAGAGATCATTTTAAAATCATCTGATATTTTTAGTTTTCAAACTATATACATTAAGGATAGATGCTTCAATATGATAAGTTTAATTAAAGTCATAAAACAAACTGCTGAAGAAAATGAAAAATAAAAGTACATTTAGATAGTCAAATTCTTGTTGGCTAATCGATAAGATGCTAAATTTCATTTAAGGACCATATGATTGCTTGGATTCATAGATGGACTAGGAACAGAATTCTGTGTTCAGATTCAATTTAAAAATGGCCGCGTTGGCGCTTATTTGAGGGACTGTAATTTATTACTCAAGGGGAAGGAGGCATGATTCCTTTTCAGCAAAAGCAGATAGCCGCCTTTCACATTCCTTCCTTATCTATCAAATGCATGCCGTCCTGGTAACTGCATATCTTGCAGCATTAACTTCCACAGTTTTATTGTTAGATTACGTTAGGGAATTCTGGTATTCACCGGTAGCTTCGTATCTTTCCAAATAGAATTTATTCCTTAAGGTGCATCTATATTGATTTTCCTTGGTAAATATTCCATGAATTGGGAATGGAGTGTAAAATTGAATTCATTATTTGCTGTACATATTCAAGACAATCATTATTTGTGACACATGTTTTACGTCAGCTACTTGGTATTGACAGACAATGAAAGGTAAAATAAATGATTGTTGGCGTAACTTTTCATTTAATTATTACGCCTAAATTAAATTTTTGCAAACTTTCAGGAATTATTTAACAAAATAAAGTGTATTTAGTAAAATTCATTCATTTAGTGTTTAAAAAACTTGTGAAGTTTATCTTTTAATACTTACGCATTTAGTAAAGTGTGTATGTATTTAGTAAAAAAAGTGTATTTAGTAATCAGGACATAAAATTCAATGAATTCTGAAGTGTATACCGCGGTTCATTTTATCCTGTCCAAAATATCAGCAATCATGACGGTATCAGTAATTTATTCAGAAAACAAATATTATGAGCATTAAAAAGGTGTCTATTGAGTAGTGCAGTGGTCATTAATTGAACAAAAATTATGAATTTAATGCTTTTTAGCTCAATGAATATCATCGCCAAGGAAGATTAACTTTACTTTAAATGTCATTACGGCAAAGTTTTTTCAGTGAGTATAATTAATAAGGCGGAGAGATATTATAAAAATTCTAAATTTGTAATTTTTTTTCAGCAGTGCATATATTAAATATTACATACAATAAAATTAATTTGCTACTTTTATAGAATTTTTTAATATAGAAACACACACACACACACACACACACACACACACACACACACACACACATCGAATTGAATCGAAATTATTGATCTAAGGAAATTATTGCTGCTAAGGCTGTGATGCAATTATTTTATAATTTCAGTGTTAGTTCAAACTTTTACAAAAAACGTGAGATTTTTTTGGCAAAAGTATTCTATAGGGCAGATAAAACTCAATTGCTCTGATATTGTTCTTGTATTTTCAAGTATTCTGAGATAATGTACAACAATCTTGTTCTTGCAATTATTTGAGATATCCAAATTTATAACATTTTTTCAGATAAAATATAATGTACAGAAAATTTACAAATAAGCATATTTTAATAAAATCGGATATCTATTTCAAACCCAAGGCAGAACTCCTTTTTATGCATTTCATTCTTTTTTATACAGACACTAAAAAAGTGTCACTCTAATTATCACGAAATGAATTCATGTTTTTTTTCAAAAAGTATTCAATTTTAACATTAAATTTTGTATTTCAACATGATGTGGAAATTAATATTTTGTTTAGAAAGCCGAAGGAGTGCATCACTAAAACTACTGTATAAGATATTAATGTACAAAAATCCAATAAAAATTAAATATATTAATGTACAATAGTGGCTAGAATATATTAATATACAATAGTAGGTGGGAGATATTAATGTACAATAGTAGGTAGAAGATATGAATGCACAAAAATCCAATAGTTTCTAGAAGATATTAATGTACAAAAATCCAATAATAGATTGAAGATATTAATGCACAAAAATTCAATAGTAGACTGAAGATAATAATGTAATCCAAAATTTCCTACTAAAAAATTTTTGATAATAAAAAAGGAAAACGAATACTACCAATAAAAATGAACGAAAAAATAAAACCTGTCTTGTGAGCAAAATGTTGGTATTTCGAAAGAATATTGTACGGATGTTATTTATAATTAAAGATTTACAATTAAAACCTCAGTTATAAAGATTTGCAATGATTGAATCAAATTCATTTTAACTTGAATGAAAATTTGTACTAGCGTGGAATTCATAGAATAATATCAGATGTTCCTAAAACAGAGTAAAATTTATCTATTCTACTTTTTTATGCATTTATATCATAAAAGAAAAATGTTTAGACAATGCTTGTCTTTATTTAAGCATTGAATATTTAGTCAGTTAGCTTGTCTAATGTGCGTTAAAATAAGTTTAAAAGTACTTATAATAATATCTTGTCTTTAATATAAAATAATCAATTCTTTTACAAATTTTTTAATTACATTTTATATGTCATCTGCAGCAACCGGGGGTCACATAAATAAGGCGAATTATCAATGATAATCAATGAACCTTAAATGATGAATTAATAAAAAATGGGACAATTTTATAGATATTAAATTAATTATCACAGCAACATTTGAATATTTTTTCCAATTTAAGGAGAACATAATTTTTAAATAGCATCTTTTATTTTTAACGAAGGTATAATATATTTATAAGTTGACATTTGAATTTTTATTTGATACTATATTGGTAATTATATTTTTAGGTTAAAACTCCATTTTAAAGATACAGGGAGCCTTTGTTTGAAGATGGACGTTATAAATATGAATAAAATTCAAATATTCAACTGCATTTTTTCCAGTGTCACTATCTAACATCAATGAGAAAACGTTTGTCTCATTATTTTATATTTAATGTGCACAAGTGATTTATTGAAATGAATCAAAAACAAGTTTCAAAACTTAGACTATTTTATCTGACCCTTCCTGCCTTAAAAAAATTGTTCTTCAAAAAAGGAATCCTCGTACAATTTCACATATTTTTCTTACACGATAATACTTTTCTTTGTTAGTTAATATTTATTTTTAACCGCGGTGAAATAGAATATTATATGCGTATATGTTATGATACATTATTCATTAATTATGAAAAGACGAACTCAGGTATTAAATTTCAAAAAAGTTTTATTGCAGCAGTATATTTTATTTTACGAAAACATATCTTATTCATTAACCGTGGAAAAGTAATTCAACATTAAAGTTTCAAAGGTTTTGTGCTGATGCCTATCTTATTTTGTTTATACAAGAAATAAAATACATAGTAATTCTTAATTCTCACTAGAAATTAAGGCTGTCCTTTATAAAAGTATTTGGTGTTTGCAATGTTTCATTAGCCAATTGGCTTTGTTCGAACACCAAATGTTAAATATTTAATCACTTATTACTTTTGATAGAACCGAACAAAGGTAAAAATGTTCCAAAAATAGTTTTTTATTAGGAATATCCAAGTATTATTTTTACCATTACTTGATTACATTGCTTGATTGTTTTTTCTACAATATTTTAACATTCATGTACAATTTGACCATCTTATTTATTGACAGAAATTTTTTATTCACGAAGGAGCTAGTCTCTGACTGGTATCCTAGTTGTTGAATTTCGGTTTCTTTTTTGAACTTATCAGAGAAAAACTCAAATAACTCTATAGACAATTTAACGACACTGATACGCTGTACCCATCGAGGATAGTTTTTGTTCTTTATCATAAAAAAAGTAAAGAATATAAAATCTCAAAAGTAAGTTTCTAAACTTCGGACTAAGCCAGCAATCTTATTTTCAAGTATCTTCATTAAATAAATTATAACTTTTCTGTTTTTCCTCTTTTCTACAATCCCCACTAAAATTTTATTTTGAAATTAATAGATTTTATTTCACCATGATATACAAACTACTATTCCAAATTAAAATTTTCATACTCAAAACGATGTAACTTTGATTTGAATATAATTAAAGAATATGGAAAAAATTCATTTTTGAAAAACTTGTTTTAAGAGAATAATGTTTCTACAAATTTTGCTGCGAAAAATTCAAAGTTAATCCCGTTTTTTCTTTTATTTAAACATGAAGTTCAACTTCTTTAATGAAGAGAGTTTGAAAAATAAGGATTACATAAAATAAAGAAAAAAGATAATGGCTGTTTCCTGCTCGCTTGCAATAATAGACAATTAAAGTTCTCCCTTCCGCTTCGTTTGTTTTTAGCAGAGCTATTCGTTAAATTGGGAATTATTTTAATAACGTTCAGAGTAATATTTTAGTAACGAATAGAATGTGTTTTCTTAAAAATAGGTCAAATAAACTGAATATTCCGTTTCTTGAACGTTTCGATTTATTAAATTGATTTAAATAAAACTGTTTTATTTTTAACAGTGCATAAAATATTAATTAATGTTATAAAAATAAAGTCTTATAAGATGAAATATTTTTAAAATTCAATTTATATTTGTAATTAATACATCATATTTATTCTTTTAAAAATAAGTAAAATATTTACATCCATTTGAACACGATTTGAAAAAAAATTAAATATAACTAATTATTGAGATCAAAAGCAAAATTATAGAAAGTATATATCATCTTTTTCCAGCATTTCGCTTCGAAATTACATTATTATCATCGCATTTATGCATTGTAATTATCTTGCATTGCATTTATCTTACAAATCGTTATAATCATTGCATTTATTTTACAAAAAATAGAGAATATTATCTGATTGTAATTCCAAATATTTTGCAATTTAAATCTTCATGAAGCAATGGATCTCAATGAAATTTTAAAAAAATGAAATTATTATAATGATATTATTTGTTCATGTAATATTATTTCATAGCGATGTTTCATATTTTGCCATTCAAATTTACATAAGTCTGAAGCTCGTGTAGGCCAATATGATCTAATCTACAGCTGTTGATTCGTTCATTTCGTTCATTTCAAGAACTTGCGTAACACAACTTACAATGTGTACAACATCTTTTTTTTTTTGCATAAGGATTATGCACTGATTTTTCATAAGAATTGCAGAAAATTCTGATGTTTTCGTTCTCTAGCATCAATATAAGGCACTGCTAAATGATTGAACATATCAATGGACATGATGAAGTTAACTTTTTGAAAATGTATTGACCTATATTAAATGCTGCAAACAATAAATACCATACTATTATTTTAGGAGAATTTCACGAGCATGAACACGAATTTTACAAGTAGGAAATTCTCGTGATATATAAATGAAAATTAAGTTTACCTTACAAACAACTAAACATGGCATTTAAAAAGCCTTTCATGCACAGTGAACAATAATGTTTGCTTGAAATTCATCTCTTAATCCCTCTACTACTTCTATAGATACGGGTTTTCTTTTTCTAAGATAAATATTCGTATACAGTATTTAATATCAGTGTCATTTTTCGAAACTTTAGCAGTGATTGGATGGATGTATTTGAAGCGCCACATGTAATGACAGAATTTCCATTAAACAGTTCGTTGCAAAATCATTGCTTTGATAGAATGATCTAACTAATAAAATACGATTTTTCAAACTAAAAATTAATGTTGGTAACTAGCACATTAAAAATAAATTATCTACAATCATTTTTAGATTTTAAAACAGCTAATTCTTCAAGCATCTTTAGAGAAATTGCTTATGTATCCTACAGGTATCCATTCTAATATCTCCGGACGTAGACATATAAGAAGTTGTCCTTTGTTGGATATGTTTACCATCTCTTTATTACATTATCTACATTTTTTTGCAGAACGATTAAGGCTTTGATGAATAAGTAAGTTTAAATCAGGGACTTGAATATGACGCTTAATGAAAGCATGGAGATAAACCTATCTTAATATAATCACATTTATGTACCACTATTGTGCAGAAAGAAAATCAGTAAAATATAATATACGATGTTTCCTCATATTATTTGGGTTATTCAGTATCTGTAATGAATATATAGATGGCTAATAGGTTTACTAGTTCATTTAAATTTTAAAATACCGTGAGATGATTCATTGTTTTTTTTTAACGTATGGGTATTCTTGTTGGGGGTTTTGTTCGCATGGGAGAGAAACAAAGAACCCATATTTTTACTACTTGAAAAATGAAGTCAAAACAATACCATGTTGATTCCGGAAAAGTTTTTCATCCTGTTATAAAGTATGGAGAATTTAAAGAGGTAATACTGCTTGTTAACAATATAACAATATAAGATTATTCTAAAAAAAGAAACAGTGGTAAAACATATATAAATTTTTAGTAAGATAATTTTTTTTTATTTCCTATTTCTTTTATTTTACGACAGCAATATTAGCTGCATATCCTCTGTTACATTTATTTTTTTATTATTTCTGAATCGATGCTTGCTTTAAATGGAGTGAATATGAAACTTAATAATTGTATAGTAAAGAACTAAATAAAATCAGTGCATTTGTTTGCTAGCTTAAGCACAATTTTCTGAATAATGATGTGAAATATTAATTTTGGATTAATATTCAGGTATCTTATTATCAGTATAAATTCAATTCGGTTTAAAGATTCTTGGGTGTCTATCAAAATGCCAATATTTTTCTCATATAGAATTAAAAAAAATGCATATAAGACATTGATTACTCTTCTGTTATATTCTTCATTTAAGAAAGCATTACCAAGAAGATCTGATAAATATTTAAATAAATTTACATTAATTTACTTTCTATTTAGAAAAATACTTTCTTAAGGTAAATAGCTTTTTTTTACAGTTTCAAAATTCAAACAAAAAAAAATCTTGAAAAAAAAAAAGGGATAATTTCAATGGGAAGCAATTTTTTTAATCATGGCAGGATTATTTGATCTTTATTCTCGCAGATTCAAAAGATTACCAAGAGAGATTGATATGAGTTTTCAAAATTATTTTTATGAAGATTTGCTTTAAAAAATAATGTGAAATCATAGTAATTACAAAAAACAAAGATTATCAAGAAAATAATTAACATTTATAATTAGTTATTATTAATCACATTAAGCACATAGAACATCCAAATTTGCAAAGATTTATTTAATACAAAACTTTTTGTGTCCAGGCGAATAAGAAAATCTAACGTTGTTAATGAAATATTTGATTTTCGTCAAATATAAATTAGGGAATTATTGATTTCTTTATAACCTGTTCATTACTGAGTGATGGTATTTAATTTTTGATATCAGTATACTCAGTATAAATTAATTGATTATGCAAAAATCCAGACGTATCGAAAAAATTATTGAACTTTAAGCCGATGATACAATTACTAGGGTATAGATTACAGATAAATGATAAAATGACTGATTTAATGAAATTTTTCTCATGATATGATACGTAATAATAACATATTTTCTTTTCTAGCTAGATCCAAGAAAAAATATCTATAATTCTGCTTAATAATCTCATCAAATACTTACGATCTCTCATTTCGTGTGGTTGAATGTTAAGAATTGTAATTCTCAGAGTCAAACCGTGACACATTGAGCTATTGACCCTTTCCTCTTGTTTCCTAGAAAATGCTTAATTTATGAAACCCTATTTAAAATGAGAGATCATTTAAGGTCATATTGTGGTTAAAACAAGCCTTGCTTTTCTTTAGATATCACGCCATTTGATGGATTGGTCAGTTTTATATCGCATCTAATAAATCTATAGGTTTATTGGCCTTTTTTCCGGTCTAATGGATAGTTTATGATCTCTGAAAGGAAACACACGTGTTTGATTAGATTTTACTCATCTTACTCAGGAATCATGATGTTTCGATTTTCGTGGGAAAAGTCTTAAGCTTTGGCATGAAAGTAGCTGTCACTTTTATTGCTTGTTTATTGGAAACTGAATAATAAAAAAAAATGAAAAAATAACGTCGATAGAGAACTATTATCATTAATATATTTATTTTTTTGTAATTTCTAAGTTAAGAAAAAACAAAATAGCTTGTTCTATTGCAAGCTTTCTTTGTTATTTGTATTATAAGGATTTTTATTTGTATTTTGTACTTTTAAATAATAATAATAATAAATTTATTGTAAAAAATTTACTGAGTATAATATAATCCTTTTTTCTGTTTTTGATTCTGAAGGAATTAACATAGTATTTTATATTTAATCTGCTAAATTTAAAATTTTATAAATAATATAATTTTCCAACCCATATTCCTATAAAAATTAATAGAAATAATAATTAATAAATAATATAAAGAAAATTGACTGATAGATTGCTACAAATCATAGCAGTTTCGTCAAAATCTAGGAGATTGCTTAAACCATAAATGTAGCTATCAATACCATTGATTTTCCCACATAATTATTAGGATATATTGAAATTTTTAATTTGGAAACTCAATAAGTAATGTTTAGTATTTTTTCTGCATGCATTTTGTATGGTGTGCCTTCCTTCTCTTTAAATAGAAGGCATTCAATAAAAGAGTGTAAAAATATAATAATGCTATGTCTGGAAATTAATAAAAAATCTTATTTTATCATTAATCTAATCAGAGAACAAATATCAGTAGAAAAATTAAATGTGATATAAAATTTACTTCGTGTGATTTAAAATATATCTTTCAAGTCATGTTCTTATGTCCATTTCTCAATAATTGTGTTCGGTAATTATAGTTAAATTATTTATGTAAAAATCATTTGTTTTATAAGGCTGTATATGTTTACCCCCTATTAAATACTTCATAAAATTTAATACCTCATTGTAGCATAAAAAAAACATTTTTTTAATGATTTATAACTTATACTAGTATGACATTAATAACGGAAGTTTATTTTAAGATAATACAGAATTTTCTTTTTTTCTGTTGGTCGCAATTAGAATAATTGACTTTAATGTACATTTTCTATTTGTGAAAAGTTCGTAAACATTTTTAAGGTACCTCAACACTTAATTAATAACCAATTTATATATGTTCCCAAATATCCTTATAAAGTATCTAATCAAATGTCCCTTGAATCGTTTCAAATAACTTGACTTTTAAAGGAAAAGCAGAAAAAAAAATTTTAACTTCCAAATTTTTTTATTAGTTTATGGCTAAGTACATACATAAATTTAATGTCTGTACTAAATGGTTTTAAGAGGAATATTTATTCTCTGATGTAAATTTATATTTTTTTCTCTGATTTAAATACAAATATTGATATCTATTTAAAATACCTCATTTTGGGCTTAAAAACAATTTAACTAATTGAACTTTTTGAAAACCAAAATTTGGCTCTCTAAATGAATTTTTAAAATTTTCTTGAGGGATAACATAAAGATTTTAACTTTATTATTTCTGATTTAAATGAATTCATGGGTAATACAATATTAAGCTCCGAAAGGCAAGAAAGTGGAATTCACTTTAATTCTGTTGTTGGAAATCTTGGATTTGTTTTACCAATCTTATAAACTCTGCTTTGTAATTCCACCAACCGTTTATATCCATGGTGACAACATAATTATTATTCATTTCAGCGATGACTATGTTTACTAGTGCAAACATAGAACTCCTTAAACATGTCAAATAATGTCTGATGATATGCAATAAATCTTTTATCTTAGTTTCTGTTTCATCATATATATATTGAAAGAAAAATTAATGAAACAGTGTATCAAATGAAATATCATTTCACTCTCAAATGTGACTTGCTTAATAACTGATATGACAGGTTTAGTGGATTCATGATTAAACAGTCATGAATTGTGTATGTCAATTAATAAACTCCTGCTATGTACACCCTACGTTTTGACAGCATTTTGATATGTTTAGTATAGGTGCGAATGTTTGTTACAGTGTGAAATGTTGTGAAATTTCGTGAATTGTACATTGGACTGTCGTTAATAAATCATTGAGATTTATTACGAACTAGCTGACTTTCGTGACTAACTGTTTCGAAGAGATAACAGCAATTAAAATTTTCAATTCAATATTTTATGTAAGATCAGAAATATGTTTTTTAACCTCAAATTTTTATAGATGTATAACTCATATTATTCCCGAATTCTTCCACTGTCCTGCACATTGTGCAATACATTTCTTTAATTTTCTGTCTATATCTTTATACGTCCACTTATATCCCTCCGGAAGGGGGGTACTTCAGATATGAGGATGAGAAGCCACCAGTATGGTGATTGGTTCTCACAGCCTGGATGGGTACAGAAATGGTGTGGGGTCGATTAACCCCGAATCAATAATGGAACATGATTTCCACTGTAAGAGTTGTATCATGACCAATGGACCTTAGGAATCAACCTTCCCACCAATGTTGTTGAGGTGATCCAGTCATTCAGAAAAATCCGTGTGCCTAAGTGGCGGGTCGAAATAGTGAATATGTGAATATACTTTCAATCATATCATAGTGAAGAGCAACTGCACTTTAAATTTTCTTCACATTGCTTGATTCTGAAGAAATGTGAGAATAGCGAAATTCCAAAAAATATTATTACATTTATAAATTAATTTTATAATGTAATAATAGTTCAAGGGATAAGATGTTCAATGATTTTCTTTTAAGATTTTAATTATTTTTTTGCAATGTTGTTTTTATTTTAGATAAATTTAAAAGTCCACAAAAATTGAATAGAATAAATTGAAAAAATAGCACTTCTGTAAATTAATCAATTTCGTTTTTGTGAAAGAAGTAATATTTGAAATATTAAGCATTTGAAAAAAAATCCCAATTATTTAAGTCTATTTGTTAAATTTTTAATGTAAAATCTTAACATTAACGACACAGTGTGATTTATGGAACTATGGTATAGGAAAATCGTAATTTGTTATAAAATGTTTGAATTTGTTTTAGCTATAACTTTATGGAGGTAGAATAATTTCAAAATTAATGTGATTATTAAAAAGTACAAAATACAATTTGAGTTCCTTTTCGAATAAAATATATAATAGTAACCTTAGAGTAATTGGATAAATCACGACAAAAATTATGGATACGCAGGTATTGTAAAAAAAAAAAAGAACTCTATAAGATAAATGAAATACTATAAAATCGTCGTCCTGAAAGCCGACAAAACCTCAATTCACTATCAATGGGCTCAGTGGCTTTTTCCAAGGAAGTGTAAGTATCTTTTCTAAAGAAAACTATATTTGAACTTAAAAAAAATATAAGCACTCGATGGATGAAGTTATTACCGGCTTAAATGCAAGGGAAAAAGAAATTTCTGGAAAAGTCAAGGGAAACTTCTGGATTATGAATATTGGATCAAAGAATACTGTGTTTATTTCTCTGTTTAAAATTCGACTCATTATTTAATTTGATTTATACTCATTATTTTATTTGTCTAAAAGTTTAATTTAATTTATGCTCATCATTTTATTCGTCTAAAAGATTATACTCCTTATTTAACAATAATTTTAATCATTATTTAAAAACTAATTTGTAACGCATAAATAATAATTTATAGTTAAAATTATTCGTGTTTCAAAACGAAAGTAACCTTCTGTATTTTTTTGAGTATGATAGGAACCTTCTTATGTTTATCTGATTACCTTACATTCAAAAATGTTTGGTTCCACTGCAAGATTCTGTTTTTCAGCAAATTTAGATTTGTTTCAGTATAATGTAATTCAATAATTGAATTTAAAATGAATTGCTTAAAAAGGACAAAGAATTCAAGGAGTTTATTGACAAATTCTATGAATTTGAAAAAGGAATGCAATATATATATATATATATATATATATATATATTGCATATAATAGGCTATTCTATTTCAGAAATGAAAGAAAATTCATTAAATCATGAATACTTGATTAAACTTGATTAAACTCCAGAATTTTTATTTACAATGTAACAAAACCTAAAATACACGAAATCTGTTAAATATCGAATAACTCATGTCACAGCATATTTATTCTTGCACTTTTTCTGCGGCATTTTACTTTATTTTGACACATTTTTTCCGTATCCTGTCACCTGAATAAATACGCCGGGAAGATCGATGAGTAGTTAGGATTTGGCTTGTAACGAGTAATAGAGGTGTCTAAACTAGATGTTTCAAATGCAAATTTCCGATAATGGTATATTTCAGGCAATTATAGATAGCTAAATTAAATGCGACTCAGCAAGACGAGTTTGCTTGGGATTTTAGACTAAATTTACGCAAGCTAATGTACTTTACTATTAATTAATATTTTAATCGACAAAATTCTTTGTGTGCATTATAGCTGTGTGTATATTTTTGTGTGCATTAACTAATATTTTATATGGAAATCTTTAGCTACATATTGTAGTTTACTAATTATTGAACTCAAATCTAATTTCCAAACAAGTGGTCTTAAAATATTTTTATCAATTTACAATTAGAAGGCATTAATTGTGAATGAATGTCTTGTAAAATTTAAAATTACATAAGAATTTCAGGAAAATTTCAATTTTTGTAATTCCTTATTCAATTGATATATTTGATTGGAAATATTATTAGAAAAATAAATTTACTTTACAAAAGAATGGTTTTCAACTCTTACTGAAAAATTGATATAAAATTGCGTTTGAATAATTAGGATTCTTATATTTGAAAATATTATAAAGATATTATTTGAATGTTATAAGAAATTAGTTACCCATATTTCATTCAACATTGGCATGAGATTGTTGACGCACCCTTAATTCTAGATAAAATTTTTAAAAAAAATCATGCAAGTCATTAATTTTTTAGAAAAAAACGATATTTATCATTAAATTAAATGACTTGCAAATAAAAATATATCTTTGAGATAAGAGCAAATATTTTAAATCAACGACCTTCAGGATGCGATTGTTGAAGGAATTCTATGACATCAGCATATTTTAATTCTATCTAAAGATGTTTATCTTTTAATTCAGGCCAATGAAATAACGTAAGAAAATTAATTTTATATCATATTTGGATTTACTTAGCATTTTTTAGGAAAGAAGCTAATTGGTTAAAGCATTTAAATTTCATTGATTTTTTAATTCCATTTTCTTTAACTGCTTCAATGTATTTGCTCTAAGGAGTCCCGTTCTTCAGTTCTATTTAATTTGTGATTAATTGCTTATTCCTGTTATAATTAATTTAGAAAATCTTAAAAAGATTAGTCTTAATAACTATTAATCTTAATCAAAGATACAATATAAATAAATATTCTTATGAATACTTTGCAAATATTTAGATTTTTTTATTATAAAAAATGATGCATTTGTACCCTTTTCTTCTAAAATTTAAAGATATATACAAACACCTTTCATGCATCTGTAGAAACTTAAATCGCATTTATTTAAAAGTTTTTAGTTCCAAATTCAATTTAGTTATTTGATAAACGAAATTGGTATGTTTTTTGTTCATGTATAAGGTTGTTATTTCGAATAATTTCACTTCTTAATGCAGCATCATTTCCTGACATTTTAACTTCCATCATTTTAATTTGAGTTCTATTGCACACTTTTTCTTCCACCAAGATTAGCATTAGATTTTTGAATTAAATCATCATCGTTCTCTTCACTTTACTTATATGATTCTGAAATGGTTCTATTAACATTAAAGCAGGTAAATATTAATATACAATTGCTAATATTTGCCATACATGAGTATTTTATTCTGCTTCAATTTCGAATCAAAACATGATAAAAAAATAGCCCCTTTCATAGCATTTTTTTTGAGGCATTAAACTTAAATCTTTTCAAGAAGTTTTCATGTCTTATCACAGAATTTGATATAAAAGTCATTAAATAATGTCAAATTAAAGAATTATTTGCAAATCTCTGGGCTTTATTTCATGAAATTATAATTTCAATTTTACATATCTTGGTTGAAAACAGAACGGAGACATTATTAAAAAAATATAAAAAATAGTTGTCATAAAATATAAAAATAAAAAATATAAAAGCACATTTTGAGTTCATTAGAATACGATTAATTGCAATTAAATGGCAATGAAATTTGAAGTCGACCACAGCGACTTGTGAATTCTCTGTATGAATTAAAGTTGCCACAGCTATATCACTGCAAGGGTGAGAAACATTCTTTCTTAATCCAGTTTGTTTTTAAAAAAGTAATCTTTGATTTAAGCCTTACTGTTCTGATGAACTCGACATGTGGAACTGCACTGTGTACGTGAATTTAAAACGATTGCACTTAGCGAATGCCTTCGAGCTTCGTCTTACCGGAAATATAAATACTTACGAGTTTCACCCTTGAATAAAAGTTGCATCATGACTATAACGAGGATGTCTTGTCTCTTGTCACTAAACATATTTTTAACATTTTATCTCTTCTTTGTTTAAAAAGTAATTGGGATTTTTTTTAAACATTATATATGCTGCAATATTTTATTATAGTTCTTAAAATTCCTAATCAAGCAGAACAATCTCTCTGGGTTTAACTTTTGTAGGAATGAAGTTTTGCAATTAATTTTAAAATAATTTCCTGGTGAGCTAACAATTTGGCGTTCCGCCATCTCACTGAAAAGAAAGTTTTTAATCGATTGCAAAATTTGAATTAAACGGAAAAATAAACACGCAGATAAGAAAACGAATTGATGCGTTATCATCTAGATCCGAATACTTTTTAACGTTTCAAGTCTAGATCATCAGGAAGTTAATTTAAAAACGATCTCAAAATTGACACTAAAGAGAGCAAAACGGAAGTTAATAAAAAAGTATTAAACTTTTGAATTTTGCTGAACTGAATTAATTTTTTCTTAATTTTGAACCCCGGTACTGGAAAGAAAGCAGAATTTTTTTTGGAACATTTAAATTTCAACTTCAATGAATTATTCAAAATAATATATTTCGTATTTATTATATCTAACAAACATATTTTCTTATAAATGCAGAATATTCAGATAGAATTACTAACTTTATTTTCATTTCTTTATATCATTAGCACGCTTTTCGAATCTTTAAATCGTGATACATATTTAAAAAAAATAATATTCAATTTTAAAAAAAGGAAGGAAATGAATTTCACTGTTTTAAAAATAAAATATGATTTCGTTTTAATATATTGTATATTTATCCTTTGTCGGTTAAATGGTTAAATTACCCATTCTTCTCTGCTTATATTGGCAATAAACTGAACCAATATAAGTTGGAGATACAATATGACAAAAATATTAGAAGTATTTTGAGTAGAACAGATAGATAAATTCCGTTATATTGAATGAAACTGTGATGGTTTAGTGTTGTAATTTTATTAACCAGAAAATAGAGAAAAACAACAATCAGAGACACTATATAGAAACTATATAGGATATATACTCTGCTTTTGTAACATGCAATAAGAAATCCAATTTCTAGTTCTTTAGAACCATGTTGAATTCTCACAGCATACACAACGAAAGAAAGAATCTATTTATGCTCTGAGTTCATTGCACTTATGAGTTGCATTCCGCAATAAATTTAATAACATTTGTAGAGTCTGCTGAATGAAGTTATTTTTTGCTAGTCTTGTTTTCTGCTTTTTCTGTGTGTGTGTGTATGTGTGTGTGTGTGTGTGTGTAGGGAACAGAATAGCGGATCGATTTTAAGCTCATCTAATAGGGCAATTGCGTGAGATCAAGGTTAAGGACTCTCTTTTATTGGAAAGACTTACATTAAATCGTCTATTGATTGATTCGTGTTAAATATCTTTAAAAACTTAGTTAATCATTTATTCCAGCAAAATTTACAAAATATTATTTAATAAAATCTAAAGAATAGAAATAATATCTTTAGTATAACTGAAATGCAAACGCACAAATTATACAAAACAAATTGAAGCCAGAAAGTTAATGATACTTGGAATACTTTTTGGAAAGCAAAATAAAAATGATAACAATTGAAGGTGTCCACATTTTAAATGTTGCAATACTTTTTGGAAAGCAAAATAAAAATGATAACAATTGAGGGTGTCCACATTTTAAATGTTGCAATGAAGAAACAAAAGATCATAACCATCCCGTATAGAAACAACACGCGTTTTACCTCTAGCTTACAGTTTCAAATGGACGAAGAAATATTTAAGATAAAATATACATTTGTAACATTTTTTTTATTTAGCAGAAAATAATAAGAAATGCTACAGGATGATTATTCAAGCTCTGTAGACCAAAATTTAAATCTTAAAGAAAAAAATGAAATACAAAATGGTAAAACCAGAATTTTTTCAAGGAAGACGTTGCCATTAATTTTTAAACTCTGTAAACATATATTTATATCTTAACTATTTAAATAAAATTTAAAAATGATCAAATATCTACACTTTTTAAAGCTTAATCATATTATCCAATCATTCCCTGGTCAGCACTAACAGTTCATATTCTAAAGCCAAACTAAATTATTCTTATCTTAAAATAAATAAAAATCATTGTAATATGTCCTTTATATACTATGGCATTTCCTTCTAAACAAGACCTAATTAACACATTTATTATATAAGAAAAGAGAAATTTTTTTGTCAAGCTTTAAAAGTTGAAAAATTAAAAGAAAGACTCAGTTAATTAAAAATTAATCAAAATTTTTATTTTTTTCTCATTTTGAACTACACTACCTACATTTTTTAATTTTTCTCTTTTATTTTAATATTTGCCTTTCAACCAAACTTTCTTTGGTTTCTACGTAGCGATTTAAAGATAGTTAACAGCAAACCCAAATGAAACATTCAAATGAAGGCAAACATCCTTAAGCCTTTGGCGAACAACAAAAACAGATTTTAGATGACTGCAGCGGTTTCAGTGTATGACGGACAGTGTCAAAATATCACAAGTGGACATATCGGCAGATCAAAGAAAACAACATTCGAATGCAACAAATGATTTTAATAGTACTTATTTTATTTGTGTGCCCACGATCAACGTCAGTTATATCGATAAGTAAATGATAACACAGAAAATTCATTAATTGGAATTCTCACATTCTATAATAATCTATATAATATTATGATACCATTTTTTAAAGATATTTAGTATAATATGAACTGAAAGAAACAACAGTTAATTATATTAGATTGCGTTTCAATAAAGTATCTTCACTCTGAATGCAAGAAAGGAATGCATTAATCTATGATAGGTATATTACACGTTTTTTTCATTATTTGGATTTACAATAGTAAGAATGCTTAGGATATTTATTCTCATAATATGTAATCAAACTATTCATTTAAACATAAAAGGAAAATGGCATAATTGGAGTTGCATCTTCCGAGAATTTCTTGTAACTAAAGATAACGAGTGATTCTTTATACAATGGATCAGTCCCTGATGAATAATGGAAGATTCAAAATTCAACGTGCTTATTGTTTGGATATTAAGAAACTAAAGGAACAAGAAATAATCACATAGAAAAGTATTATCGGGAAAATCAGTTGTAAGAGTTAGAAGGCGTTTTTTGTGAAGATTTCTTTTATTTCATTATTGGCCATTTAAAACTCCTTACATTTACCGAAGACGTAATTAAATTTTGGAATAATAACATAACGACAATACAATTAACGTATGGAATAGTTGAAGAAATGTAAAATGAAGCCCAGCTGCACTTGCTTATTATTATCTTATTCCATATTAGAATGGTCACACATTTCAATGTGATCATATCCTGCTTAGTGGTTTTAAGCTGGACTTTGAATTACGAAGTGTTATTAAGGTATTTTAATAATGTGAAAATGTAAGGTGGATTTAAATATTTTGGAAGCTCTATAATATATAATTTAAATATATTTATGGCTATTTCCCTTGATAATATTATGTTTCAAATATTTATTTTTAAAGGGTCAAATTAATTATCATAGCTTGATTCATTCTATTTTCTGTCTTCCTCACTAAACATTACAAATTTCAGAGTGACATAAATAATTGGAAATCCATCAATTACCACTTCGCAAATTGTAACTAATTATGCAGATATAATATTTAAACAGCTTTTATTAAAGTTTGATAAATTAAACGAATTTTAGCACATTACATACCCCATCCAATGCAAATATACGTTCTGAACTGGATCTTGTCTATGGAAAACGTCTTTACCACCAACATGTAGAGATAGAGACCTTCCACGAACATCCAGAAAAAATTTGTAGCCATCAGATAAGTCAATAATATGACTAAAAAGCACGCAACCTGAAACAAAAATTAATGTTAGGAAAGTTGCTTGAAACTGTTTCAATATTTTTATCATTTGTTAAGAACAGCCATAATTCTGTTCAATTTATTTAGAGTGTATATACCTATTAAGTAAAATAGATTATTTCTTTTATAAATTAGATAATTATTACTAACCAAAAAATGACTTTTGCTAATTGAAGGATCAAAGCCCTTTATTTTTAAGGTTAAAATGGGTGAACTTAGAAAGTGATAATTGGAATCAATTAAATTCTAAACTAGATGAGTAACTTTCACCAATTACTTCTTTAAATGTTCTTCACTTAAGCATCTTATAAGCATTGCGACAGTATTTATAAAAATTAAATTCTCATAGGATTTTTTTTATTTAAATATAGGTACTTTATTGAATGATTCATTCCTTCTATTATCAACAACAACAAAAAAAGCTTTCTTCATTAAAATTAGAAACCATTTTATTTGATGACGTCATCATTAGTTAGCTTAATTTTATTTTTAAAAAATTTCAAACGATTTTCGATAAAACTACATGGTTTTCTTGGAACAATTGTATAATCTTCAATACTGCATTTTTATATCAATTATCTAGGTAAGTCTTCACATGATGACTTCAAATGCATATGCAATATAAATTACATCTTAAAATCTTGAATTGTGTGTCCACGATGATTGTTAAAAATGTAAAGATAAAAGGCTAGTCATCATTTCATTAAACGGTTATCCCAATTTATTTACTTGTGCATATTTAATTTTCCTTCATTGTTCAAATATTTATGAAAACGGAGTGAAGGATTTTGTATTCTAGAGTCGAAAAGTTTATTTCATATAACAGAAACCACTAAATTTTATTTCTTGAAGAGCTATCTTGGTAATACCGTTAATCTATAATCCTTTTCTATCTTTAAGAAGTGCTAATTTGTTTGAATGGAAAAAGTGTTTTGAAATAATTCATGGAAAAGCACAATAAATCCTTTTTAAAATTTACCATGGTCTTCAGTTCTAACACCAGAAAAGTCATTACAAGTTTTGTGAAATTTTGCCATTTTCTATAAAAGAAAACAATTTTTTATGAATATCTACTCAGCTTTTATTTCTTGCTATAAAAAAATTAAACAATTGAGAAAAATTCCATTTATGGTTATTTTGAACTGGTGGAATCATTGCAAAAACGTTTTACTCAAACTATTTTTAGCACATGAACGGCAAATAACAGCGAAGAAAGAGTAGAAGCATTCATGGACAGATTCAAGGTCAAAGCTGTCAAGGAATATTTTCTGCATATTGGTTTTGATAGGTTTAAATCCACCCTTCAATGAACTTAGATCAATGATTGTTTATTGTTTTTGAACTTTTTGTTAATCAATGATCAATGAAGGATCAATGCCGTCAATAAACATTTTCTGTGCATTCTTCCAATAGCAGGTTCACGGTCAACGCCGTAAGTGAATATTTTCTGTATATATATTGTGTCATTATTATTTTTCCAGCATTAAATGGATTATTTGGTGTTATCTTTATAAACGATTTCACCGTTTAAACGTTATCTTTACACTTTATTCACATTGCGTTTATTTATTTTTTATGATAAATAAATAAACGCAATGTGAATATGAAAAATGAATGCATAAAATTTTTTGATAATTTAACGAAATTTGTTTTTTAAAAATACGAAAAATATTTTTAGTTTTTGTTTATTAATTTTAATCATAAAATTTTATATATTTCGTTTTCATTTATGTCTGAAAATTCATTGGATGTATATAAAATTATTAAACGTTTTTATTTCCTGACAAAAATTAGGAAGGATGTAATAACTGTGATTTTTTTTTATGTTGGTGGAAGGTGTAAAAATTAATATCCTGATATTAATTTTATGTTTATCTCTTTGTTTAAAGTGTTTGCTTCAGTTTTTATTCTTCTTCAGCATTCATTTGTATTAATTAATGCAGAAAATTGCTTTAATTGTTGTAGTTGCATTATTTCATCAAATGCTAAAAATAAAAGCATATCTATGAATACTGATGCTATTAAAAAATAATCAATATCGGAACGATGCTTTTTTTATAACAAATGTACTTTAATATCGTTCCAAAATACTAAGTTTTTTTTGTGTAACATTGCATTTTATTTACGATACATAAAAATTAATATTTGTTTTTCTACACGTAGTGCCTGTAATACCTACCTGTAATATTTTGTTTATAAAGGAATATATTCCTTGCAACATCTTCAGAAAAAATTAATTATTTATTACACATCCCATAACATTATATTTACTATCCCTATCTTCATTAATAATAAAAATGCGCGCGTATGTATGTTTGCTTTGGTTTATATGTCTGTTGTTACTACACAAACCAGATCATTAGACCTAGTGTTACTAAATTTGGCACGAATATTCATCGACGAAAGGGAATGCGCATATTTTTCAAACGCTATGTTTAAACAACACAAAAATTATCGTAAATTAAAAATGTAATTATTAAAATACGTTGCACTACATTACGTTATTATGTTAACGAAGTTTTTGAATATTCTGCGATGCTTCCCTAAATTATTATAGTGCAAAACTTATTTTTAACAATTTTTTATACAAATTTAATCATGTAATTTTTCTTAATTATTTTTCGTTTAAAAAAATATTTTCTCCATAATTTTCAATAATATTAACATCATTTTCATTGTTTTATAAATGATGTTACAGAGTGATTTTTGTTCATTGATGGGAGCTAAAGACGATGGATGGCATTTAAAATTTACTGATTTAGTATGAAGAATAAGAACATGAACTTAAAGCATCTTTGAGAAAAGTTAAGTTTTTAATTGAAACGAAATTAATGAACTTGACTCGATTAGAAAATTTCATCTTCCCAATTAAATAAGTATGAAAGTGTATTAAAAAAGCAAGGCATTAATGGGTATTCTAATTTGATATTTAAAAATAATTTTTGAGAAAACCTTGGATAACAAGTTTTATATGCGCAGTTGGATAATTTATCCATAGCAAATATTCATCGCGAAATAACTGGTCACCATTGCAATTAATTTTAACAAAAAAGAACGGATTCAAGTAGAAAGTGAAAATATTTCGAAATAAATAAACGTCAATGTGATTTTATCTCAAACTTGTATACGAATATCGAATTTTATTTACGAATATCGAATTTTATTTACGAATTCGTATTTTATCTCGCAACGAATATATTTTGATGAAAAATTATAGGAAGAAACAATTGGATAGACATGCTGATTAGAGCCTATTTATTACGATTTATTTCAATTGCCACTTATTTTAATCAAAAGACATTTTTACTTTAATTCGAAAATAATCATTCGAAATAAGTCCCATCATCCTTTATTTATGTTGAATAATCATAATAATTATATATATATTATAAAAAGCTCAATTTCTTTGTTTAGAACATAACAGCCTCCTCATTTATCCATTATTTACTATGATTTATTGCAAATGCTATTTGTTTAGGCTGAATGGTGTTTAATATACCTAATGTTATATATTAGGTATATTGGCGCTCAATATTCAAAATACCTAACACTCCTTTTTCAATAAAAGAGAAATTAAAAATTTTTATATTTCCAAGTTTATTTGGAAATGACGAATAAATATAAAATAAAAATTTATTTCATACAAACGAAGAATTTCTTAGGAATATTTCAATGATATTATAAAATTCATAATGTTTCAATTATTTTCTAATTTATCTGTTATTTTATAAGTAATCAATTGTAAATTGCAAATTAATAATTATTTGTTGATTTGCTATATTATAAGTTCTATTTTTTCCTTTTTAGATAAATGGAACTTATGATATGTTATCACAAATACACATTCATTTGCATATTATATTAATTTTAAGCACGTAATTAATCAACAACCAATCAGAATTCCTCTCACCTTTGCAAATGCCGGATTTGGATTCGACTGCAGTGTAGCAGTTATAATCCAAGTCATATCGATGAGTAGGTAAGTTACCATCAGATTTGTGTGGATGGTATTCCGTAGACATCTTAAGTCCCTGAAATGAATGGATAATTAACTTGAGATATGAATAATTGATAACGCACTGAAAGCTACTCAAACTCTACTGGAACTCATAATATTTATCAACTAATCTATCTCTGAGATTTAATGAAGTATTAATTCGAGCATACAATTACTGAATTAATAAGTAAATTAATATTGATTTTTAAAGGAAATATAGCAAGACATTTTTTTTAATTGATGTATTCAGATTTGAGGGAATAAATAAAAATTGAATAAAGAGAAATTAAATATTTTACCGAACTGAATTTTATTCAAACAATTTAACTATCAATTGCATTTGTTTCTAATCATAATAAATGATTTTAAATGGGCAATGCATATCATTTACACTTCTCGTTAAATAATGTGATTCTGAAAATTTTGAGTGATGGTTATGCTTAAACTTCAAGAATTCGTAAAAAAAATTTAAGCCATGTTGGCCGGTAAATCATGGACATAGTGTAAATTATGACTTTGCTGATGATTTTATTTTTGATTTATTCCGTTTAATTATTTCTTCTGATAACTTTTACTTGAAGACGTGACATTTATAAATAGATTTGAAAATAACGTAAAACCTTGTCAAAAAGATCACGGCAAGGTATTAAAAATATTTTTATACAACATTATGAAATCATCTCATAACGTAAATTTCTTATGAATTTCATTTCATTTTGAAATCATCAGAAGCTTGGCATCATCATATGAGTCCAAGCGTTTTTAAAGCGAGTTGCTTCAACTTTTAAATGCTTGACCTTATTTGTTTTATTGGCCTTATTATTTTTCTTAATGCTTGACCACACATTATTTTTAACGACACGTATTGTGATATTTATGTGTACTCATACTTGTGTGTTGATTTTGCGCTTGTGCATATTTTACTTGTTGACCCTTGCTAGCTGTTTGTATTTTTATTTATAAAGAAGCTTGCCATTCTCCATTCTTTGCTGTTTCTTTTTAAGTGTGTTTTTAATTTGCTTTGTGGCTTGTGTTTCTTGTTTGTATTTGATTAATGCACACATCAAATTGACTTTATCTCTGTAGTATCTTATTTCAAATAAATAAATAATATAACATATTAAACCCCATTTTGACTATTATACTTACTTGAAATGAAAAAAGACAAAAAGTGCTAGACTCAGGGCCACCAAAGAAATTCCGTATCCCACATAATATATTGTGGCGGCTTCTTTCATATCCCAAAGTACCTGGAAAATTATAGTATTTTAGAAATACGGCTAGAAAATAGCATTCAAGGGAAAATGGGTGAATCCTTTACAGTTATATTTATTGATTGCTTTTATGGAAGAGCCGCATGGCAGAATGAATACCATCAAAATTACAATAGCATAAAATAAAGCAGTGGAATTGCAGTAAAAAATATATATAATATCGATTTTCACATTTTTTTATAAGGCAATTACCTTAGCCCAGAATAGCAGACAATAAAAATCCTAAACAAATAAAAAAAAATGAAAGAACTAATAATAGAAAAACAATTTATTTAAAAAAAATTCACAAACGAATGCGATTAAAATTTAAATTGTATGAACATAGTCATGACGATTCTTGAATTTCTAATATGGCGCCTAACGATATAGACAAAAAAGTAAAATTTATTTTTTATCGATCCGAGTTTCCTGTGATGGATCATCGAAAAATTTGAAAGAAATGAATATTGAATGCAGGAGTTTTGGTTTCTTAATTTTTTTCAGAAAAGTGACTATTTTGAAAAAGCTTCTACATTTATGACAGAAAAAATGCTAAATAAATTTCTTTTAAATGATACATCATTTTTACTTCAATTGGTTTCACTTTTTCTATAATCTTTAGAAAGGATATTGTAGCCAAATATAAGCGAAAAGATCATAAAAAACAAAAGAAGACACAGAGAAAATCTACATTAAATTTTAAGATTCGAGCGTTGAATTACCATCACAGCTCTCTATTTTCAAAAATCCAATGTTGTAATTGAGATATATTCATTTTATAATTAAAGACTTAGTACTTAATTTAACCCGTGAGCACTCGCACCCATTTTCGAACACGAGAACTCGCGCCGGGTATCTCATACCCTAATTCATTTCTGCTATTTAAATATTAATTAATACTGTTTATAAGCAAACCTTAGGTAGTTAAATATTACAAAACAATGCATTTAAGAATTTAAGTGAATTTAATAATAATTACTTACATGTTTAGAGACAATTTTTACAAATTATATACTTATGCTCTATACAGAGACCCCTTTCACATTTTTGGCACATAAACCTTGATTTTCTGTCTTTATTACATGGACAAAATGCACATCGTTTATAGTTTCCTATGAGCTTTTTTGCAGGCGGTTCACTATTAGTAAATCCCAATTCCTTAGAAATGCTTGGATTTGTTATTATTCCTTGAGGCTTACGGTTTCTGTGTTGTTCTGAAAGAGCGAGTCCCAGTGTTTTCAGAAGCGACATTTCTTGAATAAGGTGTATTAACTAGAAGCTTGCTAATTATATTCCTTGAAGGCTTCCTAACATTTTGCCGATATTTTGTATTTTCCCATTTTGTTACTTTATCTTTACCTATATAACAATCTGTTGTTGACAGTGAACATTCATCTTCTATTTCTGTCTCAATTTCAGTGGAAGAATCGTGATCGCTGCAGTATTTTTCATCCTCAGAGGCAACACTATCGTCAGATAATGGTTCATCGTCATTAGAAAGTTTCTATAAGATGTCGTAACTATTCACTTTCTTCCTCGTAATTCATATAGCGCGTCATACTGCACTAAACTAAGAGACAGAAATGGAAACGTTTGACGAACACGAGGACTCGCATGGGTATGACATGCCCCCAACCCCTCTTTCTCAAAATCTATTTTTAGAACAGAACTGGTTTTTCCCCTAATGAAAGAATGTGGCCTTGGATGCAGCTGCATGAAATTCTGGCCTAATCCGAAAAACAGGAAGTAACAAAAACGCGGAATGAAAATGGATCGGGCATGTCATACCCGGTGCGAGTGCTCGCGGGTTAACATTGAATTAATTATTGAAAAATTATTAACATTAATTTTTAAAACTCTTTTCGCTTTGGGGAAATGCAAAAAAATGTGAAACATTTTATTCAAATATTTTTTTTATAATTTGGCGATCTAAAATATTATATAATTTTACATATATTAACATGATTATTTTATACTCATTGCTTCTAAATAGCCATTGTTTTATTCATTAATACCCATTTTTTAGGGTAAAAATACGGCGTTGCAACTTAAATCTAGATAGCTTAAAAAGATAATCGAAAAATTGATCATGAGATTCAGTTTCAACGTCTCATAATATTTCGTTTCTAACCTTCTTTACAGTTATAAATGGTATCGAAAATAAATGGTATCATACATAAGAAATAGCAAAAGCAATTACCTGGAAGAATTCGTCATCTTCAGGCAGGGTTATAGGTTTACATTCTCTGTAATTTGACCATGGAGACCAAGTACCATTCTCTAAACACTGCCGGCTAGCATTGGCTGAAAAATATATGAATTAAATGTATAGAAAAGATAAAAAGATATTTAAAATAATAGGAAATAAGCTTTCTCACTTTTATAAAATTTCGGTTATAAAAATAGATGTAAAAGAATTAAGCCATAATAATATTAAAAATTATTAACATATTACTAAAGTACATAATTTAAGAATTTAATCCAATCCAAAATTTGCATTTGCTTGATTATTTTCAATCTCAGCTAAAAGCATATTAAGAGTTTGTCATCTGTGTATTATTTTGATTTCAGGTTTAGTGATTCATTAAATCATAATATATTCTATAATTAGAGCTAATGGAAGGAATTAATGGTAAAATAATTCGTCAAATAAAGGGTTAAGTATAGTTTAAATTGGATTTTATTTCTTTTCAAATCTATTTGTCATTTTTTCCTATATAAAGAAATGCGAGGAATATTTATACGTCAATTAAATTTTTTTTATATATTACTAAGATGAAGCAAATATTTGATAATTCTAGTTTTTGATATTTGATAATTCAATTTCAATAAATATTTCTACAATTCTTTCGATAAGCCTTACGATAAATTTTAGTTATTGTTTTAATTGTTTATGGTTTCAAATAATTCCATGTTCCCGAATCTAAAATTGGTTTTATTTATTTTTTTTTGTCTGTGAAATCAAATCTTTTAATTTAAATAGTTTTTTTCAGGTTTATCCAATAATGAATTAAATATATACTGTAGGACAAAAGAATGGTTCAACAATTTATTTTCAAATTTGTTGAAAACAGCTTTCTAAAATTATGTGTATAAAAAGTATTCTTTTCTAAAAACTCATTGTAGAATTTTTGTAATATGTGATAGTAAAAACATTTTCTTATTTCCTAAAAAGAGAAGTAGAATAATTAAATTTTAGGATCATTTATTCGTTTTCGCATTCAAAAATATTTTATAATCATGAATATCTAAAAATTAAATGCATATTAATGCAATTTTAATATATAGCAAAGACAGGATTTTGTATTATGGAAAATTGTTTTTCATGATAAACGCAATTGAAATTAAAAAGAATGATTCAGTTGTCTCCTAATAAAAACTATCGCGTCGAATAAATAATAAAACTTGCTCAAAATATGAGTTTAATAATTTTGAAAAATAATTTTTTCTTTTTTAAATTGCAATGAAAAACTGATTTTCCTTATTGGACTCATGTGACAAAAAAAGGTATTTTTTACGTCTTTTTGGTTATACCTAGCGTAAAGCAGAAAAATATTTTTTAAAAATAAAAAATAAAGATTTTTTTTTTCAAATAACAACTATTTCGAGGTACTGCAGCAATTTTAATCAAGAAATATTTATCATTTTTTTTTTCAAATTCTTCAAACTGAGAACTACTGATATATTTTTTATATACATGTTTGAGTTTTTAATCTATTTTTACAACATAAATTCCACTTAGTATCTCCGTAAAGATTTCGCAGTTAATTACTTTCATTTTGAATTAGCTTTTTCTTTTAAAAATAATGAGTTGGTATACTGGCTTAATATTCAACTTTAATTCATTATTAATTGGAATTTTTTTCTTTGTCAGAAAATAATTTCTTTATCAGAAATAGATATTAGTAATTAAATATTTAGAATAATTAAAAATTTTACAAATGAAAACTGACATCACATTTAATTTTTATGTGTTAAAAATGTATTAATATTCATTCATTTTATCTCTTTATTTAACCACCTTAATTCTTCTGTATTTGTATTCTGTGCTATATATGCAAAAGTGTTTAAAAATTAATACTACCTCGTTTATAATTAAAAATAAAATTATATATATATATTTAAAAATAACTCTTGCGCTTTGTTATTTTTTTAACAAAGAGATTCGAATATTTAAAGAAAGACAGCCGATATTTTTTTAGGTTTAAGAGAGTTCTGTAATAGTTACAGATTTATTTTATAATAATAAATTATAGGAAAGTATCCAGAATAGCTACACACACATTCATACACACACGCACGCACACGCACACACGCACACAATATGAGTACTGGGATTTTTTTAATCTCTGATGGTCACTAAAAAAAGTGAAGTATAAAGAATAAATTAAATTACCATTACCCATGATTGTATATGGATCCTTTTGTTCTCTATTCTTGTAATTATTTTATGAGATATCAGAGTTTATTTTGATAAACTTGAATTTAACTGTATGAAAATCATTAATTTTTAAAACATTCTTAAATAAAGTATTGTTTATTAATGCACGGTTAAAGAAAGAATAACTTACTCGTGATATCATATCTGACACCATTAAATTCTTCAAAACAAGGAACATTTGCTGTGCTGCCAGCAGGTGTTGTAGGCCAACAAGAAATTCCATCCCAAGTTGAATTACAAAAAAGCTCTGCAAGAAAAAAAATCGGTTTTTATATGTGCACTTACTGGATTAGCTGATTGTGATAAATTTCTAGCAGTATATTTTATTATGTTTAAATGACTGAATAAATTGTTAGGTTTCACATAAAATACATTTCTATAATGATATAATTAACTTCAGAAAAAGTGATATCGATGTCCGAACAACAAATTTCGTTCCATTATTTTTGATAATTTTAAACTTAAATGAAATTATCTGATGTGAAAATTGGTTAAAAAGACAAAAATTGTAAACATTTGGAAAGCAGTGGCATAAAATTATGTACTAAAAAAACACCATAATTACTTTTCGCTCTTAAACAATCAATTAGATGATAATTATTCTGTAAAGGGACTTCTAAGAATATTTTAAAAGAATCTTTAAACTTTAGTGTTTTCTAACAAATGTATGATTTAAATTGAAGACAATTCAAATTACTGTAGAACATTTATTTCTAAATATAGTTTTTTTTCTCATGAAAAATATTTAAATGAAGATTTTCTGACGCTATATATATATATATATATATATATATATATATATATATATATATATATATATATATATATATATATATATATATATATATAAGATCGTTGTGAATAACTGAATTAAAGAATCCAATAACCAATGGAATGAAAGAAACGATTACCAATTAGAAGTACATTTTGCACCGATTAAATAATCAAATAACCGTTCATAAAATAGTTCATAAAAAATGATTGCAAAAAAATTTAGTTAAAATTATACGATGTAAAATTACTTTTTATGTGCATTCCATTTCACTTATCAAAAAATCATTCTCTATCCACAGAAACTGAGAAATGGTTCTTCGCTTCACTTATTTTCCAGTGCCAAATTTCCATTCAATTATTTTAATTCCTATTCAAGTGAGTTTCATTTAATATTTTTGAGATTTTATTTTATTTTAGACAAAATTGCTTTCTAAGGAACTTTGAAAAAAAAAATAGAAATAATAGAAATAACAGCAAATCTTTAAACACAAGTAGAAACAGCTTGTTTCATTTCCTTGCACAAAAGACAAAATATCTTCTGCATCATTTGATTGTTTATTGATATCAAAATATAAAATTAAATATTCTTTTAAGAAAAATAAGCGATGAACAAATCCAAATTACCGATAGTTTCATGAGATATGCATTTGATTCAAAATATGCATAACGATTATTCGAAATAAATACATTACATTAAAGACAAAAATCGGATAGAAATTATTGACGGAACACTTTTCCGATTATTTTCAAATAAAAATGATTTGAAATCCAATTAAAAAGAAATCCAATCTTCTGAGCTTTCATATATCTGTTTAATCATAACTTTGTCTGCGATCAAAGGTATTTTATGCATTTCATCCTATCAGAAATTTTTATATTGAAGATGAAATGAAATTATTCTGAAAATGAAATTAGATTGATATTTTCTTTTAAACACTTTGTTTGTTTTTAAAGGACAACATATTTTATTATTTTTGCAGATTAATTACAATGAATACTTCGGTGAAAAATCACATTCAATTATTGGAAAAAATTATCTTTCGTAATTCTATAATTATAAAGATTTATTCTAGCTTCTAACCACAACGTAAAATATTCTATTTGTTTGAATATCAGTAAAAATTAGATCCCTAGGTTTCCTGGCCTAGGGATAGCGCGTCTTCCCCGTGATCTAGGCGTTCTGGGTTCGCGCCCTGGTTCGGGCGTAGTTGTTCTCTCTGTGAGGTGCTTGAATGAGCCCCCCCCCCCTGTAAAAAGGGGTTGAGCAAGCGAGTGTGTGTGTGCTATCTTCATTTGAGCTAGAAGTCAGACTTCTGCCCTCGAGTGCTTAGGGGTCTTTACTCTCAGAAGCCACTGCGCAAAAATTTGGCTTCAAAATAGTCGCACGACAAAAAAAGTAGGGACGAACGGGTAGTAATAATATAAGATTTGCAATGAATTTTTTACATATGTGGTTTGTATTTCTTCTGAATACAGCTCAAAAAACTTTCTGATTGACAGCCTTGTTGTTTTAAACACAATTTAATGCAAAAAAGTAGTGTAATTGCACAATCTTAAATTTTACTCATGGCAAAAACCCAATTTAATGATTTTATGCAATTTGCAAACCTAATGTCATTCCGTGAAAAAAATAATTGCCGTCTGCAAAAATATGTACACAGCCTATAAACACAATTATAACATTAAGCTTCAGAGATAATGGAATATCTACTAAGTGGGCGATTAGAGTGATTGGATAGCTTCTGTACTTCAACTTACTATAAATTAGAATTTTCTGCTCAATAATACGTTTACAAGCGGTTTAATCTATGAATTTGAAGCTAAAGAATAGTTTATCAAAATATAAAGTTGCTTTTGTTTATAGATGAAACAGTTGCTAAGAATAATTTCTTTTTTGCCATAGTAAAATTCTGGCTAGCAATGCTAATTCTTGAATATGTAGAAATTGAGTAGCTAATTTCTGAATATGTAGAAATTTTAATTTTATTGCACATGTACCAAATATAAAGCAATCATCTTGGGCATGAAAGTATATAAGGAAATGGCACCTATATGTACGTGATCAACAGAAATATCCGTTTATAAATTAAACTTCTATAATATTTTTACTTTATATTTGCAATAATATCTCGAATAAGTTTCAACATGTTTCTATTTTCAAAATAATTTAAATGAAAATCAATCCGTATTTTCCGTATATATTCTCCATATTAAATTTCAAATTACAGAATATTTCAAAGGCATGCTAAATTAAGCATGAAATACTTTAGAGAAAGTAATATGAAATTAGTCAATAATGTTAATTATCTTTTTAAAGTTTATTCAATTATTTCATATCTTATTTTCTGTCCATTCAATCGTAAGCTAAATAATCTGTTTTTTTTGTTTTTGTTTTTGTTTTTTTTTTTGAAATTTTTTTATGAGCTTATGAAAAAATTTAGGCTTAATAGTATTCAGGAACACAAAAATAGCATTAATCTTTGCTGAATTAATGGCTCGAATGCTGAAATAATTATTAAAAAAATATCATGCATCATAAATTCTGGATAAGGAGATAATTATAACAATTAGGTTGTTAGTTGTTAATAGTTAGGGTAATGACGCAATTCATTCTGTTGTTTTCATGATCCCATTAATTGCTATGTTTGAATATTTTTAAAGATACTTTTGATGAAAAATCTTTAAAAAAATTAATTTGAAAACAATCTTAATTAGTAGTAATTTTATGCATTAAAAAGACAGGGCTCACTTTTCTGAGAAACTTTAATATTAACGATCGTTCAAAGGGATATTTAGCTAACTAATAAACATAAAAATGCATTAAAATGTGTGGTAATAAGTATTTAATCTTTATAAAAAAACTTAATTTATTAAATATGCATATTTTTAGAAGTTTTTTGTGTAGTTATGGAACAACAGTTTGAAATTTAAATACTGTACAGATAAAAGAAGTTTGTTATATATTATTCAACTCCAGATATAATATTATTCAACTCCTCTAAGAGCTTTCCAAATATTTCATTATTTATTTTCAAAATATGGCATTATATATTTTTTAAAGTTTTTCACTGATTGTTAAGCAGTTCTTTGTAATATTACATAGAAATGTTTCATTATCTTCTTTGCTTGAGATGTTTTTGTTAAGATTTTTATATGAGTGTACATTAATCAGCTGTAAAATTTATCAATAGTCCTCAAATATCAATTGTATATAAAAATGTTTAGATTTTTTTTTTGCATATTATAATTACATTATATGAATTAAAGCGGAAGATCGTAAAAGAATGTATTTAAATTTCATTTATCAATAATGCTAATGAAGCAAAGTATAGTATTCATATTGTGATATAGCAGACTCCATCATTTGCCATCAATAAAGATATATTTTTTATATTTAATATGTTTTTACATAATATTTTAACTTTCATAGCTTAAGAAATAATTTCCACAATATTAATGTTTATGTTATCGAGAAATTGTCAAGTTCGGCACTGTTATTTTAAACTGATTTTTTTTAGTTACATATTCTGAACTCCAAAGATAATATAATAACCAATCAAACAGGAGTTTTCTAAGCTCTGATTAAGTATCCGATTAATTTGAATAACCTTCGTCGCGACACCTTAGAGACGAATAACTGATGTTGAGATCTGATAATATTCCACGGTATTTTCCTTACAGTAGGAGATATTTTCAATCATTAGAGTGATGACAAATCAACCACACATCATTATTTTACACAGCTTTCTTTTTTATTCGGATACATCTTATCATCTACTTGAGTCTCTAAGCTGGAAAGAGGGTTATGCGATAATATAACCAGACGACACAATTATTCTCGAACTGTCTAAATGCAGTTAGGTTAGTTGAATGACCATTATAACTACACCTTGGAGGAGTGACATAAACTAATGCCCATCACCTGACACAATATAATCTCACGTAAGTAATTCATGTTATGGAAGTGTAGGTAACTAGACCTTACAGCCTTAATGCACACTTTAGGAAAGAAAAATTCATTCATCATATAGGAACCTTCTTATCCCCATATTTAAATATCTTCTGTTGATAAGAGATTGAATAACCTCATAATAGCCACCTCTACTCTCCCTTAATTTCCAAGATAAAAGATGTAAGAAATGTGTTTCAAAGGAATATAAATAGCTAAAGAGCCTCTTTTAATATTCACTCATAAACTACCTGCAAAAAATAAGTCTCATAAAATGAATTTGCATTTAATTAATTCTTTAATTATTATTAATCTTCCTTCAATAAAAAATAAGTTGGCAATGTTGGGAAATCAGAAAAAAAAACTATATTTATATTTAGATAACAATGCGTTTCAGCTGTATAAAAATTGCATTCTGTATTGTGTTCAAAAATTCTGAAAAAATATTTTTTTAAATAAATTTAAGAATTTAAAAAATGTTGGGAAAATTATAACTAAAATTGTAAAAGATTATATATCCTGTATTGCATTCAAACTTTCGGTATTTAACCGATATTATATGAATTCATTTAGAATTGCAGAAATCAGAAAAATAAGAATAGATTTTAATCAAAGCAAACTAAAGCATTAAAAAAATCTTAAAACGTAGTAGTAAGTTTTCCACATCAATATATTTTATAATCAAGTATCATTAGGGTATCTGAAAAATGATACCCTTATGTTTACATACTTAAATAAAGAAACGAAAGTACTTAATAAGATTTCAAAAACAAAATCAAACATTCATTGCTGAGTCACTCAATACTAAACACTGTGGGAGAATCATTTTAGCAGACATCATAAAGTAAAGCTTTAATTCGCCATTAAAGCAGTAAAGCACGATCTTTTATCCTTGTCAGTTGCATTACCCATTGTTCTGCCAATGATTTTCCAGCTCTTCAACAAGCGAAAGACATTTGTCAAAATCCCAACTGCCAATACTGACACTTTGTAATATCGTACGTCATTGCAAGTGACAGTTTCATTCTTTAAATGAAAATAGATATAACTTCCTTTTTCAATATCAGAGAGAAACAGGAAGGAATCATTCAAGCGATGCGTAACATCTCTCCGTCTTCTATAAGTTGTGTTGTGTCTTTAAGTGGCCGGACTCTATTGAATCATTAGGTCCGCTTTTTTAATCGTTTCGTTATTTTTTAGTTATTTAGTGTAAATGGTTGGAATAAAAATTAAATGATTTAAAGAACAGATTGGCTCAAATAAAATATATATTTGATTTATGTAACATCATACTTTTTTGCAAACAAAATTTCTATTCAATTTTTACGTGATCAGATAAAAAAAAATCGTTCGCCCTTTTATGATAGTATGATTCAAATATTAATAATTTTATACTTATTTCAGATCCAAATAATTGATTTTGATAATTTGGATAATTATATGAGATTAATCATGATTATTTTAATAAAATCTTTCATTTTTAAAGGCGATACATTTTCGTCATAAATTTTCCTGCAAGATTAAAGTAAACGAAGGCCAGTAATGGAACAGAAAGCAAGTTTGATATCGAATTAGCGTAATATTCAGGCAAGTAGATCTTATAATGAAATCTCAATTTAAAATTATATTTCGGTTATAGATATTTCTATATAAATAACATGGATTTTAAATAAAATTCAATTAACCATACTTTAAATTACCTATGTTTATAGCATTATTGTTGTTCGATGAAAAAAATATTTTTATATCCAAATTTAATCATTTTAATGTATATTTTCCCATATTTAGTTATTTATCATTTAGTGGGGTTCTATTTAGGAGAAAGATACTGCAGCTGCCATAGATAGTTTAAATATAGAATTTTCAAAATAGGTTAATTCATTTCATTAGGTCATGACTGTAAACAAATTCATGGAAATATATTATTACTTAATTATTAGACAGTAGATTCGTTTCAAGAATGTCACCAAATTGGATTGGACATAAAAAGTATTAATAAATGTCGAAATGGAAATAAGAAGGTGAATTAATTTTGTTTAGCATATCTTATTTCATTATAATACTGAAAATTTTATATTCAACGATATCAACAACACTGTTTATATTAAACTGCTCTTTTCATGTTTGATTTATGTTTATTGAATTTTAATGCTATCAAATGAATTCTTAAATTATGCCTCCTTGAATGTCATATAATAAAAACATATATTTCAAAAGCGAATGAAAAAATAGTTTTATTGGCTGAGATGCATTTTATTAATGCATTCACAAAACTTAAATATAACAGAAATTGTTCAAATGAAATTTCGATTACACAGTTGCATACTACTTATTGTATTTATGTTTATTTTTACATAAAATGTTTTAGGTTTATACATTTTCTTGTTTAGTTTAATTAATTTAGTTAATTAAACATTGCAGATAAGAAATCGTTTTTATAAGAAAAATATTCTAGCAATTTGTTTACAAAATTATTTTTAAGGACATCATAATTTAAGAATTATTTTTAAGGACACTATTTTTTTATCTTATACCTTTCACAATTTGATATTCTCAATATTACAGTGAAAACACATATTTTTGTAAGATAAGTACATCAGGATATTTTTTCTTTATTCATTCCATTCTGTTTCCACATAGCACAATTAAAAGATTCGGAAAGCCAATATCCCATTCTAACGACACCGTTTCCAAGCATCGTTACTTGAAAAAGTGAGCTTATTTTGAGCAGAATGAATTCATAAGTCGAACTGCCATAATAAATTATCTATGACTATTGGTTTTATTTATCCCTGTTTTCTATTTAACTCTGATTAAATTAACCACATTCACTTAAGGTAAAGTTAGACTCGAAAACACTTGACATTCACTGAATATTATGAATTAAATCAAAAATAAGACTACATTTTATTTTAAATTTATTTTAAAATTTAATGGAATATTCTTAGAAATGTGTTTTTCTCATAATATCACTTGCATATGAAGACAATTAATAACTGAATTGAGAGAAAGGAATGAATTCGTGCCGAATATTTAGAATAAGTTAGCCTTTTTGGTATTTTGTGTATTTTCAAATTTCCTCACGATTCCAACTCTTTTAAGATTTTTTTTTTTTGTGAAGCGCTTATATAACTACAAGAATTCATGCGTAGATCAGAATATGTTTTTTCAATTATAAATAATTCATAAATAGATAAATATTTCTGCTTTCATCTGTGGTGAAAAACTCTGCTCTTTCCTTCCCTAATCACCAGTAATAATAAAGGGAAATACATGTTTGTCTGCGTGTTGACGATTTTAATGCCATAACGGTTGTAGGTGATCTTCGTCCGAATAAATTTCGGCTGGTAAAAAATATCATCTAGGAGGTTTTTATATTTTAAAATAACAATTATAATTTTAAATAATTAATTCTTAAGCGAGATTTTGAGATTTTTCGACGATAATTCCTGAAAAAATTATTGTGAAAGTATATAATGTTGATTCAATTTTAAACACAATAAAGTTTTTTCTAACTTTTTAATTATGGCTATCAATAATACAAGATTTAAGAAGTCCGAACTGCATTCCGAGGGAGTCGTTAAAATGCGTTTCATATATTTATTTTTATTCCTATACAGAGGTCTTCAATAGATGTACAGATCAAAATAGATTTTTCCTCTCTTTTCTTATTTTTTTTTTTTTTTTTTTTTTGCATTTGCTATTGAAGATCTGTTATTTTAGCTGTAGTCTCAAATGTACTCCAAATTTTTAAAAAATATTTATTTGTGTAATTTTTAACAGTACTTTCATTGTTTCATAGAAATGTAAACCGTTTTCATTATTTCATCAAATATTTAAATTATTTTGTAACTATACATTTAATATTTTAAAAAAATATTAAATATATAGACAATTAAATAATATTAATTGTCTATATATTGTCTATAATTTTATATTTATATATTAAATATATATTATATTTTAAATATAAAATATTTTTTTATATTTAATATTTTGCAACTATATATTTAATATTTATTTATAAATGAATGAATAAATCTGTAAATAAATTTGTCTATCTTTTTTAATTTATTCTATATACAAGGAGTTTTCTTTAATTTACATAAATATTAAAGAAAAAGTCTGTATCGCATTTATTACCTGGAATGAAATTTCAAAATATAAATTAAAATTCTTTCATATATATTGCATGTAACATTTTCCCACATACAAAAAAAAAAAAAAAAAAAATATCAATATTTTGAAGCAGCTTTTATTGATAATTTGTATGGTTTCGATTTATTTCGCCAAATAATAAAGTATCTAATACTGAGATAGAAAGGATGACTAGAAGGCAGAATTGCAGAAGTAAGAGTATTTTGCTAAATACCAAGAAGGATTGCATTTTTAAATTTTAACAACTACTAATAAGTAATTTAATAAAAATATTGCATTGAATTTTGTGAAATTACTGACTAAAAAAGATAATACAATTTTGCTTCAGGAATATATCACCAAAAATCGTGATATAAAATTAATAAAATGAAATAAATTCGTGCATAAATAACAAGCGATAATTCATACATATTATTTAAATTTGAATTGTCACACGCACACATACACAAATACATATATCACATCTCGATATACTCTCACCGTAAAATCAAAGGAACTAATACATATATTCAGAGGGAGATAAAATTGTTTGAGAATTGGAAATTAATTACATACAGAGAAAGTGAAACTGAACAGCTGAATCAGTGCGATAGAAATAACCTATTATTAAACGCAAACAATGTGTCCTAGAATCAGATTCAGGAAATTGGGTACCATTCATTTGTAAGCTTTGAAAGGAGTTCTTCCTGAATTTAAATCAGTTGGCATTCAGTTTATATTGACATCGAGATGTGTATTAACAAAATAAATGTCAAATTTCATTAAATGAAATCCATTTATTAGATTGCCTTTAATTGCAATCTGTCATTCAATATTGTTTATTTAAATATGTCGGACACGATGTGATACTTTAAATCACACTGTTAGAAATTGTTGATCTGATTTCAAGCATCTTCTTTAAATATGTGTGTAACAATTCATTTGAGAATTGCTAATATTTTAACAGATATTTATATGCAACATTTCATATATGCGTTGATATTATTTTATATTTAATTTAATTTGCAGAAACTTTTTTTGTGTGCGGTTCTATGCAAGCGTTATGTTAAATGCCGAAGATTATTACTTCATTTTCCAACCAGTGTAACATCAAAAATTCAAATAATTTCAACTACATGCACCATTTCGACTGGGAGTGTAAATTTCCAATTTATCTGAGCTTTGTTTTATATTTAAAAATTATATTATTAATATTTTAAATTTAGAAATGTACTTAATAATATATATTGTTTCATCATATACTCACTATTTGTTGGCAACGCTCAGTTGCGTTTGAAGTTTAAAAAAATAGGTTTGATTGCAACAGAAAATATAAGCACTTAACGCAGAATGACGATTTCTACTTATATAATAATTTTATGCAAAGTTAGTATATAATTTAAAGTTTCGAAATTCGAAACTAATATATATTGCTAAAACATCTTATTCTAATAGTTTGCAATATTCCTGTTAAAAACAGTTCTTAAAATAACTTTGTTAGTAAGATACTTATTTGTAATATTAAACACATATTATATTTTATATCTTATTACTAATTACTTAATATTTGACGATTTATGGCATAATTTCAAAAATTATGAATAATTAGGAAAACATATTTATTTATAATTTTATTTTTATGAATTACTTTCTGTATGAAAAAATATGTTACATATTTTATCAAAAACATTACAGTTTCATTTTAAGTTTGACAGATAAGTTTAGTATTATTCATATTACATTTTTTTTTAAATATTCGAGATTGTGGTTGTAGCGATCGTTCTAATTCTCTCGGAGAGAGCGCGCCAAAGTGTGACGTGTTTTTCATATCCGTTAATCCTCCAATGGCATTGAAGAAACATTGAAGCGCAGCATGACTCCGTATTTCCCGCTTCTCGGAGAGGCCGGAAGAATAAAACGAGGTAGCTCCCGGTGACGAGGAGCGCGATGTTGTTAGATGTGGAATAAAGATTGATAATAAAATGTAGAGTGTTTGCTTCCAAACCCTTAAATGGAGTCAGATCATGACAAATAATATTAGGGATTAATCATCCTCTTCAATGGTGACGAGGACTTTAAATCAAATATATTTCTTTTTGGATATTTTTTTTTTCCTTGTCAACTTGGCGGAAACAACAGCTTTAAAAATCAATCCATTCACAAAGGCGGATCCTGCACTTTGGTATCATATGCTTGACTCTACTTTCGAATTGGCTTCTCCGAAAGCCATTACTGAAAGCAAAACGAAATGCAAATACGTCGAGGCGCACTTATATTCAGAAATTGCCACTGTTGTGCGTGATGTAATAACTCAACCATATTCCACGGATCCATATTCGGAAATCAAAACGAAAGTCATAGAACGCTGTTCTAATCAAAGACACAAGAAATTCGAAGAATTTTGGCTGGTGAAAGCTTATGTGATCGGAAGCCCAGCGAGTTGCGTCATAAAAATTCGAGCCGAAAGCCATAGTATTAATGATTCCTTGTTGTCTGAACTGTTGTTATTTCTTATGGCACTTGCCATGGACAAGCCCGCTGTTACGAAGACAGCGATTTTAAGCCGGTGGGGAGCGTCTCTTGTTTTGCAGTAGCGTCAACTAGGGCCAAGAGTACGACTTAGCTACTCACACATCACATTCACTTGCACAACCCCTTTTTACAGAAGGGAACATTCACACATCTCACAGATAGAACAGATGAAGAACAACCATGCCGGAACCGGGACTCGAACCCTGGACGCCCAGCTCACGGGGAAGACGAGCTACCCCTATGCCAAGACGACGGCTGTTTGAATTGTTCAATCAAGTAATGTCAGTACCTGTGAAACTATTTTGGCCTCCATTTCACCGATTTCTTCGGACAGGGCAGCAGATATAGCTGATAGAATTCTGGTTATCAATCCCGCTTCAATCAGCACTATTTCTTATGGAAATGAATGTAACTGTTCACCAGAGAAGGAGCGTGAATCGGACATGGATTTGCTTCGAAACGAAATTAAGGAATTGAGCAAATATTTTAATCCAAAATAACATTGAAAACAAAGTTTTTAATTTCATTTTTTCGGTTATTACTTTATTAATCGATTATTATTAGCTTTTTTGTGCAGCAAATTCCACGATAGTTAAATTTTTATTGTAAATTCATAAGAATTAAATTTATTTTGTGAAAGTTAACAAATTAAATGCAATTAATCATGAAGCTGGGATAATTCTATAAATGTTCTGTAATAGTAAAATCCTAATGAAATAGGAAGGAAAACACTTAAGACGTATCATTCTTGAAACTTTGTACTTCGCATTCACAGTTTTAAAAAAAATGTTTAATCACTTGGATGAAATAAAAGTATCACAATATAAAGAATTTACTTGCAATGAAATGAATTTCAAAGATTTAGGAGTAAAATATTTCTTGAGTCTTTTTTCGGCTTTATAGATAAAAATAGTTTTATTCTTTCACTTTCATTTATTGCCCGAAGTTCAAGAAATAAAACCATCCAATTCTTTATTGGATTTAGTCGGTTAGATTTTATCTGAACCGTTTGGACGGTTTAACCCAACCAGCTTGACATACATCTTTAAATTGATGCTGAGTATCGTTCCAAACATCTTAAAATGAGAGTAAGTAATAATTTCAAACTTTATTGCTATACAAGTTTAAAACTGTAGTAATAAACTTTTTTTAAAATTTCCCTCGGTGAGTAGGTTGATTGTATAATATAGCTAATATAAAATTGTAATTTAATTTTCTATTTAAAATTAGCAAGGCGGTTTCCCATGATTTTTAAAAATATTTTTTGAGCATTATATGATATATTTAAAGAAATCTCAAAACAAATATTTTGTTGGAATAAGTTAAAATTAATAAAATTTTTAGATAAAAACAAAAAATGTAAATACATTCCGGTAAGTAAGGTGGCATTGCCTAAAGTTATATGCACACATTTATTCCTAGGCAGCAAGTCTTAGTATCAGTAGTTAAATTTTGAAATATTTACAGTAAGTGTTAAAAACACTTAGGTCTGAAATTATACAAGTTTTGCATGTTGTTATTTACGCACCTGGATTGTTGTGCCACTAAAAATTTATATTCCATTAAATATGAGCAATGCACATTTTTTTGTATATTCTTTTGTTTTATTAAATCTTTGACTCTGTAGTGGTCTTTTACCATGCTTCCTTGATCCAATATTTTGTTGCTTTAATGTCTTTTTCTCCTTGTACAGGTTTACTTGCCGGCGTCCTTGCAAACGAGTAGCGCATCTTCCCCGAGATCTGGGCATCTCGGTTCGGACATGGTTGGTGTTCATCTTGTTCTATCTGTGAGGTATTGAATGTGCCCCCCCCCCTGTAAAAAGGGGTTGTGCCAGCGAATGAGTGAGTTCATCTTCATATGAGCTGGAAGTCAGACTTCTGCCCTCGGGTGCTCAGGGGTCTTTACCCTCAGACGATACTGCACCCCCTTTCCGTGGTAACGCGAACACGACATCATCACAGGTTTACTTTTTTGTAGCCTTATACATTTAAAAATATCTTATTATTATACCATAATGAATGTAAAGGAAAATTCATAACATATATTTAAAAATAAAGATATTCATTTCCATAAGTATTGATATCTATATAATTTTTAGATTTTCGACAAACAAAAGGATATTCATTTCAATGATTTTTAAATATTTACTTCAAATAGTGAAATTAAAAATCTTTGTCAATATGGATATATATAAGATTGCTTCGCATTTATTTTTCTCAAATGGTTCAAATTTTCAGGATTTTAATTTGTATATTTATAGAAACAAATCAACTGTTTTATTATTTATAACGAAATTTACATCTATTTTTTGCCACGTATATCTATTTTTTGGAGGGGAAAAATATATGAATTTCATGATTCGATTTACAAGATGTCATTTCAGAAACTAGTAAAATAAACATAGTAAATTAGCAAAAATATTAAAATATTACAAAATTTTTGAAAGAATAAAAAATTAAATGTGTTTTTAAAATTCAAGAGCTTAATGACTTTGTTGATAATTTTTATATTACATACATGTGAGTAGAATAATTTTATCAAGATATATAATAATTTTGTTTCTACAGAATTTGCGATGAAAAATAAAATCAGTTTCAAATAGATAATTGAAATTCGTTCGAAAAGCACGAAATGAAGCATTCCAGAGAGTCTGACCTAAAAGTGGCACTTCCTGTACCAGGATACATTATTTATTGATCGCTAATGCATTTTTCGCACTTGAGCCGGATGAGAGTATTAAGCGGATTGGAAAAAGGAGAACGCTCTGTTTTTCCTGATCAAGTCATACTAAGTGGTGACAGAAAGGATTCTTATATTAAATTTTCACTTCTTTGAAGGGATTATTAAAAGAAAAAATACGCCCTTAAAAGGTTATTCTTGAAGGTGTATCAAAAGTCCTTCGACCTTTAAATATATCCCCCAATAAGTGCTATGAATTTAATGTGAGAGTAAAAGTTATTACGCCTAAGTATTAGAAAACTAAACGTTTTCAATTGTCATCTATAAAATTATATTAAAATCGTCAAGATGAAGATTTCTAATAGGTGTTTTCTTTCAAATGTATATAATATTTTTATTCGAAATTTTTTTTAAATGTACATTTAATACTATTAAACGTTAGGTACTATTGAACTAAAGGATTCCATAATTGAAATTTATCATTGCAATTCCCATTGTTTTGAGTGTTTACGTTCTGCGTTTTCAGAAATGTAATAATTAGAAATTTATACATTTGTGGCAAAATTATTGTTCAAAAGCTTTGATAATTTTTTTTCAATGAGTAAATAAGAAACTACAACTTTTCATTGAGATTATTGATTAAAAGTCATGATAGATATATTCTTCTTTTCAGAGCAATAATTACAAGTTCAATATTTCTTTTGAAAAAATTAATTGTTAAAAAGCTTTGGAAAAGTTCATACTAAAATATGCTTTGGGTAACTCAGAAAGTTCTATTTGTTTAGATATAATGCTTCAACTCTAGACATAATCATGCCCTTAAATGCACTGACTGTTCAAATGCTATTTAGTTAACATATCCATAACCAGTTCTTTGATCAAATAACATTACAAAGATAAGAGAGATTGATTAAAGCAAATGATTCGATGAATCTCATAGCATATTACTGGAATTCATCTGGAGAGTATTTAAGAGAAATTAGCCTACTTTTGTGACATATCGAAGAAATCCAAGGAAATTCTCCTAAAGCCATCCCAACCTTAGTGAGCAATAAATCGTTCAAGCGCTTCCAGTTTATGAACAAGGCAATTTCAGGTTTGAAACTGAAACGGTTTTCCTTCGATTTATTCGTTGGCATAATATCAGTGTAAAAATCACATGCATAATTTTAATATAATTTTTAACAATCAAGTATATTATTTTTGCGAGTAAATAATGTTTGTGCTAAACATACACAAAGATATTTCTAAAAAAAATTTCAAACTCAAGCATGTATAATATCTTAAACTCATAAAAAGTTGTTTATTAAATTTTCTTGCATTATATTTTCCTTATAAGGAATTTGGTTCAGAAATAAAACAAAAACAACAAAAAAAACCTTGATTGCTGATAAATATAGATACTTGTTGGCCGACATGCGATTTTTTCCTAATTCTATATAAAATAATCTGTTATATAAGTGATGGTTAATTTAAGTAATATATTTAATTTACTAATTTTTAGAAGAGGATAAAAACACACAGAATGCACAGAGATAGTTATTTGCATGATATTTTAAAAATCCCTTTTTGTAACGACAGACAAATATGTTTACTGTATTTCGTTCCATTTCAACAGATAGTTATTGTATTGAAAAAATTGTTAATTCTAATATATCAATATAATCCTGATACGTCCAAATAATAATTATTATAATTATTATTTTGTATTTTATAATTCTATAGTATATATAACAATTTTAATATGTATGTTGAAATATAAATATCTGCACATATGCATAATAAATATGCAGGCAATACTGCTAATTGCAAATTAATTAAGGGTGGCATTTTCATTTGAATAAATATTTTCACCAGTATTTTGGCTCTCTTTTTCTTGGAAAGCTCTAAAACATTATTAACGAAGATTTATTTTTCAGACAATCTTTTCCGAGTACTCGAAATTTCGTTAGTTAATAGTGAAATTTTATTCAATGCAATCTTTTTTTTCTGAAATTTTTCATGAAAAGATCTTTATTTTAATGAATTTAACACAAACTTTTAATGATATACAAATATAAATTGTCATTAATTGAAGAAATAAATATATAGTTTAATTCCTTTTTCTTGGGATTTCTTTTTTGTAAGTTCTAATATTCCTTACTGTTTTTAAACTAGACAGAAATATGATTTTGTTTTTGCGCTCATTTTTATTTCGTATGTGACTGCGATAGTCAAATGTTTTATAGTTACATCATTCTGTTGAAAAATCTCATTTGAAGGGCAGTTTCTTGGTTTATATTAAACTGTATAAAAATTCTCAAATTTTGTTCTGTAAAGTTCATTAGTAAACTGCCTTTATAAATTCATCATTAAATAGTACGCTTTATAGAAATGACATTTAAAGAGTACTTTAAACGTGATAAGTTTTATTTTTAAAGAAATAATATAGAATTTCACATTTGGTTTTTGTTTTCGCTTAATAATCTTTGTTTCGTTCAGCAGTCGGCTTCTATTATAAAACGGAACGTGATCGCAAAAGAAATGTCCTATTTATATTTGAAACTGGAACCATACTGAAAAGCTTATGTCTTGTGTTTGTAAAATAAAAAAAAAGACAAATAAAAAACACATTTTCATGTTTGTACGAGAAGATAGTTAAATTGAATTTTAGAAAGAAAATTTTCTAAGGAATAAAATATTCCACCATAAAATAAGTAAATAATTAGCTCTTTTTACAAACATTTCATATAAGTAATAAATTTTGCTGAAATTGTTATTTATTTCTTAAATATTATTCATCTTCAGTGGTAAAAACTTGATTTAAAACTGAAAGAATATTTTGCTCATTTTTCAGTTAATTATATCCTTTTATATGCATTATATTTTGCATTCCAGTTTTGGAATTATGAAGACGCACTCCATTAAGAATATTTAAAAACGCTGTAACTTAAGGATTTAAATGAAATTTCCTAAGAGATCATGTAATTATAATTATATTTCTGTATCGAATTTTAGAATCAATGGAAAGAAGCTGTCAAAAATAAATATTTGGATTTTTGGATCTCGTTTATTCACAATGATTGAGGCCAAATACCACAATTTGTCTGCCAAACGGCTTGCGAGTAATAATAAACAAATACCGGTTTTCTTTATTAAACTAAGAAGCCCACACTTCGTATGTGCGGAACTCGCAAAATAAAATCTGAGCACTCATGGTATTGGTGGACTAGTTGAATCTTCTCAATTTTATGAGTTAGTAAATTATTATCGAATATATATTGATATGAATTCTATAGTTAGAATAATTATTTCAATATGAAACGATGTAATTTCTTCCATGCATCCATTTAAATCCATTAATTCCATTTAATCTTTCATTCATAAATAATCCATTAATAAATCTATGTTTGATAAATTTTATTATTTTCAAAATATGTTTAAATGACTGTGGAATTGTGGAATATTATGTTGGTTCTTCTGCTTGAGCCATTTAGACTCTCTGCACGTTTATATATATATATATATATTCTTTGGCTGCCTTTAGCTTCTTTTAAATCTAGTACACATGCGCATAAAAGAGTTTTTAGAATGGTTAGTCCTTTGAAAACTATTTAAATTCTATTTTTAAAAAAAAATTAATTAGGAGCTTTTTATTGGTGATGCTATTTTCAGCAGACACCTAATCATCATCAGAATACATAAATAAAAAATAATCCAGTATGCATGTTTTCAGAACTAACAAACAACCTACGAGAAAATAAATATTTCAAAATCAAGTAATAGTCAGTTACCTGCATTTGGCAAGCTTCCAAAAATTCGAGTTCACCAATGCCAGATCAGAGATTGATTCGCATTTTGCCGGCTTTAAATTAGGTTCTTTCAGAAAGACAGTTAACAAGTGACTTCATGCATTTTGTTTGTTTTCTATTTGATTTTTGTTTTTTACAGTGAAAAATAATAAAGTTTGAAACTGAAAATTTAAATTTCCCTCTGAAATCTCAATTGGAATGTTTATTTTTTGCGATTGCGGGGGGGGGGGTAGGATAATACATTTATTGAAACGGGGTTTTATTTCAAAATTTGATGTGAAATTGCAATTTTGTTGGTGATTATTTAAAATCTGCTCCCACGATTTTATAAATGAAAAATATTTTGACCGAATAATTTTCCATTTTAAGTGTAAAATACAGTGAAACTTCGATTAACGAGCATACATCGTTCTCAAATTTTCTTGTAATGCGAAATAATCTTTAAAGTGAAACAATTTTTTTCTTAGGAATCTATGTAAAATAAGACAATGTTTTCAATTCAGAAAAAATATTGAACTATTTATAATAATGTATTTTACTATTTATAATGCAACCTTCTTTTACAAGAAAATTTTCTAAAGACATTTGACTTTGACTACGCTTCAAAAATTTACGAACATGAAGCACATTATTGTTAAATGAATTTGTAGCGCGAGTAGTTAATGCCTTATCAAAGCAATGCGTTTCAACATAAAATGCTATAATTCCTTACAATATCAGCATCTTTCTTATTCCAGTGGAAGATTATTGCCTGTTGGTCTACTATTTCTTCCTCCACTGACACAATCTTCTCCTATAACTTTTTCCTACTGTACAGCATGCAGCCGTATACTTAGTTCGATAATTCTAGCTATGACCATCAACAGAGAAATACACATTCTATAATAGTTTGAAAAAAAATGTATAAACATTATTCCTTTTACGTACAAAAGTATATAATTTTCAGATATAGCTAAATAACTGTGATTATTTCTTTACTAATAGAATTAAAATAAAACATCTGCTTTTGTTTTGGGTGTGAATAACTGGTTGCTAAAGCCTAAGTTTACAGTTTCTTTTTTAAAAAGTCATAAATCTGATATATAGACACTCATTAACAACGAAATAACCACCATTCTATTTACAGGTACCTCAATAATTTCAGAATGTTAATTTTTCATTTGTCACTTTACCGAAGTAACATTTAAAGTAAAAATTTTAAACAAATTGTGTGGTTTTAAATCAAATTTTAAATTTTATTGAATTGAAAATGTTACACATTTTATTTCATTATTTATACTTAAACTTTCGAATAAATAAAAATTCGTACAAACTAAAATGGAAAAGCTAAGAATATTTTAGTGTGGAATATTTTATATAAAATAATTGTTAGTATTGAAAATATAAACTCATTTCTGAAGTCGGCAATCTTAAATTTAGGAAACGAAAAAAATCAAGGAAAGTTTTAAATTAAAATTATCTCCAAATTCATTTTTAATCTAACTAAAATTCTGATTTCAAAAGCCTAAAGAGTAAACTTTCTTCAATATATTCTTAAATACATTAAGATCTGCTATTTTTAGAACTGCTAGAATTAAAAATAGCAGGAATTCCTTCCTGAAGAGATTAAATGATTGTTTTTAGTTTCAAAAATATTTAAAGTCTTCAGGCAAAAATGTAGATACAAAACATTTTGATTAGTTTTCAATATCTCACACGGAACTATTTCTATGATGTATGATTCATTTAATCCGTTTTCAAAAACAAAATATGTTACAACAATTCGAATCATTTTCCATTTTGTCTGAAAAGATGCTATTTTTAACTCAAAGTGCTAAAATATTTATTTTAAATCAAATTTTTTAATCAAATATTTCGTGATTACGCATGCATTTGAATCAAAAGGAATGCAAACAGATGACGTATTCGATTTAAATTAAAATGGAGAAAGTAATAATTCAATGAATGAAATGCGAAAACGGGCATTTATATTGAAACTTCCATAAAATAATTTAATTTCTTTATTTTTCAGAAGTCGCAAACATTTTTCTTTTCCAAGATTTTTTAATATACAAACGAAGCTTTGCAAAACTCGTTATTTCTGAACAAGAGCAGGTTTGGTGATACAGATTTTGTTGAATCAGACTGACTTATGTCCAAAGTTATATTCCATAGAACATCTGAGTGCTTAATTAGTGCAATTAGTGCCCCATATTCGAGTTGAATTACTACGAACCACTTCTATAGCAGAGATTATCTGATTTATTTTGATAGAATTACCTTATAAATTTTGCAGAAACATTTCAAAAACTAGTGGATAGTGCCAGTGAAAGAGTTGTGTTTGCAAGAAAAGAGGACTCCATCTCATATTAGTAAATGATAAATTTTCAGGGCAAATAAAACACAAAAATGTCAGTAGACTTTTAATCATATTATAAATGAAATTATTTAATTTTACAAGTATAATTCTTGCGCAAGTAATATTGATTAATTTAATAAAATATGTTTATTAATTATAATGTCTAATTCATTTCTATTATGCATATAAGTATTACCTACAGCAAATAAAACCATTATTAAAGGATTGAACCCTTTATCAGTTTTTTATAAAAGTATGAGCTTAATTTTTTTTTCCTTCATTCATTTCTGGTCGCTTTTTAAATGCTTAGCGACCAAATCAACAAAGTAAACGAGAGTTTTAAGTATAGTTTTCGCTTACCTGAAGCTTAAAAAGAGTCCATTTAACTATTCTGGATAATTTCTGAAAAATATCTTAAAGTGTCTGGATAATTTTCCTACCATATGTTCTAGGTACTTTTACAATCTATTCTCCTAGTCCTCAAATATTATAACATTTGAAATTGAAACATGGCTTATGCTAGAGACTATAAATTGAAACTGACAAAATTTTGAAATTTTGGTAATTTTTTATAATTACAAGATTTAAAACTTAAGAGCTTTGAATAATACCAAATTTTAATTATTTATTTCATCAAGAATTTGGCATTATGAAATGCTCTTTAGAAAACTGCTTCAAAATCTGAACGTGACTTCTTGCACTTAAAAAATTCAAAATGAATGAAATAATTAGAGTGAATGACAAAAATTGAAATAACAGTTCGAAACAAAATGAAAAAAAAAAAATATTATTTTTATACAAAAAAAATGAATGACACTATTAAATTTAATTAAATTTATATAAGCGGTATCATATTAAAATTCTAGAAGTAAAGTATTTACAGTTGTAGGATTAAAAGTATGAAACGCTGGAATGTTGAGAATCAATGACTAACATTGGATTTATTTTAATGTCTACTTAAATTGCTACTGGATTTATTTTAATAACTTAAATTGCTACTGAATTTAAAAATTCAAAGCTGATCCTTAAAATATAAAAATAAAATATTACATTCAATAGAAAATATAAATGAATTGTTTTAACCCTTTGAAACAGAAGTACCTAAAAGAATAACAAATGCCACATACAAATCTATTTAGAATTTCTTCAAAAAGAAATAGTAAATGTATGCAAAAGCGTATATAGAGATTTTTTTTTCTTTTTTGATCATCTTATTATTTAAGAACACAAATAATTCTTAAAGAAGTCAAGAGGAAGTGCATTGATAAGCTATTGCATAAGTGTTCTTTTGTTTGGTATCTATTACTCATGACAATATGCTCGGAAATAGAAGCTTATTTCAGTATCTTTATTGAAATCGCTGATTTTTTTTTCCGTTATTAATAACATCTTTCTAGCTGGAACTATACACCTTTAGAAATGCATTAATAAAGCCCGAATAATAGTTTTCCTTCTAGTAATTCAGCGATGAGAATGATTCATTTATCTAATGAATTGTTTACTCAATGTTTATGCGTTGTTCCCCTTCAGTATGTATTCATATTCTTTTGTTTATCATTCATTATCATATTTTGTTCATATTCTTTTGTTTATCATATTCTTATCAAAGCTGAATCCCTTAGCATATCTTTTAAATCGTAATCGTTTATTCCGATTCGATTAAATAAATATAAATCGATTATCTGACACTCGTTGAGCGAAATTCATTCATTCACTAAACAGATCCAAAGTCGTGCATTTATCATTTGATATGCATTATTGGTTTATCTGCCTAAAATCATAGATTTTTATTAGACTGTTTAGATCACCATATTTTCATGAACAAATATCTAATATTAAATATTTGTCTATCGCCTCAGTTATTACTCATAATATGACATTTGTTTCAATATTAATGTTTCATTCAATGCGAATTATTGATCAGAAAGCTAATTATTTGTACATCAAATAGGTTTGATGTATGAAATAAGGAACTAAACGATATTAGACCAATGAAATTAATTTAATTAATATCTAATTAATTTTAGAAAAAATCGATAGATCAAATTTTTTTACATAAATATATCAGTTGGATATTTCTTTCTTGGTATATATGATTCATGAGAGAAAAATTTAAATACATTTATTTATTGTTATACTATAAAAATAGTACACGAACACCATACTTTAATGCCATCTGCTTTTGTTTAAATGTGTATCTTATAAATATAAAAATGGAAATAGTGTTGACATATTATTTAAATATGGAGCAAAATAATCTCAATGAAACGGTATAATAATAAAAGTAATCTTTAACACCGAAACAATTATATAATAAAACAAATCAAAAGCGTTTTTATTTTTTATTTTTACTATGATTACAACTAAAGTTTAAAGGTTATAATATCAGTGAATTGGGAGATACAACGTGAAAACACAATCTACAAGGTAGGCAGCAAGTTGAGAATTGCCAAATTTGGGTGTAATTTCATTTTGGTTTTAGGTGTTTACTAAGGAATTTAGGGGTGTCATATAAATATGCTTTTCAATTAAATACGAATAAAAATAATGATTTCTTTTAATAAATTCTCGACATTTTACAGCAAAAAAATTGCAATACTTTAAATGTTAAACTCTTCAATAATATCATAATTCCTTTCCTAACTTTAAACATTTTTAAAATATCTTAATTGTTTTTTACAATAACAATTTCATTTGACTTATTAATTGGTATAAATCAATGAGTGTTGTCACGATATTGAATAAATAACATTTTCACTTCTGTATAAATATTAACTTAAAGAAGCCTAAATTCGAATTTTCTCCGATTTAAATGTGTCCCTTCGAAGCAGAAATTTAAAGCTTCTTTATATTTCTTATTTAGATTTTGAATGTGTTTTTCATTATTTTTTGTTTTAGAAATTTAAGAAGATTATAATATTAACATTGAGTATTCAAATCATTGCTCTTGACATGCGAATTTGAATTAATATTAGTAGAGAAATTGAAATCAATATTATTAAGAAATTGCGATTAAGAAATTGAAATTTCTCTATAACACGTATTGTTAAAATCAATCTCTTTTTTATTTACAAAGAATTTCGTAAATGTACTTTGAATAGAAATCATTTTTCTTGCAGATAAGACATATATATTTTGAAATGATATACTTTTTAAGGCTGATAGCCTTTAATTAAATACATAATAATGCTTTATCGGATTTTCATGCACAAAGTGATTATAAAAGATATAAAAATATATAAATACATATGGAAGAAATAATAATATTCCAAATCTTTGTTTTGTAACATTTCATAAAGAAAAATAAAAGCTGAGTTACTTAAACAATTATTCTAAAAATTGATATCCAAAGACAAAAAAAGATTATGTATGTAAATTGAGGCTTTCGCGATGGAAAAATTCAAAACAAGCGCCATAACTCATTATATATGAATGTATTCAAATTTATTCATTTAATCAAAGCTCTCATTTCTCGCTAATGTAAATATTTTGTAGCCATTCATTGTTGTTATTCATTCACTCGCAAGTTTATATATATTATACAATTTTTCGAAGGCAAAAGAGAAATATTTTGATACATTATGCAATTTTGTTAATTTATTTATTAATAAACAATATTAGCATTGCTTTATAACATTTTACCACACTGACTCAGCTTAACGAGGGTCGAAAAGCTGGCACGTGTGAGCGAATAATAAACATCAGAAAAATGAAAAAATAACCAATTAATAATAATGAAAGTCTGTGTGCTCGCACTCTACAAGATAGACCATTTAACTTTAGCTACCACACTTGGCATATGCGTACTTTGGAAGATAAAAGGCGAAATTTTAATTATTAAATTAAGTTGAATCTCGATATTTCCTCAATAAGTTCAGAAAATATTATTGAGGAAAAAATAAATTTTATGCTGTTTCAAATTAAAAAAAACATAATTATTTGAATTTAATATTTTTGCATATTTATTGAATTTTATTTTTTACATATTTTTCATTTATTCCTATTAAAATATTACATTATTATCCTGTAATTCTAATCGTCTTCATGGTTTTCTCAAATGTTTAATTACTTGATTTTCCTCCATTGTTGAAAGCTAAAGAGGAAGAATTTTGTTTTATATCTGAGGAAGACAAATAAAAAAAAATTAAGTTACAATATCACAAAATCGATTATTTCGGTTTTTAATTGTGCAATAATGTTATGGGATTGCCTCGCTGTTACTTACTAAACTCCTCGAGATAGCCAGATGATGGATCTTTTCACCTGGGTGATCTCGCATCTGTTCATTAGCGACTACAGTGAAAGACCACATGTGGAATTCCTCGTCCAAGAGGTATTGATAGTGCCTTCAAAGAGAAAGGAGTGTCTAAACATCTGGATTCTAGATGTTTCTCATTGTGAAAGGACCTTCCCACGTCCCGTTGGCGCCGCTGAGAGATCATATTGCTGAACCCCGATTGGCACAAAGAGAGCTCAAATGACCAATGTAAATTAAGAGGCGGAGATTATTGCCGAAATAAAGTGCGAGATTTTTTTTTAGGAAGAGGAGAAATAAATTGCAGGAGACTGTTGGACTACGCCCACGAGTTCAGAATTCGAGAACCAACTGAGTTTCAAGAAAACCCTTCGACTTGGACTGTTGTATCTCCTACTACAGGTGTAAATAACTATTTATTTAATCAAGATTAGAACAAGTTGTTCTTTTGTATATATAGGGCTGTAAAATAAAGAATTGTCTGGAAATTCTGCTTCGTTATTTGATCAGTCTAGATCAAGACATTACAGCCTTCATTAGAAAGATCTAGATACATAATGAACAGATTCAAAGGCAATGAAAATAACTCAGTTTCATTATCAGACAATATTACGGAATCATGACCATGAAGTTATATCTATATAATTAAACTGGAATTAAATATTACCAATATCCCCGTCAAGTCAGGTGATGCTGTGATACAAGTAGTAAAAAAACTAAGAAAATTATATACATCAAAGAAAAAAAAAACTTATTAAAAAATAGAAAATCAGAAAAAAAAATTTAATGTATTTCCATAATGAATAAAGAGAATCAAGAATGAGCATTGTATTTAACGAAGTTTCATATAAAAAAAACAAATTAGCATAATATAAAAAATTGTTTAGAGTAACTTAAACCTTCTGAAACTTAATTATATTAAACTTAATTATAACCGGAAACTTAATTATATTAACAATGATTAAATATATTGTTTATATGTTTGGGCATTTAACTTCACAATGTCATATTTTAGCGCAGATTAGACAGATTATAGTGTGATTGAAAAAACGGCACTACATCTAAGACATTAGATGACTTAGACATTAGAGACTACCACTTAGACATTTTTTTTAAAAAAGAAAATGTGGTTTCATTTGTTTTGCAATCGATCATATGAACAATAATAAGTGAATATACGGAAGTCATAACCTAAATTGCTAACAGATATGAGAATTCTTAAACAATTCCTAATATGTAAATATTTTCAAAAACTTCATCATTGATAATTAAGGTAAAATTATCAATTATTTTCCGCAATTTGTTTTGCACTTCTAGGGCATATGTTGATTGATTTTTAGTCACCTGATGGAAAGTTTATGACATTCAAGATTACTTTACACGTGATGCATATAAACAAATTACCGATATTTCCTTTTGTTTAATATATGAATAATGAATGCTGAAACTACTGTAAAAATTGTTGTGGAAGTTTCTTCTATTAAAAAAAAATCAAATAATATATCATATTTATGTTATAATTTATTGTGCAAGCTTGAATGGCGACAGATTTTTGAACTACAACAATTTAAATCTTGAAAAAAATTCCCATGAAAGGCCCAGGGAAAAAGAGCCATACAAGAAGAGCGATGCTTGAAAAATGTTGTTTCTTCTTTCTTAGCGGTAGACATTTTTTATTTGACTACAGTTTCTCCTGAAAGATAAATAAGCGTTGAATTTAGTAAAAAGTCAGAGAGAACGCTCCACTTTGCAGCCTAGCTAAAAAAAAAGAGAAATTGACTTTCTCTAGACTTTGCTGGAAGAAGAGAACATATAACATTTTAAAAAAGAAGGAAATGGATAAAGTATGTCCTTTCAAAACAAAAAAAAAGAGAGAAAGAAAAAGGAATAAATCTCGGTCAATTTGTTTTTTGGTCTCCACACAGTAATTGCATTTCATTCGTGCCCAGTATTCTTTTTGCTAACGCATGCTAATTTATTGGAGATATAACCACAGAATCCGCTTCTTAAATTACTTTGCAGTCACTTAATTAAGTTGAATGCAAAAAATAGCCATGCTTTACTGCAGTCAGAAATTTGATTTCGTTCATAATAAAAGATAATTAAATACAAGTAACACGTATAAAAAAGCAACTAATTAGTAATTATCTAATAAATACAATGAAATTCCCATTATGAATGGCGTTATAATGCATAGATATAAAAGGAATCCATGGTTTGATTAATTATATCAAAATATTATCTTATCATCAAACTATAATAAAGGGGCTGAACGCAGATAATGATAGAACATGAGCAGATGTGAAACAAGAATACTTTAGAGAAAGTAAAATTTAAATGTTATGTTATTTGCAAAAGTGATAATAAATTATAAATTTTGAAATACACATATGTAGCAGTGACATTATTAATTCAGATATGTAACGCATGTGAAGTTTTGTCTACCTTGAATATCCATCATAATTCGCATGCTTACAATAATCATACAGTTTTATTACAAGTGCTTAAAATATGTGAAAAATATATATAAAATATCACTTACTATTTTTAAATATATCATAAATGATTTATAGTAGGATAAATCGATTTAGTTTATAAAAATATTTCGCTTATTTGAATTATAAAATATTAATGACATTTTTCTTTAATGAATTCGAATATATAAAAATTTTGATATACTTTTCTCCAGTCTGTTCATTATAAGAGGCATATTTGATTCAATCACCTAGTTTATTATAAATATTGAACAAGACACGAAAAAGTGTATAAAATGTTGTTTATTATATGTAATCATGAATGCAATCGGTGAATATTAATTGAAATGGTTTATAAAAACTATTTCTTGAATTTAAATTACAATTTATTTTAAAATAATTATTATTATTAAATATTCAATACAGCTGAAAAATAATTCTAATTTAATCAATTTGACTACAATAAAATAGTATATTTAAACTGGTTCATGTTTGATCATTTCATATCAAAATGTTATATTAAAGAATATTGTAAAGCTACTTTTAATGCCGCCTTTTGAAAACTTCAGAAGCTCCTTTTACATTTTGATTTGTCACAAATTTTAACACTTTCAAAATTTAATACTCAAATTGTCTATCATTTGTTTTTTAAATGCTTGTTTTTTTTCTTCTTGTTTGAACGCATTGAATAATTTATTTCAGTTAATAATATTGTCAATTTTTATTGAATTATTGTTTTATCACATTAGCTTCAAAGATACTTTATTAATCATGTCAAGCTTTGCTTTACCTAATTGTTAATTTTTGAAAGATGTTTATCATTAAAACCCTGCCTGGTATGTAGACTAAGAAAACTGAAAGGAACAAAAAAAATCTCTTTTAATATTTATCTTGTCATTTTTCTGTCTCGAGATTCATACTCAACTGCCAGAATTCTCAATTTATTATCACAAAAGAAAAAAGGAAGTAGTAGTTGCACAAAAAGGCGTTTGCTAGTTTCTTACAAAAAAAAAATAGGTATATTATATTTAAATTGCATCGCGCCCACCTTTATAGAAGAAAGAAATCTATGATATCTTCCAGAATGTACACGAAAATTCGTTTTCAAGAGATAGAAGAGATATGAAATGTTTTTCTAAAGGAAATATCAAATTACCTTATTTTTTCTCTCTCGCGAATAAAATGAGGTTTCATACGATCGTGTGACAAATTGTTAACGGTGTAAATCACGTTTTTCTGCATGCCCAACTAATTGGTTTTGGATTCGAAACAAGTGAATTGGGGTGTAATTATAAATTACATCATGACATGATTTGTTTTAACTATTCACCTGTTTTATGTTTTACTGCGACAATAAAAAGAAGATAATTATTGTTGTATAGCGAATATGTATTTTTTTCTTTTTCACTGAAAAAAAAGAAATAATTGATTCTTGGAGAAAAACTGAAAATTTTTATTATAAAGATTGAAAAGCTAGATTTGGAAAAATATAAATTAATTATTCATGAATTATTTTTTTTAATTTTCCAAATTAAAGTATCCAATAATGGTTGATAATTTCTTCTCGTATACTTTTATTTTGGGAGAATCAGGATATCGAATTTGTTTCAGGAATCAGGAATCAGGTTGTTCATGAATCAGGTTTTGTTCAATATTATACCTAACTATCGGGCTATCAAAAGTATTCATGAGAATTTGTTAATTTTATCAGATGATTAGCTATACCTGAGGCTCACTTGTAGTTATTTTTATATATGCTAAAAAAAAGGAAAAATTATTTACTTTTATTATGTACATTATTCAGATTTTTATATTCAATTCCTGAATAGGTTTTAAAGTTCAAACAATCGAATTATTCTCAATTTCTTTATTAACAATTTTGGGCTTACCGTTTGTTGCATCTGTGCAAAACTTTCATTCCAGAATGTTGCAATATGAAATTAACTGTAGCAAAAATCATGAAGTTTTTATTTTGGTTCCACTAACTTTAAGAGATTAAATGTTTACTTAAGAGATTCATTATTTTAACATTACTAAATGTTATTCTGTCTCATATGCTTAATACTTCTTTGAATAAATACTGATTTAAGAACACCCGTAGATGTCCCAAAACTGACATCTCTAAAAACAGAACATAAAAGTTTAGAAAATTCAGATAATGCTTAAGTATATAAGTTCATTAAGAAGGATAAAAATGAGATGTAATGAAATGAGAATCCAAATGAAAGCAATGTTGCTTTTTAAAAATATTTTGGGTTGTGTTTATGTTTTATGGAAATAGCTTTGCGTGCGATAAATTCTGAGACTCGCATTCATATCTATAATATTCATATTATTTTTAATGTTTTATAAACAGATTTGGATTTTAATCTCTGATTATATGATCGTAAGTGTTGACGGTGAAAAATATGAATATAGTTTAATTACAAGAAAGCTTAAAAAAAGCTAAAAATCTGTAGACGGAAAAATCGAAGCTAGAAGATATTTATCGTTGACAAGAAGCAATTGAAATAGAATAATTTTCAGTGAATTTCAAATAAAAAATAACCTTTGAAAACCAATTGATACTCAAATTCGAATCATTAAACAATTTGAAAGTGCTAAAATATGGGATAAAACATGTTAAACTGTAGCATAAATTATGATATTAAATGATGCTTATATACATATTACATATTAAATGTATTACATATTAAATGATGCTTATATACATATTACATATTAAATGTATTACATATTATATGATGCTTATATACATATTACATATTAAATGTTTTGCATATTAAATGATGCTTATATACGTATTGCATATTAAATGTTTTACATATTAAATGAGGCTTATATACGTATTACATATTAAATGTTTTAGATATTAAATGATGCTAAATTAAAACATAAAAAAATAGTTCAAAGATAGATGAAAATAGTTCAAATTCAGTAGCTAAATATGCTTGACGTAAAATGATGAGAAATAATATATACACACACCCATACACACACGCACGCACACACTGATAAGCAGACATATACAAGTACAAATACACTCATATAAAATTTATGAATAACGATAAGGAGAGAAATGGGGAAATGAGTATATTTTTCCGCGGGAGGATAAAATTTATACATTGAGACAAAGGCGGAAAAGTTTGCTCGCACTAAAACATAAGAACAAAGGTGTAAGTAGTTTTTCCATTAATACTTTTTTGAGAGATATTTTTATAAAGACTTCTTTGCACTTGCCGATTTAGGGAAGAGAATCTTAGGTATCTCTAAATAAACGTCATTGACGTTATGTATTTTTATCTCTATGCTTGCAGCGTGAGAATTATATATTCAGAAAATTTTAAAGAGCGTATTAGAAACAATTAAATAAAAAATGGTATTTGGATCTGAAAATAACAGAACATTTTAGAATAAAGTAATACGGGATAATTTGAGATACAAAAATAGGAAATTCATCAAGATTTAAGTATATTATTATTACAAATATATATAAATGTGATTAATTTTATCCTATTTTAAAGTAACGCAGAAAACATGTGTGAATTGATTGAAACAAAGGATATTTATCTTTCTTCGAATGCATCTAATAAAATTTTTCCTTTTCTAATTAATCATTATAAGAATTCTGGAATTGACAGCAACTTTATGGATATTGAATTCGTTATTGAAAACTATATAAGTTTTTAAGGACAATATGTATAAATCGGATGTTTCTGAGAATCAGGAGTCAATTTAGTTTTATCTGGAAAATCACGCCAAAATGCAAAACATTTGTTGATAAAATCTTTTATTATTTAAATAAACAGCAATTTAAAGAAATCCGATATTTTTCATCAAAGAAAATTTTCAGTTTCTTGTTTTAGCCCTCAAAATAAAAGCAGATCCGTAAAATTTTTAATTCCCAGTAGTGTATTGCTTCCAACATATCTTTATCATTAAAATAAATTCTCAAAATTATTTTGAATATACTCTGTAAAGCACTACATTAAATATTTAATAAATCCGCCATTCAATAAAATTGATCGAAATTCAATAAATATTTCTTTTGTTTCAATGATATTTCTAGGAAGTAAATTCCTCTTTTGTCTACCCCATATTAAAAGAAAATACATGTGTTAAATACATGTGCCATTTTTTGAGAAAAAATACTAAGAGTATTAAATGTCAGTACTGCATCAATGTATTAGCTTCACATTCAGTATTTGAGACATGATCTATACAATGTTTTTTGTCAAAACTTTTTTCAGTTTTTAATCTTATTACTTGTGCTCAAAACAAGAATACGTTGTTTTGTGTTGCAGATAACATATGTGGAGCTTGCTTTTCAATAGTATCACTTCATATGTCTAAGAATGATATAACATGTACGAATTTTCATTAACGACATGTGTCAAAGCGATTGATGCAAGGCAAAATGAAAAACGCTACTGAAACGCTATAGTCTACCATCATAAAACTATGGGAAACTGAACATTTAGAGATTCCAAATGCAAATTACTTATAAAACGAAGAATATCACTTTGAAAGATTGTAAAATATCCATTCTATTTCTGATGAAGGTAAAACAGAACTTGAACTGCAAGTGCTTTGGTATTGGCATCCTGAGCATTTGCTCAAAGATTAACTATCCTTCTAAAACCCGAATCAACATAAGTGCCATTTCATCATTCTAAGGAATAGAAAAACGTACAAAAAACGGGACGTTTCAAAGTGAGTAGTGCAAAACCAAATCTGAAATGATTCAGGATCGCGGTAGTTTGTCACCGTAAACCTCTGGGAATAGCTGAAAAATGAAAGATATCAGTTGCAAACTACTTGTGAAAGGAAGAATATGCTTTAAAAGATTGCAAAAAGTTCTAGCCAGAAAGAGAATGGAAAATAAATGTCGTGATTATTGGACAATCTGCGCATGTTCATCGATGTAAATTATCCCACCAGAAATCGAATAAAAGGATTTTGTGGCATACGAAATTATTTCTTTTTAAAAAGCAGAATTTAGAATTTTTTTCTACAACGCTTTGGGAAAACAAAAGTGTATCAAAGTTGATTCCTTATTACATAACTGTTTCCAGCTAAGAACAAACAGTGATATTTCATAGTACAGTCTGTATCTTAGTTAATTTATTTTTACACATTTATTTCCAAAGGACAAAAGTTTTGAAAAATTCACAATTTCTTACGTTGTTGAAATTAATAAATTCTTGACGAAACTATACATTTTTAAAATAAAGCAATTTATCACAAAAGGAAATGTCACAGCTTGTGGCAAAGATTTCCCAAATAAACGATAAATCTGAAAATTATTTTGTTGCTAGTGTAGATATTTAATATTTAACATAAAAAGTAGATTCCCTTAATTTAAACTATTAATTAAAATCTTTTAATTATCTATTAAAAGTATTTGTCCAAAAATATTTTTACGCAGATAATTATTCATTAAATAAAACATTATTTTTTTGAAAGGAAAAATATACTAATTAAGAAAAAAATTATTTGAAATGAAATACTTGTTATACGAATACATAGAAACGAATACTTGCTATAAAAAGAAAATATAAAAAGGGTTATTTTTGCTTTTAATAACAATTTTAATCGCAAAATCATGCCCTTTTTGAATTCTATTAATTATTTATAATACATTAGTTATTTCTCAGCATTTTAAGATAGTAATTTCCATATGGTATTCTTTGCTTTTATAGTTATAATTCCTACCCAATAATTTATATAATTTTTAATTGTATTTTGCTATCAACAGATCAAAGATCATTACCGAACTATCAGCATTCAAAAAAGATCAATCATGGAACAAAGAACATTCAACAAAATAAATTAACTAATTGAAGAAAAAACACTTGCTACAATTTATTTTTTCTCTCATTTCAAAGTATTTACTTCTAAAGAATAGTTAAAATAATTTAACTATTTTGTATTTTAAATTTTCTACTTTCTGCAAAGAGTGTGATTAGATTATGCCACTTTCACTGCAAAAATCTTAACGCTTGATGTTCAAGGGCTTTGTGAGGCTAATATCATTAAAGCAAAGAGCAACGCGTGATGAAAGTAACAGACTACAGCTCATGCTCCTGTCTCCTTTTTGTCATGGTGTTGTGATAAGAAAGGCTTTAAGTTTAATAACAAGTTTCCTATGTTATAAAAAGATAAAAATTTTCATCTCTTAGATTCTTCTTCGATGATATAAAAAAGATCTAACAGGAATTCTCTTACGAAGAATAAAAACAAAGCACTTGATATTTATATTGGATTATGCTTTATGCAATTGAAAATGCTAGTTCAATAGTGAAATATAAAATGAAATAATTTAACAACACAAGTTAAAAGAACAATTTAAAAAAAACCTTAGTGTAAACAAATTCCAACGTCTGGTAAATATTATAAAATGTAAAAAATAAATAAATAAATCTTAAATTAAAAAACAAAACAATAATACTAACAATATGCTTATTATTTGTATTGATTATAATGAAAGCCTCTTTAAATAACTAAATAGTGCTTTTGTTCGTTAGATGAAATATATAAAATTTAATTATACTTTATAAAAAATTTAGAAAGTATTGTATGGTACTGAAATACATGAAATAAATTAAAAGAAGACATTTATATTCCTTCAATATATACAATTCCTTCTATGCATATTAACAGTTTTTTCATCTAAGCAAGACCATTTTTTCATCTAAGCAGCATGCAAGATCACATTATATTCAAAATATTCATTACATTTTATGATTATTATAATGGTAAGTAAATTATGAATTATGCTATTTCAAGATTCTAAGCAATTCGATTGAATCTGAAAATTTAATCGAATATTTCAAGAATTAGAGACAGAAAATTGGCGCTCTGGAAATTATTCCCAACCTTCAAAGCTTGAACAAAACAAATTCAGCTGCCCTATATTCAAATGATCTATCTTGTAAAAACCGAATAGACAGACCCATATACACTTAAAACTCCTCATTCCTAAGATTATTCGAAATCAGATGCCTCAGAATACTGCAGCGCCCAAATTTCTCTTTTTCAAATACAAGAAAAATTACTTATCTTTCCCCTCAAAACTATATAGCCAGTGATCTAAAGTAATTAATACACAAGAGACTAGCAAAAACAGTCAGTAATATAAAGTAATTAATACACAAGAGACAAGCAATAACAATCAGTGATCTAAAGTAATTAATATGCAAGAAACTAGCAATAACAGCCAATGATCTAAAGTAATTAATACACAAGAGACTAGCAATATCAGCTACTTTTCTAAAGTAATTAATATACAAGACATGACCATGCTTGAATTTTGGCCTGGACATCCTTTCAGATCTTTCAGAAAAATATCTGCCCCCCAACCCATCTGGCCGAACGTCTCTAGTGTACAAAGTTCTAGGCATGGCGAATCTCATTTAAAAAAAGAAAGGGCATGGAAATTTCGCGGTGATATGCAAACATCTCGGTTGCTCACCGTAATTTCGTTGAATGGACATTTCGGATTTTTAATATTAATAGTTTTGAGCAAAAGTCCGTATGTTTGCAAATTCGCTTTCGTTAGTAATATAATCTCAGTCATGAATTAAAATAGATTTTCTATTTATCTTGAAGCTCAAAAATCCTTTCATATCATTTAAAATTTCGAATAACTTTTTCGATAGCAATTTCCACCGAATTATTGCAATAGAAACAATTCATGCAAAATTATTTCTTAAAAATGTATAAAGTTGTTATGAATATTAGTAAATTTAGATGGTCCCCCGATTCCTTGAAGAATGACCGCAAAGAACGAAGATTTATGTTACGATATTTATAGTTTTAAAATAACAATAAACAGCGGGTGCGGCAATTCTAAAATTGGCCAAACAGAAAGTTCAAGATTTCAATATGCATAAGCGTAAAAACATGAAATAACATTTGGAAATATGAATACTATTTGAAGCTGAAATATACGCTTACTGAGATGAAAATTGCTTAAATCCAAATACAATAGAATATATGAAACAAGAACGCATTCAAATACTCATAAGAATTGGAATATCTCGGAAATATGTAATCTGAGTTTCTGGGGAGAGGTTAGCCAGAAGCTGAATGAAAAATTTTATTCAAAGATACATTACAGTTATTTTTTCACTATGGAAACACAGAAAGAAATATAAATGTCAAAAGTGCACGATGTAATCAGTTGTTGAAAGGTTACTAGCGTGAAATCTAAAAACTGTAACTTAAAATAATCATATGGAACGTACCTACCGACTATCAGCATAAAAAGATATCAACCGAAAGGAAAAGATGTTTTCTCTCTGTCTCTCTCTCTCTGTGTATATATATATATATATATATATATATATATATATATATATATATATATATATATATATATATATATATATATATATATATATATATATAAATTCAGATTCGTAACCTGTAGCACTGGTAGTTATAATTACTATACGGGTAAACATTTCTTTAAATACTTAAAAATTATCCTGGACAAAATAAAAAATGAAGACAACTTTATTATTTCTAGTAACAAAGAAGTATTGGATTTTCTTAAAGATAACAACATTAATAAACTTAATACTTTTGATTTCGAAAATTTATACACTAATCTACCTCATGAAAAATTAATAAAGGTCTGCACTTTTATATATGATGAATATTTAAATGAAAATATCATTCCTAAAAATAACTGGCTTCAGTTATGTAATTTTAATATTACTGAAAATTACGTGTTTAATGGTATTAATTTTTATAAACAAGTTAAGGGCATTCCAATGGGGACAGCTTTCTCAAGTGCTTTAGCTAATATTTTCCTGCATTACTATGAGAAAAAAATAATTAAATATAATTTAATAAACGGGTGGAGATATATTGATGACCTACTTTTGATTAACTTCGACAATACTAATATTATTACTAATTGCTATCCAAAAGATTTAATTCTAAAAGATACAAATAAAAATCAACTTGAGGCTACCTTTCTGGATTTAAAAATCGAAATTGCTAATGATAAAACAATAGTTGGTATATACGATAAAAGGGATGATTTCAACTTTAAAATAACAAAACTATGTAACTACCATTCCAATCTAAACTCTAAAATGTTCAAAAATCTAATTTTCTCACAAGTTAACAGGATCAAAAGGGTTTGCAATAATAAAAATTCTTATGTTGAAGCATCAAATATCCTCCTTAAAAATTTAATTAAAAATGATTTTCCTAGAAATTACTGTAATGTCAATTTTTTAATTAAACAAGGTATGGTTTGGGATTAATCCTTTGGCTTAAATAAAAATAGAACTTTACTTGCATATTGGATCACTCAATAGATGGCGCTGGGTGCCTACCTCTGTTTACATAATTTACCGTTAACTTTTTTAAAAACAGGAAATCACAATCGATTGTTTAAAGCTTCCTTGACTGTTGGATGGTATGTGCTGGCTTTTTCGTTTTTAATTTTAATTTTAATTTTAATGCTGTTTTTGTTTTTTTGTTATTGTTTTTATTGTATTTTTACTTTGTTGTGGTTCTTTTTTTCTAATTTGTTATTTTGTATTTCCTTTCTGTTAAAATGGTATATCTCTTGAGCATAATTTCAGGGGATTTTCGGGTCACGAGGAATCATTATTAGACAAAGTCTGTATGTCCTCACAGAAAAAATCCCTTTATTTGAATCCCTGCCTGAGGGTGACCCTTGAAAAAGTCTTCAGGCCGGATTCTTTTTTTAATAATTTTTTTGGTTTAATTTTTATTTGATTTTTGTTTTTCCTTTTAACTTGATTCTAATACTTTTGTATCAATTCATCTGTGTTTTAGAAGTAGCTGCAATTGCGCTCTCTAAATACTATGAAGTTCCTTTTTGGTTTTAGTGTTTAAATAGGTAATAAATTTTAGTTGCGATTGCGAAACTGTTTTGTTTCGTTTTCATTTTAGTTTCGTTTTCAAACTTTTTCTTACTTTAGATTGGTTATATATATATATATATATATATATATATATATATATATATATATATATATATATAATGATTGAATAGAAGTTGGCACTTCAAAGTCCTCCTCCAAGCATTTGTAATAATAATTAATTGCTTAATACAATTGATTTCATTAATAAGCTAAGTCAAGCGATGGATTTAGTGAAGGCGTAGAAACGTTTATTGAAACAATCCAAAACGCAACTTTGTTTACATTTGACTGTATTCATTAGGTACTATTTAATAAAAACGATTTTTGCGAACTGCAAATTAGTTCATGTGTATTTGTGTGTGTATGAGTGAGAGAGAGTATGTGTGTGTGAGAGAGAGTGTGTGTAGTTGTATGAAATGATATCTCTAAATCTAAATTAAACCTAATTATTTTGATAATTTTTATTCTCATTTAACCCGTATTAATTTAATTCTAAAGTGTTCTCTAACTTCCTGATCCAATTACATCTTTTTTAAATTTAATTAATGCTACACAGACTCTGTAAAATTACTGAAATCGGTAAGTTCTCACACTCCGAGTAAAGGTATAAAAATCTTTCAAGCTATGGAAATTTTTAAAAGATACCTACAATTTCCTTACTTAAATCGACACGTGTAAAGAAATCTCTATCAGAATCTCATAGTATAAAACCACTGGGAAAAATGTTTCTGTCTTTTTCGCTCTTTCTACTCATGTATCGCTTGAGAACGGATGTCATATTCGTCCTCGTTTTTTGTATATAAATTATGCCTCCTGGGATAGAATAAAAGCATAGTTTTAAAATTGAAAAGTGTCTTCTATTCGACCACGATGTATATTTGATAAACAAAAAATAATAATAAACATCTACAACATCTAAAAGGAAAAATGGTACATAGTAATTAAAATGCTATTTTAAGAAATCTAATAATTATAAATTTTTGATAACTAACGCATTTTATATTTTTATACAGATTTCGAGTCCTAAAAATCATATGTATCAAAATATTCATGAGAAATTAACATTTTATATAAAAATAAACATTTTCTGTTTGAGATTAAAATTGAGTGAGTTATGTAAATTATAAAATTATTTTCATACTATAAGGTCCAATTTTATACCACTGCGTTGGCCATTTCATCAAGAACACGCCAATAAACGCACACAGTTACCTCAAGGTTGATTAGTCTAGAATTATAAAATTGCTGATTGTCCTTGATTATTTATGTTCAAAGTTTCATAACTAGGTCAAATTAGATCATATAAGATAGAAACATTTTTTTAATGTAAAAGTTGGAGATTAAAAAAATATTTGATTGAATAAGAATACAAACGATTGTATAAAATTTCTATTTCCTAATCTTTTCAGATATACATTCATTGGCATAAAATATTATTACAAGTGATGTCACTCAGTGAAGTAAAACATTATTACATACGTTATTTAAATCTTTTTGTGGGTAAAATTAAAAATTGAATTTTACGAAGACTCAAAGATGAATCAGATTTAGTTTTATTACTAAGTTTTATTATTATTATAAAATTATTTTATTATTTATCAGATTTAGTTCATATTTCTATTAAACATATTCGATTTTAACAAAATAAGTTTTTGTTTAATCTCTTCCACTTCATTTTAATTCTCACATTTTATGGAAGCTGACAGAAAAATCAGGACATTCAAAGTATAATGAACCGAACGACATAAGGCTTCTATAATGTTATAAGTTATATCATTATCAAAATGTAAAGTTTAAACATATTTTGCTGAAAAAAACTATTCAGAGAACAAGTTGTATAAAAATTTAATTGAAAATTTTGAAGATCATTAATCTCGGTCAACCAGATGGTCACCAAAGACGGCTAGTTAATAATGAAATCAGTGCATATATGTATGTTTGCGCTCTACAAGCCAGACCGTTTGATCTACAGCGTTTTTGCTAAATTTTGGCAATATTTTTTTTAAGTTATTTTATCTGATTTTGCAACAAAAGATTGCATTGTTTTTATTGATATTCAAACCCATTTCAGTGTTTCATAAAATATTTAATAGCGCGATTTTCTTCTTATGTTGAAATCTGAATAAAAATTATTCTGTTTAATATCTGTGTAGTGAAATAAGTTTTTTATTTGTATAATCTATATACAAATAAAAAAGTGAATTACATTATTTCAAATTTCAAAAGATGGTCGAATCTGATATTTACGCTTTAAATAGCACCATAAAGTTGTGGAATTTTCTCCATTAGAAATATATACGTGCACAATAAACAGAGCTTTAAAATGCAATGCATTAGTGATAGTAAATTTGGTTGAACTATAGATATGAAGTTATATCTAAATGATTTACCTGAATTCAAATGCAACCAATATTTCCGGTGAACCAACTTGTCGTCCTCGACGACAAGTAAATATATAAACATGTATTAAATGGGAAATGTCTTATTGATTTAAGAATTAATTCTTCAGTTTTAATGAAAAATAATTATTATTTATAACTATGAAAAGCCTCTCAAACCAGAATGAAACAATGCATTTCAAAAAGCATGCATCAGAAGATACTCATAACTAATATATAATAGAATAATATATAAATAATACAAGACAGAATAATACATAATTAATATATAACACAGTAAACAATAAAAATAATTTTTATCAACATTTCATTAAATATCTAAAAATAAAACAGATTAAATTTTTGGCCATAATAGGACAGTATTTTGGGAGAAATTGCAAGAATAATATATTTCAGAAGTTTTCCCAACTGGAAAATGCATATAATATATCATATGATGATATAAAATTTTAATAAAGAATTAAAACAAATAATTTTAGAATGAAATAGTTATAATAATAGGAATATATAGTAAAAAAATGTAGCTTATTTTCAATCGATACGAAATTCAAATATTGAATATTTTAAAACACAATTTCAAAAAGGAAGACAGATTTCTGATCTATATTTGCTTTTGAAAATTGAGGAAATCTATATCTATGACAGACATAATACATGCAAATATTTTGATGACTTCTGAATTTATGAACACGAACTGATTTTAAATCCAGATATAAGATCCATGCTGAAGTAATCTTATTTCTGGAGCTATATGAGAATTTCAGTAACAATATTTATTCAAATGAAAAATATTTGGCTTAAAAAGCATTTAAATTTTTATTTTTTGAATGAACTTGGTTTAATAGAGCTGATATTCAATGCTCTGTGCTTAGAAATAGAATGAATTTTACTATGAACAGGAAAAATTTGCAGAAGTTCTTTTGATATCAATCCTTTTGATTTCATTTACTCTGTATAAATTTATAGGAGATAGAATTAGATTGATTGCAGTTAACAAATAGTTATTTTTATATCGAGACTTAGAAATTTGAGCAAATTGCTGTATTCTTGAGAAGAAAATTGTATCCTATCTAATATTAGATACAACACCTTACATTATTTTGAAATTATAAGATTTTACAATAATTTGAAATTATTACAATTTTTATTAATACTTATAAAATTTTCTTTAAAAAATTAAAGTGCACTAGTCTTTTTAAATTTCTCTCAAGGTAAATCAGACATCTGTACCAGTGCAATTTTCTTAATTTAAAAAGGTTGCTTATGGGTAAAATATCTGCGTACGGTTTTGATGTTTAATAATCATTCAACAAATTGCTCTTGGGAATTTCGAATTGAAAAATATGAAAAAAATGTGCTCTTTATAATTATAATAAATTTAAAATGCGTATGAATCACGAAAAAGAACCCCGTATTTTTTACCTATTTTCCTTACATACTCGTATGAAAAGGTATGCATAATATACAAAACATAATATAAAATATTTTATTTGAAATTTAGATTTAAAATCTATTTGAATGCGATGCTTCAGCTTGCCACCAATATGATATTTCAAATAAGCAGGCGGCATAATTTCGCCAACCTTTTTGCTGATATATCAAATAATATTTTGCGTTGCTGACTACACTGGAAGCATGGTATTTTAGTATTTTGGCGATGTTAAGAGAAATATTAAAGTAAATATCAACCGAGACGAACTTGGATGCTTAAGATCTTTATGAACTTGAAAAACTGTATATGAGTTTCTCATTAAAATGACATCGATCATTCCAAAGCTGAAATCTAGCCGCCATTTGCCATCATGAATTTCGTTGTCGCAAAATATTAGAGATTATGATAATAGATAAATATTAGCGTATTGGCACTGATTTCAAGTTGGTAGAGATCGTTCATCGCCAGAGTACAATTTTTCGCCTAATACTAGCGACAACGTAGTTTAAATAGACATCAAAACATATAAAATATTGGATTCAGATGATGGCTTGTTGGTATTGCTACCTTGATATTTGAAGAGTATAGAAAACATTTTTTGTATGATGTCACTGTTGTTACTTATGAATGGAGTTTTCGTTTGTGTGTCTTTCCATATGGTTATTATTACAATAATAAAGTTTCAATGAGTTAGATTCCTTAAATTCCAGGTATATGTCAAATTTTGCCTTCAAATTCATCATTATGAAAAAGCAAAAAGAAAATCTCTTTTTTCCTTCGTCGTGTTATTAAATTACATGAAATACAACTTCATTTACAATTATCATTTTTAACACGCAAACTTTTTTTCATATTTCTTTAAAAAAAATTTACATTCCCGATTAGTTTAAATTTTACCTGCCCATCAAGACTTATTTATAAGTAATATATTTCATTAAAACTTTAATACGCGTAGTTTTTTTATATGCAAGGTATAATATCATCAAGTGAAATAATAAAAGAAGGAAGGTAATGCACAAATTGGTGAAAATACAGCATGAGAATCATTTTGACAAGAAAGAAGGGACATGTTTAGAATTCCTAGGTGTTTGAAAACTGTTCGTTTGGATAAAATTTTGAAATTGCCGCTGGATTACTTAAAAATTACAAAAAAATAATTACCGGAATATTTTTATTGATACCAATAAATAATGCGCAGTCATTTTGAGTAATATTTATTCTTTTACAGTTCTCTGGTATATATATTTATCACATACAAAAGATTTTTTCTGAGGGTTCAAAAATATTTTAAAATGATAAATAGAATAGTCAGATGCTTAAAATTCGTTGGGCTACTTAAATAGCTCAGAACTACATTAATTATATAGTTAAATATCATTTAGAATCAAAAATGGTAAATATACTTACCACTGGCCATTCATGATGCGAGGAATTTCGTAAAGATATCAAATTCCAACGTCTGTCATTAAGTTTTAACTCCCAGAATTTTTTCAAAAATAAAACACTGCGCTACATATATCTATGATACTCTTATATTTAATTATCAGTATTCGTTACTGAATTTGTTTTATTTAAATTCAAGATTCATTTTTGAAAATGAACAAAAGCTGTTGATGCAGATGGAGTTTATTAAAATTCAAAAACTCCCTGTTAAACATTTTATGGATATTTTGACTTCACTTTTGGGGTGCTCAATATTTGAATACTGTAATTTATGACATTTTTAGTTTATTTATTAATGTTAAACTTGGTTAATAATTAATAAAAATTGCATCAGATTGCAGCAGTTTTATATTTATGCAACGTAGCTATCCACCTCGTTTTACCAAATACAAAATAAACTTCAAACTTTAATATAAGGCAATACTAAATTTGAATTCCGAGCAATTTCTAACTAAAAAAATTAATGAAGTTGTTCCAAATTACCTAGAATTAAGTGACAATTATATTAGCAGAGGACATTATATGATATTTTTAATGCTTAGTACTCTCTTATTTTATTAAATAAACAGCAAAATTCTAATGTTTAAATATTTAGATTATTAGTTTATCATGATATAACTTTAAAAAATGTTATTTGTCGATGCCCAAAAAAGGATTTACGCCCTATAAAGGATTAATATCAGGCGTACTACGTAAAGATGCCAATAAAGCATGTTCAATGAGATTTTTTTCCCTTTTTTATATTGGAAAATGATCTTCGTAAAAATGTTTTTTATGACGTCATTTCTATATTCTGCCTTTAAAAAATGCACATTTCTTTATACAGTTTTATTTCCAAAAATTTTATGTTATTATTTAAAAATAGGACAAGATGCATTTTTACATTGTATGATACCGAAGTAGTAAAGCTGAAGTAGAAAGACTTACCTTTGCCATTACCCGGATAAGGGTCGGTCAGAAACTGAGAGAGGCAATCAAGTTCTTCGAAAGAACCTATATCCTCAAAAGCATTCCTCTCGGTTGTGACGTTGTTGGTGCTTTTAACCGACAGTTCAGTCTCTTCCAACATTTTGAAGAACAAAATAGGTTTCCAAGCGGCTTCTTCAAATGTTCACTTTTGGAATATACTACTGTATAACTTCTTCATGTATCATTTTAACGATATTTTGTGTTTTATTGATCAGCACTGGAGTCAATGGAATGATTATCAGTCATCTGACTTTTGCTTAAAGTTCTGTTCATTCCATTTTCTCTTATTATTTTTGATAAAAATAAATGGCTCAATATGTTTTCACAAATATATTGACGATAATGAATATAATACAAAACAATCACTTTTGAATTAGCATTTCGTTCAAAAAATTATCTATATTGATTTGAAATTCCCTAACATCATTAATGAAATACTTCGCTGATAGCATATTTGTTTCTCAAATTCTTTTTTTTATATTATTCACATTTTTGAAAGAAGTATTAAGCTCAGATTAATATGATAGACATTCTTTTTTAAATATGTCTATTGCAACAAAAGAGCTGCACTGCAACTTCTGAATACAATATTTTAAAGTATACTGCAACTAGTACTATTGACAATTTGTTTCTCATGAATTTTGAGTAATATAATCATATATAAATTCATAATAGTATCAGAGTCTTGCATAAAGAGCGCCTGATATGTGAAAGTTTAAGAACATTTCAGAATCTAAGTTTGTCACATAATTGAAATGTTGGTATTCTTAGTCAAGATAAAAGAAGAAAACATCGTACTAAGCAAATTCCGATGTTTAAATTATTTCTGTTTGTAATCGCTTCTTATAGATATTATAGCTATATTAAAAAAAAGAAACAATAAGTTTTTTAAACTTTTGTAACGCAAATTATGTATACTATAAATTGAAGTCAAACACAATTTGTCAGTAATGCTTATAGTTCTGATATCATTCTTTTTCGTTTATAAATTATATCGCCAGTAATCATTTTCCTCTTTAAAATAAAGGATTTATCAGCAATAGCGTCTATGTCAACACTAATTTGCGAATATAGCACTAATTATAGGCGTTTTGCAATATGTTTAAAATATTCTAGTAGACATCAGAGTATTTTAAATGAATTGGCATTTGCTTCATGATAAAAGGCAAATTATAAAGCAAGTTATTAAGAAACAAAGGTTGAAAACTCTATTATAAATTGAATAACTATAGATGCCATAGTCTAAAGCTGGACTTTAATTTTTCGGTTCTCTTTCAATATGATATTGCTTTTTTCAAATTGTGTGTCTTAAAACGGAATTGTATTACTGTTTTTACTTGAGAGAGCTCTCAGAAGAAAGAATCGAGGTTTCCATTTAAAAGTTTTATGCAATCCCATACTCTACAGACAGTCAGAAATAAAAAAAATGCACATTTTGAGGTTGTTTTATTTTTTTGTTCCAATATTTCCATGCTACTATGCTTTCAAAACTCCCATCTCTGAATTTATGCAGACATTTCCAGTGAGTCAGCAGAATCTTCAGCAGATTGATGCTTGGTTATTCCTGGAAAAGAAAAATAATTTGTTATTATTCAGTTTTTTTTAAACATTAAATTCAAATACATGAATAGATAAAAAATAACACAAAAATTAATTAAAGCAACTAAGAAAATATCTATTTATTCCGATGCATTTAATAATAAGATTATTATTAAATGAACTTTAAAGTTTTCATTATCAAAAGTAAAAATTTCGATACACAGATTGGTTGCTAACTATGAAGCAAGACACCTTAATACAAACTAGGCTACATTGTAATTCTTAGAGCATCTACCACTTAGCCTTAACGGTATATAACGGTAACGGTTCAGCCTTTAGTTTTATGCACTTCAATTTATAAAATATTGGATGCTGACTCTACAGTATGAATAGATATAATTTTTCATATATACGAGTATTTTCGGCACTTTTGCATATAAGTAAAATCACTGGGTTTAATTATTTCCTACATTGAGCAAAATAGAGTAAGAAAAAAAATCCCTGGTGTCTATAATTACGAGAAAATACAGATACTTGGGAATTCTTCTTTGCCATACGGATTCTGTTTATGAAGATGTCCCCTCACTATTGATATTGGATGCCCCCTCACTATAATTATTGATATTGGAAAATTTTGATTACGCTCTGGTGTCAATTTGGATGCCATTATGTTCTTTTTAGACATTACAATCCACTTCAATACCTGTCGGTCTTTATCCGCTCACTGTTATGCTTTCCGAGAGTCAGGATTATTGGATGAAACAATGAAAACCTATTGAATTTAGGTCAACAATGTAATTTATTACTTTGGAAATTAGCCAATTTTATTAAAACATTGCCAACATTCAAGAAAGAGTTTGCAAAATTATTAAACTGAAAATATTTTAAAATTTAAAGCAGAATACAATGCTTTTTTGTATAATAATATTTTCGAAACTTTTAATTATTTAAAATTTTAATTATAATTTAAAGCATATTGCCCCGAGTTGCGCATTTCAACCCCTAAGATATATATGTGCCAAAATTGATAAGGTCAAATTGTTAGGAATGTAAAGCGCCAATACGCACATAGATATTAAACACATATCCGTTTATAAATTATATACATATTAGTTTTTATCATTAATAGAGATAGAGAAATAGAATGTGTAACAAAATTTGTAAAAAAAGGAAAATTTAATTGGTTTAAAAAAGGCTTTTGTGGAATAACAATAAATAAATAAATCATAATAAAAAAATGAGAAACTTTATGTTTTACTATTTTTTTCTAATCTTTACGTAGATAACATTTGCTGTTTTTAAAAACCTTTATCTAGAATTTGAAATTAAATATTAATTAAAGCAGGTAATGTTAATAAAAGATTATACCAAAAAATTAAAATATGAATATATAATTTCTCTTATTGCTTCATGAACGATGTTTTAATTATAATTCTTCGAAGAACTTATTTAAAAAAATCAAAGAAAAAAATTCTTTGCCACAAAAAATTTAAACACAGGCAATTAACTTTAAGAAAAAATAATAATAATACGATGAAAAGAGAGAATTGTTTAGGTGACTGAAAACCTAAAAAGTGTCTTTCTTTTCCATGTTTCCGCAACAAGCCCAAATACTTATAAAAAATTCTTTCTTCTATTTCCCTTTTTATAACCTGGAGTAAATTCATTATAATACTTTTAACTATTTTTAGACATTTTTTTTAAAAAGTTGCCTTTTTTAATGAAATTTTGGAATTTTTCAGATTTTTGCTAGTACAAAAAGGAAAAAAAAGAGAGAGAGAGAGAGAGAGAAAGAAAAAAAGAGAGGGAGAGAGGCAAAAAATACACGTTAGTACATTATGTAAAGCAACAAGCGAATAAAGAAGCACTTTAACTTTCATACAAAATGTTTATGAACAAGCTTATGAATTAACTTAATTTCAGTGAAAAAATCTGCATATAAAACGTTAATGAAATTTAATATTCCTGAAAATTTTAAAAATATTGTATTTAAAAAAAAGTTATTTTTTATAGACGTATCATTATTATTTCAGCACTAAAAAGCATCATTAGAAGTAATAAGATCAATGGTATAAAATGTTTCTTATCAGGAACATAGAAATAAATAGTCGGTACTGCGAAATGAGAAAAGTTTATTCATTTGTAATTTCGGCACTATATGAATCAAATATATATATATATATGAGAGAAAATGATAAAAACAATCATGTGATTTCTGTTGAAATATTAGTTATTAGAAATTTATTAGTTACTAGTTATTAGAAAGATAGATTATTTTGATTGAATTAAAAATAGGACAAGGCTGTGAGTTTTATCACCAGTATTTTCATAAAAATTCCATTTTTTTGAAAATGACTCGGAGTGAAAAAAAAGGGGAAAAAATAAATAAGGAAAATAAGAAAAGTTTCCGACTTAGTCGAAATTCAAGTGACAAAAATGTTCCTTCATTGAATTAAACAGAACGAATAAATTTCTTTTCAAAAACTTAGAATATTAATAAGTTGAGGAATTATAAATGTTTATTTATGGAAGTTAAAGTTCATTTATGGATTTTACAAATGACAATGTTTTGATTCAGAATAATTTTTAAACACGCGTCATTGTTGTAATTTTCCTTTATTAATAATTTAATTTTTGTATATATATTAAACTTTATAAAGTACCGGTTATTGCTACCACTCCAGGTCATTTTCGTTCCAAGAGCGTAATTCTCTGTCGATCAATTTGAGAAACATGCTAATATGAATAAAGAATGGCAAGCGATTTTTTTAAAAATAATTATGTGAATACAATCTGGCTGCCAAGAATAAAAAAAATACTTTATTTTCTTTTTTTATAATTCTTCCCATAATTCAATAAAATTCAATAAAACAGACGTAAAACGACTTATAATTTACGAATTTGATGCTATTGATGTAAATGAATTCAAATTAATTATATTTAATGCAACTATAAATTTAAAGAAATTATTAACTTAATATTATATACAAAAATTTTTACTTACAATTTTCATAAAAAATGGAAAAAAACATACCTTTAATTTAAATTGTATTTTTTTTCAGTGTTAGATTTTTGCGCAGTTTATATGCACGGGCATAGATGTTTAACAAAAAAAAATTCTTAATTTTCTATAGGCATACTGATTGTGTGAAATAAATATAGCATTAGGAACTGATTGAATTCATTGAATGTTTTTTCCCAATGGTTTTACAAGCAAAATAAATAAGAAGATTTAGTGCAGTATATTGTTCTTTTAACATCTGAACGTGCTAGTGATATCTGAAACTAGCACGTTCTGATTTAACATCATTTAAGTTAGCACCACATAATTTTTCTATTAATTCATTAATTGCGAACAATTCCAAATTTATGATAATATTATCACAGTTCACGCGCTCCTTGATGATGATTTCTATTCTGTGGAAACTCTAGTCATTTTCAGCATCCATAACATGTATAATTCAAGTTTTTGTCATATTAATGATGTTCTTTATCACTGTAACGATAAAATGTCGTATAACTTTAATTTCTAAATTGCTATCCTAACTCAGCCAAAGCATTCGGAGTAAAGCTAACATTCTGGAGGAAGTTAGATTGAGTTATAATAACCATTATTGGTCACATTACTATCTCTTTCGAAGGAGATATCCCCCGTCATCTATATAGATGAAGTAAGCCTCAAAACATTTCTTGACTCACAAGGAAGCGAGAACCAACCAACAAAACGGAATTTCTAGTCCTTTTTTTACGGGATGAAATACGGTAGAGGAAAAGAATATAAGAATGTTAGTGATGAGAGAAATGAGAGTACTATATAAATAACGGTACGCTACAGTTCTTAATAAATAGAATACAAAGAAATAATGCCCACATTTTAATGGAATGATTCATTCCTTCCAACAAATTTAATAAATATTTTTTGGGGAGAAATTTGCAAAATAGAATTTACATAAAACTAATTATCTGCATTCGATGTGTGTTAAATACGGGATAGATCTGAACTTTCAAAAATCTTGTAATAAACTGATCCAATTTAGTGTAAAAATATTAGTTATGCATTTACATACCAACACATAACTTATGTGAAAGAAAATATTGAAATATTTATAAAACAAACAAAAAATAAATAAATATAGAACCTGAATATACAGAAAACGGATCATCTGATCTGATTATCTCAGAATAAAACTCCAAACCTAAGAGAAGGTTCCAAAAGCCCACCCTTTTTCTTTTATAAAAGAAACAATAAACGCAAAAATAGCTTTAAATATTCTGCACATAAAAATGGACAAAACTTTCTTATCCTAATTATCTGATCTTTTGAAGAAGTATCCTTTTCTTTTAAATCATACTTGATGGATTGAGTTTAATTATTCTTTAAACTTCTAAAGAACGGTTAGATAAAACTGGCCCACAAAAAGAATGCACATATTCGTTAGAAGAAATTAATAGCACTCTGAAAGAAAGTATTAAAGGCCAAAGTCATAAGAACTTTCCTCCCTGCATTCTTAATATGCCCAAAGCATTATGAGACTATTCTTTTATTCTCTATTTTTATTCTGATAAATTGAAGAAAATTCATTACAATGCTTCTTGCTTGGTCGTCTTCAAAGAGGAAAAACTTTCTTTAATTAAATGTTGGCGTATTTTTTAGACCACATCTGTAAAAAATAATAGATATCAACATATATAGTTGAGAAAAACGGGAATATCTACAAAACTATCTACTGTCTTTGTCCCAAAAATAATGAGCAATAGTAAAAAAATAGCATTTTATGAGGAAATACTTAAAAAAATATATAGAATTGTGAAATTTAAAAATGTACTCGATAATAATTTTTATTTATTATTTACGCATTTATTTAATTAATACTGTTACTCATAATTGCTTACACATTTTATTTATTATATTTTCGATAGTAAAATTAATAAAATTTAATAAATTTTGTGCACTTTTTTAGGAAAAAATTAACAAATGCTTTGTTAAGAAGAAAATATATTTTCAATTTCGCAAGAAGTCCCTCATGTATTTCTTTTAATTAAAGAAGGTGATGAGTTCAAATCTTTATTAAAATTAATTACTAAAGGTACAAAATCAAACTTTATTATACCCTAACATTTACGGATGCTTTAGTATTCCTAGAAAACAGTCACATAAAAAAATCTTAAAATATAAAATAAAAAGTTTTAAGTTTTGTTCGCATTTTTAAAGTTTTTTACATACAAAAGTAGAAAAGCTCTTGTTAGTATATTTCGACACATGAATATGTATTTTTGCTTTTAATTCATGCGTGGTAGTTTTAATAAAACTCTCCAGAGGAATGAAAGCGAAAAAAATGACCAACTAAACAATACCTTGCACAACTGCAGAATAAAGTAATAACTTCTTGAAAAGAACGAAATTTTTTAAAAGAAAAAAAAAGTACTATTTTTTTCTCCTATTCTTGACAAGGAATGTCCAGAATGATATGAGAAACTCCTTTTATCTTTTGCTTGAAGATAATTCGGAAAAAATTCATTATAATAGATTTAACTTTTTTTTGATCACATTTAAAAAAAAGAATTTTTTAATTAAATTTCGAAATTTTTTCAGTGTGTGAAATACAAGCTGAACAACAACACATATTAAGAAATTAAGCAATACAACAGAAAGCTTCTAAAAACTATCTATTATTAAAAAGGTTTTATGGTTTTTGAGAATAAAAATTCCTCCAAGAATGAATAAATAATTGCCCTTTAAAAGTACCCATGTGAAGTATGTGAAAGTTCATTTGTTTATAAATTCATTGTCTTCAATCAGTTCTTTACAAGTAAAAATTATAAATTCCCAAGAAAAATATGAATTTCAATGCGAATTTAAATTGTTGAAAATATTTCATAGGGATATCTTACAGAGTAGTATCATTTTTGCTGAATAAAAATGACAACAATGCATAGAAATACATGCAACTTCTAAATTTGCATTAATTTTGGACTCCTTTGCATTATATGCTAAGGCTGTCTTAAGGGCTCTACTCCTATCTGTGGCTGTCTTAAGGATAATATTTATCAGGCTCTGTGGCTGTCTTAAGGGCGATATTTGTCAGGTTCTATCCCTCTCCATATGATGAAAATTAAACTGTTGAAAAAGCTGTTTGAAACTTTGAAATAATTGTCAGGGTAGATCAATAATCTTATTTTAAGTTTACTGCTCATCGCCCGATCTCATTACAATGTAGAGTTAAGCAATTGTAATCGACATTGACTTTATAAAGTTGGGATAAAAAAAATTGGAATTGGTTGTTCAGATTAAAAATGTTTATTTGTTAGACTGTTATGATGGTTCCAAAACGAAGGCGTTCCATTAGCGGCGAACTATTGAAATTACTATTGGTCTATTGGTCAACAATGTAGAACCAATAATCAGAAAAACATATGCATCTGCCGTTTCTCTTCTGTTTATGTTGCTTTGAAGAACATTGCATCCATCTAATAATATAAATATACGATACTACAAATATGAATCTTAATACAGAAACTCTCTTTACTTGAATCAAAATTTTGCATGTCACCATCTGAACGACGATATGCATTGGTTTTACAGATGTTGAGCAATTTAAGAAAAAAATGACTTCTTATACATATCACTCTACAGAATAAGAAATGAGAAGAACATTATTAATACGAAAACTATTTTTAATTCATAATTAAACGATTCCATCTACATATAATTCATATGAATCATAGTATACTATCCTCTGTTCTTACAAAAAAAAAACTATCCTCTTCCACATATATAGATTTTTTAGTATCAAATCAAATATATGAATATTATATGCATGTAATCATATATTAGTCACATTGATAAACTCAGAAATCTTATTGAAAATCAACGTTTTGTTTTATAAATGAAAATTACAAAATAACTTAAAAACTATATTCATTCCCAAGAAATATATTTTATGTAAATAATTAATACAAAAACATTTTTAAAAAAATACAAAATTACTTAATCTTATTAAGAATTAGTTGCTAACCTTATATGCTTAACTTATATATTCCAGTTAATAAATTACTTAACTTTGCATTACATTAACTGCTATCAGTAAATAGTTGTATACTGCAAGATATTGCTTTTAAATAATGTGTATTTCATTTTGTAACAAATTACTAGTTTATTAACAAATTACTAGTTTAAAGACATCTTAGAAATAATTGCAAATACATTTTTTTAGCCAGTCATAACATTCCGGGTCTTTAAATGCATATCCCAACTTAAATGCATAATTTTTATTACTACTTATAAAAATAAAATATTATTAAAATAATGATTTATAATAGTACATAATTAAAATAAAATATTAATTATAGGATATGTTTATTGAAAACAGAATAAAAAATCCTGTTTATAAAATAAAGAACCTACAATTTTTATCAATATATTCTTTGAGATATTGCAAATTATGTTTGAAGAGTTAATTATGAAATGAATATAATTATTTAATTTATTAACATATAATTCATGGGAGAACAATATAATCCTCCCACATTCTAAAAATTAAATTAAATATGTATACACTCTTGTTTTATCCTTAAAATAACCACATAAAAGATATCCATGAGGCAGAAAAGATAAAATCCAATTACAGATTAAGCTTTTGTGGTAAATATCTTTTTTTTCAAAGGGCCTTTATTATTCATTTACAGACCTACGCCCTCTGCCCTTATCGTTCCAGTGCATTCATGTTTCTTTAATAAAACTCTAGGTTTACGGTATTGAGCAACTTTTCATCGTCGGAGTAATGGATGCTCACAACCTGTCTCAAACATGCGTCTTCTTTATCTCCGCTTCCATGCATGAGAAATTGCTATACAAAACTGGTATTGCTAGAGTAAGTTTTTTTTTTTGCTAGCAATTTCTTGCGCGGCATTGAAGAGTTCCCATGAATATTATAGGAACGAATGAATCTTTGTAATCGATTGTTTATCATATTTTTAAGATCTTATATTAATAAAAGAATGCAGGAAATTTTTTCCCAAACTTTATGAAAGTAATTACTGGGCTATAAGTAATTACTGAGATTGAAAAAAAATTACTTAATTTTTGGTTGAAATGTTCATTTTTAATCAGAACTTTCCCTAGCAATAATGCTTTTGTATTGATGAAAATATATACACGTGTTTTGATATATTATTTTAAAGTTTGAAAGAAATCCAATTTATTGTAACTATGTTCATAATGTGTATCACCCTATTTTAATTATGAATATATAAATTTTATATATACTTAATGCTGGCAATATATTCCTCACTAAATAATCTAGATGATATATTTTTCTTTCAATTTAAAAGAAAAAATATTTATCAAATTATTCCATTATAAGAAAATTTCAAAAAATAAATATTAAAAACGTTTCATTCTGTAGCTATTTATGTAAATCCAAAATATACTTTTCTAATTAATAAATAAATCAACAAAAAGCTATCTCATGTATTGCACACAATATATTTATTTCATTCAAAACTCATTTTTCAATGATTTGTTACAAAAGGTTTAGATTGGGATTTTTTTCATCTCTGTCACTCTCTGTATATATATATATATATATATATATATATATATATATATATATATATATATATAGTATTTTTTTTTTCGAATTATACCAGCTGCTTGTTTTGTAAAATAAGAGCTGTAGAGCATATCAAGAATTCATTAGACAAAATCTAAACAAAAATTATGTATTAGAGTTTGATTTAAAAGTTTTTATTATAAAACGATGTTTCCGCAATTGAGAATTTGATAAGATATTATTTAAAGATATAAAATAACATAAAAACGCAAATTTTGCATATATGAAAATTAATGCAAATTCAAAATAACCACAGAAACAAAATTAAAGCAATTTTATGAAAAAAAACTATTTAAGAATTAAAATATTCACTGAAAAGTAAATTCGATATTTTCTCCAAAAATAATTTTACAACAGACATTAGATTAAATCAGTACTAATTATCTCAATGTCTGGAAATTATTCTCTTCTGCTTATACTGCATCTTTACTCATCATAAAAATCTATAAGATCAATTAAATTGAATGTATTAGCTTGATTTTGGCGTCCAGAAAATATATTTCTATGTTCATTAAACAAATAAAGCTAATAACTTAAATAAATTTGTATCGTATTTCGCTCTACTCAAATTCAACATTAAAATTCAATTTCATATTATAATAATTAGCACTAATTGGTAGTAGCATTTATAATAATATAAAAAATACATAAAAAGAATTTTGTTTATATAAAATATATTAATCATCTCTATCATCTACTGTTAAATCAGATTATATACAGCTACGGAAAAGGTTAAAGTGCACTTTGTGAAGAATTTATATAAAGTCGTAACGAAAGAAAATAAATACACCTACGCATTTAAAGACTGATACAGAGATTCTGCATTTGCAATTGTTCATTATAAATTCAATCGTATGCCTTTTTCTCCCAAAGGAATTGTTTATTTTTCCTCTTGGATAAAATGCATGTGTCGGCATGATGCTGCTTTAGGTGAAAAAAAAAGTTGTTGTCTGCGAAAATGCGGGGGCATTTTATAAAGGTCTGAAACATTTTAGAATTAGATTAGTTGCATATAAGCATTTATAAATTAATAATTTAAAAATAAAAAGCAATGAAAACAATTCGCTGATTAATTAGCAGAACACATTTGCAATGTAAACAGCAGGTCTCAAAGAATTTCCTCGTCAATAGCAGCGAATCCTTTCATTAAAATTTAATTCCATTGATAAAAATAATTATTTAGCGAATACGTCTGTATATTCCAAAAAGCATGACAGCGAAAATTTTATTCTCGAAGTGACAATATGCAAAGGCAAAAAAAAGAAAAAAATGTATATTTCCGGAAATATGAATGCTCTAAAAGAAGAATACATGTTGCCTTTTCTTCCACTTCAATTCTCTTCGTTTTTGTAGTTTACTTATTTTAGTTAAATCTGTTATTTCCTTACAAAACTACCATATATATATCAGCTTTACATTTTTGGAAAGAGAAGCGGAAAGAAAAGATTTATTTAAAATATACAAATGAATTAGTTTTTCCGGGGAATTGTAATTGCACATTGATTATAAAAAATCATTGAATACGATGCTTAAAATCTATATATTGAGACATTTTTATAATATATTTAAATTAAGAATTATATATGCACACACTTTTCATGAAAAATATATATGCATAGCTGGTCCTGATATATTCAGCTGATTCACAGCCTAAGAATTCCAAATAAACACAGCTTTTAAAAGACTTTTCAAAGCTATTCTAACTAAAAGAGTAGGAATGTTAAGCTACTTTTCAGGATTTTTTATCGCACTAATTGCGATTCGTAATTCCCATCTTCCTCCAGATTTAATTGAACATTTCCCACTGTTATTGGATGGATGGCCTGATTATTGGTACCTGATTAAGCGTCTTTCTAATTACGTACATGCAACTATTCTTTTGAAGTTTTCCCAATTTTGTTTTTCGGCAGAGAGTTACTAATTATAGTCTATTTAAAAGCTATTTTCAGGATTAGGGAGCACTTTTGGAATCATTCTTATTAGTTGAAGAATACAATAACTTCAATCATATTCGTTTTCAAATGATTTCAATGTTATTTTCATATCAATTTGCTTCTTTTCTATAAAAAACTGTTCATTGAAGAGCAGATGCTCCACTTTCATTTTCTTCAAATTTTAGTGATTGTTTCACATTAAAAGTAGTTCTAACCAATAAATAAGATACGTGTTTTCTTTGATTCACTGACAAATTATTTTTACTGGAAATGAATACTGAATCAATAATTAGTAAGAAAGTTTTAAAATGGAAAACTTGTTGTAATGCAAATCCACATTCAATATTTGAAACAAATGCAGTTAACTGTGGATATATGATGTAGCTTTCAATAAAAATATAAGAATTTTAATGATTTTTTGCACAAACATTTTTCTTAATGTTTGAACTATAAATAATAACCAGTTTGAGGGATATCACCCAAAATCATCTCGCATCTCTCTAATAAATGTGTTATTCCAGAAAACGCCATGTATGGAATTGCCAAATTTTTGTTGCTTCTTATGACCCTTGCCATGGACAAGCCTGCTGTTAAGAAGACAGCGGTTTTAAGCCGGTGGGGGAGTGTCTCTTATTTTTTTAGTAGCACCAACTAAGAACAAGAGTACGACTTTGCTATTCACGCATTACTCATTCGTTTGCAAAAACCCCTTTTTACAGGAGGGCACATTCCCACATCTCACAGATAGAACAATAACAACCACCATGCCCAAACCGGTACGAACCCAGGACGCCCAAATAACGAGGAAGACGCGCTTCCCCTATGCCAGGGCACCGACATTGCCAAATTATAAATATAAGTATTAAACTTCGTCGTGCATTTAGCATTTTTTACTGAATCTATTGAATGATCCTTGGCAATTTTTTTGGTGATTAACTTGGCATGAGGTTAATATTTAATTTAAAAGACGCTTGAAAGTGTTTCATGCACATGTTTTCTATCCGATTAAAATAAAAATTTGGTACAAAACTACACTTCTAGTCACAAAATCACTTACAAATTTTTATACAATTAAGGCATTCCGACTTTGAGGGTTGAGGGTATATGTTACCAAAAGCACAGACCGACAGATGGTCAATCTGTTATTGGATATTTGGCTCAGAATTTGAAAATGTCTAGACTATATAAGTTGATTCTATGTAACGTGTTTTATCTACCTAGCTCTATTCATTTTATAGTTATCGTTTAAAATTAGATTCAAATATCCGGAGAGACAGAATTTCTCCGAGAGGATTCTGCTCAAAATTTGATTTTTTTAAAAAAAAAACTACAAATATGTCATAACGAACCGTATACCAAATTTCATCTGTCTAGATAAAACATTTTTCAGTTTCCCTTGTTAGACAGACAGACATTTTCCAAATATGTGTTTCTTGAAATCAGGAATGTCTAAAACGTGGAGATTCGTCAAAATCTCAAGTTCGAATTTTTTGAGGATTGCTTTACTTTCTGTATTCTCGCATGTGTTAAAGTAAAAAATGAAACTTTAAGTGCAAACGATTTTTTGAATGGCTTTTGAATCTTACTTTCTGATCAGTTTGTGAATTCCCAAAGTGAAAAATTGTAAACTCTAATTATTTAAAATTCTACAAAGAACTCATATATTTTTATAACATGAAGATGGAAATATCATTTGCCCTGAAATGTAAATAAAATATATTATTGTCCATATTACATTAATTATATAGTCATAAAAAATATGATTATAGTTAAATTGTTGAATGTATTTATTGCACTTTCTTTCCAGAGATTACCGATACGATAATATGTAGTTATTGTAGAAATAAACGAACTGTCTTTCTCTTCATGGTGTCAACATTCCCATCTTCCATGAGGGGTATAGTTCTTTGTTAATGTTGATTCCAAACATGGAGGCTCCTAATACGATTAATTTCACGTTATTTATGGATTTTCTATTATCTCAGGTAGTACAGTCAGTCGATTTCATCGTTTATATTGTCACGTAGGTGCTTTAGTATGGAACTCAATGAACACACACAAGTAATAGAGCTAAACCAATTTATTAACTCAAAGTAGAACACAGTGATTGGCAGATCTTCTGCTTTTATATTAACAGGGAAAGTTCCAGAATACTTTTTTGGAGACAGTAAGAAAAGTTCAGAACACTTTTCTGGTAAACTAAAGAAAGGTCCAGAATCTTCTGGAACATGAAATAAAAGAAAACATAAAATCAAGGAATTACATATTTACACAAACTGGGAATTGCATTGTCTCTAGCAGGATTCGAATTTAAGATCGCTTAATTATGAAACCAGTGCCATGCCCATTCGGCCATGGAGAGTCGACAGCCTCTTTTCAACGCGGCGATATTAAAGACTGGGATTAGTTATTTTTTAGATCTGAACAAGCTTCTTTTATGGAAAAAACGTGTTATTTCTATATTTTAAATCCCCCTTTAAACTTTAAATTATCTCAATTCGCACATAGCTAATTATGCATTTAACCGAAATAACTTATTACTTAAGCACAAAAAATTTGAATATTAAAATAAATCGGTAGTTAATGTCCAATTCATATAAAGGCATCAAATAATACAAAGAATAAAGATTCTTATAAAAACAGGCAGTAAATATGAATTTCTGAAAGCGATGCATATGTTGAATAAATATAAAATAATAAATGTAGCTTTTAAGAATGTTTGCATCGCTATTTCAATAGTTAAGTAGTTTTTTTTACGGCGATTTGATTAAGAATAGTAATTTTTGCCTCTCCAGAATTTATCCAACATTTTCTATTTACAGAATAGAAGAAGAGCACCTGAGTTACTCTTTAATTATGTAAAGGTATTATTCTTTTGAAGCCCCACAACTTTGCGCTTTTGAAGTAACTCCCATGTAAGTAATTACATTCCACTTAGAATCCACTTACGGGATTTCGAGACACTTTAGCATAAGGAATAGCAATATGGAAAATGTGTAGAAAAAAAACTTTCTAGCATATTAAAAGGAGATTCATGTTACAAATAATATGGAAATAAAGTTCCACGATGTTTCTATTCATTTACTTTATTATTGATTATTACAATGTCTTTATTTATACCTTGTTTTGAAAGAAATTGCAATCTATAATGAAGTGAAAATTGTTACATTATAGGTATTAATAATATCAATAAATACAAATAAGGCATTTAATAATTTATATCACTTGTGTTTGTAATCAAATTTAAGGAAAAATTATTAAAATTATATATTGATTGAAAATATGATAAGAATAAAAAAATATTGAGGAACATTTGAATCCAGTATGCTATTTAAAAATATTCTAAATATTTGAAACACGTATTTTAATTCAAATCAAAACAATAATTGTTCATTATAAAGGCATTTAAAATATCGATTTTATATAAACTATGAATAAGAATTAAAAAATAAAAGTGATAAAATGTTTAGGTGATTATTTTAATAACAGTTATTATTGAACATAATTTTTATTTATTAATTAAGAAGAATTTATATATTCTTTAGTGTCTAAAAATAAAAGGGCAGGTTAACATTGATGCTGAATCAAAATCTCTCCCTTAAAAATTTTTATGAAATAATAAAACATAGAGATATTTTTTTTCGATTATCTAGTTAAATTATAAGAAAACGCAATTATAGATTTTTTTTAGTTTCATTGTTTTAATTTTCTTTGTATTACATAAAAAGTTCAATAAATAATCCCAAATTATACTTAAGATCGAAATTTTTTCCAAAAAAAATGGGATTAAAATAAAATAGCTTTTATAATCATCATTTTGTTTTTGGGAATCGATGATTGTGTGTTTGACAAATATGTAGTGGAATGGTGTGATATTTAAGACTTGTCCAAATTTCCCAAAGGCATTTTTCAAATATTAAAGCCACACTGAGGTATAATTATTTGATTACGTTTAAGAGTACATGCACGTAAAAGGCTAGAACAGAAATTATTTGGAAAATATTTTAGGAGGTAAAAAAAAATGCCCAATGTTTAATGTTGATTTTATTTCGCTTTTTGAACATTTTATTCAAACCTAATTATTACATTTATGTTGAGGGTATCTTCAAAATCGCTTTATAACAATTTTAAGATCCCCTGGAAATTTGAATTTAAACCCAAAGAAATTATTTTTTATGTTTGCATGTTATTAAGCTGAGTCGATATGATTAATGCTTTTTTTTTTTTTTTGTTTTTCAAAAAACTACTAAGCGAAGAAATAAAAACCTGAAATTAGGAAATGTTTATAAAAAAGGAGAAAATGTTAAAGAAATGATATTTTTTACATATTTTTGAACGTCGCCACTAATATACATGCGCATTTTTTTCTACACTCCTTATGATTACAAAATACATTTTTAATGCATATTTTCTGTGGTTTTGAAATGAATTAAAGGATTGTATTTACCGTTAAATTAGTCCTTCATAATTTTCAGATATATTGATAAAAAAATAATATGAACCGGATATCTACTAATAGGTAATTCATTACTTTAATTTACTATTTGATTAATAAAAATTATTTAATTTAAAAATTAAAAAATTCAGTATTATCACCAACATTTTTTTTATCAATAACATAAATTCGAAAAACTTTTTTGTAAATGATTGTAACTATGTGATAATCATTTTTTTTCTAAAGCTATCATCTGTCTGATTAGCACTGATGCAAATATATTCTCTTTGTTTACTTTAAAGACATATTATATATATATATATATATATATATATATATATATATATATATATATATATATATATATATATATATATATATATATATATATAAATTCAAAATTATAGCTATATATAATTGAATTAATTGAAATTTTTAATGAAACAATTAAAATATCTCTGTAAAGTAATCATTTTCAATTTAAGTTCATTTGATGTGCTCGTACAATTTCTACAAACCTCCTATGTTACCATATAGTTTAGTATTTAAAGACGTAGTGTTTAAACACAATATTTTTCTCTCTTCTGTACAAAAGTTTTATACATAATTATATTATTATGTGTGATTCTTGATGTAGAAAGTAAGCAATCATTATGTTTTTAACAATACCGTCGTCAAATCTAAATCAGAAATGTTGCGCTGTGCTTCCGGAAATTGTAAGGGTTTCTCTCTTAATCCAGCGAGAAATGAGCAAAGGATTTAAACAGTTGCTCCATTTCATTAAAGACGCACTCCTGTATTCAAATTTTAATTATATCACATTAGTTTAAAATAAGAGATTTTCTGGAAAAGGGAACTCGTATTAAATAAGAGACATGTTATAATATTTAGGTTGTTGTTTAAATGTAAACAACGGAATATTTTCTCGCATGCTCTCAAATAATGGTGTTATTCATCCCCCTCCCCTTCACTCCGTAAAATTGTTTCACAGATCCCCGTTTTGCGCTTCATAATAATACAGAAAATAGAATACGCATTTTAGGCGCTTAATTGTCGTCTGACTTATACCATCATTAGACACATAACTACAATTTTTACAATATTCGATATTGAATTTCACTTATCTCAGTTATTATAGATTTAATTCATCGCTTTTACAAGCAAGCAAATCTACAGATGGTGGAAACCACAAACGGCCAACCGGGAGACGAATACAATATGTTTCAGGCTCATTTACTTTCATAAAGCAAACAATCACTGGGATTTGTAATAACGATGAACTTTCATCGAATTTCCTAATTTGCAGCAACTTCCTTTCATCTTCAGACACCTTAAATAGGATTATTGCTCCAAATTGAGTAATAGTTAAAACACAAGTCGGTTTGAGGTTTCTTTGAAGCCGGAATGCACAAATTTCTTTTCTTTTGTTTTATGTCATACTAGAATTCATGGCAATGAGCGTGTGATTGTTTTGCGAAAGATGCAATGAAATTAATTTCTTTAATTCCTATGAAAAATCCCTTATAATATATGAATATATATGTATGATTGCATGTTTGTGTACAGTGTACATATATGTTTATATGTATGTACATATATTTGTGTACATGCATATATATATATATATATGCATGTACGCAATATATATATATATATGTGTGTGTGTGTGTGTGTGTGTGTGTGTGTGTGTGTGTGTGTATATATCCATTTTCATGACAGTAATTTTGTTTTTCTTTAGTTCTTAGTCTTAGGTTTTTGTATATTCCTGTTTGTTTTCTCTTTTGATTTGTATTTCTGCCTGTATTCTTTCCATTTTTTTCCATTATTGGTTGAGTATTGATTTAAAGATTGTAAGCTTTGTGTTATACTTGTTGGCATACAAGAACTATATATCTAGAATTACAAAAAAATGGATTTATTCCAGTTCCACATAAATCTAGGCATATCCGTTATGTTTTCCTTTTGAAATGGATTTCAATCGAATTAATTTAATTTAAGGAACTGATAGTAGTATCGGAAATTTTTACATTAATAAAAAAATTAAGCGATGAAGGCTTAATCTATTATTAATATAATAGTTATATTAGTGTGGGTGCTAAATTTTTATTAATGTATAATGTAATAGCGCCTTTAAAGGTTTTCTACCAGATAGTTGATTTTCTATAATTATAAATGTAAGGGTATCTGTCCTTGTAATGTATTAAATAAATTAGCTTGCTGGCTAAATAAGAATTTGGTAAGTACGAGAAAAGTATAGGAAAAAATATCAAATCTAACTATATTACCAGTAAAAAAAGCCTAAATTCATCAATTAACGAATTTCAGATAAAAGCATTCAAATGGCGAATAGGCATTATTAACAGTTTTGTGTTGAATTTACTACATAAGTAATTTTCAAAGTAGATGCAATTTCTTCTTATTATGTAAGCATATAGTTACGAAATGTTAAAAAATAACTTTAAAACCCATGCATATATTTTTAATCACACACTAAAACATTTTCTGATTGATGCATAGGACGGTCTAAGGAAACCTACATGTGAAAATTTCGAAAAGTATCGCCTCATTTAAATCAGTGGAATGAAACAAGTTTACTCCGGGGAGACACACTATTCGCTGTAATCTAGTGAAAAATGAACCGAAGATTTAACCAGTTGATCCTGTTTCATGAAAGAACAACTCATGCATTTAAATTTTAATTACGCCACATTAGTTTTAATTAAGAAAGTTTCTTATAAATGGGGTTTATTTTGACGATAAGAGTCTAAATAAATCTACAGCAGGTGTCCAAAAGACTTAAAAAATATCGCGTACAATTTTTAAAAAAAAATATATTAATGCGAAATAATTTACTGCCTAACTATTAAATATTTACTGAAAAATACTGTTTAATGAATGCACTACTTTCTTAATGTTCAGAAAAATAATTATTTCTGAAAAAAAAATGAAATTATCTCTAAGAACATTTGGGATTATTACATTTGATATTCGGAAATAAATTATTTAAACCGCATTAGAAAATGTATAGGTATATTTTCTTACTTTGAGTGTTAAGGACATGTTTTTTTTAAAGGTAATTCGAAAATTGAGTATAATTTCTAGTTATATGATGTTATATGAAGTAATCAATCAAAATATATTAATAGTCACCCATTGATTGCCTCAGAATTTTGATTAAGCTTGAAGTTTTGGATATATCTGAAATGTTTTTAGAATTATGAAGTAATTTTAGAATAAAAAGCAATTTCTTTGAAATCAAAGAACTATTTTTATAATAATGCATTTTATTTGTTAGTGTAATAGTTAACCAACTAGATACACAAAATTTAGTCATAAAGTTTGTAAGCAAATACTGCAGATTTTTACCACATTGTGCACAATATCCATCATTGCAAACTTAAATGCCTTTCAAGTACTGGTACGAAATTTATCAGAAAATTAACTTTAATTTATTCATATTAAAGTTAATTCATATTTTATATTGAATCCTTCATCAGATTGATTGACAACAGATGTATTTTTTCCAAACATAGCAAACACTTTAAACTTTATAAAAGAAATTTAATATAAGATCTTTGATTTTCGAAGTTTGTACAGTTTTGGAATAAATCAAGCAAAGGGTTTAAGGTCTGATTTTATTTAACATATTCATATTTATTGAATGCATGTGTTTTAAGGTATATGAGTATGTTCTGAATGATTTTAAAAATATTAAAAAAATAATTATATTTTTAAACATAGAAAGGACTAAAATAATATGAAATAAAAAATATATCAGTTAAAAACCTAATAAATTATGAAAATAATAAAAATATTCTTTTTTGTGCGAAAAAATATAAATTAAAAATATTTTATCTTAGCAATTTATTTGTTAATATTTTTCAGATGACTTAGGAAATATATTAACTAGCTCTAAACAAATAAATAAGGCATATTTCTAAGTTTCAAATACTGCGATACGATTGATAAGTAATATACAATTTCAATTTATTTCGTATTTTTAAGTATTAAAACAAACTCTAATTTTTTTAAATTTATATACATGCCTTATTTTGTAATTCAGAAATCACAGAACATACTGTGGAAATAGATAAAATGTTATCAAAAATTTAGCTATATATTTTGATTTATCACATTTCCTTACGGAAATTTTATCATAGAATTTTAGAAAATAGCATTTAATGGTGTAAAATGGAATTTACACAAATTATGCAATTATAAAAATGAATCTAATTTGCCAAAGAATTAACGTGAATACTAAATTAAATCGGAATAAATAAAGAAAAGTTTAAAAAAGAATAGAAATTTTCTACAAAAATAAATTTTTCAACGTGATTGATTTTATATTTCTAGAGTCAAATTTCCATTCCTTGCTATTTATGAATGTAAAATGCATTTTTACATTTTTTTATAGAAATAAAAACTAATAAATAACATATTCCTATATTTATTTACTTTTGAGTAGAAGTTATCATAACAGATGAGCATATGCAATCATAAATAATTCAGACAAATAAATGAAAGCAAAAATAAACGAAATTAAACCCTCAAATGTGTATTTCATGGCCTCTTATCAAGCAATAATAAAGAACACCCTTCATTGTTTCCAGCACAATGAACTATGTTTGATTAGAAATGTAATTTAAAATCATAAATCTATATATTTATTGCTCATGATCATAAACTATAATAATAACTCGCTGAAACAACCTTGATAACATTTGCTACTCATTAAAATTCTATTTATGCATATTTCTGACATTTAATTTCTTTAATACTTTATGAGAAAGCATTAAAATTAGGAGAAACATTAGAATAAACTACAATGACAGAGTGTATAATAGAGTCACTAATTATTTCTGACTTCAGCATTATCGTAATAATTGGGTAATCATTAATAAATTCTTTGAAATTAGAAAATGATGCGCTTAAAGTAAGTGGAAGTGTATAACAGAAAAAAATATTTCATTGCATTCAGAAAATTTACTCTATTTTACGAATATGTGTTGAATAATGGAGTAAAAAATTAATTAAGATATTATAGTTTGTAGAGTAACTTAGTTGTTATAAAAACTGGAGCTGATTCTGGAGACATATAGTTTTTTAAACACTTTGAAAGCAGTAAATAATAATTATATAAACAAACAAATCATAATGTCAGCATGTCCTACTACGTTCAAAATTTTACGGAAATTAATTTTCTTACGGAAGTTTGAATATTGTTGTATACGGGGTTCAGTCGATTATAACTTTATAAATTACCTTTTCACTCATTTATTCTTAAAAATTACTTTAAATTATATGCACTTTGTACAGTAAATTTGATTTGGAAGTATATTATTAGGCTATTCTGGGGCTTTCCAACGGCCTGCCACACAAGTACAACAAGGCTTACATCAATAGAAGACGATGCTAAACAACGTCATCTGGAACTGATTTCAATAATAAATACATACCGATTCAATTTATTAAGTGTTTCCTTAAAGGTAATTATCAGTACTATTGTCCATTTTTGACCTCATTTACATAAAGATTTAAATGAAAATTATATAAGCCTCTTGATGCCACAATTCCTAGTAAATGCATCGCTGCACTTCTTTAGAACTTAAGAGTCAGTATCACTTACGTAAATCTTTACTAAGAGAATCGCGCATGTAAAGATCACTGATAAAAGTTGGTTATAGAGGTTTCATAAAATAAAAAGATACTAGAAAGATATTTTAAAAAGGTATTAGTCAACACAAGAGCATGTGAAAAGGTGACTTATTATGATCTTCACTTATTTAAATACATGAAAACTTTTCTAACTAATCGATGATGTGATAGATATAATCGTCTGACGGAAATGCAAAATTCATTAAAATGTGAAAAATATTTTTGTGGTAAAAAAAAAATACTGTTTCAATAATGAATCAGATCTTTATTCTGCGAGAATAAAGAGATGATTCATTATTGAGAAAAGGTTTGATTATCTAAATTACAAGAGATACATTCAAATGGATCATAAAATCTTTTTAAACGTTAGCCTCTTGTAAGCATCAAACATCAACAAAGAAATATTTTAATAATTTGTTTAAAAATAAATATAAAGATAATTTATAATAATATCAGAAAAATCTGAAAAAAATTACGGTTAAAAATGAATTTTCAGTTCAGCAAACTACGAGTGAGTTTAATTTTTTTTTTATCCCCCGCAACAATATAACTATGTGTAATCTTGATAGTTAAAACCAAATATATTGAATAATTCACATTACAAAAAAGAATATTTAACATTTGTTTATATGTTCTCTTATATTATTAAAAGTATGAAAATATTTTATTCCCACAATAAAATGATAAACAAGAGTGATGAAATTTTTTTGTGTAATATCGAAAGTATTACATAGAGTTTTTTTATGAACTTTCCTATTATTTTTTTTTTACCAGAAAACAATGCTAAATTTATTATGCAGACTATATTAATTTTGATGAGAAAGCATGTTCATGAAACAAACAAAAAAGTATGGGTAACCTAAACGGATAAAAATTATTCACTCGGCAAAGAATTATAATTTTGTTTACTTTTAGTATCTCTCTCAATTCTCTCAACCAATATTCCAGGAAAAATGAATATTCATTTAATGGATAAACGACATTAAATGTGAGAGGAATATTAAATAAATGAACTTAGATAATGAAATGCCAGAAATGTCCAACGTTATTGAATAACAAGTAAAGTATTTATTAAATATCAAAGATTGCATCAGTAGTATTTCATTAAGAAAGTTTGTAACACTGCTTCTAGATTACTAATTTATCAGGAAAATGTGAGATACAAGCATTTAATTAAAGATAGTAGATTTTTATAATTAAAAGTAGACTATATTCACATAAGATAAAAAAATATATAGATACGACAAAGATAAATAACTACGTATTTTTGCATCAAAAGCATTAAGCAAAAATGAGACATTTTTCTCCGATATTAGAAACTATTCTTGGACTATTTCGATGCGTTTATAAAATGTGAAATAAATGCGTCAAAATTTAATCTTTAAATAACAAGGGGTCAAAGAGAAGCTCAATAGGAATTTAAAAGAATATTCTAATGTAGTAAATTCGTAATGCTTATAGTGATATAATAGTTTTTTTTAACTTACGAGTAGCTATCTATTTCCTAAACATTTAACAGATTTCACTTATAATAAAGACTTGTAGTATCAAATTATTTTTACGTATTCCCTAAAATAATGAAATTAAATTTTAAATTATTTGTTGACATGATTACTATTTACTCATGAAATAGAACGACTAGCTCACAATGAACTATTTCAAAGAAATAACTGAATGAGTTAATTAATCTCTTTTCTTGTGTAAATTAATCCTTTTGCTGAAATTATATTTAAAATATCCGAGGCAAGATTAAATAAACAATCTTCTAAATTCAGCATTATGCTAAGTAATTATACTAAGTAGTTGTGTATTTATATCATCATTATGTAATGCTCCTACACATGTTAACAATACATATGCATGTATATTTTTGTATGAATTCTTAAATTCTTGGCATAATATTATAATTTATGCAATACCTTAGCTCACGTTAAAAGATTAATCTTATATTCAGAACAAAATATTATCCTTATGTAATACTTTTATATATTTTTACAGCTTACTTTTTTAATTTAATTTTTATAATATGAAATATAATTCGACTGCAATGAGAAAACTGCAGCACTAAGCATATGAAAAATAAAAGAATTTTTAATTCTGATTCACTGTATTTAAATTCAGAATTTATTATTATTGCTAATGTTCCTAACTATGTAAAAATTTAGATATGGCGTTTTGGAAGAAAGCGTTTTATCATCATTTAAAAGGATTTTTTTTAAAGTAGGGATTATAAAAAATTATATTTAGAAAATCATATATTATTTACTATCTTTTCATAGCAGCAACCATTCCTTTATAAATGAAATTTTAATGACGCTACTTTTCAATGACTTGAAAGTTCATAACATGAGACAAAGTAGTCGAGTCAAGTATGTTCTGTCCGGATCCCGACTGTAATTACAGTACCACTGTCAGTAGTCATGCAGGAACTTTCTACAGAATTTTGATGATAAGTATTTTGAAGGTTTTCTAAATGGTATTTATAAATGTTTAAATTTTGACAAAAATATTGAAAACGTTTTTAGCATTTTTACTAGATTGAGATCGACTTCTAAATGGTATTTCTTTGCGTTATGGCAAATGAACTGATTTATATTCTTAAATACATAAAAAAAATCACTAAAATGTAAACGATATTAATTTGAAATTATTCAACAGAGAAGTCCATATTTTATACTGTACACTTCTTTTCAGAAAAATCTTTTAAAAATTTGAAACTGATTAGCTGTAATAGAAAAGTTAATAATTATTCTAAAATTTACATGCAGTGCGGTCCTTGTCCTCTTACCACGATTACAAATTGCAAGATACATTCCAAAATAGAATTTATTTTGCCTAAAAATAGGATGTAGTAAAAGTGCTGATGCAAATTCTTTTTATTATCAGCATTTCCTCTATATAAACAAAGTACATCTACAGAAAGATATCTTTTAGTAGCTATATTTTGCTGATAGATTTGACCATAGGTTTAGTATTACAATACTTTAGATAATAGATATCATATTTTTAGGCAATATAAATTTTGATTAACAATACAAACAGACCCAAAGACTATTTTCACATAGTAAAATACATATGATCCTATATGATAAATTCATGCGTATTCTCATATAGGATTATCACACACTTTTTATAACATGCGCAGAATTATTCGATTATCTTTCAAATTACCATTAAAATTCCAGTTTTTACGCAGCAATATTATATTATAATTAGTTATCCATTAAAATTCCAAATATTGCACAGCAATATTGTATTATAATTATAAAATTACTTCAATAATATCTTGTCTAGGGTTCTAAATTCCAAATTACTTTCCATGTAAGTAATGGACTGAGTAATGACTTATAATTAGCTGTTAATTCGCACCTAAATTATTTTCAAAAAATTAGCATGCTTTTTTAAAAAAAACTTTGGAAATTCAGTAAATATAGGGTTTAAAGGAAAAGAAGTGATAGTTTACATTTCAAAAGGTGTATATACTAATTCCAGTAGATTTTCCTGAACCAAGTGCTTAAGAGAAGTAAACAAAACCTGTTGTAATCTAGAAAATGCCTCCGACGAGCCAGTTACCTACTGCCTGCTATGTGGCGGCGCAGTTGTTAATCTGTAACATTGTTAAGGCTTCCCTTTCCATTCAATTAGGTGAGAAATGTTGTGAGCTGTTCGGTGGGCGGGACATGTATGGCAAGTAATTTTCTCTAATAGGAGATCGAAAGAAGTCCCATAACACAGCCCTTAAATAAAATATGGGGTCGTTGCGGATAAGGAGGATTCGAAGCAATGGGAACAAGTTGCCGGGTTCTGATCAATAGTGTATTGTCTTATTTTGGAATTGCGTATGCAGCTTTCTAAATGCGGAGTTTGTTTACTGCGGAGGCGTAGTAGAAATTTGGCGGAAGATAATTTAAAATTTATGAAACGCCACGAAGAAATTCAAAAGAGCTGTAGATGGCCATGTAGATAGGAAATAGCATAAGGAAACCGTACATAAATGATGAACCAATTTATAATTAATAAGCTTGTGGAAATGTGGGGAATGTTTTATTACAAAGCTTTGGCTCGTTTAAAATTAAATGCTGACATTCTTTTACAGTTATAAATGTTGATATTTATCGTCCAATCATTTACAATTAAAATGAAAGATGTTAGGCAAAGTGTTCGATATAAGATGATTTGGGATAAGAATTTAGGTATTTAGAGGATAAAATATCTTGGGAGGATGCAAATTGCAAAATTTAACATTTTCCCCCAATCATCTATTTTTTAAAAATGTAATTTCAGAGAGTATAAGATACGCCTTGTAAATAATAGTGTCATTTCTTGACATAAGTAATTGAAATGGATAATTCACTTGCTTACTTTTTTTCTATCCCCAATCCATACTTTTAAACATGGAAGGACATAAAGAGATTTAAAAAGAAAAAAACAAAAACAAAAAACAAGAATATTTTAATATTTCTCATGCAGTTTATGAATAGATATTAGAGGTTTCTGTTATTAATTCATATTTAGCTCTTCAGGTGAAAATTATTCGAATGTATTTGTTTTTATTTTATCAGATAATAATGTATGCTTTTGAATTAAAATGGACAATAATTCTGCTTTGTTTTTGTGGTATGAAATTTGTAATGCAAATGCCAACAGAACTGCCGGATATAGGATTATAATTTTCATTTTCATCATTAGCAATATACTGGTTGATAAATAAGTAAATGTATGCATGATATAATCAAATTGTTTTTGTTTAGATACTCAAAAAAATGGAATGCCTAATTTCTATTGCTATAGTTATTACACATGACCCTACTAATATGCTTAAAATTTAGGTGGTATTTCGTTCCCCTTCATAAAAAAAGTCTTAAAAAGGCGTAAAATGGATTGATTCAATTGGATAAGCTTGTTGCAAGTTTAGAATTTTTCTCTCTTAATTAACATTTTAGAAATGTGTAGACTACATATAAATCAAAATTCATTGATTTTGATCTCCATACAAGGGGAATTTCCTACTGTATCACCTTCCATGAATTTGGATTAATATACTTTTGGAAAATTCCAGTGTGGCATCGTATTTCTTATGATGTTAAAAAAAAACTCCAGTGTGGCATCGTATTTCTTATAATGTTAAAAAAAACTTGTATATGACAAAGTGTTACTATATAATATTGAATGCACTTTGGGTTGTGTCACCGGAAGCAACATGAATTTAAACTAATAACCCTTTAGAAAATTTTATAAAGCTATTTTGCTTCCTTTAATGTGAAAACACACACGCGCGCACGCACGCACGCACACACACACACACACACACACACACACACACACACACACACACACACACACACATATATATATATATATATATATATATATTGTATTTATCATGCACTATGCTTTTAGTTATATTATCAGAGGCAATATGATTTCATGATTTTGGACTATGAAAATTTATCAAAAACTTCGGAAAAGAATTCGGCTTTCTATAATGTTAAAAAAAAGACACGCATATATTACAGAATGTTAATAACATTGAATGTGCGTTTGGTTATGCCACAGGAGGAAAAATAATTTTTTTAAATAACTTTTTAGATTATTTTGTTAAGGCATCCTGTTTTCTATATAAAAAAAAGACACGACTGTGCCATAAAATATAACTAATTAGAAATATATACTTAAGGCATTACATATTAATTAGTAAGCGGTGTCATGTAATAAAACCGCTTACATTTAAATTCAAAGAATAAAAAATAAAAAAAAAAACTATAGAAATGGAAATGCGCATGGAAAATTTATGGCGGTTAAGATATTCATGTTTAAAACGAATACTTGTGATTCTAAGTGGAGGTTTTTTTTAAAAATACCGCCGACAAACATCTTTCTCAAAAAAACCCATTCAAATAATAAAACTTCTTGAAAAAAATCAAAGATATTAAAGCAGACGCATATAAATTATCCTGGCTTTGAAAACTTGTAGCGATCAAATTTTACAAGCTACTGAATGTTTCATGAGTACTAATATCCGACGGAGTATTTGAGCTCCCCTTTCTCCAAGAACTAGATTTCCAGTACGATTGAGTAAATTTCACCTCACTCAATCACTGCATTGCATTTGGTTCAACTGGGATCGAATCGATAAATTGCAGAAAACGAGCTTCCACTCCAATAGCAAACCGGAGCAGAGTTTTACTGGGCCATTGGTATTTGTGGCAACATTTCTAATGGTAGAAAATTTCTGTTCGATCGCTTTCAATTTTTGGCCAATTAGGAAACGCATAAACGAATTTCTTTCAAAGAGACGATTTCGAAAATCATTTTCTTTTATATATCACAGAAAACTCAAATAAAAACGGTTTTAAACGCCAGAAACCATGCTTCGCAAGTAAATGGAATTTTCGTGTTGGGGACGGATCGAATCTAGATGCCGATTCTTCGGTGTTTCTATAGAAACTGGCGAAAAGGCTACACGTGATGCTAAATGAGATCATGAGGGAGTTCTGAAATGAAAACGCATTTACGCCGAAAAGATAAAAGATGCTTTTTATCAAAAAAGTATTAAGGAAAACGTAAATTAATTTTTTTTCTATTTTGGTTTTGCATTCAAAAAAAGCTACGATTATAAATATTTTTTTTAACTTAGATAAGCCTGAAAGCGAGCTTATATTCTGGATTCGCATCATTTCAGGCCAATAAAAATGATTAAATGGCAAAGGATTTGAGAAATATTGATATTCACTTCTAAATAAATGCGTGGCAATGCCCAAAGATTTCGGCATAAAAGGTTTTTATTATAAAGGATCAGATATTTGATATTTAATAAATTTTTTCAAATCATGTGACAGTTCAGTCATTTTTTTACTCATATTTTTTTTTATTATTATAAAGGATCAGATATCTGATATTTAATAAATGATTTGAAAGCGTATGACAATTTAGTCAACTAAGGTTCATCATTTGAAAGATTTATAAATATTAAAAAAAAAATTACATACAAATTCTTGAAAAGTAGTTATCTTTATTGGAAGTATCTTCATAAAAATGTAACATTTTTTATTGGATAATATTATTTATTTACTATTTTTCACAAAACAGATGTCTACTTTTTGAAAATATCTTTGCTCAATATTCTAATCATTAAATTATTTATGTTTATAGGTAACTGCATATATTGAGAAGTATATTTAAATATGTATTTTATAGAAGTATATCACATTTTTTCAAGATCCATGTATTTAAATAAAGTTTATTAATATTTAATAAAATATAGTTTTAATAAAAACAGTATAATTTCAGGTTTTATCAACATAAAACGAAGTAAGCAGCTGCCCTAAATAGCTTGATATATAAGATTCAAAACTATTATCATTTCATACAAAATATCAAATGGGAAATCTAACGTTTATTTCCATAAATAATACGAAAAGTGCTAATATAAAATATTGCTGTTTTGTAGAAATTTTTATAAATAATAAGAAGTAAAATTATAACTTCAATTATGTATAAAATATTTATTCCCATCCAGTTACAAACAATTAAAATTAAAATAATTTTATGTTATAAACATTAGAAAAATAGAAATTTCAAAGTATTTTTCAACATCCAATAAAACTATATGGTTTTAACTCTGTATTCAAAAAGTCCTTTATCTCGCCATTAAATTATATGACCACAACTTGCTGCCAATATATAATCTGACCTGTAATATTCAATCATTTCCATGTATTTTTAACATTTATTAAATACATTATTCACGAGAGTTTTGAAATATTCTATTAAATTTCCTTCATCTGCCTTTTTTCTCATGACATGTCAATTAAACAAGAAATCATGTCTTAGGAAAATCGATAATACTCTATCAGAAATGTTTAATCCCTAAGTTAAGGTTATTTTTTAACTCAGTCATACTTTTGTTTAATATCTCTATTATGCGCAGTTGAAGTGTAATTATTTTTTGAAAAGAATTACAGAAAAATTAAAATGCTTTATTTTCCCCAAAATTGAATAAATACCATATTCTATAATAAAGATGATTTGGTTTAAACTGACCTCATATATACTTAGATGCATTTAATAGAAGTACATCTAAATATATAATATAAATAATAAGGTAATTACTTTTTGTTTATGTAACTTTCATACAATATTCTAAGTTCAAAATTAAGAATTAGAAAAAAAAATATTAAATACTCTAAAGTATTTAATCTTAAAAGGTGATAACATAATTAAAATTGAGATTTATTGAAAAAGCATTAAATTTTCTGCTAAAAATATCATTACATGCTGACAGCTCTTCTTCAATACTCTCAATGTAATGTTTACTTTTTGATAAACTAAAACCATTTTGAGATTTAGTTGACAGTATATTTTGAAATTTACTATTAAGAAAATCTTATTGTTCATTGTTTTTCCCCTTCATTTACCACAAATAAAAAAATATATTACTAATTGAAAGGGAATTTATTTGTAATTAACTTATAATTAGAAAGAAATTTTTTTGTAAATAACTGAATCTGAATTCCACAAAATATCATTAAAATGTAGTCTCAAAATGTGGTAATTTAGAATATCAAGCACATTGATTGCTTCTTTTTCTCTTTTTCTTCTTATAATTTTTTTACAGAATACTGCTGCATGTAATTGTAGTATCTTGATTTAAATCCATGGAGATTAGGGACCGATTTAGGGACCATTCATGGAATGAATCTAAAAATAGTTTTTGAAAATAAACAGCAAAATGTAGTTTGATTTCTTTACAGACCCATTATCAATATACTTCTTAACACTCAATTTAGGGTATCTCCTGTTGAAAAGCTTTTATCTGCCGATGCTTCAAAATCAAATCAACAGTTGATAGAGAGAAGAATGCGAAAGCGTTGCATTTTATATATATGCCATGCTTTAGGAAAATAAACATCGAGAAGTATTGTATTCATGAATTCATTCCGAATCTTTTCGACTCCTGCATAAAATTGGAACATCAAAGAACACGGATAGCGTAGAAAAATCACCTCGGGATATCAGTGGAAAGAATAAAAAGCAGCTTTCCATTTCTAATCTCTCACAAGATAAAAAAGTTCTTCTTTCTTGGAAGCATTCTTTCCAGAAACTTCATTTCTGTATGAAAAGTATAACGAGGAAATACAACATATTTCTTCACTTTTTATTGTATATTTTAAGGAATGGGAACATAAATCCCGAAGAATGCACGCATTTATGATACTAGAACAGAACTATTCTTGTATTATATGTTCGTTATAAAAAAGTAAGAATAAATCAGTATCTCTTTCGGACAAATGTCCTGTAACTCAATATGTCTGCATCTTTATTCAGAAAATTTCTAATATATTCATCATGAGACAACATCAAAATTCTTTTTTTATATAAAATAATGACTTTCAAAATTAGGAAAGTTTATGTTTTTAAGTTTAAGTTACCTGAAGGTGAATTGCAGTTTTATTTATAGCATGTATTTTTTTGAAGATTAGGTAATTTTTTCCGTTTTTCATTATAAAAAGCATATCATTAATGTTTATGAGGAATATATTTATAAGCTATAATGCATGATGCATGATTCTTAATATTTGAGATACACATTTAAACAGTAAAAATTTCTCCAATCAATCAGTTCAAAAGATAAATCTTCAAATTTGAATGCTCATGTTCAAAATGCATGCTCTTTAAAATATTTATTGGACTGCAAGAAACTTTTACAAATTACAAATGGCTTGTTGTTTTAAAAAATAATATATGTTCCACCTTTTTATTCTTAAAACCTTTCTTTTAAAGCATTTTTGTTAAAGGTATTAAAAAATTGAATCAATATACAGCTCTCTACAAGTAGTTTCCACACCTCCATCAAGAGTAATAAATCACTTAATTTTGTGTGTAAGTAACCGTGTGTGAAAGTAAATCATTATCAATAAGATTACTTTTTAAAGAAATTATTTCCTTAGATTCCTGATTCTCGTAATATTTGAAACATATTTTACTTTTTACATAATTTTCAACAATAGATTTCATTTCGCAACGAAAGTTAAATTAGTTTCATTTTTTCCATTGACTATTTAATCAAGTGTTTTTCTTTCGCTGTAGAAAACTAAGGTATACTATTCTTCGAATTATATTCACAATTTATAGAAAGGATCGGAAAGTGAAATGGCATAATTGCAAAAGGCGACATGCAATTTGAAACCATTGCGTAGACAATTAAATTTTTATGGTATTATGCTATCATGGAATTCAAAAGAAGTAGGATTGTTCATTTATATAAAAGGATTGTACAAATGTAAATTACTTATACAACAAAACTTTAACTATTTGGACGAGTAATTCTCTTTCACAATCTGACGATTAAAAATACATTGCTAGAGGAATCTAAGCTTCAAATTTTGCTGAGAAATTCAAAGGAAATTAAACATAGCCAGTATCAGATGTTCGCCAGAGAGGGGCAATTATTAAAAAAAAATCAATTTTCAGCATTTCTCGAAGCATTTACTTGACAAGCAGCCCCCATTCGCGTAAAACTTGAAAGAATAATATTTTATTTAATATTCATATGTAATATACTAAAAAATATTAAGGTGATGCACGGTGATAATCTTTTTTACTTATTTATAGAACAAGGGCAAATACTATACATAGACAGTAGAAGCGAGCCACCCCTACCCTGCCGCAGTATCTGGATTAGCTGAATGACAACTATCACAACAACACTGCGGCGGAAACTATGCCAGAATCCTAATGGTAATCGACTTCTGTGGTGCAATGCTCTCCAGTAAGAGGCATTTCCTGTCATTGAATTCGAATCGTCTCAATCCTACTCCTTAATTTCATCACCAGGGGAGTGAGAACCAATCACCATACCGAAAGTTTCTTGATATATTATATAATATGCTGTCTGGTGAGGGAATACGTTGAAAGAATTGTTAATTGAAAAACTGACTATCATTATTATAATTAATTTTGCATAAACTGCATTTAAATTACTAATGATACAGTCAAGGTAATTCAAACACAGTCAAACTAGCTTGAATTACCATTTAGATTAGATCAAGATTTAGAAAAACACAAAATCATGCCAGTCTTTAAAATTTTGAAAATTAGGAATACAAAATTCCATTTTTAGAGAGATGAAGTAATTAAATTAAATTAAATCATTCAGGAATAACCTCACACACCTTTTAACGAAATTGAATTAATTAGAATATTATTTTATAAATGCATTAAGAGTTTTCTACTTAGCGATTGGAATATAAAACTAGTATTCTATGCCATAATGAATCTGAAAACCATTATTTAACATTTATGGGAAGTAAAATATTGTATTTCAAATAATATTATTATCAGTTTCATAAAAATACTAACACCAATAAAAAAACTTTTATTGCAATCTGATTTAACTCTTTTGTACCAATTTGAATAATGCAGACACTTCTCCAGTTTTCATTGTTACCCGCACTAGTAGAATACAATAGAAAGAATTAATTTCATCTGCTCGCCGAGTAAGGATTTAATCTATTCGAGTATTTCCAAATCGAGAACATATAAAGCTTTTGTTAAAGCACTTTCCGCTCCTATTGATATCATTTAAATTACTTCTAAATAAGGGATGCTTTTTTATATTAACCACTGTAATAGTTGTTAAATATGTTAAAGCATAGGAAAATATTTAACGCGGTTAAACGGAGAATCATTTGCATTTTCCGTTCATTGAACTTAATTTATACGCATTTAGATTTTTATGAATATGTATGAATGTGCGCTTAGATGTGTTTTTAGAAATATTTTATTTTTAAATGCAGTATTGTGCATCCACATTTTATTTCAATTTTGCTAAAAATAGAGGTTAAGATTAACTTTTCCTACATGTCTATATTTATATACAAAATTAAAATGTATCCTTGTTTTAAAAATATTTATTTTTTATTCACTCGAAACCACGCTTCACTATAACTTCTGAGTTAAAGCTTTCAATTTACTGCAGTGATTCTTAGGACGTAGTAGACCAAAATGTTGTATAAACAAATTCCTTTCTGAAACTATATAAGCTCAAAATACTTTACCTCAACCTCCTTTTCTTGTTTCCTTTTTTTTCCTTGGAACTCTATCAGTGGTTGACCGTCGTTCTTTAGGAGAAATAAATACTGAACTCTAAAAATTTAATATTAAATTATTTATATTAATTTATTATAAAAGTATGCCATGTTTCAACAATTTTCAGCATTCTTTTATTTATAATGGGCTTATTATTAAAAAAATTTCTTTTCTATTTATGAAATAAAAGCATATCTCATTATTTATAACCTTTTCTACTAATATTGCTACCTAACCGTCTTTGACAATCAGTTGGTTCTCCTGAAATATCAGTTGAATTTCACTTAAGTAACTTCACTCACGATGATATGGAAAAGATGTTTTTAAGCAAAAAGTTAAACACTTAATCAGCAAATTGTAATAGTCTTGCATTTATTTTTTTATGTAAATATTTTTAATGAAGGCAAGTCCCATTGTATCACTGAAATGTAATTGTCGATATAATTTACCTTCTAACTGCAACTTGCATTTTGAGTTAATAAACTTTTTGATTCCTGTTACAAACTACGGTAACAGAATTACGTTTTCTTAATACCAACAATAGAAGGAAATCATGTTCATAACTTATACATGCTTCATGAAATACACGCTTTATATATGCAAGCTTTCATCATATATAATGAAAATAAAGTAATGTATTTGAATTTCACCGTAACACTGAAAACTGTTGTTGAAAATATTGTAAAAAAATATTTAAGAATATTGTTAAATTTTAGATCAAAAGGACTACTAAGCTGGTATCGTTAAAAAGGCAAATTAATTTTAAAATGACATTGAAATCCATTTTCTGTAATCATATTTTACGAAAAATCGTGAATAATGCCCAAATTTTAGCTTAAACTTTTAACTATTTAGAATTAAAAAAATATCGCTCTAAAATAAACAACCCCAACCTTCAATTATGTATTTCTTTCAAAATTCGCATCTCTAAGTCAAATAGTTTGAACTGTTTAATATCAAAAGAAAATACACATTCTTTTACGTTATTATTAAATACTTGCTTATCTAAGTGTTAATTTAATCTTTAATAAAAATGCGATAAAAAACCAACACAAAAAGGGTAATGACTTGATAAGTTCAAGTAGTGAGTTCTAAAGATTAAATTAGGATTTTAATGTGTTTATGCTGCAAATGAAAATCTAGTAACAATGATTAGCAGATTTTTATGTACAATATATAATAATAAAAATTTTATGTGCAATATTTTATTCCTAATGTATTAATTCTTACACATCAGAAAAATGACATTTAAACAAGTTCCATTTAATACGGGAGGCGCGTTGAATTTGAACAGTGTAGTCTGTCAACACTACGCGCACTCACCTTACACATTACTGATGAACTGACGTCATGCTGAGGAAGCAAATAGCAACACTCGTTTATCCGCAAGCTGACACTTGACCGTAACCTTGAAAAAAAAAAAAGACGCACCAATAATATCTTGCAGATACCGCATTCCGGAGGACTCATGAGGGAAAATCATTGATACAGTTGAATTGTTTTATCCTCAACAATTGCTTTTACATTATGGGCAGGAAATAAAATCATTAAGTGAATTATTTTAAATTTGGCGTTTATAATTCGAACCAAATTTATGAATAATATTATCTGTGAGATAATGACGTGTGAATCAAAACAGTAATGTTATTGGTCATAACAAATCTCTGGTGGATAGCTGTTTAATATTATATCGATAAGAATTCAAAAATGCTTTTGTTTCGAAATTATGAAATTTGAATATTTATATTACAATTTGCTATATAATTAATGATGTCAGAATCATGAATGATATTTGTCTGATTCTTCCGAATCTCACCGAGATCACTGATTTATTTTGATCGATCTCACCGCCTTGGAAGATCACTGATTTACCAGCAATATTTGTTGGGTTATAATAATTAAATCTTCAATACACAAATAAATACTGTGATTCTCTCACAAAATATTTTTAAACATTAAATTGTGCTATTTATTGAAGTTATACTTTACACCTGTTCTGCATAATATTTATTCAAGCATTCCTAATGGAGTCAGTGCTCCTTGATTCCTAGTGACTCGCTGTACATCTTGATTCCTAGCTTTGTCTAACTAACCATTTCTGGCAATCACCTATTCATCAGAAATATTGGTTGGGTTGAAATGAAATAAATATTTAATGCATACCTTGATTCCCAGAATTTCCTGAGCAAAATATTTTTATTAATCTGTGACAAACATTAAAGTCATAACAGTTTTTTATGCATTCGACCATTTCAAAAGAAAATAGTTTTAATGATATTAAAGCCATTTAAAAAAAACAAAGCAGTTATTTGGAAAATTTCTTTTCTAGCTATTCGTTGTGTTTCACAATACTGAGATTTTATTTTCCCATTTCACTTACAAATGCAAAGATAATAGTTAGATTGTTTCTTTTCTCAACTTTGAAAAGTGAAAGATAATTATGAGAATAAATATTTGTTGAAAGACTCAAAACGGTTTAAATCTCATTGCGGTAAATAAATTTACTTTTGAAAATTGTAAAAAAAATACGAAAAATAATATTTTTTTAAAAAAGAAAAGTTCAATACAATTAAATTAGTATCATAAAAATTTCATGTTAGGGGAAATTTCATAATAATTAAATTGGTATCATGGGAATAATTTTGAATTTTAAAACAGCGTAAAAACTATTTTGGTTAATAATATTTTGGAAGATATTAATAATACTTGAAATATATATAGCTAAAATCGAATTGAAATTAGATACTGATTTTTTTAGACTGTATACATTACCATAGATCGAAATTTAATTTTTGCAATAAATTCAGAAGGTGCAGAGTCTTACAATGTCATCTATAAAGTGCTAAGAGACAGCCGAATAAGAATTTCACATTCAGGCGTATATTCTCCTGCATTATTATAAATAATTTTTTGTAGTTGAAATAATTTATTAAATTTATTAAGGAATTTTTAAATGGAATATTTGGGGACAATTCTAAAAATCAAACTTACTTCAAGTTAATATTATTTATTTATATTTAAGGTTTTTTCAACAAGTTTATCTCATATGAAATTCACATAAACTGTTAATTTGTAGTAGTAAATTAAGTATTATTCGCCTCATTATTTATTTTTCTCCGAATAGGGAAATTCAAAAGCATACATAAATAAATTTATATATATATTTCCCTTATCAAAGCTACTACAAGGAAATTTCCTGTTCTGAAATTCTTGAAAGTTTCAGGAAATTTGAATACATTATTTAGATTTCAGTAAAAGACAGAAATTTATTTATTTTAAATTTAACGATGTTTATATACCATTTTATTCCTACTTCACATTGTTAGAACTGCGAGGGAAATGTCCAATTAGACTTACACTAGGAACATCAGATATGATTCTAGTTGTGGAAAACATCATACAGGAAGTGGAAGACTATTTTCAAAATTTTTCCATCGTTATAAGAGACATTTTACACAAAATACAAAAGCAAAATCTTTAGTTTCAAACTGTAGTATTTCCTCAGTATTCTTTTAAACTTTTTCTAAAATAAACTCTCTATATTCAGCTTCACTGCATTTCCCCTTTAAAAATTTTCTGTTTAAACGGACATGAAATATGAAAATGTTTCCCCCTAAAGAATTCATTCATAAAAATATTGGCGGTTTAAACTATTAAAATTTGAGGTAAGTGTTCAAATATATAGTTATTTCCAAATATTTGTATCCAGTTTCTCGACATTTAACGTATTAGATTTATATTCAAAATATTTAGAATATAATTATATATTAGAATCGTGAACATTTTGGTTCGAAGGTTTAAAAACTTTTCTTTTCTATAAACATATAAGATATAAAGTATTTAAACGTAAAGCTTCAAATCTATGTGATTTAAAAAAAACAGCGAAATATTATATTATACTATAAAATTATTTAAGGAACACATATTTATTCAAATTAACTTCCAAAAAATTTCAAAAGTAATTTTATTTTAAATTAAATTAATGTTTTTTACATTTTTTCAATAAAGTCTTAATTTAAATTAATGGATTACATTTTAATCATGAAATTTCGAATAGCGCATAGAACAATTTACATTTTTAGTTAAATTTAAACTTCATACATAATACGTATCAATTCCATAAATATTAATACACAAGCAAGATTTGTAATTAATAATACACCAAGGATATAATAACATAAAAATTACTGAAAAAAAATGCATTCGGGTTTATTTTCAAGATTAAAGAAACAATAGACTCTCAAATATCGAGAACATAACAAATAAATATCGACTAAGAAAGAAGAAAATAAAAAGAATAGAAAGTAGTCCCATTTAGTTTCCTTTTTATAACTTAAGGCATGTCTTTTGTAATAAAAAAAAATACTAGAATTTTCATTATAGCTCACTGATATCAAATTCCAATAACTCCGGTAAGATGAATTAAAAGCTACCCACCCATATCCCTTTGGGGAAAAGTTAAGCTTTACGTGCATTTGACATCGCCTATTGATTGCGAAAATTCATTATCTTTAGAAAGTTCCATATTTTTAACGGTTTCCTTATCCTTTTAAAGCTTTGTCAAACATTGATTTTAGAAAAAAAAATAATATAAAGGTAGATTTTTATGCTTTGTAAAGAGTAATGGCTTTATAACCCCTTCAAGCTTTTTAAATTTGCAATCTTGGATAACATCTGTTAAACATAAATACAAAAGGGATAATATTATATATATATATATATATAACGAAAAAAAAATCAGAATATCTAAATGATCTATATATTTTTATTGATGAGAATTTAGAACCTAAATTGGGAGATGATACAATTTTTTAATTATGCATTTTAATTTATAAATTTAAATATCGGATATTTTGTTAAGTTTTATATGAATTGTTCTATGGCTGTCAACAATATCTTGAGCTGTTAGAATCACACCTAGGAAAATAATTTTACAAATATTTTTTAAGCGTGCTGAATAGACGCTATATCAACAACTCCCCTGTCTTGGCGATAAACTTCGTCACTTTTGATGACAAAAATGAAAGATCATGAAACTGTAGCAATTTTGGCGATTAATTGCTTAGGAATGAAGAAGCGAATCTTTCTAGAAGTTTCCTTGCTCTTTCAAAGACAAAATGACAGAGTGTAACAGAGCTGAATGTTGTAATCGTGTCGAGACAAATAGTTTAGTGTAATTTGGGATAGTTGCTCTCAATAGAGTCCTCATTGAGCACTTTGTGTTGTTAGTTTGTTTAGTTTAGTTATATTAATATCCCGTTTTAAAGTAACACTAGGGCTATTTTGGGACGGACTTCGTAATTTTGAACCGCGGTCAGATGACGAGGACGACACCTGAGCTGGCACCTGAGCGTTTTGTATGAAACCTAGATTGGACGTTTCCTGCTCAGAAGCCGTCCCCGTCATCTGAATGCTGCTTAAAATAAGGGTGAGTCACAACATAACCTTGCATTAAATTACAGTTGGGCATTGATGCAAATAAACTCATCCGTTCAATTTTCACGTCCTGAAAAACAGGTTTGATGTCACATGGATTTTAACGCTTTAGTTTTATTTCACTATATAAATGACTTTCTATATTTTTTAATTGCAAAAAATTATTTTAACAAATTACTATTAAATAATACTAATTCTTAGTAATAAAACCAGTCAGTAAAATTGATTTTCCATCTCTGTTAATGTAATCGTATAATCCATAAATGAAATGAAATATTTTCAATTATCATAGGATTTTACTGAAATGTATCTCGTTTTCTTTCATGTTTTAGAAGAAGGAATTTTGAATCAGCTTTCGCTTACTTTATTCCTTTGTGACAATACATAGTTTAAATTTTTGCAAAAGTCAGTTATCAGTTAATTAAAGAAACTTAAATTAAATTTTTAATTCATTTGGAGAAGAAATTATTTCAGCATCTTTGAATGCTATAATATTTAAAATTATGAATTATAAAATTTACTTTTTAATAAACTTTAAGAATTAATAAGAAAATTAGAAACTGAGTTTAATTAGTATAGTGAAATAAAGAAAATAAATTATATTTTATAAAAATCTGTTCAAAACAAAATTACAAATACATGAGTGCTGACAACTTTTCTAACAATCATTAACCTAAATTTAATACATTTATCTAGAATCTAAAAAAGTTAATTTCTAGTAAAAACAAAAACAAATAACAAACATTATAAAATCATAATCTGAAATGTATAAAGTTGATTAAAAGGCTTAAACTGACATTTAAATAATCTGCGGAACGTTATGTTAGCTTATATTAGTAATACATTTTATAATCTTTCAAAATTGGGAAACAAAATGTAACTTTATCGAAAAAATTTATAGAATTTTATTTAAATGAGCATTACATACAAGGAAGTATCATTATTTTATACTGATTTATTTTTATCGATACCTGCATTATATTTTTGAATACTATAACTTTGTCGAAAAATAGCTTTAAATACATTTTTGTCAGTCAGGAAACAAAAACAAAAATAATAATAATAATAATAATCCCCTTTTTTCTACAAATTTTTTTAAAGATTTCAAATGGTATCATGTCGTCCAGTTTAATTGTTTTTGTATTACAATCCATGTACTGTTTATTAATAAATTTTTAAAAATGATTAAAATAATAAATTTTAATAATTAATAGGTTTTTCATAAAATTAATAAACATCTAAATCAATCCATCAATTTTATAAGGAGACTTACAATCTATTCAAAAAAATTAATTTCATTTGGAAAAAAATTCCTACTAATGTTTAACTTCAGGATAATTTTTTTTCATTTTATTCATAATATCATAATTATAATAATTTCTATTCATAGTTTATTAAATGTTTTTAATAATAATTTTCACTGATTATTAATAATTAAAAATGTATAAAATCATTAAAAAATATCAATAATAAATGATTTTATATTCGTAAAAAAATCTTTTAAAATTTAACGACTAGAAAAAAAAATTGAAATGATTCAATCTTATTCATAACATCACGATCATAAAAAAGAAATATATATATATAAAGAAATCTTTTTTTAAATGTATTCATCTTTTAAAGAAAAAAAATATTCTAAAACATTTTAGCTTTATCCCATTCATTAAATTTTCTGATGAAAGAGCAAGCATACTTTAATGTTTTTTTTTCATACATTGCTTTGAAAATTAATACAACAGAATAAAAAGCGCAATGTAAATTTAAATTCACATACACACTTCAAACAATCCATTGAATATATCATCACATACAAACCAAACTAATAACCTTCTCTCCTTCTACAAACCTACTATTCTATTGAACTTTATTCTGCCAAAATAGATTTAATCTTAAGTAAAAACCATCGATACTCTTTGTTGTCTGAGTAAACATCGCTCAATTACAGTCACCGTTTGAGACGTTTGTTTACATTGTCTATATTGATACGCAGTTGAACAAAGAAAAAAAATGGTCCCTTCTCAATGACCGATTATTCCAAAGCAAATAATAAAATTCGAATTGGCTTTTTCCTTTTCAGTTCACAAAAGACATTTGACAAATTGCTGCCGTACGCTATTTTCAGACAGCTACAGTTTATTTGTTGTAGATAACTCTTGAATCTTTGATAGCCTTTTTCAAAGCTGCAATTTAAATATTTATAGAATTTGTTAGCAAACGCTTTCTTGTTTGACAGGCAAATACGATGAATGTTCCAAATGGTGTTTTATTCAATAAGTATCATGCAGATAATTAGGTACTGAATAATAAAAAGGTTGTCAAGTGTTAAAAAGACTTCAGAAAAGGTGCGAAAATAGTTTTAAATTGACTTTTCACATTTGGAAGTGATGAGCTGTTCAAACATTAAGGAATCGAAAGTATTTTTTTTCAAAGAATACGGCAAGATATATTTATAGGAATTTTCACAATAATTAAAGGAGATTATCTTTTGTTAAAAGCCAAATAACTTTTTTTATTTGAAAAGTATTTAGTCTGTAAGTTCGTTTAAATGAATAATTTTAACTATTTCCAAAAGAAGTCTAAATTATTTTTATTATTATTAATTCACGGAGAAGAAATTTTTCAATTCAATATTTTAAAAAATATTTTAATTCAATATTCAAATATTAAATAAACATAAGAGTGAAGATATTCACATTATAATTCGTGGGTTTTTACATTGAAAAATCAGGACATCACCCTGTATTGCTAAATATTTAGTTCAATTATATTATCTTTCCGCTAATATGAGTTATATACATGATTTTGCAAGCATTTAAAATTACTGAATGCTCAAAAAGTTTAAAAAATCTGTTTATACTGTATATTATGATTTTTATCGTTTAATTATAAATTAAGTAAATCTTGTGGTAATTTTAAAATATAGAGTTTTACTATAATATTTTTGTTTTCAATGTTTTCTTAAATGCATTTTATTCACTTCTATTAAAATTTCAAAATTAACACATCTAACTGGAATTTTTCATAAATATATAATGCAAATTCTCCGAATTTTATCAGAACGACAATATATTTTACTTCCGCTTTCGCAGTTTGTCGTTCAATAATGGAACGAATTTATCATGATTATCTATATAAATTAATTATCAAATTAGTAAATTTGACAAAGAGACATTTTGAGCGTATTAAACACATAAGCTTTTATAGAGGAAATATTAATAATTTGCCAATTCAACCATTTTATAAGAAAATTTTGCTTATAAATTTTTAGAAAAATATTTCTTACGTAGCTTTAATTAAGTTTAAGAAAACTGTTATTGATTTGAAAGTTATAAACGAAAACATTTAAAATATTTTCTTTTTTGAAAATGTGAAAATATTAAATGGAGTATGATGATTTATTAAACTTGTTAATAAATCATTTTTTAGAAAAGAAATATGTATATATTTTTAATTTGCAATCATCAAGTGAAAAGAAATTTAATATCGTAATTAAATGTTGTTGGTTTACATGTTCAATGAATTGAAATTAAATAAACGATTGTTTGGAAATTTAAATAAAAAATCGAATTTTTCTTCGGTTATGTTGTGCAGCTCATTAGGATATCTGGAAAAAAATCAATTAGTTAGTTCAAGTTATTTATTAATCAGTTGTTCCGAAAGAATGCAAATCTCTATTTAAAAAAAAACCAAATAGCTTTTTTTTTCTCCTTCGAAAAAGCCTAACCATTTTATCGTAGGGCACATTATACTATAAGAAAAACAGTTTCATTTACATTTAGTCTCTGCTTTCATATGCAATATGATTATAATTATATGATATGTAATAGAAAATCTATGTAAATGAATTATTGTATATTTGATTTTTTTTAATACTTAGGAATAGTTATTTTAATCTTTTGAGAAATTTAATAGGTAATATTTATTCGAATAATATATATATGTGCCAAATTTAGCTTATGTCCTACTAAGCAAAAGAAACAAACAAATAAAACGAAAGTTGCTGTTTTTCATGATAATTATCTTGTTCATTTTCAATTACTCTATGGTTACAAGTAAAATATAATAGCAGGAATGTCGCCAATTACCGAGCACAAATTATAAAAAAAAAAAACCTACACGTGGAAGTCATTTATGAATTATAAAAATTTTATAGATTATATAGGTGAGACACAAGGGAAAAATAAACTATGATTATTCAAAAACAAATTTAATCTAGTAGACAATTGGAAGTCTTGATCTATTATTCAAGATCTAGAACAGGGAAATTCTATTCAAATTAACTTACATACATAAGGCACGGCAAGAGAAGAAATAATTTCATTAGAATGAAATGGATAACTGATTCCAGTTGTACATTTTAAAACTTCAATTCAATTTATTTTTATTGAAATATATTTTGTTAATCTCCATTTCAAAATATTTTGAATAATTAAGATTTCATTAAGATCATAATTGCTTAATTGAATATAAATATAAATGAATATATTATCTATCTAATTTAGCATGAAATTTAAAATGTATGCAAAATAAATCTCTAAAATTCTTTTTCAAAATGAATTGCAATCACAAAAAATTAATTTTACTGAAAACCAATCTTTCATTTAATAGAAATCGCTAGCTATTTAAGAAAAAAATCACATTTTCATCATATAAACAAGCAATAATCCTCTTATATATTTGATGACTTTAGGAATTTAATGCGCTACTTTTCCAAAAGCAAAGGCATATTTTTACGAAATGAAAAGAAAAGAAATCCAGAGTAATTTCAAAGATAATAATGATCCTAGATAAATTAGTAATGCAGTTTTTGCCAGAGCTTTAGTAATTAGATAATTGAGTGTTAATTAGCTAATTGGCGTGCAAATTATTCTAGCTTTGGGAATCAGCTCTTTAAAGGGAATCATTATCAAATTTGACATTATTAAATTATGGATAAAATTTTTAAAGATTCTACATCTAAGCAATTATTAAATAATTAGAAAAGTTAATTCGGCGATGCAAACTTTTCTTGTTTTCATTGGTCTTTAATGAAAAGCAATGATAATGAAATGTGACATTATAAATTTATTGCCACAGTTACTTTAAAAAAATGTGCTTCCAAGTACATGTAAAGTGAGTGGAAAAACAATGGAATAAAATTCAATAACAAATTTAATTTAATGAATTGCAAATAATTGTCATTTTTAGTAATTTTTCACGTTTGCGGCATCTTTGAAAATTTTTCGGAATGTAATTTGTCATTTATAGATCTCTCCTTTAAGATAAATGTATCTGGAGGTTTATTATAATATTAAAAGATCTAATCAATATATAGTGCATACGGAGTTTTATAAAATTTTAATTATAAGTATAGTTTATACGCAGAACTTGTTCAGTTTAATAATTTATTTGAGGCTTAGATGTAAATAAGAAATGTTTGACTTTCCCTACTATTTAAATAAAGTTCTAATTTTAATTGAAGAAAAAAATACATGTATAATTGAAAGATAAAATAGGTATACATGTGTGAAAGAAATTTTATGTACAAAATAAGAAATTACACATAATTTTCAACAATAAACAAGACAATTTCTATGTTTTCTGTTACAACGACAGACATTTTCAATTTTTTTGATAAAAAGACTTCGAAATTAAAAATAATAATTTCTTATTGTGTTTTTTCAGATAGATCTAGCATTTTTAGTGAGAAGTTCCTTTTTTATTCTATGGGAATATTTGAATAACTTATATGAGAAAATTATAAACTAAAATTTTATGTCATTTAAATGTATTTAAAAGTATGAATGTAAAATAATGTTAGAAATGGTAAAATAAAGTTTTTATTATTTTATAACTGATAAAAATTATAAATAGAATCCTGATAAATAAAGAGAAAAATTAAAATAAACAACAAAATATCTGCTTTTGAATAGTATAAAAAATCTTCACTTAAGGATGACAAAAAATATTAGCTAATAATTAAATAAAAATTTACAATGAATGCATTTCGGAATTCATTTTCATGCAATTCATCAAGTATCTTTGTTAACATTTTTTATGGGACTCTTTTAAAATATGAATCACTCTTTAAAATATGAATGAAAACCAGCTATATGACATGGGTTCATGCTACTTTCAACGAATTCAAACTAAAGTTAGTATCACTGTAAACAAATAAACCTGTGTTTCTATCCAATTAATAACCGCTCCTACTTCGCAGCATCTGGATAGTGCTTTTGAGAAAATCAAGACAACCTTTCACCAAACTTTCACACCGCTTACATAGAAAAAGGATTTTGATGACAGGACATTATGACAGGCTAACATAACAGGACATTAATATCTTATAAACAGTGGATCTCTACTTACAAAGAATACATGTATCGAATCCATAACCATCTGGTTCTGAAGCTGTCGTCCGGTTACTATATATTTTGATGAAAGATGCTCTTAGAATTAATGTTTAAAGCTGATAATAAATCTATCAATGGCTCTAACTGAATAGTTTCAAAATGAGAAGAAGATTTAATGTATGGCAAAATTTAGCAAAATGGGAATTTATTTTTTTCTTGTAAAAGAATGTTATTTTCAAAAATTATTGAAGAATTAATGGTATATACAGTTTTGAATTATTGCATTAAAATTTAGATCATTTGATACTGAATTCAGCTTCAGTAAACATAATCCAGAATCTATTTCCTGTCTGAAAATTATGAAGCAAACAGTTTCATGTGATTTAAAAAAATTGCGAATTTTTAAGGTTCAATCTAAAAATCAAGTAGAATATCTAAGAATGTATTCTAAAACAATCGCCATTAATCTACATGAAAAACAAAGAATATTTTGCTGGCATGGATTAAAATTTCCCATAGACGATTTAAGCAATTGTAGAGTCCCTGTCCAAAAGAATAATTGCTGTCATCTAGGATGTTGACTAAAATTAATACTCTGTAGTAGAGTTTTTATAATATTTTAGCCATGAATGTCTGTGTTTATGTTTTTTACACACACATTCGAAACGATATAATTTTCGATGTCCGATTGCCGCCAGTTTTATATTTAAGAAACATAGTAGCTTTGTATCAATTTTTTGTCGAAATGCCGAAGTTACTTTTTTCTAAGCGCCGATGAAACATAAAATAAGCCAAAAATAGAAAATAAAATGAATTTATTACCAAAATTTATACGTAGAACTGATTAACTTTCGGCATAATAATCGGGAAGAATCTGGTATTTGTCACAACTTTCTGTCCCGAATGTTACCACCGATGACATATGAATGTTAATGTACCTTTGAAACTATTCATTGATTTGGAATTATTATTTTGGCATGTTGCCAATTTTTTAATTCAAGGAAGACATAAAAATCACTTTACGTGTCTCTAAGTTGCATACTCCATGAAAGGGGCAAATGTTAAGTCCATGAAATTAAACAAAAAATGTGTTTAGCGTGTTGATGAAGTCATTCGAAAGGTACGGAGTATGCAGATAAACCAGGAAATAAACTGACGAAACACCATACCAACTTTGGTAGAGAGAATCTTTAGATATTCCTACTTCATATTCTCTTCTTAAAACTATGAGGAGCTTAGCAGATTACTGAGGAGTTTAAAACTAGTGTTAAGGAGCACAGATAGATCAATGGTGGCAACATTCTTTAAAAGAATATCAGAAACCTTATCCATTGATATAAAAAATTCCCAGATCTTCACGACAATTACGGCTAAAAGTAATTACATTCATACATAAATTTAGCAATCAATAAATTTTGTTCTTAATATTTGTCTTCTTTTTATGTTACAATGGAGTTTGAAAAAAAAAATTGCACTCATGGTTACAAAATTCTGCATTTACTAAAAAATTAACGCTTATTAATCATATATCCACATACTTACAAACATTCTATCATCTAAAAGCCAATTACTAATTTAAAAAAAATTACATTGGAATCTTAATTTAGTCGTTATTAAACAAATAAAAACAATACTTTCTTTCGAAATGAATGAAGAAAGTAATTTGAATATTTAATGTATTGGAATGACTCTCATCCTACTCTGTTTACAACCCGGAGAGAAATCAGTTCGTACTATCAAAATATCCATGATTCATCGTCTCAAGGACTAATTCCTGAATAATACATGAATATGCTGTAAAAGAGTCGTTAACAGTTCAAAAATAAATGAATTATTTATTTTAAGACGCGCATTTCCCAGGACAGAAATTAATGATTTGTTTCGCATACACGCAATCGAGATGTTTGCAGCACATGCATTTTTGCGTTCTTATGAGAGAATGTTACGAGTCTTGCATTTGCATTTTTATGTGACGCTGAAAATATTTTAATGCTGAAAAAGAAACCTGAATTATATTTCATTAAGTTAATTTTTTGGAAAATCAAAAGTTAAATTCAAACCAAGATACAAATATAATTATTTTTTTAAATGCATGTTTTTACATATTATTGATTGTTTATTAGACAAATATCACACTTTCACAAAATATTAAGAATTGTTCAATGAATTTTTGAAATTTCATTATTACAAATTTTGGAAAAGGATTTGATATCGGAAGCGTTTAATTAAAAAATTAAAGTTTTAAACAGTACACTGCGCATATGTCAACATCAGCTAAAAGGTAGTAAAGGGCCTAGACGGTGTGAAAGCAAGACTTTATATTTACACCAAGCAGGTTCAAGGTTCGACACTTGATTCCACGAAAACTTGTAGTGTATATTATCCTGGTCAAGGCTAAAATTCAGAACGAAGATCACCCCGCAAGTGCGGTGCAAAAGTGATGGATAGTGTATGTAAGTTCCGGCGTCGACCACTTCATATAAGTAACAACCTCATAAGTATTGTTTTTCCCACATAATCGAAATGCAATTTTTAGAGCTTTAGACTTCAAAACTTATTATTTTATACAACAATTAAGCATAATTGTGTTAGACTATACAACAATTATACGATTATTCTTGATAAAAAAAGGCATTACAAAAAAAAAGCCTTTTCTTAAATACTTTATTTTTAAAAGAATTATATCTTATATTAAGATAATGTTGACAGAATTTAAAATAAAAAGGTAAGCATATCAAATCAAGTTTCGATAAAAAATGAATTAAGGTATATTTTATCTGTAGGGTTCAAATTCAATTTCAAAAGATCAGAATAAAATATTGGGGATTTCGCCCTGTCAAAAGTAAAATGGAACTAACTTAATGTACAATTGATTTTTGATGCTTTTTGTTTCGCAGACTTTCAAAAATATGATTTTGTGCAAGAAAAATAAATTTATTATGTTAAACTGTTTTCCAAAAATTAAGAAACAAATCCAATAAATTTTATAGATGTACGTATTACGTACAAATTCTAAAGTTTTAAATTGCTATAGATATGTTGGAAAGTGTCTACTCAATTTTTGATTTTTCATTCGTTCATTATAATTTGTTGTTGTTTCTTATGGTACTTGCCACGGACAAGCCTGCTGTTCGAAGGCAGCCAATTTAAGCCTAAGGGGGAGCGCCTCTTTTTTTTTTTATCGTAGAGCCTACTTGGACCAAGAGTACGATTTGACTACTCACGCATCACTCCTTCGCTTGCACAACTCCTTTTTACAGGAGGGCACATTCACACATCTCACAGATAGAACAGGAAGAACAACCATGTCCCAACCAGGACTCGAACCCGGGAAGCCCAGATCACGGGGAAGTCACGCTACCCCTACGCCAGGACGCCGGCGTTATAATTTATTGGATATAATTATCTCCAAAATTATACATACATACATATATATATATATATATATATATATATATATATATATATATATATATATATATATATATATATATATATATATATATATATATATATATATATATATATATATATATATATATATATATATATATATATATATATATATATATATATATTCTTCTTTCCTAACATCTGTTTTTGATCTTGCCACCTCTCAACAGTAGGAATGGGACAAGATCAAAACTAAAAAATAACAAGTTAGGTATAAAGGATTAGTCAAATCGCGATGTCTAAGTCCGTGACAAGCAATTTTGTAAGTAATGTGACTTCATATTAAAAGCTGTATTTCTTACAAAAAATATACGGTTACCTACAAAAAAAATACCAATAGAAAGCGAATGATAATGGAGCAACAGAGAAGATTAAGTATAACTATATTTGGATGAATCTACAACAGATGAAACTATATCCGATTATCATGTGAACATGGACAAATTACCTCGGGAATTCGGTAGCCTGTTGGTAAGGTCTTCAATCATTTTCGACATTCGAATCTCCTGACTATATAATTATACATATAAGGGACATAATATCAGATGTGGGTTCAAGAATTTCTTGCTGATGTGATAGCGAAGATAGAAGGGAGAATTTCCAAGAAGAAGATTCAAAATTAGCATTTCTTTTATCATTTAAAATTAGAACACATTTCCAATTACCTCTGGTACAGAATAAATAAAATTTGTATACAACAATGAAAGTCATAATTTATTTTTTTAATGAAACATTTCTTACGTAGTTTATATTACATAGAAATATAACAATATTTATATGTTGTATAAAAATGTATTGTATTTAGTGTAATATTATTTTTCGTAAATGAAAATATTTTTTTTTAATTTTTAACTAATTTAAAAACAATTTACTAATTTTAAAACATTTTTTTTAAATTTTTGATTAAAGATTAAAAGGAATGTTCTCCTCTCGCCTTTTCCGTGCATTGGTTCAATGAGGCAGATTCTCTGCATATTTAAAGCCATTATATTTCTATTTTTAAACCTAATAAATCGATTGAATGGTTACAAAATCTATTGTGTATATGCAAATATGGTGTCAAAATTCAAAATTTGTATTTCTAAGTTATTACTTCCAGATTTACAAGAAAGTAGGAAGTTCACAGACTTTTCCCATAAAAAATTCAACAGACAACTTCATTTATCATGTACAAATTACGCATACAAAATGTTCTTCCATTTTTGCGTTATTATGCTAGAAGATAGATAGAAACATTTTCAAAAATAGCTTCCCAAAGCAAATATCTTTGAATATAGATATTCAAATTCTGAATGAAATGTGTCAACCATATAATGTTATAGATTAGAAACAATGTACTATTTTCGCTTTGCTAATGTTTATGCTAGCAGAGACGTGTTCTTATGGAAACAAATATTTTGATATGCTTAGTTAATACGCTTCTGGTCATTCATAGGATGCAGATTACAACTCAGAATTTTGCTTTATGAGACTTAGTAGAAGCCTGTCCTGTAATAAACCGAAAGAAATACAATGTAAGAAGAAAGCAAAAAATTCCACGTTTCATTTTCTTATCGAAACAAATCTTATAATATACTTAGTTAATACCTTTATAGGTCTTCGTATGGTTCAGATTACACCTGAGAAACTTTATTGAGGAGACCTTGAAGCCTTTTCTGTAATAAACCAAAGGAGCTTCTTTCCTCTCTTGTTTAATGATATCACGTAACTCGTCAACATTTTCTAAGAATCTGATGGCCATTCTACGCACAATACCACCGAAACATTCTCAATCGGATTTATGCTGAAACTCACGGAAGAATACAGGATAAAATCCCTGCTTCTCATTACTTTGAAGGGAGTTTTATGGCCGTGTTGCGAAAACAGGGTGTATAACATTCTTAGAAAACTTTTCGTGTCATTATACTATTTCTTAAAGCTCCAAACTAAAATGAGCTTGAAGATCTTTACAAATCTGTACAAATCTTTGTATTGAACAGAATTATTCGATTTCTTTCGAACCAATCTTGTTGACATTTTTTGATCCGATTTATCAGCTGTTTTCTATGTTGTGACGTATTTTTGTTATTCGTGGGCACATAGATTTCGTGTTTCATTGAAAAATTTTAAATTAAAAATCTATTTTCCAAATTTTAAATGTAGTGAACAGAGAATCTGCGTGATATTAATGTCTCAAACATTATCTTATGGAATTATAACTTTTATTAATTATTACTGACAGACTAGTTACATTGAATAATAATTATTTATTATTATTGCCAAAATTATGCTAGAAAACGATTATCTATTATCTCATTATGAAAAAAACTATTTATTAGGAGATAGAAAAAAAATTACGAGATTATATTAGATTAAGCCTTTGAAGTTTGAATTAGAATATTTTCTAAAATGTCTTTAATTGTAATGCGACTAGAACAACGTGCACAAAAAATAACTTTCTACGGGTCAATAATTTTTAAATAAAAGTTGATATCTCATCGAATGAAATTCATAAAAAAATGACAAACTAAACAATGAAAAGCAATACAAAATAAAGAAATTTACGATATTATCAAATTTAACCAATGAAAAGCAATACAAAATAAAGAAATTTACGATATTATCAAATTTAAACAATGAAAAGCAATACAAAATAAAGCAATTTACGATATTAGCAAAACTAAAATATTTTGAAAGATTTTTATCAACACTTTTGCATATATTTTTAATCATTGGAAAACTTTTATCATATAATTTCAAACAAAAAATCATATTTTCTAATATGTAAAATTAAATTTGAATTTTTGAATTAATAATTACTATAAGGTATATTATAGATAATTAACGAATTGTTAATCAAAATTGTAAAAGAAGTTGGATTCAATTAAAAGATTTTGTATTGTATACAAGATTGATTCAAGTTTCATTCGATTTCATTGGATTCGATTCAAGTTGGATTCAATTAAAAGATTTTGTATTGTATGCAAGATTGACTCAAGTTTCATTCGATTTCATTTCTGAAGAACTGAATGCTATGAGCATAAACTACAATAAAGTAAGTAGTTAATCAAAATTCATTTTTTATATATTTTCAATAAAATCTATAAATTTCATAGCACAGATTACTATTATTTCCGTATACGTATAAATTTTAATTCAATTGTCCAAAAATGTTTGAAATTCAAATGATTAGAATATATTATGATTTTATTCAGACGAATTATATTCATTAGGAAAAAAATGTGTGATGAATTAGTAAATAAAAATAAATTTTTTTCTGAAACTCCATAATAAACACAAGCAAAATATGTTTACTGAATATTTTTTTATTGAAAACAAACCCTTTCTACTTATTTAGATATTCGTTAATTAAAAATATTTGTCAAAATCTTTGATAAGAAATAAATATTTTGAAGCTGTTAATTAGCGAATTTTTGCTGCATATTTTTACATTATTGTAAAATATGTAGCAAAACGATTAATTGATGAAACCTTTACCAATAGTTTAGATCTGGCACGACTTTTGCGTTCAGCAACATGGGATTTACAGAGAAGAAAAGCAAGTTTTGCTATTCTTTCCATGGAGCCTTCATGGACTACGATGGCTTAGCGCCTGATTGTTCGGTGTCCGTCGGGATTGGAAAAGTAATTGAAAACACGCATCCCTTTCTCAGACAAAATGGATTCGCTAAATACCTCCTTGCTGAAGAAGTTGAAGTGGATTTTTTATTTCGTTCAGTACTAAAATCCAGTAAATACTTCGGAGACGAAGCATTTCTAACTACATCTCTAGACTCAAATGAAACTCATTCATAAATAATCCAGGAATGGATATTTAGGAAAAAAAAATGGTTTCTTCATTCTGCCGGTATTATTTTCTTGAAAGTATAATATTCTGTTAAAAAATGGAAGGTTAACGTAGTTTTCAAAATATTTGAAGTAGACAATTATTGATGCCTTCGGAATGCTACTCCAGTTAGCATGGTGCTGTAAATGCTGTGGAAACATTTTCCTTCCACATTTCATTTTTACAAGACTATAAATCTTCAAATTTTAACTCGTACCGGGCAACGGGAGTTAAAATGATTTAGCGTTGTTCATTAGCTCTGCTTATCACGTAATATTTTGTCCTTGAACACAACCATTCCTTCAGTACATTTTTGTTGTTAAGTAAGAAATAATAAGTTTTTGTTGTTTGTATGGAGTCATTGACTCCACTCCATATCTCTGAAGCTGCTTTTAATTTGAATAATTCAAAAAGAATAAAGAAATATTTTTAAATATTGAATCCTTCATTTTTGTATGTTAAATTCTAACAATTCTTAACATTAGTGTAATTCCGTAATATTGTTACGAAATTTCCCTGGTTCGTTTGGATAGTGGAAATTACATGGTGTGAAGAACGCTCAATCAGAAGGCGGCAGTAAAAAAAAACAACGCCCTTCATTTACACGAAGACACACAGGACAGCACAAAAACGACAACTATATATAGCACAGAGAAGACAACTATCTTCAGCCGCGAGACGTGCAAACAGCAGCACACAACAAGACTCTACTGCAGACAGTAGCGCACAGCTTAGTTCAGCACTAGCTTGACTCCGTCTCTGCTCCTTTAATCTCTGGAAGACTCGTTCTTCACCGTCGATTCCGACTACTCTACTGACTACTCCTCTCTGTCGCTTCCGACTACTCTTCTCTCTGTCGCTTTCGACTACCACTCCTCTGGCAGCTGCGGCTGCCTCCTTTTATAGGTCTCAGGAGGCGGAGCTAGAAGCCTCTCAACCAATCAAGAACGTTCGAGACGTATCTCGGTTCCTACTGGACGGATCGGGACAATTCTCGATGTTTCGGGTATAATCTATTTTGGCGCTAAAGTCGCCAAATTCGTCGCCAAGTCGCCAAATGGTCGCCAAGTTTGTCACCAAGCTCTGGAGCCTCCGACGCGACACCCGGACCCCGTCCAACATAGATGACTGTAAAACTGTCTTTCTGATGATGGAACCAACTATGCTGGGAAGCCGCATCACAGATTCGTAACACTATCTAAACTAAGTAAATACTCATTAAATGATTGTTTAGGTGTTTCTTATGACATCTTTCCAACAATTAATATTATAACATTTAACATTTCTAATATTTATATTTTTGATATTTTTGGTAGCTACATGATTTCTAGAATGCATTGTGTTTCCAAAATAAATTCCAATATTGTTTACAAAAGACAAAAATGAAAAAATAACAATGGAGTCACTTTGACAGTATGAGGAAATGCATGTCTACATTGACGGGTTAATTACTATAATATAACTGATATATAAAAAATGACTAGTTTTAAACAAATATTTGTCCTAACTAGGAATTGAAAATTTCGACTAGTAGGAATAAAAGCAAAATAAAAATGGAACAAAGATAACTTCTATTTTTTGCTAGTTGCTATTTCCTTACTTATAATAAAAATAATTGTGTACTGAATATATGTACTAGAATATTTCACAAATATAATATTTCGGACAGGCACATTCACATAAACACAATCATTTTTTATTATAAGTAAAGATAAAGAAGACTACATAACTAGAATACATAATCAGGAATTGAGAAACTAGATATAATCTCTTTAAAATATCAATGGATATTTCTTTTTCTAGTGAAAATAAACTTCAAATATAAACATAAACTATTGAAAGAAAAGATATTTACTAGAGTTGACGGTCGAAAATGCCTTTTGGCTCGTAATCTTTCAATATTTTTCAACGAAACCCTTTGAATAAAAGACCACAAGATCGAAGAATTCAGACCAAAATCTAAGAACAGATATAAGCTTCAACAAAATGCTCCAATATCTTACACTCAAGGTTTTTGAAGAAACACGATATCTCCGAAATAAGTAAGCTGATTTCTTAGCGATGCTGAAATATTCATCTTCTAAAGTATCGATAGTAGAGAATATAAAACTCGGTCGTCTGTAGCATCCTCAACAGATGATTCAAATCTATAGAGGAAGTGTGGGCTTTCAGTAAAAGCTGCTAAGGATGCCAGAGGAGTTATCCTTGTTTTATTTTCTTCTTAAACACAAACTTCTTTATTTATCGAACAAAGATATAGCGGCTGCTAGAATTTCGAGAGAAAAAAAAGGTTTCATCGAACTTGATTTTTCCGCCAGAAAACAGGGAGCAAATAGAAGAACGCAGATGCTATTATTAATATGCTAATATCTGGCATTCTTTAAAAGAAAGAAGCGAAACTCCTGAATAATCAATGCCTTAATATTGTTTTTAATTTTTTCCTTGAGAGTTCAAAGTCTTTTTAATTAATAATTATAGTTTATAAATATTTAAAGGGAGTATTTTTATTTATATTTTTTCTTGGATTCTTCATTAATTGAATTTTTAGTATTTCAGTTTCTTCTAATATTAATACTTTTCTTCAACTAGGGACGGGTGCTGTAAGACCTGATAATAGTTCAGATTTTACTCTGCTACGGATATTTAATTTGGGGAATCTTTAATCTTATAGGTAGCTTTACATTCTTGACATATTTTATGTTGCCACATATGGTTGATCAATATATATAACTTAGGAGAAAAGACATGGATAGTAAAAATAAGAGTGGAAAAATTGCATAACATATTTTTTTGGAATGTCTTCATCAAGAGATGAAGTAAATTCAAATGCCTTCTTATCTTATGTCTTTTAAATTGATTGAAATTACCTTTTCAAGTAAAATAAGATAAATAGTATTCTTACTTACTGCAGGCAAAATTTATACAATAAAATGTTTTAATATTAGGGATAATTGGTACCATAGTTTCACTTTAAAAAGATCCTTTTTTTCATAATAAATTATATTTAAACATATTGTCAACTTTCGAACTTCTAATTAAGGTAAAATTTTATATTCAGGCTTCAAAATGCATCTCATATAAATATTAAGGATTTAGTTAAAATAACACTTACTAGTAAAGTTTTAACTGAACTTATTTGATACTTTGAAGCATTATAAGGATATTTACTTTAAAAAATTTTTAAACTCCTTTGACGTTCAGCTAATTCGCTGGGAATATTAGTTGAGAAGCCTTTTAATCAATCTAAAGAGAATAGGTTGCATGTTTTTATAATGTAATTAAATATGTAACTGCCCGTATAATCTATCTTCTAACATTCAATATATTGCAATTTCAATTTCTTTTCCGCATTAAACATAATAATTCTCCGTCACATTTCTAAAACGGAAGAAAATTATGCGATTAAATATCTGATGGAATAATGAAAATGGTTTGAATTTTAATGAAATACAGATTTGAAAACTAAGCAATATATACATATTTTTTTAAAGATGTCAGAATTTAAAAACTAAATTGCACGTCTATTAAATTGGATTTTATTGTTATTATTGTTTTTTTTTAATTTTGAAAAACTTTTATAAAATATATTTTTGTAGAATAAGATCTTTCGAAGTGATCATGGAAAAACGCCCATAATCAACTTAATTTTTAGTTAAATTAATTTATAATTGAAAATTTAATAAAAGTCATCCGTACCTTATAAAATGTATATACAATAAATTTGGAAGCTCTAACTTAAATGATCTGATCTATTAAATGCCAGAACTTTAACACTAAAATGTAAATTTTCTTACCACCAAAAATAAATAAATTCCAAGATGCTAGACACACTCTTTCAGAATTAAACAAAGGAATAATATTTATAAATATTTCAGTCGCTTAGAGCAGTGGTTCTTAACCTTTTTAAGCCGCGTCCCAAATTTGAGAAATATGTTCATGTCGCGACCCAAAAAAAAGTCAAAATTTTTTCATTGTTTTATTTTAGATCGTATTTTTAAAAAATCTTGAATCCTACGATGATAATTTTTTTTAACTTACAAATTTTTTATTAATTTTTTTAATACTAAAGATAAATAAAAGTACTTTTCGATCCAAGGAAAATTTAATTAATAATCAAGTGTTTTTAATAATTTTTATTGACAAAATTAAAATATATTTATAACTTTTCGAAAATAATTGACATTTTAACTTATTCCTAAAAAAAAAGAAATATCAATACATATGTTAAGTCTTTTAAATTTTAAATGCAAGTCATACAGTTTTAATGAGAACCTTGTGCTTGAATACATTTTGAAAGATCTTCAAACCTCTGTTGAATGCTTGTCAAGGAGCACCTTATATCTATTTCAGGATTTAAATTGTTCCGGTAATTGTTTTTGATTACACACAGAGCTGAAAAACGAGCCTCACACATATATGTTGTTGCAAAGGGCAATAATACTTTTAGGGCTTCTTTAACAATTGTTGGCTTTTCAGTTTTTAATTTTAACCAGAAAGGACATAAAGATTCAGTGTTTTTGTAGAAATGGTATCGAAGTGCTTGGTCACTTTGTATTTCTATTAATTGCTCTTGAAACTGAGTAATATTAATAAATTAATTAGTCTATTACTATAGAAATATGTTAATTAAGTTCCTCTAATAAACATTTTGTTGTTTTAAAAAGAAAAAAAAAACTATAATGTTTTTTTCTTAATAATAAATACCATTAATACAATATTTCTTGCAGAAAAATAAATAATTTTTATTAAAATTATTCTTAAAATATTTCTATAATTTAATACTATTATGTGCTATCAAAATAATGCAAATTTATGTACATTATGGTTCAAATTTAAATATTCATCTTTAGATTATTGCACAGGAAAACAAATGAACATAAGTATAGGAAATTATATTCATATGCACATCAGGAACTTTTATTATTTTGAATATTAAGAATTAGAAGAGGGATGAAAAGTACTTAGATAAAATAAAACCATCGTCGAATAATAATTAATTTTCGTTGTGATACATAGTTATAATAAATTATAAATGTTGTAGGAATGAAATGAATGCTAGAATTAAATTACCCGTTAATACAATTTATCCGAAACATTTATTATATCTTTTAATACACTTCAATATATCTCGCCCTATTGTTATTTCAATTATAATTTTCTTGTTATAGCAATGAATATATAATTTCTTATTTAAATATTAGGAATAATTTTTTCAATTCGCTAATAGGTGGCACCACGTAAAAACAATCAAAATTTAATTATAGTTATGATTGTAGAATAATTGAACATTGGATAAAATAAAACATTGGAATGTCATTGACAAAACACAAATGTACAGTATTTAAAAACTGTAGCATTTCAGGAATAAAAACCTGACCTAAATATTTATTCTTTTTAAACATATAACAATTGAATTAAAAGAAGATAAGATTCCTCATTTTTTTTCAGAAAATCCTTAATTTCTTATATTTTCTTTTGCGCCATCCGTTTCTTTATAACCTAAAATAGTTCCCACCACCATCACCAAATTTTCTTTCTAGTTATATAATGTTTTATCACTTGAACTGAAACCTCTTGTTTTCAACAAATGTTTGCATAAATTTATTTTTAAAACAAGGCATTAAAAAAGCATTTTTTAAAATATTTTAATTAATAAAAATTATAAAAACAAAAATATCTGTTCGATTCATTTACAACATCTTTTTGTCAGTGTCTTAGGTTTTTTCCCCCCTTATTAGAAATTCACAAATACTAGCACTAAATCACTCGGAGTTGTCTGACAGACATAAGAATAGCTGCAGGACTACCGTGATAAAAGATAAATGTCTCTGTCCAAAGTTGTGAAATTCGATAATCTTTGTCAATTTATCAGACGGCGGTGAAAATGCATTCACCGCTCTCTTTGGCAAATGACACTTCTGAAATATATTATTTCAGTTTCTTTGAACGGCTTTCATTTTTCCCACGATTTAGATTATTTTTTTTCTTATGAAAGATGCTATTATTTATTGCTTTGTTTTGACATTAAACATATGTGAAAAAGTTTCCAATGATTTGTGGTAAATGTTGTGTTTTCGTTTAAATTTTTATGCAAGATTAATTAATGTTTTGCAAAAGGTTTTTTTTTTCATAAATGTCATAATAAGAATTAATAATAAATTTCAATAATACCAGACGATTTTTTTAGAATTTAATGAAAATGTTCTTTTAGCATAAAGTATTTAATAATCAATTTCTTTTAAAATCCAAGTAAATAAAAAGAGAGTTTCAGAAAGCAGAAAAAAAATGACCGGTGTTAACGAAAACGATTATAAGTTGAAAATTATATCGAATATATTGGGTTGTAATTTATTCATGAGTAAAATTAGGGTTTCAGTTTATTTTTCAATTTCTTTAAAACTAATTTATACAAACATGATGAGTATCTAATCCATAAAGAATATATATGAAAAAAAATTAAGAAAATGTGTTTATGACTTTAACAATATTCAAACATAAATTTTCATAAAATTCAGTTTTAACTATTTAAATCTCTAGCTCTGTGAAAAAGAATGTCACTGAAGAAAATATAAACATTGAATTTAGGACATATAAATTGAAGAGGTAAATATTAATTCTTCATTTAAAAATAAATTGATTCAGTCTAATGTTCTTTACAGTTAAGGCTTTTTTTTTTTGCAGAACAATTAAAACATTTAGACAATTCGGCTGATTGATTTGATAAATGTTCTTTTACGAAAAAAAAAAAAAATTACGTTGAGCTAAAATGTGGAGAAAAATCTTAGATTTTGCTTTCAACTTTATATGACAAATTCTTTTCCAAATGAATTTTGTCCCGCTTTTGAGATTAAATCATAAGACATTTTAATTCAAATTTAACAAGAAAATAGTTCATTCCATTATATGATAATATAATGATTGATTTTAAAATATACAAAGCAACCTTCAATTTCATAGCCACAATTTATACACAGATGTGTAGAAAATGATTGGTTTCAAATAATATCGAATCTTAAATAAACCATATCATTGCATATCCAACATTGTGTTCTGTTCGCAGCATCATATTTTTCCATAGCTGACCAGTGTAAATCTCCCGGAATATCAAGAACATGACATTGAAAGCTGCCTTTCAGATCAGGCACAGATGCTGACTTTTGACTGTAGATATTGCCCTTCAGATTATTGTTTTGTCTGAAGAGATGATATTCAACGAAAACGGGCATTTGTGTATCTGTGAAATTTTGTCTTAGTTATTTCTTTACACACCGTTCAATGTGAGGATGTGGCAAACCTCCATGAAAATGATGTCCTGAAGGTAGCTATGCTGTTGAGGATTACAAAATTCCTCAGCGTATCACGGTATCATTGATCTATTACTGAACAGATTTGAACTCCATTTGCAGTTATCTTTTTAAAAATTTCTACCGGATACCGTCACTTTTTCAGGATACAAAAGTTGTTCCTGGATAATTCGAGGGTCTTCTGCTACCCAAATTCGATTGAGACAAAGCTTTGTTTGTCCAATGATGTTTGTTTGTCCAACCACCATTCTAATAATGAAATAAGGTACAAAAGTTTTACGAACATCTGAATTTTACACCTTCAATAGATGCACAGATTTGATTTTGTAGGGATAAAAATGCAAAATCCACCGTAAGAGTTTCCGTATAGTGGAATATGGCATATCTACAATAATATGTGGCTGACTGCTGGCTTCAGCGAGCGACTGCGGTAGCTACATTTTTTCCACTCTAAGATGGAATTTGCTTTCGTCCGTTACCTGGAAGAATGTGAAGTTAACCAGTTGTTTCGAATTTATCATCTTGCTAGCGCACATGGTAGCCGTCTCCGTATCCGCTTCATATCACGGAATTCATTTACAGATGCAAAAGAGTTCTGCTGGTACTAGTAGAAGAATTTTACTAGTAGCTCTTTTCATGCAACGTATTCATAATGCGCGAAGAAATAATTAACCCTAGAATGCTACTCATTCGTCTCTTGGACGAAGTCACTTAGAAATGTCTTTCTCTGGGCGCCCCTAAAACAGGAAATGGGATGTACCCCTCAGTACCTTTATGTGACCTTGACTGCTACACGTGCACACATTCCTTGTTATCAAAACTTTTCAGCAAGTACCACATTTGCAGCAATGTTCGTGTAGCAAACGAATGGTTAGCAGGCAAGTTAGCTTTTTAGATAAGGACTTAGTTTTATTTCTTTGCTACTGTTAAGATGTTAAAGCGTTTTACGATGGACAATTGGTTTACATCGATACCTTTCGCAGATAATCTTTTAAAGAGCCCAATTAATTTATCAATTGTGAGAACTGTAAGAAAAAATAAAAAGGAAATTCTTCCAGAACTTTTACAGTTGCGTTCTAGAAATGTCGGAACAGGAATGTATTGTTTTGACCAAGCCAAAACTCTACTGCCCTACAAAACAAAGCCAAATATGTGTGTTATCCTGCTTTCTACATTCCATGAAAAACCATATGTAAATAAAGAAAGTAAAAAATCTGAAATAATAGAATTCGATAATTCCACAAAAGGAGCTGTTGACACATTGGACCAGATGTGTAGCAACATGTCATGCAGCAGGAAGACACGTCGATGGCCTCTTTGTGTATTTTACGATATTATTAATATCAGTTTAGTAAATTCACATGTTTTATATGGCCACAACATGACTAGAAAATTGGAAAAAGTGATGTCCAGAAAAAAGTTTGCAGTAAAGTTAAGTGAAGATCTTCTTGCTCCATGGATGAAGAAGCGCTTAGATGCCCCTGCTTTACCTCGTTCTACAAGAACAATTATTAGCGAACTTTTAAAAATAGACATGGTCTGTGAAACTCCGAAAACAAATGAAAGTAACAAAAGAAAAATTTGTGCATTTTGCCCTTACAAGCTGCGAAGAATGGCCCGCTTTTTCTTGTCAAAGTTGTACAAGAGCAATGTGCGGAGATCACCGTGCTAATGTTTGTAAAGATTGTTCTGAAAATGAATAAATGATATTTTTTGAATAAATGAAGTTTAAAAAGCCTAGAAACAGCTACAGGTAGTGTATTTTTGTTTTATTTTGACTTTAACTTAGGTTTTAAAAGCACCTATGCATACTTCGTCTGCCAGACGAATCGTTACCCTTCCCGTGAGTATACTAAAGGGTAGCATTCTAGGGTTAATGATCGTGCAGAGTCCACCTTTTTTCCTCCAAAGAATAATGTTAATAAGCATGTATGTTTAAGTAAATGATGTTTTGTATTTTCAGTATATGCAAATAAATACCATTTATATTACGGCGACATCTATTGGTGAATTTTTGTATTAAAACTTTTTATTTAGTAAAAGTTAAGCATATCATATGTAGTTCAAATTGTATCTTATTTGAAGCTATAAAATGCAATCGATATCCCTCGGAAATGGGAAATTTATACGTTGTAAAGCCTATTAAAATTTTATATTGCATCAAAAATCGTTATTTTACTTCAATTAATGGTTTTTTTACTCATATATATTTACAATTATTATTTTGTATTATATTTCTTATTTTTCTTCTTGAAACTGACAATTATAAAAAAAAGTATAGAAATGCACAAAAACGTTTACATAATAGAAACTGTAATTCCGAAACATTAACTGGCTTTAAAAAAATAAAGAAAATAATAAAAAATGAAATCTGCTATCTCAGATTTCAAGTTATCATGTGAGAACATTATTATTTTTAAGTCATTATTTATCTTAATTAATTTAAGTCATTAACCAGTTTAAAGCGGTTTACGAGTGCTCCAAACAGAGCTCCAAAACTTTTTTGCCAGTCAAGAAAAAAAATTCCAAATGAAAATTGCATTTATGCTTTATTCAATGCCTATGCGATTTCGAGCTTCAAAACCCCGTCACAACATCATATTCTCACAAAAATGAATGTCATGTTTGGAAGCTTAATAACAAGCTTTTAAATCGCGATGCAATTTCCAAATGATAAATTATTTATCAATAAATTTTTAAGTATATTAATTTATATAGAATTTTTATGAAAACAATATTTTTGTAAACACAAAACTACTATTTTCTAATTTTTGCGATCATAAAATAGTTTCATAATGCATTAATCTTAGAACTGGAATCAAATCCTTCAATTTTTCCCACTTAAGAATGAATAAAGTGATATTTCCCCATTGGGGGAAAGAGAAATATTTTTTATCAAAACTGTTTAACTCATTATTTTAAAAACGCATTTGCTGTCAAAAAAGCATACGTAATAATAAATCAATACTGGTAAAAGCAGGTGAACCTTTTTAAAACGCATCTGCTTTCAAAGAAGCATATATAATAATAACGCAATACTGGTAAAAGCAAGTAAAAAAAATATATGCAATTAAAAGATGATGATGAAAATTGCCATTTATGATTTATTCATTGCCTACGCGATTTCGAGCTTCAAAACCTCCTAACCAAAACAACATCATGTTCTCACGTGATAATAATAAATATAAAGCTAAAATAACAGTTCGATGATTTTCTTGACAGATTAAATATTTTTTTAAACACTTTTATATACAAATGCAAATATAGTTCTTAACTTTCACCATATTAAACCAAATCTGCTAAAATGTAATTTAGCCGTTGTTTGAAATAATTTATTATCATTACAAATGTAAACATATTAGAAAAATCGAATTATCTAGTCAATACTATTATTACTTAGAAATGTGAAGCATCAGCTAAAAACTTAATTTATTTGAAGTCCCTAAATAAATTTGCCTTTCATCACATATCATGAACAAAATAATTCAAAAACTTCAAATTACACAACAAATATAATTACAAAATATATAAACCAGTTATTGAAACAAGAGAACATAGACTTAAAGTAAAACATAACTAGAATTTCACATTTTATACTAATTTATGCCTTTTGATTAAAATAAATGGCATTTCATCGAAAGTGGCGTTTCCTGTACTACACGTTGCTAAGCCAATAAATAATATGCTATGCGACATACTCAGATCTCATAACCCTTCTCATATGTGCAACACAGTACAATAAGATATTATCTTCATTCCGACATATGTAGGAGGGATTACATTTGCCCAGTAATACGAATTCCGAACATGCATTCCAAGGGTATAAACAAATTGGTCAGCCTGGCATCTGGTACCGATCAATCGCATTCTGTAGTCTCCAGGCAAATAATACGATTGGAAATATTCACATTTCATCATCCCCTCTCCCTCTCTTTGTATCGTAGGGTTTAATTTCATAATCACGCCTATACTTAGCAGCAATATATCATTTGATTTCGGAAGTACCCTAATATTATAGAATTCACTAATATGGAATGAAATGGATTATAGTAGATAATTCTGGTCTGACTCATGATACATAACTTCAAATTTTGATTATCTGATGTTATATTCCGTAATTTTGCTAACTGGAAACTGAAAATAAGGAAGAAATGTATCAGAAAAGTAAAAACTGTCAGTAAAAATTTAAATTAATAACTCGGGAAAAGTTGAGCGATGCATCACGAAGTGGTATTTTAAGATAGGGGATTAAAAAGGAGTGGCAAAGTCGTACTCTTGGCCCTAGTTGGCGCTGCTATAAAAAATAAGAGACGTCCCCCTCAGGCTTAAATCGCTGTCTTCGTAACAGCGGGCTTGTCAGTGGCAAGTGCTATAAGAAACAAACAATATGCTTTCTTCAAATTTCATTTAATAATATCTCGACAAATTATGCGATTTCTGAACTACAGGAAAGTAATCTGTCTGTTTAGAAAGAATTAAAAAAATAATAATAATGTTTCACAATGAGAAAAAAACTGAAAATATTCATTTCATTCATCAGCTCAACTCCAGTATTTAAAGATTGGATATAAATACACATTATTTTTCAGTTAAGAAACTAGAATACATTTCTTAAGTTATTTGTGCAAGATTTATAAGTTAAAGATTTGGACAAATTTTTTGATAAACTTGAATGTTTATGTTTTATATCTCTTCCTGCAGAAAACAAAATCTTATTTATTACATTTAAAAAAAATCCTTAGTTTTTTGACGTATATTTTGTCTTATAAGTTTTATTTCATTTTATTTTATGCAAAATATTCAGCATATAAGCATTTCTTATTTCCTTCAAAATGTCCCTTTCGCACGAAGACACATTAGTTTACAAAATAAATCTGTTTATAAAATTATGGAAAGAAAAATAAAATTCGTAAGTATAATAGTCTATTATATGATTTGGACTAAATAAAGTCAAATAAAAGAAAATTGTAATAAAGTTATTTTGAGCAAAGTATTTAGCGAATTAATTATATGTATTTGAATATTGGTTTGAATCTTAAATACTGATTGATAAATGCACATTGATTATTTCATATTATAGTTAAAATTAATTACATCTGTGTTTTTTTTCAGTTTTATAGAGATGGACAAAAAAAAAAAAAAACTAATCAAAATTATTATATTTTGACCCTTAATATTTTATAAAGAAAGTTATTGCAAAATGTGAAAGCATTTGCATCAGTAATATATCTTTCTATTTTGTGTATGTACTTTTATATGGGTATAACTTTAATAACCGAACAACAAAAACAAAAATTAGACTTAATTTTCAAGAGAAGTAAGAGTCAATTTAGCCAATGAAATTTTCATTCAAATTTATTGATTCAAAGTATAAGCATGTTTCATCACAATTAAATTTTGCCGAAGTTTACATAAGCTTTTGTAATTTTTAAATTTTATAAAAATACTCTAAATTATAAAATTTATGCTCTTTATTTGCAAAAATACAGAAATGGCTTTAATTGTCTTTCATAATTGATAAAAAAATGAAAATTACCTATTTACAATATCACACTATTATCAAGAAAAATCCATTTTATTGTAATAAATCAGTTGTAGGTGGTAACCCAAACTGTCAGATTATATAAGAGAATTTTTTGAAATAATTTCGATAATTTTAATAAATCAAGAAATTATATTATTTTTAAAGTTGTATCATTAAAAATATAAATATCATTATACATATATAAAGGGCATTAAATGAAAATTACTTTTCAAAATATATGCATCCATTTAATGACTCAGTCTACCCTAATTCAAGAAGGAGCGAAAAAATAAGGTGAAATTAAATCTCTCTTTTTTTTTCTCTCTCTCTAGAAAACTAACAGTTGTTTCTTCATCCTCTAACATCGTCAAATGTAATGGGTAATGAAAAAACAGTGATTCAAATCGATTTCTCTGCGCAATTTTAAGTTACTAGAATGTTACTGTTTTTACGATCCAGCCGCGACCTCATTTAAGCAAGAGCATAAACTTGGAAATCTTAATTGACTATTTCTCGCTCTGAAACAAATCGAAACATTCCTCAAATTTCTCTTTACCCTATTTCAACGAAAAACTCTCTTTTTTTTCAAATTACAGATCATTTTACAAATACATTTTCCTTATCACAAGGAAGTTTTACATTTAGAAAAAAAAATATTTCTAAAGAAATAGTTAAAGCAGAGAAAATTCGTTTTTGATGGAAATCGCTAAAATTTATTTCTGTTCTGCGATTTAAGACTTTGAAATGAATCGAAATAACTGTTCCAAGTTAATTTAGAATGAGAATGTAGTTGTACAAATGAAACAGAGCCATGAACATCTTAAATAGGTAATATAAGTCTCGTAAATACTGTTCTTAATGTTTAAAATGTCACTTTGTTTTGAGCTAACTGAGTCATTCAGACTTACATTTCGAGAATAAAACTTATGTTATCTTGGAAACCACATTAATAAAGAAACTCTGGGATGAAGTTTCCCGACGTGTGTTTCGTGAATTTCTCTTTTAATCTTATCTTTTTCACTCCTGTTAAAATATTAAAACTTCTTTCGAAAGCAATCGTGCCTTGACTAAAAAAGAATTGTCTTAAGTAAGGTGGTTAGAGCTTGTACTAAAAATTCCCGGAAAGATTATTTTTTAATGTATTTGAGATTTTTTGATAATAGATATTTTATAATATTATTTATTATTTCTTTATATTTTATTATAGTCTTGATTATAAATATTTTTTAAAAGTTTTATTTATTCATAATATACATAAAAAATATTCAACAACAACAATTTTAGTACCAGTAATATTTTTCAAAACTTTTCATCTGTGAAAGTTTGTTCCGAATATAGTGATGATGATGATGACGTGTCCGCGTTACCACGGAAAGGAGGTGCAGTAGCTTCAGAGGGTAAAGACCCCTGAGCATCCAAGGGCAGAAATCTGACTTCTAGCTCATATGAAGACGAAACTCACACATTCTCTTGCACAACCCCTTTTTACAAGGGGATACATCCACACACCTCACAGATAGAACACAGATGAAGAACAGCCATGCCCGCAACGGGATTCGAACCCTGGACGTCTAGATCTCGGGGAAGATGCGCGACCCCTATGCCAGGATGCCAGCTATTCCGAATATAGTACAGATTATACGAAGATTTGTGCAAAATAACAACAATAAGAGTAAAAATATTTAAAACAAAAAAATCTAATTATTTAAATAAAATCTATATCAACATAAATCTCGCATATTGTAACATGCTACAAATTGTTTCGAGATTTTGTTGCAATTTGCAGAGCGTGTAGCTTGTACAATTAATTTGTTTTAATTTATATTGCTATTGTAATTGCTATTTGTAAAATAAATTGGCACTGGACATGAATGACAAACTGAATGCATATTCAAAATTAAAAACAAACAAACAAAAACACTGCTAAATAGATCAATTAAATTCCCTTAAAACAAAATTTACAAGATATCCCCTTCGATGAGTTTAGTTATATCAACGTCCCATTTTTAAGCAACACTAGGGCTGTTTGGGGATGGACCTCGTAATTTTGAACAGCGCTCAGACGGCGAGGACGACACCTGAGCCTTCATTTGATGATGCAGAAAATCGTTTATTTTTGATGGAAATTGTTCAAAGTTGTTAAGATTTATGTCTTTATTTATATGATGCGAACCAAACAATTGTTGGAACTAATCTAAGAGGAAACACTTAGAACAAATAAAACATGAAATCTAAAATGGGCGATATTAAATTCTTAAATACTATTCTTAATGTTTAAAACTTCACTTTGTGTTGCACAAATGAAGCAATTTAGGAAGACATTCTGAAACTAAAAATTACATTATGCAAAAATAAAATGCTTAGAAAGTAGAATTTCTAGATGAATGCTTATGTTTAATATCTTCTGTTAAAATATTAAATTTTATTGCATAAAAATAATTTTATGTGGAAAAATAATTTATTTAACATTTTTACTTTCTCGTATAAGAATACACATGAACTATTGTAATCATGAAAAAGTTCAAACTCGAGATTTTGAGGAATATCCGAGTTTTAAACTTCACTGCGTTCGAAAAACACATTTTCAGCATTATGCCTGTCTGTTTAATTTTGAACACGATACCACAAAAAGAATTCTTTGAGCCAGACTAATGAAGTTATTAAGTTGATTTACGACTATTTCTGTAGATTATCTAAAACTTTGAACAACATCCAATCATATAAAGTCTGCTATGGGAGTACAAGTGAACTCAAAAACTACAAACGCTAGAAAAAATTCAGACATATTTAACATCTAAAATATAAATCCTTATCATATTTTGATCGTCTGTCGGTGTATACTTTTGATTGTATTTAAATACAATAATTCACAACGCAGTGACTTAAAAATTAAATTTGATATATTATCTTTTGACTACAACTACTGCTTGTAGAAGTTCAAAATGCATTTTATCACGTCACATTCAGTAAAAATGCTCGAATATCTATATAGATAGCTGTATCTATCTATATAGATATAGATAGCTCGAAGATCTATATAAATGCTGGAAGATCTATATAGATAGCAAGATATTCATAGCTTTACACTACATCCATAATTTTATGCGGGAAAGAAAGATAAATAATTTAATGAAATAGGTTAGGGAGAACTACGACTAACTTGTTAATAAAAGTAAATGTTTAAAAATTTTAAATGCTTTTATAAGTATAGAGATATCTGATTTAAAATGCATAATTACAATTATTTTTTATTTCAATAATAAATTCTTAAATAAAAATAATTAAAATGAATTATAATTAGAAAATATTTATAGTTAAATTAAGAAAATAATTCTTAAATAATTTTAAATGAATATATCATAATTATTTGAATTTCTTCTATAATTATGCCATTTTGAACAAACTGTTATTATCGGCTGAAAGCATGAATAAAATAAAACCAAACCGTTTCTTAATGAATCAAATGAGTGGAATTCGGCAAAAGTATCTATTATTAAACATACAAATTGACATTTCCCGTGGTACATTTAAATACAGATAGACACCCCTTTGAAAACAAAAAAATAATTGATACTAAATAAAAATCTTCCACAAAATAAAAATAAACTTGGCTCCAGGATATTTGACGCCTTGTAAAATTATTTTGCCTCCCAATTTACATTGTTAGCATATTGATAAATATGCTACTCCTTAATAAGGAGTAAAGAATAAAGTGCACCAGTTATTTTTTTTTTATATATATAATGTACGTTTAAAATGCAATAGAATATGGAAAAAATGATGACTGCTGTTTTATGTCACACTGTTACAGAAAAGATAATATATCTATCTCACACTCATTTCCAATGGTTTCGGTTAGCTTTCTATTCATTTTTCTATTCCAGTTATCAGCCATATAAAGAGCACGGACTTTCAAATTTATGATTAAGAACTGGCGCCACGGTTCGCTCGGCACTCTGTGCTATGACGCAAACAACACATTCTTGGAGCCAATTTTGAAAAACATAATAGAATTGCTTTTGCCAAGAAACTCTTGGAATAACAGGATGAGAATTACGCCTTTCAATCTAGTGATAAGAAAAGTGAAGTTTTTCAGTATTTTCGTAATAAGGCAAATTAATTTCACCAGTGGAAAATATTTATGATTTTTTAAATAAAATACTAAAATTGCATTTTATTTTTTATATTTTAATAATATTTAATCGTAACATGTTCTTTTCTGTTTTACATTAATTTTAAAAGCAATAATTATGCAAGTAATATTAGGAACAAAATATATCTATATAGTTATTCTTAAAATCTCATTATTTAGAATCTCTTTCGATCCGCTTTTGGTATCTGTGTAAATGTAAACAAAGCTGGAAGTGTTTATGAATGCGCAAATTCTTTTCTATTGTAATTATATTATTTTTTTCTACAATTCAGCAATTTTTTTTTAAATGTTGTATTTGGAGATGCATTAGTTTTTCTGTTAGGAGCTTATCATTAGTTTCAATTTTACTTTAGTTATTCCATTTTCCGTTTAATTTTAATTTGAATGCTTTTGAAAATTGTGTGGCATGGGGACAGAAACATTCATATTTAAATTAAAAAATTTTTAATGGATTATAGCAAAGGTAAATGAGTTGTGGTCTGTTTTTTTCTGTTTTTCAGCTTTGTTTTTATTTCTGTTTTACATTGCATTTCCAAGAACATGCGGATTTCAGGGTTTTTGGAATCAAATTTTATCATTTTTGAGATCAATTAATTTTTTTATTTAATAATTTTTCCATATTTTTTTTAATATCATGTATTTTGTATTTGTTTCTTAAATAAGCAAAGCGGAAAAGTTTTTATGAATGGACATAAAATTCTTCCGTTTTTTTTCTATTCAGATTTTTTTTTTTTAAATTTTGCATTGGGTGATGCTTTTTTTTTTCTGTTAAAAGCTCATTATATTATTTTATTTTATTTTAGGGATTCAATTTTCAGTGATTCATTTTTTTTTAATCCGAATGTTCTTGAAAATAATGTAGTTATAATGGGACCGAAAACTTGACATTTAAACTTACATTTTTTTTTAATTTTTATTTTATTTATTTATTTATTTTTATAATTGATTGTTGCAAAGGTTAATGAGCTGAGATCTGCTTATATGATTTTCAGTATTATTTTGAGTGTTCATAGCCAATATGAATAGAAAAAAATCCCACTGCAAGAAAATAAAACTTTTATTGTTATTACGTATTTATACCTACAATATATTAGGAAAAAATGTGTATTTTTTTTAAATTTAATCTTTTTTTCCCTTTCTTTTGCTCATGTGTTTTACTACAGAATTTCTACTACAGAAATCATTAGATAATTTTTGACAAGTCATTCTGTAAGAAATTTTCTACTACAGCCTTTGTTAGCTACTCTATGACATTCATACTTACTGTGTGACAATCGTTAGCTAATATGTGAAATCAATATTGTTAACAAGTTAACATCTGTCTAGACGGTCATATCTTCTAGCTAGGAAATAAATTTTATTATTCAATATGCCATTCACTTCTTCCGAAACAAGTATTTACTTTAGATCTAAACTGCCTCATCTTTACCAAAAGATCATTTTCGTTCCGATACTTAGTAAATATTTATGCTATATTCCTGAGAAAGGGGAACTTACATTTCCTGAACGCAATGCAATTACTTTCCAAGTCGTTTCCATATGGGTTTCCGAGAACTATTCAAGACCAGTCCGTTTTCTTAGTTGGCATGTAATTTATTTATCTACCGAAAGCTTCTCCGAATTCCTGTTAAAGTCCCTCAGGCTCGGGACTAATTGAAACAACTCACTAGTGATTCTGAATTGCCTTAAGAAAAGATAGTTACATTAGCTGAAGCGTCGTTCGCTATGATTGGCAACAATTACCATTGATATACAAAGGTATGTGTTGTTAACAGAAAGCTGAGAAGTATACTATTAAGTGAAGGATTTCAGTACCCTAGCAATAATTCATTTACGTAGAAATTGAAATGAATTCACGACAAAGATTGTTTGAAATAATAGTTTTTCTTCTTTTTTTATTTTACAAAATACAATTTAAGTTACAATATTTTACGCGAATGCATTTTGCTTCGATTCAAGACACTGCAGAATTTACTTATTATCGCGATCTGGCTTTTTCTTTTCTATTTATAATCCTAAGCGAAGTTCTTATTCTATAGCGGTCAACGGATCAAATCCCAATTGAACTCATTCAAAAATAAATCGTTTGAAATGTTATATTATTCCTTAAAAGTAATCTTGCATCATTTTCATGGTTTTTCATACTTTATAAATATTTTTATTTTTGTATAAAATATGAAAAAAATTATATTCCCAAGAATATTTTATTAATATTCACAAAAATATTATTTTTCAAATATACATTAAATATATGAAATTTAAAAACAAAATCCATTTAGAGGCTATAGTAATACTTTAAAATTATAAAGATGAGAAAAATAGCAAATTTAATGCGTATGTTTCTAGAAATTCAAGAAGTTTTCATTATAAATCATGTGCAAATAGTGTTTCTACTGCGTTAAATTGCTTCCTGTAATTATTTAGAGATAGAAATTCTCCTGTAATCAATTCCCTTTTTATAATTCTTAAAATTATTAGTGTAAATATTTAGTTCACAAAATTCTAGTTTTCCTATTTTTCAACTATTTTTTATACGAATTAAACATATCTATAGTATTCTATATATTTACTTTTTATTATCGTCTTTAATATTTCATAACCTATGCAGTAATTTTAAGAAAATCTCAATAAAGCATTCCATACAAACAAGATGTACTAACAAAGTATCATATTTCTTTGTGTGTGAATAGAATAATAATTTCCCCACCTGTTCTTGATAAAATTGTACAATTTATTTCTAACGAATACAAAACAATTAAAAAACAATCAAGTGATATTTACACGTCGAATAAAATCATCCAGTTAAGTGTAAATATCATAAGATGAATTGTGGTTGGAGTTAGTTTACTTTTCTAAATGAATGTCATCGTTATTAAATTTTTGATATTTGACATAGAAAGGAGATGTAAAAGCATCTTCCTTCTGAAAAGAGCTTTACTTTTAAATAGTCTTTTTACCTTTTTGTATGCCGGCGCCCAGGCATAAGGGTAGAGCGTCTTCCCCGTGATCTGGGTTTCCCGGTATGGGCGTGGTTGTTCTATCTGTGAAATGTGTGAATGTACCCTCCTGTAAAAAGGGGTTGTGCAGGCGAATGAATGATGCTTGAGTAGCAAAGTCGTACTCTTGGCCTTAGTTGGCGCTACTGTAAAAACAAGAGACGCTCCCCCACCGGCTTAAAATCGCTGTCCTCGTAACAGCGAGCTGTCCATGGCAAGTGCCATAAGAAGCAGCAACAACCTTTTTGTATAGGAAGTACATAAAGAGAAAGAAGTGTTACTGTAAAAAAAGTCGAAATTTTAAAGAATCTTCAAATTTCAGATCTTTACGACTCCAAAAAATATATTTACGGAATTATGTTTGTCTGTGTGCATAATATCTTAAAATCGCTTTGAACCAGACTAAAAAAAAGTTGCTATTTTTCATAACACTAAATTTGCCGATTTCTATCAAATTTTTGTCGGTATTCCTTCAAAGAAATCTCTTCTATCCATTTGTTCGAATATAGATTAGCATGATAACTATAAAACAAAGACAACAAGACAGATGAAATTTGATACAAAAAAAATTAAATTGTTGATATATAACAAATTAGAGCCAAATCCGTGTAGAAGTTGATCGTCTATCCGCCTGTACTTCTGACATGTAATTCTGTGATTAGGTTGATGTAGTTCTTTGATAAATTTTGGTTTCAATCAATGATTAGAAATCATTCAAAATGCATGGTACCTTTTTGCTCAGTTTTCTGATACTTTTGTATTAAATTTATCCCAGCGATTAACCCTCACTCAGTCACCAAATATCGCAGATTAATAGACACTTTTGTAACCACTATTCATCAATGGGATGCACTTTATAAAATACAATTATATTTATCAGAGTCCCTGCGATATTGTTTCAAAGCAATCACTCAGTTAGTCTCCATAATTTCTAATAATTTTTTCCTAGTGCCTTAAAACTCCATATTACATATGCCATAAAGCACTGAAAGGCATTTCGTAATATTAAAAATTTGAAAATATTTCTCTTAATTAAAATAATTTATAATTCTTAATTTTATTTGTGTTTTTAATGATTTATGCTCAATAGCGACGTTTATTTGAAACGTTTAATAATAAATAATAAACGACGTTTCATTATGTTTAATTATTATGTCTATTTTATTTATGTTTTAATTTAGTTGTGTTAATTAAAATTATGCTTTATTTAGTAGAAAGTTATGTTTTAAATAAAACATAATTAAAATTATGTTTCATTTAAAACATAATTTTCTACTTTTTAAAAAGTTGGTAAACAGTCCTAACAAATTATTTATAAATGAAATATAAGCAGCATGTAGTTATATCGATTCATTGAAAAAGTCTAACGTTCAGAAAGCATTTTCAATTAAAAAATATTTATCAAATGCAATGAATAATGAAAACTTTCCGAGGAAACCACGAAATTTCATTTGATGATTAATTACTAAATTGTGCTTTTCTCAAATTAAAATTGGCCTCCAAGTTCCATAGCAATTAAATGTTTAAATTTGAAAATCCCATTAGGTTTTTGAAATTTCTTTCTGACTTTTAATTCTTATGTAATAAATCTAAACTTTTTGAAGAACAATAATAAGTCCCAAATTTTTAATTATTGCTTATATAAAGTATATAAGTGAAGAACATTATAAACGTATAAGACAGCCTGGTTGGTTGGGCGTAGGATTCGCATCCCTTGAGTCGCGAGTTCGAACCCTGCCGGCCGAAGGCTTCTCGTGTGTGTGGTTGCTGATGCACTATTAAACTGTCACAAAATCCTCCATGTTGAGAGTAATAGCACTTTTGGTACTGGAAGAGGGGTGATCGTTCTCTGATTCATGTCCAAGAGGTGGTTTATCTCTATGTCTGCACATTCGGTTGCATATAAACTGAATAATTCGAAAAATGACTTTCATAAATGGAATTTTATGCATATATTTTTAGATTCTAAAGTGCAGATGCTTTATAAAGTCTGAAACAAATTCATTTAAATATTGACCATTCGTCGATATGTACTTTCACTTGCAGGTAAATGAATTAACTCAAAACTGCATGGAATTAGATAAATGAAATCATCTAATTTTTTGATTTTACTTTGCTATAAAAAGGATATCAAAGCAAATATTCGATTTTCTTTATAATGAGAAGCACAAAACGCTCATGGGCATGCCTATGAATATAAAAAGGCGACCAAAATACTATGCATTCGGAAAATAAAGTAAAATTCTTCATGAGATGTCCATATCAACGTTTCAGAGAGACTATTTCTCCAGTTTTCAAATCACTTACAGTGATTTTATTTATTTATTTTATTTTCCGAATGCATATTATTTTGGTGGCTTAAAAGCGATTTTACCAAATATGCTGTAAATTATAAAATATATTTAAAAAAATTTAATAAAAGGAAACAATACATTTTTAGCTTAAGTAAAGCTTTTCTTTTGAAAATTTTAGTTTTACAGAGATCTTACTGCACTGAAATGAAATTTAAATACGTGTAAACCAAAAGAAAGCGATACCTATTTTTCTGATTTCTGAAAAATGGTATCCAAAAAGAAAAAAAAAAGAATGGTTTCAAAAAAGTAAAAAACAAAACAAAAAAAAAAACAGAATGATATCAAAAAAGAAAAAAAATGAAGAATAAAATATTATCTTCATAAAAGACAATATCACAATTTTTCTCAGATTACAGAGAAATCTAGTTCTGTATTTAAAAAAAACTCAGGAGAAGCTAAAAAAAAACCATAAATCAATGCGAAGCATTCATTGAACATTTGTTTTTCACTTCGCCTTGTTTACAATGGAACCGCAGCCATAAGTCATTTCATTAACTTTCAGAAAGCATTCATCACCAATCGACGGAAACAATTGGTCTTTCTAGATTCGTCAACCCAAGAGTTCCATTTCCGCATGAAAACCGTTTGGTTGTTTTTATCCAATCCTTGCAAGCATAAAATAACTGCAGAATGAAAGGATTCATTTTACATTCTTGAATGCTGAAATAATAATTTCCATTATTTTAAATAAAAATATGTATGAGTACCTAATTGTTAAATAATCAGATTCGTGTTACAGGATATTTAGAAGTGTACTTAGTCAAAGTTCTTGCTTGTAAAAACGCTATAGCATTGGCATTTACATCAAGAATAGAGGAAAAGCTACAATTTTAAAATTACATTAAGAATAATATTCATGAAAAGGTTTTATTTTCTTTTTTCAAGACTTTTGGAGGTAAAAATATTATAATTCTTCGACCATCGATTAAGAACAATAAATATGAAATGTATTTTTTTCGCTTTCAGTTAATTGGAAGAAGGGTAAGCTCATATTACCAAGCTTTGTTAATTAAGTACAATTAATATGACGGTGCTATTTTTCCACGTACAAGACATAGGGGGTAAGAACATGATTTGCCCGTTGATTTAAAATATTAACCATCAATACAGACTCTTTCATTAATTTTTTTTAAATGACTTGAAAAGATAAATTACAATAAATTATCATTTTCAAGTCATTGAAGGATAAGAGCTTATTTACTATATTTCGCCTATTTACCTAGTGATACTATAATTCTGTAATAAAAGGGAATATAAGAATGATTTTTTTTTCAGTCTCCTTATTTCAGCATATGCTATAGAATGACAAGGGGATTATTTGCAAGAAGAAAATTACCGATATCGAATTCTATCTGTCGAAATGTTATTACTGTTCGAGAAACGCACAGGCTTCGTCAACGCAATTCGTAGATATTATTATTTCATTCTATGAAAATTCAACGGTTCTTATTTCTCCACAATAAAAAAGCACAAAAAATACAAGATACAAACTTAGCCAAAGTATATACTAAAGCATTTCTTGCAGAAATCAACAACACACAAGTGGGATATCATTAATAAATAATTGCAAATAATATATAAATAGCATAAAGCATTCGGAAAGAACTCTCTGAAGATCCACACATCTAAATTCGCTCATATACTATATTATTAACTGTATAAGTATCAGCTGAAATACCTTCTGTGATATAATAAGGAAGCAGAACCCAAGGGAAACCAAATATTAGCTTCTAATAAAAATCCCCAAATTTCGGGCAATTTCGAGAGCCTTCACTTATTTCCTCGAAAGTTACTAAATACTTCAAAAGATAGCTAAGAGATCCTAGGGATGACGAATATTTTAAGAGCGATTATTACGTAACCAATATCAAAAAGTCACAAATACAAGTGATCAATACTTTTCAAAAAGGGGTGTGATTCAAATCCTTGATACGATCTTACTGGTGATATTTCGATTACAGATTTTGGATCACGATAGAAAGTAACAATCGATACGATATCACTGAAATTTGCCGGAGCGGTGACTTCACTGGAAAGTAACAATCGATACGATCTGTCCAATGGAAGCTCTCGAAAGAAATATGTGATGGGATTGAAAAGTGAACGGACCGGTTATTGGAATTATCGTATCGTATCATTGAATTGCATATCACTGAAATTTATCGGAGCGGTGATTTCACCGGAAAGTGCGAGGCTTCACTGGAAAGTACGAAGTCACCTCACCACTTTACGAGAGTGACCGATATTCGTATTTGATGATGCACTATTCCATACAGATCATTTTTAATTGCTCGTGACATGATTGACTTTGATTGCATGCATTCTGTTTACTGCTGGCATCATCTATTGGTAGAATATAGGACTAAAGTAAACATTTTAAAGAAATTGCATATATTTTTAACTCACCTTTTCCAGAAAATGGTTCACTCTAATAAATAAATTAAATAAATAATTTTGAGTAAAAAAATAATATTTAAGAAGTAAGCTGAAACAGATAAATTAATTCAATCACACGTTACTTAAATTAGTAAATTAAGTATTAATTACAATTAATAAATTTTATATTTAATATTAAGTAATAATTTTTAATTGATAATATGATTGAAATAACAGATATTTAGAACGCATATTTAAAAATAACAATAGTAATATTATTTGTTATTCAAAAAATCGTGGATTATGCATCTCTTAGAGATCTTTGATATGGCCTCCATTCTGAGTCTATTAACTGTTTACTCTGATATGAGAATAAATCCACTGATAAGCAATAATGCAGATTCATAACAGCATCGACCACACAACATAATATTTAGTTATTCAAAAGTAGAAATATAAATAGAGAAACTACTACTCAGGAAACGGATCTGAAATATTTTTTTATATATATGAAAGAGCGCATTATAGAGATAACTAGGAATTAATTGCTATAACAACAGCTGCAAATCACCAGTTAAAGGGAAAACATCATACTTAGGATGACGGCAAAGTTCTGCAGTGGAAACTTTGGGTCGGAAGTTAAGTAGCAGATAAATCATGATCCAGCGAAAAGTGAACAGAGGTTTAAGCGATGACTAATTGTCTAAACCCTGAAATCGTTCTTGCGTGGTAAAGCTGATAAGATTATTCGAAAGCATTTCATTTGCATAAAATAAATGTGCTTCCGTCTTGGTGAGTTTCAGAAAATATCCACTGCATTAAGTTACTAGAATTAAATTTGAACCATTTGGAGAGCTTAGTTTTGGAACATACAAATAAGATAAAATAGAGGCAATGGGAATTAAGATTTATGAACTAAATTAATATAAAAGGCATTTGAAATGTTACAAAAATCTGTAAAAAGCGAATTTTAAATGCGATTTTTTGTTAACAAACTAAATAAAAAATATATATTTGTTAAAATATATATTTTATTAAAAATATAAATATGAAAAAAATGGTGCACACGCGAAAACACACTCAAAATTAAATGGAATTTTGAACGTTCTATCAATTTAATTATGCTAGCAAATAAGCTAGCTCAAAAATGTTGATGAATGAATTGGCATAAGATTTTATTATAAAAATATGAAGGAATAAAGGGAAGTTTTCTTGGCAATCTAAAAGGAGAGATTCATTGAGAATAGACGATTGAATTATGGCTAGAAAGAATATGACAATGAATACATTTGAAAGAAAAAAAAACATCCACAAACGCATCATAAGAAAGGTAGATTACCATAAAGCCGGTTATTCAATATTGGCTTTGATCGGCATCACCTCTGTATTGCAAAATTTTTAAAATGACGTCTATAAAATCATGGTACTCTTATATATATTCTTATAATTACGACAAAAAAAGAGGATACAAATTGTATTTATTTCAACAGTTTGATAATTGATTAACATTGTTTAACTTAGTGTCAATGATTTTAATTCTTTGAGTCTTACCCTCTTAATTTGCATAGTTAAAAAATGCAAAATCATGTTTGTAGAGCAGATAAAGAAGTAATAGCAACCTATATATTTAATAAATATAAACTATATTTCTTTTTATTATCTCAATAAAACGGCTTTCCAATATGAAAAACAGAAATGTGTAACTATCTATGTGTAACTATTTTTAAATAAGGTAGTGTTTATTTGATTTGAATTATTTAAAATTCTTGTTAAACAATATTTAATGTATTTAAACTATAAAATTAATGTTTAAAAGTTCTTGAATGTGCATTACTTGCACAACTAGTTATTGGTGATTATTTCTTAAAAAGAAAGATAATAAAAGATTATTTTTTTATGAAAAATTGCAATCCAGCGTTATAATTATTATTTTTTTCTAAATAGAAATTCTTCTGAATATTCTATATCTTTTATATCAATTATTAAAAATATTTATTTTTAATAATAAAGGAACTTCCACTTTATTACAATCATCTGATCTAAAAATCATCAAATGGCGACTTTATAATGATAAATAAAACTAACGTATTACGAGAGTTGAATGATAGCAGTAATTATAAATAATATGCAGTTCTTCAAAAAACTTGCGTTTCTCCAAACAACAAAGTGAATTCTGTAGTTTTTTAAAAATTTAATTTTTTTTAAAAGTTTATTACAATTATGCTCATAATTTTTAATTAATACAGTTAATAATTTAACTTTTCATCATAGGCATGCTTATAATGGTTTATTATTTGTTATTCATAAATTTATTACATCAAATAGTTTAGTAACATTTTGTTCCTTAAATTAAAAAAAAAAAAAAAAAACATTGTGAAATATAATGCAACTTTGGTGCTATTCGTTAAAAAATTTTATGATTTAACATTTGACGTCCTGTTTTTCAATACTTTATAATTCTCGAAATTTGTATCTGAAGCTTACTAAAAAGTTTTTAGTTGTTAATACTGAAAATAAAATAATCGGCTTCATTATCCATTCGAAAAAAAAATTATAGCCTTAAGGGGGTAAATTTAGAAATACTAATTAATTAACTATGCTAATTAGCCCAATAAATCAATGTGTTTTTCTGAGCAAATCTGCTTTTTTGAGCCATTTCTATTGACAGTTTTGTAAGATGCGATAATAAATAGCAAAGTTCAAAGGTGTTTCATTATTTTTCTTGACAATTGTGCACATATAGTACAAAAAGGGTAAAATATCACGGAGAAACAAAAAGATGGGCAATCTTGAAAAACGGTTACTTTCTAGAGCTTAATTGTATCTTAGGTATCTATTGATACTAAATCAGACTTAACGTGACCACTCAACTAAATGGTGGCTTCAACTGGACTGTCACGTGCACTGTTCTCTCCTCCATATGGATTTCAGGACCAAAGACCTAGAAGACTACCACTTAAAAGTGATTGCCAATACATCCAGATTCTTCCTTAGTGCACAAAAAAAACCAGTATTTGGCTTTGTACTTTTCTCAATTTTCATCAACTAAAAAATTAAAGTTTCATTGAAATTTCTAATAATGGGAAATTTTAATTCTCTTATCTATCGTAACAGGAAATGTAGTAAGTGTGCCAATATTTATTTTTCTACGATTTCAAATTGGAACAATACTTTTTTTTCTTTTCAGTACCTTTTAGGAAAAAAAGAAATAGAAATATAACTTTCGATGATTAACTTTCGTTTGAAACTTAAGGGATTATATAACCGTTATAATGACAGATTAACTACTTGAAAATATTCTCAATTAAAATTTCAGCTACTGAGCTGTCAAAATCAGTTGATGAAATATATTTCATTTGTCTTTTAGTTCAACCGTAATAAATAAATATTTTGCTTACCTTAATATTTTTTATAATCCTAAAGGAACAATCAATATAGATTCAATTTCATTATATTCTTAGTACAATGACTTCAAATACGTGATGCGAATTTCATTTGTTTCAATTCATTTGTTTTATATATTTATATTTTAACCCCCTCGCCCCGCCTAATTTGAGATATTCGGTTGGACATTTTTTGCCTGAATAGTATTTTTACTATATCCATAAAAATATATGTATCAAGTGTCAATGAAAATAAATCTGAATTAAAATATTTTTTGACAATCGACTCATGTTTTCGCTATAATGATGAATTGGATTAGAGTTCTTTTAAACCTTCTAGCATTTTTAATCTACCAATGAGAAAGGCGAGACAGATTTTATTCAAATCGCCACATTAGAATGAAATTGCATGTAAGTACATATTTTTTCTATCTTATAACTTTAATAGAGCAATTCTTGTATATATAATAGTTTAGTTATTTGGTGTAATTAAGAAACTAACTAACGATTTGGGTCACATTTTATAATCAAATAAGATTTTGCTTTCCAAGTTTATCTAGATAGTTGTCTTTTCTCAGAAACTCGATTTTACATACACACACAAATAAAACATTTTGGATAACTAACTATTTGAGCCTTTTTTTTTATCTGTTCTCATGTTGTCAATATCATATTGCGTCATCTCTTAAATTTTTGGGGTACTTGTCTTGTTGCCATATGATGACAACCTACTGGTACATCAAAATTTTGTGAGATGGCTCTGATGGATGTAAGATGAGGTATGATTGAAAAACATTCATATGCAATCAGTATGTGATTCGTATCTAAATATTTTCAATAAAAAAACACGATTTCAATTTTTAAAAATGCCAACGTAGCTTGGTTTTTTAGATATTAAGTTTCTAAATGACCATCCTTCCCTAAGTGCTTGGATCAGTCTTTGTCAACTACATTATTTTTAGCATACCAATGAGAAATATATACTCCATGTTTCACCAAAACTGCAATAACTGTATCGAATTCCACTTCAGTATGCTTATGATTTTTTTTTCACTCTAACCTAGAGGACTGCACTAGTATTTATTAACATTGCTTTTAGTGACCTAATGAGAAATCTATCTGTTTAATTGCCTCAAAATCGCTCTAAGGTTTGAAAAGAAATGCTGAAACAAAAATACATATTTAAGAAATTAAAGTTTTAACTATGGAAATCATTTTTTAAATGATGCATAGTTTCAATATCTAACATTCTATTTCACAATGCATGCCTTATATTTTCACTTTGATATATGCCCATTCCTGTACTTAATGTGTGCTAACACATTAAGTAAAAAAAAGAGAAAATTAAATTTGAGAAAATTAAATTCCTAAAACGGAGAAGAAGCAAGATCGTTACTTAATTGTTTCCATCGGAAAAGAAGTTGTATCAACACTAAACAACAATTCCATTCTAATTTCCTGGGCAATTTCTTAAAAGCAAATATTGTCCTTCCACAAAGTGTGAATAATTACGAGAGCTATATTTAGCCTGCTTTACCATCGAGGTGCACTTGTCCCGCGGTGCATTCTGGGATATTTTCTATCTAATCAAGCTTCTTCCCGAGTTGTCGCTGCCGAAATCGCGGAGATAATCCCATTAAGCAATTGATCCGACGACTTCGCCGTTGAAGATAATAAAGTCTTAGTAACACTGCTATTGACCAAATAAGTTCAAGAGTGGGAATTTGTGGATTTAGGTGTCTTAATTTTTATTCAAAAGCATTGAAGCATTTAAGATTAAAAAAAATCATGAGTTTGGAAAAATTGTAGTGTTATTTAGCTGAATTGATAATCTATAATATAATTTGATATTTTATTAAATTTATTAAAATCAAAATAATATTAAAGAAAGAAAATAAATATTTTTCAGAAACTTGTTATTTTATTACATTCGTTTTTGTTAATAATATGTTTTTAAAAGAAATTCCGATAAAGTAATATATTTATTTATTCTATTTGTTGATGTAATTATTGTGGAAAGATTACAAACGTTGGAGAACAATCAAAGGCTCTATGATTCGATTGAGAATTTAATGATAATTATAAACTGTGCCCTATTCCTTTATGAGTGTTCCATCTTTTTTTCATCACATGAATATTCAAGCTTAATATGCATATTTTTACATGACAGTTCAATGATTCAAGAAGTATTTTTTGTGATTCGTTCCAGTAAAATAGAAATTCAAACAATTTTTGTTTTTCAACTTGTGAAATTTGCGTTTTACCAAATATGAATTTTATAAATGTTTTAGGGTTATACGAATATACTGTATAAACCTATTTACAAAATATCACTAATACCAACATGGGATTCAATAAAATGTTAGACTATGCAATTTTTCGAGTAGCATATTTATCGATTCAAATAGAAAATAGAATAGATTCAACAAGATGGAATTCGATTCATCGATTCGATTCATTCGATTAATGTATCTTACAACATCGTGAATGCATCTCAATAAATAAGGTTGTAATGCCATTATAAATAATGCTATGCATTATAGTAACATCTTTATGTAATAATTCTGGATATCCTGAAACAGTTAATTATGCAAATCAATATTCCATAGTAAAAAATTACTGAGTTGAGCTCACTGAGCTGTTTAATTTTAAATAGTACATTTTTTCTTACGCTTATTCTGCACAATTTTTTAGCACATTTTTTTTTATTTTAAGTTTATTTTAAGAATAATATGTTTATGTAAGTAATATGAACTTGGTAAAATTTAAAGGAAATAAAATCAAAATTTTTGAATCGCATTTTAGAAATTAAAATCGTTGTAAGAAAAAATAAATATAAGTATAGGTTGCTTGTTTCTATTTCTCTTAGGTTTTCAACAAAATAATTTTGGTCTTTAAAATAATATAATTACAATTATTTAATACTGAAAAAAATATTTCTAGTTATATCATGAGAAAGATAAACTTTTAAAAATAAAAATGCTTTTCTTTATTCACAGTATGAAATTAATGCTAAAAATGAATTTTTTATTTAGTTTTAAATTGCTTTGTGAGAAAAACTATTATGTTTAAATATTAGCACGTAGATATTTAGCACGTAACTGCTGTTTATACATCTTACCTTAATGCATTACAATGTAATAATACCTTAAGACCTTTTTCTATAAAGGAAACTAATATACACCATGTAGCAAGTATTTGTTGAAAAATTTTCAAATAATTTTCGGTTTGAAACAATTAATAGTTTTCCAAAACATTTGAAAATTTAATTGAATAAATTTTAATAGAATAAAACTGTATTGATGTTTATACTAAATTTCAAACTTCGAGTTGTCGATATATCGAAATATTTACAAAAACGCAGCAGGTATAACTCTCTTAAAGATTGAACCAGTTTTATTTCTATTTTTTTTTATCCTCAGTTCAAAGCAATTATTTCATGTTTATCTGAATATTTTTTTAAAATTTCAAGGATAATCTATTTCTAAGATTTTAGTGATCACTTAAATACAAAAAGCTATGTTTAATCACTTTTAGAGTTTAAATTTAGTAGATGAAAACATTGGTTGCTTATACGTTTAAAAATGAATTTGCAAATTTATCTCTTAAGAGAGGAACTTTTCATGAACTTTATTGACTAAAAGGCTCCAAATGCCCGTTCAATAAAATTACAGTGAGCGCCTGAGACGCTTAGATATAATTGCGATATATCCTTCTCCTTTCATTACATGTGTCTGATTGAAAATCTATGGCGTCTGCTTTGTTCGTTAAAGACTAGAAACTTGATTCGTTACATTTTTGAGAGGCACAACCATGCTAAATAAATTCATTGTCAAGCCATTACCCCATTTTAGTGCAATGTCCAAGGTTAAAGACCTTCGAGTTCAAGAATTCCTCTAATCCTCCCGTAAATCGACAATCATTAAAGATGATCGTCCAGACGGATTTCCTGAGAAATCTCAAAGGATGTCTGAGTATACATTTGCTCTGTAGTAATCAGTTGAGAGGGTCTATCACCTTGTTCAAGAATACGTGATGTCACATCGATTCTTGAGGAAATAAATAATTTTTAATTTTGGAAAATAAGCACCGGCATTCCAGTATATGTAATACTTGAACTCTAATTATCTTAGAAATTAAATGGTTAAAATAATATATTACTTGCCACAAATCATTATTATTGCATAAGAAACCGGTAAAAGAAATCACTTTGTAATGAGTATAAGAATTAAGCTTTCATTGCATTCAGTAACAGAACTGATATATCTAAGTATAAAAATTCATTTGCATTTTCAGAAAAGAATAAATAATTAACGAAAATAAAAGAATGCTGTTACAAAAGTATTAAACAAAGCTTAAATTAATAAAGATTTTTCATTTTCTTTTTATGCTATAGCGTCAGATAAAGCTCAAATACAAGTGGCAAGTGTATTAAAACTTATCGTGTGAATACGATATCACCGATATATATGAAAATAATCAAAATATCATTATGATTTAAAAAAACGAATTGATTTACATAAGTACAAATAAATGCTTTAACATTTCTTTAATGCGAAGTTTTAAATTCCTTAAATTACATGCCTTTTAAAATTAAATACTTCCAAGAACAGAGAGTAATATTTGTTCCTTTGAAGGTACATAAATATTTCCAAAAGATATATTTTGATACACTTATTGCGCTTATAGCCCAGGTGATGGAACAAACATAGCGTCTCCGATAGATCAGCTGCAGAAGTTGACATTTAACAATTGCGTCTCAGTAGACATAACATGGTCTTCGATATGTGCGATGATCCTCAAACCTTGTTATGATAAAACCCGAAGATAATTTGTTTCTTCGTATCAATAAACTTTTGGTGCTTTACTAACAGATTCTAATCAAATCAAAAGTTTCACACAACTAAAAATATCTGCTCATTATATATTCTGAAACTTTAGGATGAAATTTCATGTTATTAAATTATTATTACAAAACCTTTTTATTCAAAAATGGTATAAATAACAACAACAATCAATATTACATTCTGTTTATTATTCAGCAGAATGTGCATGTATATGTTTGTGCTGGATTTCTATTGTACGGATCTTTTAATCAAGATTTCTTAAACTGACGCAAATGTACTTTGGGGAGTGACGAATTGCATACAAAGAACTTACAAGCTAGAATTAGCACATATAGTACATATTTCCGAAATTTTAATAAGAATTTTCAATTAATTAAAAGTTAAGCGAAACTTTGATGTTTATCTAAAATAATTTTAGAAAACAGAAAACATTATAGTTCACAAGTGCTTTTTACACCGTTTTTAATTCAAAAATTATATTTTCCATTATAAAAATTATTGCCGAAAATTTCTTGATGAATTTATATTAATTTTTAAGAAGATTTTATTTTATTATGCATTTTATTGTCACTGCGAAACTCAATTAGCTTTCCTTAATCTGAAAATAATTCATCCTGAGTCTTTTTCCATTATTAATTATCCAGTTATGAAAATTCGATTTAATTTTTTATATCGAGTAGAATTCCCTTAAAACAAAACTGTTAACAAATTCTTTGAATTTTAGATGTGTTTGTAATTAAGTTCAGATAGCAATGAGGAATCATTTTAATAGTCACACTATATTTAAATATCTTTTATATTTCCTGCAATATCACTGGTTACATAAAATGTATATTGATAAAAAAAATGTATATTTCTAAATATAGTGCTTTTTTTTGTTGTTGAGCCGTTTTCAAATTTTTATGGAAAAAAAAATATGATTTATAATTTTAATTATGAAACCAATCTGCAATATACAAAAAAGGGGATTAAATGAGTCTACTATCTAATGCTTACATGATTTTTTTTTTTTCATTTTGAAATAAAAATGATTTTTAATTGTAATAAACTGGAATTTTTCGTGAGTTATTTTGAAATTTTTAAGGAAAAGTCCTCCGATTTATACCAAATTATGAAACCATTCTGCAGTATTAAAAAATTTAAGGGTTAAATTATTCTAATTTGCATGCTTATATTACTTTTTAAAATATTATATACATTACTTACCTTTTAGGATATTATATACATTACTTACATTGCTTACTTTTTAGGATATATACATCTACATTACATTACTTACATATTTTGATTCAGCAAGAAAATTATTGGATTACTTAAAGTTTAAACTGTTTATAGGGGAGGTGATAGAAAATTTGACAAACGATTAGTTCAAGGAATAGAATGGCGGACTCGTAAAATAGTATGACTACATACTTATCAAAAATTTTGTTACTTGTTTGTGTGAATTTCCTTAAATAATTTTTATAACTTTTTTAGCACAATTCTTATAAAACAATTGAATCCCTAAATGTAGCATGTCAAGAAACAAGTTTATAGGAACGATAGCAGTTAACGTATTATTCTCAATACATAAAACTAAATGTGCTTAAAATTATAATTTATTTTAATTTAATTTTTTTGGTTAATGTGACTAATTATTCAAATTACTCTAAGCATCTAAGCTAAGTCACTAATCTATTAACTGAAAATTCAAGCAAAAGAATAAGAGTCGTTCAATGAATTATGTCTATTATAGGGTTAACCCTTATATCTCGTTCTTCAGCTTCCGGGTCATGAACATTTGCAACATTTGAAACATGAAACAATGACCTAGTCAAAATGTACTTAGTTAAATTCATTCACCTTTTTTTAAAAAAATTCGTCAGTATATTTAAAAGCATAGACGATTTGCATATAATGCAAATATACTTTCTGATGACTTTTCGTTACACGTCAATCCATCTGTGTTGATTCAAGATAATTATTACCTAGTCAAGGGAAAAGTCTGAAATAAATGAATGAAAATTTAGTTTCTTTAAATATCGGGAGGAAATGGAAATAATGTGGAAAATGATGTAAGATGAACACAATATAAAAGAAGCTCTTATCCTGCTCTTAAATACAACAAATTACCGACAAATTTTGAGAAAAATGCCAGACATTTTGCCAATTTAAATCTTCTAATTTTACAAAGACTGTTTAAATTACCATTTGAAATTGTCTTTGTGATCGTTAATAGAAGCACGCACAGTTTCCGCCTTTTTTCATTGTATGCAAAAGCTTATGTTACTTTTTTCTCCTCTAATACGGATTTCTTGATTGTTTGTATAAACATAAGTGGAAATAATTTCAGAAAATGAAGGCCATTTCGTTTATAAAAGTAAACTAGAGTTTAAATCATTTTTTATTTCTGTCTGAATAAACTTTTTTTCTGAGTGACTTCAGAAATATTCGCATACTCAAAACAATATAACGAAATATTTCATATATTTGTAGAATATTAAATCGACACTTTTTAAAGGGAATTTTCGTTAAAAAACTGTTCATGTTACAGTTAATATTTATATTTTATGGTAATATCGCAGCTATGATCATGGATTTTATTTAATATGAATTTATTTTTTTTAAAAACTGTTCATATTACAGTTAATATTTAAATTTTATGGTAATGTTGCAGTTATGATCATGGATTTTTTTCTATGATTTTTTTAAACTGTTCATGTTACAGTTAATATTTATATTTTATGGCAATGTCGCATCTATGTTCATGGATTTTTTTTCTATGAATTTATTTTTATTTCAAATAGACTTAAGGATTCTACAAAAGGATGCGATATTTTTATTTATCTTATATTAGCCACCTTTGTCGACCAGTTGGTTCTCCAAGATTGTTGTTAAAATTTTCCATTTGCTTAGCGAAAAAATATTTTTAAACTTAAAATTTCGATAGACTCAAAAATTACATTATTTCAAAAGTATTACATAATTATGTTCATTGTGCTTTGCATTTCCCTATGTTTCTGTTTACATCTTTATATGTTCGATTATATCATAAAGAGAAGCAGCAGTTTTTTTTTAAAAACTAAAGGCACTTTAAAAATTTTCCATCATTATCTGATTTTCAATTAAAACATTTAGTACAAAAAATATCAAAAAAAGTATTAAAATTATTCCTTATACTGAAATCTACTCAGCATGAAAAAATAACCTGAATCTTCATATCTTCATTACAGACATGGAAAAAAGGCGGAATAAAAGATTAGTAACAACAATGCGAACGGTTTGAGTTTAACTTTAACAAGGAAATAGACCGATACAAAATTCACTTAAAATAATTTTAAAATGAACTAAAAATAGAAAGAAAAATTATATGGCAAAAAGTGTTTATCATTGAATAGACAATTTTTCGAATTTAAAAAGATGTAAAGATAATTTCTATGCTATGAGATGTTTTCAGAACTATCACGGAAAAACTCCACACTGTAATTTAATTTCTAATTAGTTAAAATAATAATTAAAATTTTCAAAAAATAAATAAAAAAAAAACCCAGAGCTTTAAGTTACACATCCCTGCTCTTCATAGTTTGATACCTGTAAGTCGAACATTGTGGCTAGTAGAATGCCAATACGCATGCACACACATACGCACGCACATACACAGACACACACACGCACGCACGCACGCGCACACACACTCACACACTCGCACACACACTCACACACTCGCACACACACACACACACACACACACACACACACACACACACACTTTCACCTTTATAATTAGTGCCAATAGCGATGAAATACACATAATAGTTATAAGTTTATTGTTTATCGTTAATCGAAACTCATAGTGATTATGCATAGCTCATTTGAAAGCAAAATAAAGCTCAAAATGATAGAGCTATTTTTATTATAACATTTAATATAAAATTATACACTTAAATTAATGGTTTAAAATGTGATGTTTAAGGGCGCTGAGTGAGTCCAATATATTTTTATGTTTTTGAATATGAGCCGAATACGAGATATTGAGACAAAAACTAAAGTTTAGGTAACTTTTTATTTAAATCAATAATTTCCAATTATTAAAAAACCTCAATTTCACCATAAGCAATGCTGGATAAATCAACAAGCTTTAAAAATAAATTTCATAAAAACCTTAGAAAATGTAACTCTTTTTTTTTAGAAATAAAAGTATTCAAGAACTTTATTCATTATTTGATTTCATTCTGAAAAAGAATTTATCTTTGCTATAACAACTGATGAATGAAATTCAAGAAAAAGAATATTAAACAGGAAATGTGTAAAATTCGACTCAGTGTCCCTTATGGCACACACAGTTATTTGCTTTCAATTTAATATTCACCATTCAAACAAAAATCTTCATTTTTTATTCAAAATAATGCATTTCCTTCTCCATTTTGTAGTTATTTGATGAGAATTTCACTAGGCGAGGGAGTAGATGCAAACTTCAAATAGAATAATTTATTAGACTGTTTCGAAAAAACTAATCAGCCTCAGATTTACATTTCATCTGGAATTCTTATTCATTATTAAAACATATGATGCTGTATTTGTAATGCTAATACGAAAAAAGATGGAATTTCCAAAGTATAGCTAGTAGCAGGTTAATACTAATCTTGGTTTAGAATGCATTTTATAAGAATAATAATTTAAATCCCATATTCTACCATTACGGATTAAGAACAAAGTTATGTAGAAATTTATTACATTGAAATTATTAGAATGCATTTTATTTGGTTTCTAATCCAGAAAACGTTATGTAGAAAATTGCTACATTGCTAAATAGCATCATTTATGATATTTCTGCATAGCATCATTTTTGTTTTAATTTTGAATACTTCTCTCAACATAGATTTAAAATTTTTCTATTGGTATAAAAATTTTAAACCTCACTCTCAATTTTGCATTACATAATAGTAAATAAAAAGTTTTAATTAAAGGGTTCGAATTTATAAATTCGAAATATTCTAATCTAGTAAGTCTAAATTATTTGAATTATCATAGTGTTTTGATATACTTAAAAAAAAGTATATACTAAATATACTAAAATACTAAATATACTATGATATACTAAAAAAAAAAAGTATTCTGATAATTTAGAAGCAATTATATGTTTAACGCATTTTTTTCCAAGAGCTCAACACTATTTTCATTTGGAAGCTCAGAAAATTATTCATTAAAAACATTTATTCAAATCATGCGTTTACGAAGTTATTTAATATAATATTACAGTCGTCTGTCAAATTTGCATCAAACTGTGTTATTTTGATCTAACAAATCACAGTTTCTTTCTTCATGCACCATACATAACAGATTCTTAAAATGAATCTGCACAGCCGTTTCTATAAATATCGCATGGATTTGAACATAATCTATTATTAAGAAATTTACTTTCTTCAATTACTTTTTTTTTACTTTACTTTACTTTCATTACTAAATTGGTATGAACGATAGGAACACAAAGTGCAACATTAATGATCTCTTAAATCAATAGTTAATATCTTGATTTTCAGATTTGTTTGAGGTTCGCGAGTTTAATTGAATTGTATCTCCCGTTTTTGTTTGTCAAAAAATTGAAAAGTTTCATCAGCACTTAACCAAAAGATCCCGATCGCATCTGAATATCGCTGGCGTTAAGTTGCGAAACATTTAGCTTGCAGATGATATCGACTTTCTTGAGCAAAGAGATGACAGCGACGAGTTGAAGTTGACAGTAACTAATTAAAGTTAATGCTTTTAATAAAAATTTTTATTTAAGAAAAAAAACTTTTCACTTTTTAATGAAAAATCTTGTCACTCTACCTTTAATGAAAATATTTTCAATCCTTTAAAACTAAGAATCTTTGCTTTCTTTTAAAAATAAGAACATTTCATTGTCTTTCTGAGTATTGTTGACTGAAAATAATCTTGAGTTAAATGAGTTAAGAAATATTCGAATTGCGACATCTGACAAAAAAATTTTGCAGTAACATTTTGCATAGAATTTTGGGAGCGGATATACTATTTTCGCTTTCCTTTATCATAATGAAAACAGAATTTTCCAAATTGAACAATAATTTTTCCTGGTTTGTCAAGTACTGTTAAAAGTGGACAGCAACTAGTGAGTACAAGGAAAAAAATGCAAAAAGAACTCCATCAGGCCTTTTGTTCCTGATTCATGGACTCTACTTTAGATTGAGCCATTGTATGTATTTATTTTTCTATTTGTTTAATTTTTCATTTACTTATTTTTTTATTAATATTTTCACTTTTTTTTGTTTATTTATAAAATTTTTTATTTAATTTTGATTTTTAATTTTTTAATTAATTTTAATTTTTTAATTAATTTTAATTTTTAATTTTTTTATTTAATTTTAATTTTTAATTTTTTTTATTTAATTTTAATTTTTAATTTTTTTTTTCTTTTAAATTTAAATTGCCTATCTTCGGTAAATTTTATTATTTAAAATTATTCATTATTTTTATTATTATTTAAAATTATTCATTATTTTTATTATTATTTTAAATTTTACTATTATTTTTATTTTATTATTTATTTCAATGATGTTGTTGGAATATTATGTAGACTCTTCTGCTTGGGCTATTAGACCGCTCCACTTTTCTTTTTATGCCTACTCTTTTTTTTTCCTTTGGCTGTTTTAACTTCTAGTACACAACATTATGAGAAAAAATGAATAACTAGTCCTTTGATAGCTATTTAAATTCTATTTTTTTAAGTTTATTTATGAGCTTTTACGGGTGTCATTTTTCGCACACACCTAATAATCATCAGAATACATCAAAATACTATATATGTATTTTCCCTAAAATTTATTACAGGAAATCCGGAACAAAACACAATTTCAATTGGGTTTTATAGGAAGTTGGTAAAACGAAATTTAATTTTCAATTAAATTCTCTTCACTTATTTTCAGAATAATTTCAAACAGAACCAAGTTTACTAATTGAAAAACAATTTGTTTGGACAACTAGACCACTGAATTAAAACATAAAAAGGATCACTGTTGTGAAATTTCCCTTCACCTTGTTTAGTGTGTTGCAATTAGATAAACCGCTTAAATACGTGATTCGAATGACATTCATCGAAAGAAAAGAGAATAATTTACGTAATTTACCTGAAATGCGTAGGTGTATTGTGTCATCGCGAAGATGGTCATTGAATAATGAACAAAAACAGCAATTTGTTGATTTCAAAACAGCTGTCAACACATTAAATGCCATCACTCTTACGCTTTCGTTTACAGGAAGCTATCAATTAATTTTGACACCGCATAAATGTGGGGTGTTGTTTATTTGTTATGAGCATTTACGCAATTCAATGCTGTTAATTGCATATGTTGTCACTGCAAACAATATTTGTTTTTTCTTATTTTAATTTAGAAGTCACATTGAATTTAAAATATTCTCTGAAAATTCTTCTTTTTTGCGATGATAAATGATTGCGCAGTAGCTTGATATTAAAAGCAAAAAGAAACTGACCTTTGAAATGTGTGTAGGCACATTTTGAGATACTGAGCAAAATACTTATTTATTTATTTATTTTGCATTTTAATTTATATTATACGACCTTTTTATGAATTTCTTTATGCGCAATTCCAATATGTCTGTATATTTTGATTTTGAGATATAATACTCCATTCCGAAATTATTGATATCACATAAAAACTCATTTGGATATAACTTTATATGCCTTAAAGCCCCATAGAATGTGAAGGATTTTACTGTATTTAGTTATATTTTAATTTAAAGACACATTAAGACTATTTTAGATATAATTTAAAGACACATTAAGACTATTTTAGACATAATTTAAAGACACATTATTTTAGAATGGATTTCATAAATAATAACTAAAATGGATGACAAGAGCAAATCATAAGAACTCTCCGAACTTTACACCACACTTTCAGAAAGATATTTGATCTTCAATAACTGGACCAAATCTAAATACAAGATAATAGATCTATGTAAAAAGCGTATCTTTTGCATCTAGAACTGTCAGCTCTCCAAGCTGAAATTTTACAACCATCCACTATAGTAATGGTGAATATTTAAGGATATAAATACATGAAATTATGAATTTTCTTATTGAGAAATTTTATTCAGGTTCATTAGGCATTCGTTTTACTACAGATTTAAAATTATGTTTGAAACTGTTAAATCTGAGGAATTTTAATTACATAAAAGATGTATTTGCAGAAATCCACAATGACTGATAAATTAAGGTTTTAAAATAACAAGATTCAATAATTTATGGCTTGTTAAATCTCTAAAATACGAACATTTCTTTCCACTGGTGTTAGTTTATGTAATTTTGAGATTTGACTGATTATTTCAGAAATGCATTTTATATAATACAATAGTCAACAAGAAATACTAAGCAAAAAGAAAACTGTTTGAATATTTTTTAATCCAATTTATTTCACTTCTTGTTGGCAAGCCCACTGATTTTAGAAGTCAGTGATTTTAAGCCAAGGGTGCGACTCTTATTTTTCAGCAGCGCCATTGGGGCCAAGAGTACGATTTATCTATACACTCGTCACAACCCTTTTTACGGGACGGACTTAATTCATGCATTTCATTCATTCATCCACATATCGTAGTTTAGACCTGAATCAGAGAACGATCACTCCTGATCCAGTACCCTCAGTGGTATTACTCTCGACATCGAGGATTTTGTGACCAGATTTATTCGTGCACCAGCCACCACACGCACGAGGAGTCTTCGGCCCGCAGGATTCGAACTCGGAACCCAAGGGACGCGAATCCAACGCCCTACCAACCAAGCTATCCCGGCCCTGCTTCACGTCTAAGGTATTTGAATATTTTAACCATGGAAATCCTCAGAAACGATAAAATTTGCTTTAACAAGGATTGGCATATACACTTAATGATATATAATATTTAAAATATATATATACGCTTAAATCTTACCAGAATTGCGCTCATATCATAAGTGGTATCTTATATATACCCAATTATAAATTAGATAAAAAAATGTTTTGTTAAAACATGTGTTTAATTTTTCCATTTCATGAATTAAATCTGTCTATTGGGTAATAATTTATTCGGAAAAAATGCAATTGTCAATAAATTTATTTAAATCCTTTCCACGCTGCTACGACACCTACAGTGTATCAATATGTACGTATTTTTAAACCAAATAAACACAGGCCGCCCTACTTGCGTTTGCCTAAACACAAATGCACGAGCATGAATACTTTGCGGTGTATTTCATACGCTAATTTAAGCGCCATGAGACGTCAAAAAATTATCCAGAACAATATTCTGCTATTTTGAAAGAACAACTTTACAAGGCATTTTTTAGTAAATGTAAGTTAAAATATTTTTGGAAATGAGATCTAATAGAGGAAATTTAACTATAAAGTTTATAAAATTAATAATTTTTCACAAAACTCACAATATATATATATATATATATATATATATATATATATATATATATATATATATATATATATATATATATATATATATATATTCTTAATTTGTTATTTTAATAACTTTGAAAGTGGTTTAAATTCCCTTAGTTGTCTTATGATTTTTTAGCAACCCATTTGAAGTCTTATATCCATTTAATTGATTTCTATTTCTGTAAGATTTTAAAGTTTGAAATTTTAAAATGCTTGAATTTTGAATGCTGTTTTTATTAACTGAGTACAATTTATTCGAAAAAAAAATTCTTTCGATAACCCTAAATGTTCAATATATTTTTAATAGAAATTTACTATAATTAAATGTATGTATTTTTGCTGAACAAACAAGGAACAAAAACACACGAATCAATTTAAATTTAAACCTTATTTTGCGACTTTTAAATATTTTGTGCAATTTTAAGAAAATAAATATGTTGTATTACATCTGCTTTCCTTATCTATTTAATATCTAACCTTATTAATGATAAAAAAATAAAACTGTATATAAAAAACTAGTTGCGCGTACAGAGTTGTTAAAACAACTAAAAACATGCTTTTCTAAAACTTTTCTAAAGAAAAAACAGTATGAATCATAAAGTGCACCAACCTGTTCCACGAAAGTGACCGGCAGGCAAAAGGTTAAATTGTTAGGAGTATGATCATTATGTGTTTGAAAGAATTTGTTTTATTTGAAGTAAATTAAATCTTAAACAATGTATGCTATATTCATCGACAGAAACTTTATTTTAAATGAAAGTGGGTTTTTTCAGAGTGGTTTTAGTCGAATTTTCAGATTTCTATGCAATGATAACTTGAGTTGATACTAGTTGTATTTGATATCATCTAAATACAAATAAAGTTATTTCTATGATTGCATTATTTATTTTTTTATTTTGTTAGATAAATAATCGTAGGCTTTAAAACTGATATTATATTTTATGGTAAAGCATACGATGCCTTTTTTAAAATTATAAATAAAATACATCATTCTGTTTCTAATTAAAATTTTATTTTGAAATTCCTTGCTCTCATATTTTTCAAAAAAAGGCTAGTTTATGAGATTTAGACGAATCGTGTTGCTTAAATAACAATATTATGGAGACAGAATATTTGCCATATTTCATGAATTTTGAAGAACAATATGTATTTACAAGATGTGCCAATTAGTTTGCTTCATAATTAACGTATTAGAAGAAAAAAATTCTTTGAAAAGATGGAGTAAAGAAGGGAAATACGAATAAACAGGAAAAGCAGATTATTTAGAATGCATAATAATTAAATTTCGACTACAGTAATTAGGAAACCAAAAAACAAACTTTTGCAAGAACTGATTAGTTGAATTACTACTAACACTAGCGTTCTAATTTATATTTTCCATTTGTAACTATAACGAAATTAAAATAGACATTGTAAAGATGCTTTGGGGCTAATTCGGACATATACAAACAAGTGTTAAACATTTCACGAGGGAACTGCGTTTTCAATAAGAAAATTTTATATTTTGCAACAATTAAAAAAAGTTTTTTTTCAGAGAATGAAGGAGATAAATTGTATTCTTCCATGATAATGAACATGTATTTCAAGTGTCATGCTACAAGATTAATTTTATTCATCAGTGATTAAATTATTATCTATTTATTAATATATTGTTTTAGATACACTAAAACAAATATTTAACGAATAGTAATCACAGACCTGTTAAGATACAACACACACAGAAAAAATCACCGATTATTTCTGAAATCCTGCTTTCGTAATCGAATCCGTGTTAAATAATTAGAATTTATATTAAAACGAATTATATAAATTCTAATATTCTAATAATATATGGGTATCCACCAAGTTTCATTTATTCTAGCCTGTCAAAGCATTTCAGTAAGATGTTAACATGGATCTGACATATTTCAGGGAAAAGAAAAATTGTACACTTTTCGATAACAAGTTTGTTTTGAAAGCAATATGTAAAATTTTATGTTCTAGAAATTTATTTGCTTTTTAATAATGTACATTAAAAGAAAATTTGTCCTTTTATGTCACATTTTATTAAACAAAATAAGATAAATTTTCCCAGTGATATTTATTCCACAATCAGTGTATTGTGAATCTCTTTCATGAATTATTAAATAATTCATTACTCGAAAGTAGCGCTTCTCGTGCTACTTGTTTGCAATAACTTTCCAGAGAAGTATTACATTTTTTTGAAAATAAGGAAATGAAAGTAATAAGTTGCTCAAACTTTAGAAACTGAATTAAATCTGTTACAAATACTGAAATGAAAGAAACACTACTTTGATTTTTTGCATGTTTCTCCGTATAAATTATCCTGAAATAATACAATCAAAATTACATCTTTTGAGATGTTAAAACGAAATATACTGAAGAAGTATTTTAATTTTTAATTAAAACATATAATTTAGTCCCTTTGTGATTTATTTTATTATTATATGATTTATTTTAGATTTGTGATTTATTATTATTGTGATTTATTTATTAACTATTCTGAGAAAGTAATGCATTTTATCTAAACTATCTTAAAATATAAATTTTGTTTTTTTTTTTCTGTAGAAGAGTTGATTTTTTTTTTTTTTTTTTGCCAGTTTGATTGTAGAAGATATTTAATCTTAAGAATTTCGTGAAAATTTACTAAAATTTCCGTCTTTCAAAATATATTCGTCCTTTAAAGAAGTTCATTGTTCTTAGCTGGTCATTAAAGTGTAATCTTGTTTTATTCCTGTTTTATGATTTACGCATTTAAAACGGAAGTAATTAGTTGAAATATGGTATTTTGTTTATACATGTAATGTATTCTCGTAAATTTTGAAAATGCTTTAGTTACAGATTTAGTAATAGATTATTAAAAAAAAAGACATAATCATAATTTCGAAACCAAGTAAAAATTATATATCTGAAAATACATGAGACCAAAAGCTACTAGAAATACAATAAATATAATACATCTGCTACAATCATGTTTTATAGAGATAAAATCATGTAAAAAGTATTCAAAAAATAAAGTTTTGAAAAAAGTAGAGATTCATATTTTTTTTCAATATAATCAGTATCAGATATTTTAATATAATCAGTATCAGAGTATCAAATCAAAAGTTCAAATCAAAAACAACTGAATTATGTATTTGTAACTTAAAAGTTGAAAATTCATTTTTTTTTTCTTACAGGAAATATTTATTTTATCACATAAAGTAACATTCTGCAATTTTTTGTAACATACATAATTTAAAATTAACTATTCTAATTGCAGTAACCATCCAACGACACGTGATTAACTCGAATCTTCTTTCTAAATAGCAAGCATAAACTTTATAGTGAAAAAAAGGAAATAAAAAAGATATTTATTACATCTAAGTTTATTTCTTTCTTTCCCAAAGAGAACCTGAAAATTCTTTAATTATATGTACGCCTAATTAATATAATTAAGCAAAATGATGATTCTTGATTACTTCTCCAATGTTTAGGATTGTAAAAATATTTTTTCAGCTTAATAAACATGCAAATCCTTTTTTTTTTTCTTTTTTAAATGAAACATTTTCAAGTGTTAGTGAATTTTATAATTTCTTCTTTCTCTAATTATCTAATTAATGTTTTTGCGTTTAATATATTTTTTATTAAATGCAGAATAACTTTATTTTTGAGGTTAATTCATTTATATATTTGTTTTAATTTAAGGGTTTAAAATTTAATGTGAAATTTCAACTTATCAGATAAAGTCAGATTTGAAATAAACTCTTCACTGCTGTTAAAATTTAGATATTATTGAAGTCAAATGTCCATCAAATGAATTTCTTTGTTAAAGAATATTTTTTTAATATGGCTTATTTCAGACTCATTTTAAATTGAACAATTGAGATGTGCATACAAATTAAAACTATTTAGATGCCCATAAAATATATAACTAATTTCCCCTAAATCGTTAAATTTGATTATCACATTAAAATGTTGAATATTTTTAGTTATTCATATAATACAAGTAAATATGACTTGTTCTATAGAGTCATATATAAAAAAAAACGCTGTCCAAAGAGTGAGAATGTTAAATATTTAAAAACATGACTAACAAATATCAAGAGAAGTGACTTTATAAGTAAAACAGCTTGCACCATGCATGAAGTTTGTTATGATAAAATGTATTTCAAAATAATAAAAGAACTAACTTAAGAAAAAAAGTATCACCTAAATAATCCAAGTCATTGTCATATTACGAAGGATGTAATAAGGATTTACAATAAGATATATTCTAAAATAAACTCGGGACTAATCGAACATATTTTTTTCCTACTAAAAAGACCATAAAGGTGTTCATAGTTCCTGTGAATTTTGAAAAGTGTTTTGAAGTTATAGGAATATCAATATCTTATAACTTCAACCGAGCCCTTCTTGTATTCTTGTATATATATATATATATATATATATATATATATATATATATATATATATATATATATATATATATATATATATATATATATATATATATATATAATTTATTTCTAGGATCATTAGATCATATTTGTTTATTTTATTTAGATAAGGCTTCTTTGGATTTTTTGCTTTTTAAGCTTATCTATACAGGTATCTTTCCTGAGGAAACGCTATTTTACACACACACACACACACACACACACACACACACACACACACACACACACACACACACACACACACACACACACAAAAATCGTAACTGAATATTGACTTGTGGCTATACATGATCTGCATAAGCGTATCAGAGATGACGCAACGGTTTGGGTTTCGGACTCCCATGCGGTTTTCTGATGTTAGATCCTGCGTTTGAGGTTTAATTAGATTTCGCTTATATTATAACTTTAAACGTGCAATTCTTGTATATTTATAAACTTATTTCGCGTACCTCGGAAATGGCTATAACTATTTGGATCAAATTTTATATTGAGATAAGCTATTGCTTTTTAAATTTATTTATATAGATGTCTTTCCAGATAAAATGTGGTTTTACGCACAAAAAGTATTTTATATAACTAACTATTAGAACTATTTTCTATCTTCTCTCATGTGGACAATGTCAAATAACGCCATCTCGTAAATTTTTGTGGTACTTGCATTGTTGTCATACGATGACAATTTACTGGTTCTTCAAAATTTTGTGAGATGGCTCTGATGGATGCGAGATGAGATAAGACTGAAAAATATTCATATGTAATCAGTATGTGATTCGCATCTAAATATTTTCGCCGAAAAAACACGATTTTCTTGAAAATAAATCAGAAATGTCCACTTCCAGACAGTCTAATAAACACAAAATTTGAACGGAAAACTTGAAGCCGGAAACATGTATCTTCTCCACATGTCCTTGAATTGATTTCTAGTGGTAACTTTCTTTTTCCCACAAAGGAATACTTATCCGAAATGTTTTCCTGAGACGATTAAGAAATCACAACAGCTTTCAAGAAGTAGCTAAACGATCAAAATCATATTTTCTACAGAATCAAGATAAACAAGTAGGTGTCGTAAGATATGAGAAATGCCTGGATCGTTTGACGGAATGAAAAATTGGGTATTTGGTGTCCTTCTAGTATCTTTTTGACATTTTACGTCAAATGTTTCTTTACAATTTTTTATTGTCATAGTATTTTTTTGAATAACTTAAGTGAGGTAATCATATGGTTGAGCACAGATAGAATTCAAGCAAACTGAAACTAAAAAAAGTGCACTAAAACTTAAAAACCAGTTATATTACTTCCATAGAAGTTTAATTCGTTGTTAAAAGCTTCTACTATAGTCATTGTGAAAACTATTAACATATTCTATCCGTGATTTTAATTAATATATTTAATTATTATTAAATAGAATGACGATTAATATGAAGCTGGAGATTTACCAGATACATCTGATTTTATACTACTATTTTTGAATAATTACAAATTAACTGTACATTTCAATGGGTTTAATGTATGACCACTTCTTAAAATTTCCTAACTGTAAAGATTTAATTTCGGAATCCACAGCGCATCTCACGAGAAGAAAAATGATACAATGACACAATGCAACAGTTCAGTTGGATGTTACAAAGTGTATGATACTAATGCATTTTACCTATTACGGCCCTATCAGTTAAAATGTCTAGAATATTAAAATTGTTTAAGCATTTGTCATATAATTGTAAAACCGCGCGAATTATTTACAAAGCATGAAATCCATGCTGAACTTCATAAGAGGAAAGGAAACAACATTCTATATTAATATTTCGGTTTGAAAAACCATGATATATTTTTATCTTAATTCTTAGCTGCAGTTAGATATCGAGGATGGTACCTGGGTTGGAGTCCTCCTTTCCAAACTTAGTGTCTCAGTAGCAAAAGGTTTCTGAAGACATGACATAAGATATTGCGTAATCCCACTCCATGTTCTCGAGGATTTCTTAATGGAATCGGGTTCTCAAAACTTGATGGTACTGATATGATACTTGAAACTGATATGCTACTACACCAAGGACAAGAATCAGTAGCCTATTATAACCTTATGTTAGCCTATTATATGTAGCCTATTATGTAGCCTATTATAACACAATATTAGACAGTGCACACTAGCAAGTCGCTTGAAATAATTCATACATAATTTTGTCTCGCTAATTGATTGTCCTCCCACTGGTGTGGCGTGGTGTGGAGAAGGGGGTGTCAGCTCAGGTGTCGTCTTCGTTATCTGACCGCGGTTCAAAATTACGAGGTCCGTCCCAAAATAGCTCTAGTGTTGCTTAAAAACGGGACGTTAATATAGCTAATTAACTAACTAACCCGCTAACTGATTACATTATGTTAATTCATTCTGGACTTTACAAGGTTATCGAGAAATACGGAATTGCTACTTAATATTATTTTACAATGAATACTCCTATAGATTTTCAGATTCAATTTCTGATTATGAAAGGAGATAGAGTGAACAATATTATACAAACAAAATAATAGCGATTATTATTTTTAGTTAAAAGCGTTAAAAATTAATATTACCCATCAGTTTCTAAAATATTTTTCATTTAATATTACAAAATCGATTTTAATTCCCTTACACTGTATACGCATTATGGCATTTTATCGTTAATTTATCTTAATTCCCCCATGAAATCTTTATATCAATTATGACTTTTTGACAGCAACGTCAAGAAACTTTCTTTTCTAAAGAGTGCACATTTAATCAGAAATGCTGCCAAATATTGCATGATAATGGGAAGCTGGGTGTTAGCTCATCAGATAAAACAGTTTTCAAATGCCAATGTCGCAAAGATAAGCTTATTTGTTGGAAAAATGTGCGTGCACTGGAAAGGTTTTATTTAGGGTAAGCATTATCAACATTCCTGTCAAAGTTTCGTCTTTATTTTTTTGGAGGAAAAATGATTCGATGAAATTACTGATATATTGAGAATGCATTATTTGCCAAGCCATCTTAATGTGACTATATTTAAACGAAAATTGGTAAGGAAAATTTATTTCAGAAGAGAAAACAAAGAAGAAAAACCCATCATAATTATTTACCAAAATAATATAAAATAATATTTATGCAAATGATTTAAAGTACCCGTTGGTGTTGTACACTAGGTGAAGCAGGATACAAAAATATCAATAAATACTAGCAAATTGTTTTATAATATTAATGCAATTCATATATTATTTTATATTACATTTATTCTTAATAATATTATTTTTCGTTTTTTTAATAGAAAATCAGTTTCAAATCTGGTAATATTTGGTCATAAAATCAGAGATTAACTTCCGAATTTTAAATACTATATATATATTTTTTTCTTTTTGCTAAAGGCTTCCAATTGTATACTGTTTTACTGCTTTTATTGGTATATTATCCGGTGTCCTTGCATAGGGGTAGCTCATCTTCTCCATAGTCTAGGCGTACCGGGTTCGAATATCGGTTCTGGCATGGTTGTTCTTCCTTTGTGTTTTATCTGTGAGGTGTGTGAATGTTCCCCCCTGTGAAAAGGGGTTGTTCAAGCGAATGTGTGCGTTTCATCTGCATAAGGTGTAGAAGTCAGACTGCTGCCCTCGGGTGTTCAGGGGTCTTTACCCTCAGAAGCTACTGCGCCCCCTGCCCGTGGTAACGCGGACACGACATCATCATCAATGGTATACTATTCTTGGTGTTCATAATCTGATTCCCTAAAAATTTTTGCTACAATAAAATTTATTTTTTACTTTTAATTTAATTTTAAGTACAATGCATTTTCAAGAATATTTTTCGGATTTCTGTGAATCAAATTATAACAGATGTGTCAATTTTCATAAAGAAAGATAGCAGGGCACATTAGGAATTTAAAATTAACATTTTAAAGCATAAATTTGTCAAAATATATAAATTCTTACTCCATTTGAGGTAAATTTGTAATTTGAATCTTTTACCATTTTTTTTGTTTGTTTTTGTTTTTTTTTTGCATTAATTTGTTGTTTAAGCATTTCAAAATGTTCTCTTACGTTGATTTTTATTACATTTTTCGCATGTATTTTTTACCTATTCTTATCTCTTATTATAATTAATGTTGTTTTCTATGTAATATTATTTATTTTATTTTTAACTTCATAATCAATTAGAGATTGTGTTGTTAATTTTAATTTAGATTGCTTTAATTTGGTTAGTTTTAATTTTTCATAGATATTTCTGAACTTTTAAAATCATTTTTGTCATTTCCTGTAGTATTATATATTTTTATATATAATCACAAGATGAATTTTATATTTTGCTTAATTATTTGGCATGCATGTTCTATTTTTATGATACATTATGTGACATGTCATCAAATGAGTCATCCATATTGTGTTTTTTTTTTAATTTATTTATTTATTGAAATTTTCGCAGTTGGTATTTGGAGCCAGATAATTTCAAACAAATAAAAAAAAAATCTCCAACTCTAGAAACTTGATGATATACAAGGTTAATATTTAGCCTATATAACGACGCCTATGTAACGATAGAATATAAATACAAATACAAAATAATATAAATACAAAACTTTGTTAGAGGAAACATCACTCTTTTTTAAAACTTGTAACTTTAGATATCCAGTATGGTTAATAATAATACAGAGATTTAAATTATGCTGAATCAAAAATATTCCTAATTATAAGATGTAATGAAAAATAAATATTAATTTAGTTGCAGCATTAAAGTTATCACAAAATATCATATATTTTTATCGTTTATAATAAATTTATCCACCGAAGTTAAGCAGTAACTTTACAAGAAAATGATTTATTCGTTAACTTAAAAAATAAATTAAAAATTATGCTATTTATATTTATTAACTACTCATTTTAAATCTTTTTATCTGTTATTTATGAGATATTATGTTTCAAAATCCAGCTATTAGATTTTAAGAAATGCCAGATGTAAATAATAATAAATAATGATAGTCGTATTGACATTTTTTTTTAACATTTCACTTTTTATTCTAGATCAATTTGCATTTCTTCGATCTCCCCCCCCCTTCCCAAAACGTAACTACTCACAACGGCAATTTTGCATGCCATTTTAAGCATCAAATAAGAATATAATGAAAAATCTTTAATGAAAAGAATACAGAATTCGGTATAAAGATATAAAAATGCTGATTTAATTCTCAGAGGAATTTCTTACAAAGAATATTTATCAGTTAATAAAATTCAAATTGTATGAAGAAAAATACAAATCCGTTTTGAAATAAATACACGATATTTTCTGCTAAATATTCGGATAAATGAATTTTAAACGTTGATTAGAATAATAACGAAATTAAGTGGCTTTCTTAAATTTGTTTTAGAGGAGCCTGTTATTAGAGATGGTTTCAGCATCCCCTTCAATGAATTGAATATGAATATAAATTTGAAAAACGAATATGGAATTCCAAAATATATATATAAAAAAATCTTAAATTTAGATTTTTTTTTTCTTTTTCAGTTCTTTCTTTTCAATTGTTAGTCGTTCATTTAGATTTTTGCTAAACTTTATCGCTATTTTAATATATGTAACCAAATCGCTGTTTGCATAATTTTTTAAAAAAATAAATCCATTTCGAAGAACTGAATATAAATATGGAATTCTGCAATACTAAAATAAATAAATAAATAAATCTTAACTTTAGAATTCTTTTCAGTTGTTTCTTTTCAGACATTAGCAGTTCTTTTGGATTTTTTTCAACTTTATTGTTATTTTAATATTTAGAGCCAAATGTATGTTCGTATCAAAAAATTTCAAATGAGTCCATTTCAAGGAACTGAATATAAATATGTAATATATATATGGAATTCTACCATACTAAAAAATAAATCTTAACTTTAGAACTGCTTTTCTTTGAACTTTGTATCTAAAAATTTAAAATGGATAATCTTTAAAGAATCCAAATATGGAATTCTGCAATACCCAAAAAATCGTCAGTTTAGAATTTCTTTTCAGACATTAGTCTTTCACTTAGATTTTCGACAAACTTTTTCTATGATTTTAATCAATAGAAGCAAAACTCCGTTTGCATCAAAATTTTAAAGTGGATTCCACTTCAAAGAACTGAATATAAATATCGAATTCTTCAATACCGAAAAAAAATCTTAAATTTAAATTTATTTTCCTTTTTTTTTTTTTTTTTTTTTTTCAGATTTTCAGCATTCACTTGAATTTTCGTAACACTTTATAGTATTTTAATCTATAGAACCAAATATCTGTTTGTATCAAAAATTTTAAAATGAACTCACTTCAAGGAACTGAATATGAATATGAAATATAGATATGGAATTCTGCAATATCAAAAAATAAATTTTAACTTCAGAATTTCTTTTCAAATATTAGTTTTTACTTGGATTTTCACCAAACTTTAATGCTCTGTTTATAGATAGAATCAAATTTTTGATTATATAAAAAAATTTGAAGTGGATCCTACTTTCTGATAGCTTATTTAATTGAAATTAGATTAAATATAACTACACATTTATTATCCACTCTAGGATTAAATAGAACTTATTATTTATGAACAAAATAATTCAATTATAAATATTTTACAAACGCTAATAAGGTTTCAATAGAAAAGAAAAAAAAAACAAAAAATGTAATGGAAAAATCTATAAAACGTAAATGTCAAAGTACTTCATAAACAAGACTGTGCCAAACGATAAAATATCACCATTCATGTCGCATCAGACAGTTGAATAACTGTGTCTCCGTACATAGCTTAAAGGATTTGCTTCGCGAAGGATGTAAGCACATTTCTAAGCTTTCATTCATCATATTTTCTCAACATATGAATTTCAAGGAGGATTTGGAATAAGAATTTCTCTTATAATTGAACTGTAACTCAACACTATATTTCACTGAAACTCTGTAAACTTAAATATAGAATATCTGAAATTCTTTTGACTATAAGGAACAGGAATGTCTACGCATAGAATAATGAAGAGCTTTTTGAAATTCGAATAATGTCAGAAAAGTTATGAAAGGAAAAAAAAATGGTGATATTTAAATAATATCCTGATAACTAGAATATTGTTGAATCAGCTGAGTATATTAACACTAGAACTACAGATGTTAAATATATACCTAGTTTTACCACGCCCTTTAAACTGAAGGTTTTTTTTATCATTTTGAATTTAATTGTAATTTTTGGGTTTGTTTATGTAAATAAAAAAATAATGTACATAAAGAACATTCAATAAAATAATTCCTTAATTATAATAACCAAGATAAACAGAATTTATTTGCATTTTTAGATATCCAGTTAGAGCTATTAGTTCTAAACTGAATCATAATCGGAATAAAATAGATCCCATTATAACAGCTGCCGAACACTTTGAAGCAATCAATGTAATTTCATATGAACAATATAATTCAAATTTTTACAGGAAATGTCAGGCAGCGATGTATATATGAATATAAATACGTATGGATGTTCCTCATTGATAAGATGATCCATAAAAATTTTAAAATGAACTCACTTTAAGGAACTGAATATGAATATGAAATATAGATATGGAATGCTGCAATATCAAAAAATAAATTTTAACTTCAGAATTTCTTTTCAAATATTAGTTTTTACTTGGATTTTCACCAAACTTTAATGCTCTGTTTATAGATAGAATCAAATTTTTGATTATATAAAAAAATTTGAAGTGGATCCTACTTTCTGATAGCTTATTTAACTGATAGCTTAATTAACTTTGAAATTGCTGCCGTCATTTTGACGAGTCTTGATACAAATAGGTATCGGTTATAGTGATTATGGAAGTTAAAATGGCTGAGAAGAAATTGAATAAGAATAAGAATATGTAATTGTACTTATATTTCATTAAAAGCCGTCATAAAGTTCTAGAAAAATACATATATCAAAATTTTTAAGCATGAAATTTGAAAAGTCAAAATGAACAGTCTCGGTAGTTCTAGTGTTAAATAAAAACAAAAATATGTATACACTATACACAATTATTAACTTGAATAAACACAAATAAACGAATAAGAGTTTATATCATTTGTTATTTTGCTTAAATTAATGTCAAGTCGTAAGAAAATTTTAATGTGAAATTTTGAAAAAAAATTATATATGCAAAGTGCATGTCATCTTATTTTCTTCTCACTTAACACAAACGTACTTGATTTTAAAATATTTAACTGTCTAGACAATAAAGTTATTTTGCCATTGAACGCTGTTATGTCACTGAAAACTAGTCCCAATAACCTATTATTAGAAACTTTACCAAATTTATGCTATTTTTTAACTTTTAGGAAGAGAAATCAACTCAAAAAGATACTGAACATAATTCAAATTTTTTCATCTGTCTTGGTTCATTTCAAACTATTTTTATACTGTCTAGACAATGATACAATATATGAAGGAATTTATACAAACAATAGCCTGTCACGATTTTACTGCATTTTTTCTCATTACTGCAAACTGGTTGTTATCGTATGTGATTTGTTATGCAAAATTGTACCCACGTTTAATATATAATTCCTCATTCATTTTATAATGATATAATCAATTCCAGAAATATCCAGCCATAAATTTTTTTGTAACATTTAGCAAAAACAACTGTATTGCAAAATGTTTATTTGGGAGAGACGTTCCAATTGTATAACTGTATCTAGTCTTTCACGGATTGAGATAAATCCTGACAATAGTTCTAAAATGGGAAGTGAAACATATTACTTGTACTACTTGTATGGCGGGTTAAAAGAATTCGATGTTTCTTTTTTAATATTCTATTACTCACAGAATCTTGAAATGTTGTCGATTTTTTCTTCAACATCATTTTTCGGTTTAATGGAATAAAATTATTCTATTCCGAAAATAATTTTTAGAAAGAATTTCGTTTTCAGTAAAAAGTCTATATATTTTGAACTTTTATTGATGGCTAAAAATTACATTTGCCGAACTTTAATGCGAAAGATCAAATGTAATAAAACAATGAGATGTTATATGCAAAAATATTAATTTTCAGGGTTTTTTTATTTCACCTACGCTGTATAAATCATATACTGGAGGGCCAGTATCTATTTCAAACGAGGGGTTCAGGATGTAAAACCGAGATATCTTTGACGATAACTCGTATTACATATCGTATCTCTCGTACGAAACAGAATTTGGCCTGCTAGTATAGAATTCATATGGCTATTTGGGTAAATCAATAGTGAAAGTGTTAACACGCCACAAATATATACATAACACAATATTTAACACATATAAGCTACCATCAATGTATCATCTATAAAGACATGACAATTCTTCTGTGCCCAAAATCGGAATGATCAATTAGGCAAACTTTAAAAACAGTATTCCTAGATTAAAGCAAACTATGAAAGGTATTAATTGGCTTCTGTAAATTGCAGAGTAATGTTTGTTGGTCAAATTATTTTATATCTCCTAATTTTTATTTTTTGTTTGCAAGAAAACTTCACAAATCTTAGACAATTTCATTATGAAGTTTGTGAAGATGGAATGTACCTAACCAATTTTTTTAATTCATTTACTTATGTAGTACAGTTTGAAATTTTTATACATTTGTGCGATATAGAAATCAGTTCCCTATTTTAATATTTTTAAAATTTAATTACCGTTAATGAATTAAATAATTTATTTTATCATAAATTATTCATATATATGGCGATATCTGGAAGTGAATTTGAATCTAACCTCCGGAATATTTGCTAATCTTAACGTTATACAAAGAAAGCTAAAATTACTTGATTCTCGACAAGAATAGCTAGATAAATACCAATCTTAATCAAACACATATTAAATAAATTTAATATTTCTTTTCTTTTTAAAAAATATTGACGATGATTCAATGATTCGTTATTTCTTCTTAAACTGCAATTGATTTGTTGTTGAAGTGGTAGTATATTTCAAATAAACCTTACATGAATTCAGGTTCCTAATATGAATCTTGTAAACTGTTTAAGAATTTAATCATTTTTGTTATAAATAATAAGAAAGTAAATTTTTAAGTAAATAACAATATGCTTAACCAAAGTAAGAAAGTAAAAACATGAACACTGTAAGTATTAAGCAGATATGAAGGAATCAAAACGAAACCATAAATTATAATTGCAAGCATTTATACTGTGGTTCCTATAAGCATAATCAAAGAAAACTCAAAGAATTTTTATTAATTTGTTTTTTATTCACGAAATACTGTCAAAAGACGAATTATATTAGAAAAAAAATGAACAAGAAAGATAATCCTTTTAAAATACTTTCAAATAATTATTACTGATTGCACATCAAACAATCTCAATGTTTTAAATTTTCTACTCCTGCGTCAAATGCTTCGTCCTGTGCTGATTTTATACATTAATAAGAAACTAAGATTCATTATCAAAGCTTTGTTTAAGCATTACTTTAAATGTGTTCAGAATTTAGATATATTTCTGATCAAAATTTGATATTTCATTGGTTATCTGCTTGTATTTGTATTTAAAATAATTAACAATTTGACATTTTTATATAGAGAAAAGGATAATTTCCATCGAAAAAGGAAGCAAACAAAAAGGATGTAAACAAAAATGATCTATTCGACTAAATGATAAAAAAAATAACTTGTTGAGAAAATACACAACAACATTTATGTTCGATTTCGTTGGTGAAAACTTCATAATGTGATTAAAAGCATTTCTCTGAATTCATTACTTGTTGATTAAAGTCTATCATTTCAGAAAGTCATTGCTTTTTGACCAAATGAGGTTTGGGAAAGTTGTCACTCTTGTTTCTCACGTAATATTTTCCCAACCATGTGCATTGTCATGCTTGGGAAAATATTATGTCACGAGATGACATAATCGTGAGAAGATTCCACAGAAATAAAGAATGGCATTAAATATCAAGGTTCTTCGTGGGAAAAGTCGGAAGATGAATTTCGACGGTGATATGACAAATCTCTATAATAAATATTATTTATTTCCGCCAAATTGATAAGTTTTAAAGAAATATTATTAGAAATGAAGTAATAATATGAGTTGTATGATATTGTTTTCTGAATACAGAACAAGTTTAATATATTTTAATATATTTCCGTGATATTTTTTTCCGGAATATTGTAAGAATGTACGACATTTTAAAATTTTATTATAAACACATAAAGTAAAACAAATAAAAACATGAGAAGAAGAATGAAGGATTAAAGAATCAGAAAAACATTACTAAAATTTTTATGGAATTTTTTTCTGCAAGTAGAAAAAGTATATAAATAAAAAAATTAAGATCTATTATGTCATCAGACTTAAATTTATAAATATTATTTCCATATTTTTATTTAAAAAATATTTTTTATTTACTCTTTATTTTATTTCCAATTATTTTCATTAGCGGTAAGGTCATTAATTATGCATGAATAAATATATATTTTTAAATATTTCTTTCAAAATGAATATTGCATAACAAACTTTTTTATTTCTTCTCGTTATATAAATTATTAGTTAAAATTTTTTTCTATACGAAAAGCTTGTGCATAAAAAATTAACCAGAGAAACATAAGGCAGATTTTCTAAGATCGTATATAGAGAGGAAATTTTATTTTTCATAAATTTAATTATTGAATTTATTTATTTTAATTAAATTTACTTTTGATAATTTGCATTCCTAGGCTTTTAAATACATCACGTTATTGAATTGATAGACGGAAGTTTTACTTGCATATCAATAACAGAATTGGAAAAAAAGGATTGTTTCGTTTGAGATCTTAACTAAACTTACATCGAAATCTCGTTCTAATATATTTCAATATGTTTATGATCCCTAAATATTCAAATCTTGGATGCCAACTTTTTCTTATTTTACTACCGCTCTCTTGACCTAATGCTAGACTTTTAAGAACAAACAACAATTTGTTTTTATTTCCCCCTAGATTGAATCTCATCGATGCGCACGCTAAGATGTTGTGTCGTAAAGCAGTTCACTTGTCCTTGACGCCGCAATCAAGCTGAAAGATAACACCTGGAGACGGCACTAAAGCCGCTCAGACCACCTATCAGCATTCTGCTTCCCTTCAATTAGCTTTTAACGAGAATGAATTAATAATAAAATTCCTGGAGCGCCTCTTTTGTACTATCAGGGGGTCAGGGGTTTACGATAAGATTTAGATTAGTAAAAACAGAATAGAAGAAACAAAGAACAAAGGTAATAAAATGTAATGCTTGTCACGCATGAAAGGGAATACTTACTATGCTTTGGAGGTGAAAGTGGTGGCCACTTTCCGCATTCCATAATAATATTTCTATGTACGCTTATTTTTTTATCAGTTATTTTCTTTATTTCAAAACCTGAGATTCTTCTTTTCCGATAATCTTCCCTGCATATTTTTTTTTTTTTGAGCTTTTATATCGTTTGCTGACGATAAGCAAACATTATGAAGCATGTTTTTGAGATAATTTTTAGCTACACTAAACGGAATAATAAATGCGGAATAATTGTTTAAAAATGATATGATTAATAAATATAAGAAATAAAAGGGGTGTAAGAAGATCTAGAATTCAATAATATTATTCTTTACCTTGATTTCAGAAATATATTTAAAAAAAAATTCTTGTGAATTGTAAACTGTCATGCTTATAAATTCTGCTCAAATTATATATGAAAATTAATTTTAAGTAAAACGAGTAGATTTTATTTTCAACTACTTGATATAATCAGGTTTTGCTTGGGATGAAAATTTCAAGATCACATCTTAATAGAATGGAAATGCGATGCTAATAAAAGCATATTTAAAAAAAATAATTTAATAGAAAATTCTATTCACATAAAATCCTCTTATCATTTGAAAATTAATTTTTAATTAAAATAAAAATATCATTTGCCTAAAATGATTTTTAAAGTTTACAGTTTATCGAAGCATTACAGACTAAAATAAAGATATTAAAAATTTCTGGACAGCTTATTTTTGCAATAAATTATGAAGAGAGTTTTATTTTTTTTTAAAGGAATGAAGCAACTAAACGCTAGAATTTTCAATTCCGAGAAAGAAAGAAATGAAACGATTTAAAACGTAAAGACTATAGCCTCTTCTCCCTTTTAGACGATCAGACGCATCAGGCTTTGTAAATTTCTTTACTTTTACTCAAAAAATTAAGTTTATACCCTTTAAAATTCAAAATAATAGCTTTCCAATGTTGCTAATTTAATTTTTTGTCTAAATTTTATAAAATTTTCTAAACGTTTTTAAGTTACGTACACCACGGTAATTTCATAATGTTAATGAAACCCAATTTTTTTAAAAAAGTTTTTTAATTTACAACATTGTTACAATTATTCTACCAATGGTGCTAGTGACGATATTATTGGCCTATGCATTAATTGAGAATTAAATTGTAGTTGATACCGATATGAAAACTCGGTTTATTTTTTTCTTATTAAGTAATTCTTAATTTAAAACTTACAATTAATAAAATTAATTTCAAAATTTAAGTAAAATGACAAAACTTAGAGAGGCACTTATTCTAACAACTGTATAAGAGTTTTGAAATAATATGAGTTACATGCCTATCGAAATATAGTTTGAATAAAATATTTTCATAGCAACCATATATATAATAAACATTAATAAAAATAAAATACGTTTTTAATAAATTACATATTTTTGTCTAGTAACTATGGCGCAAGATAATTTTCATCAAGTATTAAGAATACATATTTGGAAAAAGTACAACAAAAATAACTAAAATATGGTTTGGCAAATGCAAATGCTGATAAATTCTCTTTAAAGAAAAGTCGACTTTTTATCTTCTGAACTTCTAAGAATAATTTTTGAACTGCCATTGGGGACATTGCTTTTTTATTACGGTGCTGTAAAGCCATTTTATGTAATCTTTAAACTTCTCTGCTTTGTATAGATAAACTATTTTAATCTCTTTTACCTGCATTTCTTATGTATAAAGTGTGAGGAAAAAGATGGTGAATTCACACGAAGGTAAAATCGTAAGAGAAAGAAATAAAAGCTTAGGAAGCTGAGGATTTTGAAAAAAGGTGAATTTGGATCTTTTGCTCGAATAATCATCAAACTTTCCTCAAGAACACTCTGATAGCAAATTTAATTTTAAAAAATGCGAAATGATATATTTTTTTGTAAAAAATACGAAAATATATAAAATCCAGTAATTCCTATAAGAAGGTACTTAAAAAAATAAGCATTATTTTTCTCTATCCCGATGTATATCTTAAGATTTTTGTGAAATTCTAAATCAAGAAATAAATATTGTATTGAAAACTGTTTAAGCTACAGTATGAAACGCTGACAAGCAGCAATCTTCAAGACAACTTTTTGAGCAGAACTAAAATATTTTCTTTTAAGTTTCAGTAAGCACACAATCTATCAAAAGGTTAACATTCCTGCTTTCAATCGAAAAAAATATTCTGCAAATGTAAATATTAGCCAATTGAATTCTCAAAGTACCTTTCAATCTCGTGGAATGTATGTTGCCATTACAATCTCAAAATATACTGAGACGAATTCAGTAGTATATTCATGATTTTTTCGAAAGATTTTGTTTCCGTTTCTAATTTTATTCGCCTAGAAAAGTATAGACAAACAATGGCGAAAAAAAAAAAAAATTCTAGTCTCATTTTTTAATCTAGTGAATTTTTTTAAAGATTTCAATAATACATTTTTCTCTTAACATAAAATTGTAATATAAATAAAATAATAATAATAATAACTAAATATAAATAACTACGATTTAGTAAGAAGAGAATAAATGCCAGAGACGTAATTTTTCCAAGATAAAAATGATAAGATTTCGTAGAAATTACTATATGGCAATATTTTAGCTTTATAGTAATAATAAATGAAAAGTTTCATTCATAAAGTACTATTCAGTTGATCATTCATTCATTTCTCGACAGAGTTTATCTTTCAGTTAGCACTTGGATCTAACCTTTATTTAATGACTAGCTGTCTTTGGTGACCAACTTGTTACATTGGTTATATTTAATTGTAGTTAAATCTTTTAAATAAAATTCCACTATCATGATTCCATAAAAATTATCAGATATAAAAAGTCGGGTTGATTTAACTTCTTACATATATTCTATTCATTGAAAACAGAAACTATTTTTATGAAGGCAAGTGTCATGACATCCAGTTCTATTAAAAACATAATTTCACGGTTCATCTACCATCTAAGTTTCAAGGTATTAATATATGTATTCGTCTTATAAACTACACAAATAAGAATCCTTATTCTTCTTATAAAGAATGGAAGAAATTCGTAAAGGATTCGTAACGGTAAAAGCAATAGAAGAAAATCATACCATAAAAAATTCATTTCAGGTCAACATTGTAATCTATTGTTACAAATTAAGCAAAAAATACTTTTAAAATTATATATTTTAAAATCAATAAATTATTTCTGGATATTTTAAAAATATATAATTTTAAAAATATCCAGAAAAAGTTTGAGCGGCTATTAAATTGGTATCATTAAAAATACAACTTTGTAAATTTTGAAACAGTTAAACTTTTTTCATGCAATAGTATTTTGGAAGTTATCGTGAAAAACGTCAAAATTCAGCACAATTTCTAATTAATTAAAGTTTAAAATAACTTATCCAAATGTTAAATGACTTTCCATAATAATAATTTGTAAATTCCGCTTTCAAGTAATATTCTCACTTTCCAAGATGAGAATGTTATTTCACCTCTCCTTCCAAAATTCTACGGCCTGGCCTGTAGAGTGACAATAGATACACATACAGCCACATGCAATTATTCATCTATATTATTAGCAAAGATAATGTGCACTAATATGCTATGCAATTTTATAAAATCAGTTTTATCTTTTTTAATTAAAATTATAATCTTGCTTATAATGATTTTTATTAAATAAACTTATTTACCAGGAAGATAACCATTTAGAATTGACATTTGCTCCCCGAAGTATCCGAGTTTTTAATTGAATAACAATTTTCGTGAAAGCACTATGGTTAATCCTCATCAAAGGCGACGGTACAACCTTAGTGAAGGTATTCGTCAAAAGAGTGAGTCTATAACCGTTATGTATTTAACAGGGAAGCGAGAACCAACCACTGAACTGGAAGCTTTTTATTCCCATTCCTGAGATGCTCCCCTCAATGAGATTATCCAGGAAAAAATGTAAAGCAAACATCTATACTATATGAAATAAATGTAGATGTTTCTTCAGTTGTTGCATTCCGTTTGCAACGAGTTTCACATCTCGAAATTTGTGGAATCAGTTTCATCTTAATAATATTTTCATAATGGAAATAATATATTATCATAAATTCTTAAAGCTGATCTTCCTAAGACAGCGGTATCATGTATGATTTAAGCTGCATCTTGTTTGCTTAACGGAATTGTAACCAGATATATAGATAAATTATTTACCAAAAAAATTGAGATCTTATTTCTCCATAACAAATTATAATATTAAATCTTTATTTATCTCCTTTTTTATAGCACAAAGTAAGTAATTTTCAAATAATCACGATAGCTTTATTGCAATTGTTCTAAATTTTAGGAAATGTTTTCTTTCAAAACATGTTATCATCATTTAATTCGAAAAGTTGTTTTCGATTTCTTGTTATTAATTTCTAAATATTCTAAAAATACCAAAAAATATACAATGAATCTATCATCATATTTAAAGTGAAACTAAATATTTAACAACTAATCTTCTTTGAAGGGAGCTGCATTTTCACCTACATGCAACGATTAATAAATGATTAATTAAATCTTTATGTATTCTTGCTGTAAAGAGGCTTACAGTTTTATACTGAGATTTTATAATTAAAACAAATCCAGGTATTTCTCTAAGTTAATTAAATTTCATCAAGAATTATTGCATTCTGGATGTAATCAGTGGCATTACAGGACATCTTATTGAATTATTTATTTTTAATTTATGAAGATCGTTAAATCATTTGGTGGAGCTATTCTTAAGACTAATTAATAACATAATAATGACGGTTGATATCCAAGACGAATTTCCTTTTGATAGAATTAAATATGCAACAATTTAATTAAAGTATAAAGTCATAATTGTTTTTATTATCCTAAAATCAAATTCGTTCAAATTAATTTTCACAAAAACATTAATTATAAAGATAAAAATACTGAAAGTTAATCCGTTCAAGATTACTGAAGAAAAACGTCTTTTTAAAAAATATTTTCTATATATTTTATTAAAATATAATTTCAAATAATTAAATATGCAAAGTTAGTGAAATTCTCCTCTTTTATAATAGCTTCTTCAAAACGCTGTTCTTTGCCAAAAAAATTGTCATTTATAGCAGTCAACAGGATTTTTAGCTTCACAACTTTACCACGAGTAATAAAGTGTTTCAAAAAAATCATATTGAAACAAAATTATGAATTTAATTTTAAAGAGAGCAGCAAATGCTATATAGGATTAAAAGTTCTTTAACGTGGCAAGTAATCATAAAATATTTCTATAAATTATTTTAGAACATTCCCGAATCTTGGAATCGAATATATAATTTAAGAAAGTATTGTAGCCACTGTATAATCCGATATAGTCTGCGAAAGCGTTATCAAGAAATTATAAAAAATTTAGGCGTTAAGAGGCGCTAAACCTAAAATGAATGAATAGCTAAATGTCTAATTTGTATCACACTAATGTCGCTGTATCATCATTAATTTTAAAGGTACAAGATTTTTGAAAATCTAAATCGTCAAATTGGAGAAGAATATTAAATGGTACAATATTAGAGTTAATATTATACCATTAGACCATATTATACCATTATAATATTATACCATAGAAATTAAATATTATATGAGAATTATAAAGTAATCTCATCTTTCCCTTTACACTAAATATCACCTCTTTCATTTTAAGCATAAGTTTGAATAGAATGCATGACATTTGAAAAAGTTATACTCTTCATATAATGTCTGTAATTTTCTTGTTTCGCTAAACAAAAATATTGAAAAAATAGGATTTTCTTGTTGGCTTTTCAACTTTTAGTAAAGTAAACCTTCAATTAATAAAACATTTTACAAGCATTGTAATATGTTGATGATTTTTAACAATCGCAGTGGCAATAATTTTAAAACAATAAGAATGATATATTATATATAGCTTTACTTTACTATTTTATTTATTTTTTTTTAATTTTACGTCAAACTCAAAATTTTCAAAATTTTTTCCTGAAAATTTTAAAATAGGGGTTTAATTATTTGAATAATCACCAATTACTTGAAAAGACGATGGTGAATTATCCAATGAGTTCGGAGGAATATCTTTTTAATGTAGGGTGGTTCATCTAAGATAAATTGTATAAGTATTAGCAGTTACATTATTAAAAAAAATCATATTTAATATTTATTATCCATGCTTCTAAAAATAAATATTAATAAAATAAAACAAATATAATAAAACAAAGCATTTCTGCAAGTTGCAATCTAAAAGAAACATAATAATCGTAAACCACCCAAACCGAAACGCCGCGGTGGTCTGGTGGCAAGCTCTTGGCTTTGGAATCGAAGGGTTTCAGGTTCGAGATCCGATTCCACCGAGGAACCGTCGTGTAAGTCTGTCTGGTGCCCGTTAAACGTTCTCAATGGGTGTGGGTGCCAGTTCGGGTGTCGTCCTCGTCATCTGACAGCGGTACAAAATTACGAAGTCTGTCCCAATATAGTACTAGTGTTGCTTTAAAACGGGACGTTCATATAACTAAACTAAACTGCCCAAATCATTAATTGATGATGTTTTCCTTATGCTTTCAATTGAGTTTGAGGTACGACCAAATTTTTCGTCATCTAGCATTTTCGAGCAATTTCTATTTTTAGATGAGTGAGCATATTTCACGTTCCTGCTTCGGGTCAGTTTTGTTCATTTCCATTAACCAGGAGGATCCACTGTCAAAGTTTTCTGATGACTTCACCTTGAAAGTGAGAGCAGGAACTAGGGTCTCTCTGCCGCCTCAAAATGTGAACAATTTTAAATGCATTTAGATAAAATCATAAATTAAAATTTAACACAGTTGTTCGAATTATTTATAATATACTTACAGTTTATACCAACACAGAGCATTAGAATAATACACTATAATAGGATTCGCAACAGAATACAATAATTGATTGGGCAGAATACAATAGGTTAGAAAATACAATGTAGGAAACAGTACGTAGCTACCATAGTTTACTATAAAATTTCCATTGATAGTATTTCAATTCAAATTGATACTTAATAAGTAATAATTATTTGTAAAAACAGATGAAAAAGTAAAAATAAAATATGGTTGTTTTAAATTTTAGTTCCCATACTTCAATATGAATTTTACTGACTGAGTAATTTCATGATTGTGTAGTTGGTTTTTATATTAATTTCGTCCGTTAAAAAATTCATAAAATTTGAATAATTTGAAATTGCAGCATGTGAAAATCAATATTTTCATTTCACATATTCTCCTGTAACATAATTGTTCAATAAATCAATATATCATCGTAACGTTTAAATTTTATGCATTGTATGGGGATTTTTTCATCTATGGAAAAGAATATGACTAACTGACTAAAATGCTTAAATTGACTATATAAAATATATAAATGATTAATATATGTTATAAAATAAATATATTAATGGTCAATATGTATTATAAAATAAATATTTGAACGACTAAAATGTTCAAATTCTATTTTATATATCCTAATGCTATTACAGAAAACTCGTAAGACAAACGTCACCAATACCTAGCATGACAATATACTTAAATATGGAGAAAAAAAATTAAAAAAATTAAGATTTGCGCAATAAATTTCAACGTTACATATACATTCAATATCTATATCTATACTTATAATAAAGCTCAATGTGTGTGTGTGTGTGTGTTGGCGCTCTACAGGCCAGACCATTCAACCTACAGCTACCAAATTTGGCACGTGTATACCTTGAAGGCCGGGAATGTGCACCTGGGGGTTATTTTTTCGAATTTTTAATTAGAATTTTATTTATTTAAAAATTAAGCAAGATTTTGGCGTGTTTCTGCTATAACTTCCGAAAATATTACCGCACAAAAAAGATTTTTACGTGAAGTTAAAGATCAAAAATTTATCTTTTAAATGATACCAATGTTTTAACCTTAAAATTAAATTTCTATTTTTAATGAATTTTTAAATAAATATTTTAATTATATTTTAAAACAATTTTTTTCGTACAAAATAAAAATAAAATTTAATTAGCTTTTTTCAAAGTGTTGCCATCACATTGATTAAAGCTCCAACTAAAAATAAATTAAATCTTTTTGGAAATGAAATCTGCAAAAATATAATTTTCGGCACGTGTCTGTAGGAATCGAAACAAATATGAAATATTATTTAAAAAAAAAAATTCAAGAAAAATTATTTTGTGATCTTTTACACTCTCTATATTATTAACTCAATAAATCAGTTTTATTTTAAGGCAAGTTTTGTTTAATATGAACAGGATATCCATTCAAATCATGGCCAAACAGCTAATTTGTAAACCTTTAGTAAGACACAGATCTGCTAAAATGGTCTAAATGGAAAATGGTTATATTTTATGTAACTTGATTCAAAAAATGCTCTAATAAATAAGGAATTTTTTTGATTTTACATAAAGCTTCTGCTGTGGAAATCACGAATAACAAAATATTCTTGAAACACTAATATTATAAATAAAAAGAGTTAATTTCCAATCAACTAAATCAATCACTTAAACTGATTGATTTATAAAAATTTGAATATCACTATTCAATAAAAAAAGGATAATTTTAGATTTTCCATCGATCTTTTCAAAGAAAATACGCCAATCAGCACTCAGGTTTCTTCAGATTAATTGGCCTGAGATTATGAAAATGTTGAGTTTTTCTAAATTTTTAACATTCAAAACTTCATAAATAAGTCTTAGTTGATCGTGGAAAATAGAAACATGCATTCATTTATTTAAAATTTGGTGTGTCCAGAATATTTCTCAGAATCTGATACCTTACTGCATTAAATTTAGACTTCATAATTTTTAAAAGGTTCATAATTTTGTATAGGCCGGAACAAAATATTTTCATTGATTTCATTTCAATCCTTTTGAAAGCAAAACTAAAAACTGAATTTTATGCTGAATCTAAGAAATTTTTGTTGAATTATTGTTTGAGATATTACATAAATTATGAAAAATATTTTGCAGTTCACATAAGACTTAAATACCGAGCGATTCTATTTGCAATACTCATATTCAATAATAATAATAATAAATAAATAACAATAAAAATGATAAATAAAATAGAAAGCTTGGTTTCATTAAAAAATATCTTTATACTAATTGCAATTTTAGCATTTCCACTTTAAATTAAAGTTGAAGTTTTATCGGAAATGACAACACATTAGGAAAATATATATAGTAAATTGAACGAAACGATCTAAACAATAGTATAAGTTTGGTATGACTATTAAAATTTGAAGATTAAAAATGTAATATTTAATTGAAAATTGTAGCGAGAGGTAATACTGGCGAACCGACTGGTCGCCAGAGGCGGCTAGTAAACAATAAGGCAAATTTAAATATTTAATACTGAGTGTCATTAGCAGACTGTTTAATATTTTTAATATTTGAAAAAATAAACTAGATTTGTAAGTAAATTTATAGTAACTAGACTAGATTTAAAACTAAACAATATTTGTAAGCTGAACTAAACCTTTCAAACTAGATGAATTAAAAACATGAACACCAAAGAAAGATTCTAGGAATTTTTTTTCATCACATACTTATTGTTTTTCATCACATTTTATTTTCCATCACATATTTATCATATATTTATGCGATATCTGTGAATACATATTTGCGTGACTGGAGTTCTTGGACCTAATATTTAAACAAATATCTATATATATATCAACGTCAAACATTGAAAGCTAATTATTGTTTCAAGAAACAAAATAAAATAATATAAGTTAAGCATAAAATGATAAATATTGTAATTTACATTTGAAAGGCGATTAAGCTAAAAATATACGAGCCCTTTCAAAATTTAATAATATGATAATTAAAGCTAAGCTACTTAGTTCCTCATGTGAGCATATTTATGCAGGTCAATAAATTTTGATTTCCATCCGTGAGAAACGCTTTAAACCACAATTTCATAATTGCTTGCTTTCTATTCTGTTTGTTACCAATTAACATTAAAAAAGAATAAATATACTTTTGTGACAAAAGAGGTAACCCAGCAGTTGCATTGTCATTGCATAACATGTGACGCCCAATATTAATTCCTGCTTCTTTCATTTAGTGACAAATGCATCACATGAGCTCAGCCTCACGGCATGACATTAGTCATGTCGAGAGACATTAGTCGAGTATGACATGCTGGCGTTCGTGTAAAATACTCTCTCTCTCTCCGCTTCTGGATGATTTATTATTTCTACTTAATTAACATGACATGTGAATTCGGAAGACGTACACTAAATTTTAATATAAGCTTGATTCAGATAACATAAAACTAAATCATTTTAAGCATTTTTTTCTTCAATTTATGTTAGTTAAGATAATATTCCATAAGAGAATTTCCAATTATTTCATGATTTGAGTTTTATAATTTTGTATATTTATGTGTTTTTATGATGATGCATTTTTAATAAATTCAAAGTAGTAACAAATAGAAGGATAGCCCTCTGGCGGCTTTAGAGAGAAACAGACAGCCAGACTTTGGCCGTCAGAAATGTAGCGTTGTTAGGATTTGTCTAAATTGTTTTATGTGTTAATTGTATAATATCGAATTGTTTGTGATGGTAGGTTATTAGATTTTAAATATAATTTTGTTTGAGCTACCCGGCGTCAGTCATTCTTAAATCATTCAGTCACAAAGCTCAGTATTTAAATAATAAAATTATTTAATCAAATTTTGAATTCATACAAACTACGTCATCTACTTGCCGGCGCCCTTGCATAGAGATAGCGCATCTTTTCCGTGATCTGGGTGTCCCGGGGTCGAATCCCGGTTCAGGCATGGATGTTTTTCATCTGTGTTGTGTGCATGAGTGTGCATGTGCATCTGTGTTGTGCGCATCTGAGGTGTGTGCATGTGCACCCCCCCCCCCCTGTAAAAAGGGGTTGTTCAAGCGCATGTGTGAGTTTCATCTTCATATGAGCTAGAAGTCAGACTTATGTCCTCGGGTGCTCAGGGGTCTTTACCCTCAGAAGCTACTGCACCCCCTTTCCGTGGTAACGCGGACACGGTATCATCATCATCTTCACGTCATCTAGTTGCGTATTTAAGATTAGTAGTGATATATATTGCTTCATTTTAAGTAATTATAAATTCTTAATAATAAATCTAATTTAAAAAATAGAAAACAATTAAATTAAGTAATACAGTTTTTATTATTATTTCGTTAATGTAAGTGTGGTTCAAATCTGTTTTTATTCACTTGTTTATGAAATTATTTGACTTAAAAGTATTTCAAATTTTAGACATAAAAGTATTTCAAATTTTAGACATAAAAGAATTTAAATCGATCTATCAAATTGCATTATCCTAAATTATATTACAATTAATATAATAAAATATTTTACGCAACGCAAAGAATTAAATATCTGCTACCCCCCCAAAAATAGCATTCATTTTAATATTTCCCGGTAACGATTGGATTCTGGTCATCTTGAGACAGTATACCCTTCCGTGACTGCTAATGTCATCAATAATGACCTTGCCAAGTCTTTCTAAAATATTGCAGAAAGAAAATCCACTTTCTGGTACCCCTACTAAGTTCAGTATTCTGCTAATACTATATATTTATCAACTCAGGTACAATTTTCATTCAAAACTAATTCAAGATACTCGATTCTGAATGTAAATAGCGCTCTCGAAGTTTGCTTTCTGATAACATAAAGCCTAACTTGCATGTTGACAGTAGTGCTACCAGAGCCAATGGCCCACTCTTATTCGTCTAACATGAAAATTAAATAAACGCCCTCGTTCAAATGTACAAATACACTTCACAAATTTTGCTTATCTAGCGTATTTCCTTATTGATCTCGGATTTTAAATTATACTAATGTATTACATTCTTATCAATTTCATTTAAATTTTAAACGTTTCCATTCCGTGATTATACAGGCAATTAATGACAAATATTTGATTTATATGCACTACATTAGAGACATATTTAAGGTTATTTAATCATCATCGATTGTATGTTTAAAATATTTTATTCATCAGCAAGCAAAACTCTATCATGCTTGAGTTATTAATATTTAATATTTCATTACAACATACTCAATCTTCTGTTGACAGTGCTTATAACTTTGTGAAATAAAGAAGGTCAAACCTGCTTTTAATTTTCAGATTGCATTCCAAAGAGATTGAAATTACTTTACATAATGAAAGTGAACTTAATATAGCTATTTTTAAATAAATTTAGGATAAGCTTCATATTTGAAAATAAAATTATATTTCACCTGATGAAGAACAGTTTATTAAAATTTTATATTAATTGATCCCTAAAGGAAGTCTTCAATAAAGGATTCCAATTTTTAAAAACCAAATGAACAACATTTAAATGTCTTAGAAAATGTATTATTTTCCATTTCTTTATTTTTTATTTACCTGGTTTTATGCATAATTTAAATTTATCGATATTCAAGAGAAATTAAAAAAATTATTCATTTTTTTAATTAAGTAATCTTAATCTTTAAAGAGTCTACGTCCTATTTATAAAACAATAATGGCTGTCATCCATGGTGCAACCAAAACATTCCATTGCTTCTTTTTCACATTATTTGAGAAGCCACGTCTTTTCCGGTTTCCTTACCAGTTGTCAACTAGCTTATTAACAAGATTTTGAAGAATTGTTATTTGGATTTTTCTTTACATTGATTTGTTTTTGAGGTAATTTAAAGTAATATTTAATTGATGATATTTTACTAGACTTTAAAACTCTCTTTATATTCAGTTTAGAATAATATTTTATTGTTTTTTTTCCAATAAACTTTTATAAAAAAATTATTAAAAAATTTGGAATTTTATTTTATTTTAAAGTCATCTTATTTTTTCCGTTTTTAAAAATTCAAAGGAAATTCTCTGCCTTAAATTATAATTAGTGAATTTTGAAATTATGTTTATACAGAGAAATATCCTGTATAATTTCATTTCTTATTGAAAATCATCGAATAATGAAATAGTTTTCATTTTAAACTACTGTGTAATCAAAATTTTCTGAAATAACTTATATTGCTTTCTATTTCATGGTATATTGAGGGTCCGATTTCATTTTACTTAAATATCAAGTAAAACTTACCCTTATTGCGTTATTGTTATATTTGTATACTGGAATACGCTCGTTGTTAAAATGAAATAAAGTAGAAAATAGACGAGTCAAAACAATGTTGTATACTTGACAACGAAGCATACAGAAATATATTCACTTCCTATTCAAGTCAAAAACATGTAGATCCAGATATTAGATTTGTTCAAGAACTTTAAAGCCTACTTGGAACATATTCGGTATTCCCCAGCGTGGTCATATAACGAAAATGACATATGAGTCAAAAGTCATTCCTTTCGTGATACAGACATGAGATTTTCTGAAGCTTTACGGATTTACCATGCACCAGCTTCTATTTCCTATACATGGCTGAAGCATGTGGATTATGAAGGAAGGAATTCGCCCCTGTAGTCTGGGAACCAAAATTTCGTTAACGAAAGAAATATACAGAATGTAGCATGTTATCTTTGCTCAGCATTTATTTTCATAACAGTCGCACATGGAGATCTGCATGTGCTTACAGAAACTTTGGAATCAAATTAAACATTTATATTATTAAATATTTGAAAACAAAATACTTAAAAATCAGGAAATCGAATTTTGTTAAACAGTTTCTCATTCTTTATAGTTATTTGAAGTAAATGTATGTACCTAATGGATATTATTCAAAACATTTGACTTTTGTAGAACAAAAAAATCTTATATTAAAATTTGAATTAACTTAATTTTTATGATAATTTTGAAGTTGGATTGATTTATATAAAACAAATATTTCAAAATATAAAGAATCCATACCTTAGAAATAAAAAGAAGTTCATGAAGAACTGAATAAATATCAGAATACATTGGTTCAGAGAGCTTAAATGGAATGCAAATTGAAATTATAAAAATCTTACGCAATTACTTTTACATAATTAGATCTAAATTAATAAAAAAAAGTTTATATTAACTAAGACAACTCAAGTTTAAAACTGTAATATTTCTGTTAATTGTTATTCCACAGATATTATTTTAAAGTTATTTTAAAGATAAATAATAACCTCCATCAATATATGGGCAAACAATTATTAAATGTTTGTACGTTTTTTTATACTTGTAAACATTTATTAAATGTTTATATATATATAAAGAACGGATGATCATTTAAGAAGTAAGATTTCTTAATTGTTATAAAACTATTATTAGTATTATAATTATTTACTTTCGAAGATACCAAAACATGTTGCAACCCTGCATATTAAGGCGTTTTAAACAGTCTGGAGTGAAAGATGAGCTATCAGATCATCTTATTCAAAATTCATTTTTAAGCTTGTATTCTTAATATATTATGAGCAGATATGATAGGATTTTGTATCATTCAGTGAATACAAGATCTTAATCCTATAGTATATTTTATATTATGTGGAAATTCTTAGTGTGGAGACTTCGTACTGAGAACGGAACAACATTTTTGGAAAAAAACATTTATTTGAAGCTAATTTTTTATATGCAATTTTGAAATCAGTAAGTCTAATTTCAATCTTTTCAGTTTTATTTTTAATCGCTGATCTGAAGGTATGTGAAGGACTTTTTAATATTTTATGTTTTCATAGCATTAATTAATGATTTGGAAAGGATGCAATTTTTTAAAATTCTAATTTTTAAGATCGCAAACAATCAATTTATCTTTGAATAGAACAATATGATAGCCGTCTTAACTTATTAATCATTTGGACAAATTTAATTGTTTATCACGAATAGAAATACTAAAGACTGATTAAACAGTAATCTAAATTTGAGAAGAATACGATGATAAACCAGCTATATAAAATTCTCTTAGGAGAATCGTAAACTATATAAAAGCATAATGCAAGAATATTTCTGAAATAAAATACAAGAGCTAATAAAGGATAAATTCAAAAACATCAATAATGTTTGATGGCTTAAAGAATTAAAAATTGTTACTGTCTTCGGCTTAAAGACAAATTAGATAACAAGACAGAATATCGGATTATCATTATTATCTAAGAGATTACCAATACCATGTATCGGATTATGGTTACTGTACAACAGATTATGGATAATCACGTATTGGCTTATTTATTATGCATTGGATCACTATTATATCAGAGATAAAAATGCCATCTTTCGATCTGAGATCTATTGTTCATTTCATCTGATGGATATTGTATAGATATATTTTGAAATGAAGCTTGTATAGATATTTGATAAATGTCAATACTGAGTATATTTTTAATATACTTTATCATTTCCATGGTAATAAATAGTACAAAATTCATAAAATGTAATAATGAAAAGAATGTTGACATATATTTAGTTATTAACTTGGAATAATCAAGAAATCTGAAAATGAATAAAAATTGATAATCATATAGAATGAAACATCAAATATTCATTTCGGCGCATTTCTTTGCGAAAAAGGATTATGAATAAAAACAATTGATAGGTTTTACGAAGTTGCAATAATGTATTTTACCAAAATGTTCATTGCCATTTTCCTCCTATAAAATCAGAAGATGTTAAGTTCGTTTTCCTTATAGAGGCCCTGTAATGGGAATTTAATGATCTTAAATAAAATATCCTGCAGCGAAATTAGGCATTATTTGCTGCAATTTAAGACGGAGGAAAAACATTTTGGAAATATATTGTAACATAGTAAGAATGAGCCTATTTGATGTACGATAAAAAATATGAACTTCATGTTTCAGCAATGAAAAGCGTCTGACCTCCTTAAAGTAACTACCCATTGTCAACTCACACAATGTTTTCAAACATTGTTATTAGCTTTGGTCATGGAAAATATTCTGATTAAATCTAAAATTATTTTATGAAAAAATGCATTTTACTTTGCAATTGTCTGCTTGATATTCTTCTTTATAAATGTAAAAGCCAGTTATTTAGTAAATTATTTATTAAATATTTTAATTTTAATGGGTGTAGCTGAATGGGTGTTGATTTTACTTTTCAGTTGAAAAGCATATGATTATTTAAAAATATTTTCGTATTCGTATTTTTTAAAAATATTTTCTATACAAATCACTGTCCAGATATCAATTGTTTAATTATGTTTTAAAAGTATACATTCATTTATCAACATTGAGACACGTCATATTAAATGATTATTCACCTAAGCAGTTATACATGTCCAATCCTTTACGAGAAATACTCAAAACACACAATAAATAATAAAAATGACTGAATCAATAGGCTTGAATCTATGCATCTATGTCTTCTTGTGTTGGTGCTCTACAAGCCAATCCGTTTGACTTACAACTTCTAAATAAAAAAGGAGAATGTGTCAATGCGCTTGAAACTCTGCATCTATGTCTTCTTGTGTTGGTGCTCTACAAGCCAATCCGTTTGACTTACAACTTCTAAATATAAAAGGAGAATGTGTCAATGCGCTTGAATCTATGCATCTATGTCTTCTTGTGTTGGTGCTCTACAAGCCAATCCGTTTGACTTACAACTTCTAAATAAAAAAGGAGAATGTGTCAATGCGCTTGAAACTCTGCATCTATGTCTTCTTGTGTTGGTGCTCTACAAGCCAATCCGTTTGACTTACAACTTCTAAATATAAAAGGAGAATTTGTCAATGCGCTTGAAACTCTGCATCTATGTCTTCTTGTGTTGGTGCTCTACAAGCTAATACGTTTGACTTAAACTTCGAAATAAAAAAGGAGAATATGTCAATGCGCTTGTATCTGTGCATCTATGTCTTTGTGTGTTGGTGCTCTACAAGTCAGTACGTTTGACCTACAGTTAGTAAATTTTGAGGATATTAATTTATCCGTCTGAGGAATTTTTGTTTTTTAAATTTATAAATTTAATTAAAAAAATAATCAAGTTGTTGGCCTCTTTCTGTGATAACTGAGAAAATTATTAGAGATGAAAATTTAATTTTTCTACTACTTTGAGATTTCAAAAAATTGTATTTTTAATTATAGCAATTTAATTGCTGTATAATTTTCATCTGATTTTTGACAATTTTTTGAGATTTTTTTTTCATTTGTAATTTTTAATTACAGATTTCAATTTCAGATTTAATTTTCAATTACAGAATTGGAATGGAATTCAAACCATTTTCATTATGCCATGAAGAATTTTAAATCATCATTTTATTTCATAGTTAGAAACAAAGAAAATAATATTTAGCTTAATAGCTGCGCAGTAGTATGCGAAAGTTAGATGAATCGGGCAGTTATGTTTTAAATAGCATTATATCTTAACATCATTGGAAGGATTTGTGATTGTAATGAATTGAGCAGATGTAATTAAAATAAACGGGCTTTAATGTGTGTAAAAATTTAATGCTTAATTATAATACTGAGGAAATCGTGATTATTAAGTTATGCAAAAGAGATTTAATTGAAATTAAACGGAGCCAGTGGCTACTGACACTTGGTCGCCAAAGGCGACAGTTTTATTTAATTCTCAATATTCTAGAAAAAGTTCTTATGGATAGTGAAATATTTTATAATTCTAAAAGAAAATGAGTTTTTTTTAATCTAAACATTGTAGCAAATGTAATTATTTTGTATGAGTATAATGTTTGAAACTCATAAGAGTTATGACATGGTAATAGTCTCGAAAAAATATTTCACGTAAAGCATATTAATTATGATTTTTAGGAAATCCGTAATATATTATTTTCAATTAATTAAATATTTAAAAAAAATTACTCTGAAGTTAAAAATAAAACCTGAATAATAGAAGCCCTCACTTGCCAACCAATCCTACTGGCTAATTTTCAATGAATTCATTTTTCATAATTTTTAAAATTCTTTTACATCATTTATTTAATTAGAAGCAAGTATATTTGTACAAAAGTAAATAAATAAAATGATCTGACTTTCCAAATTTCTTGCAAAGTTAAAGAAAAAAATATTTTTAACTGTGCAAGACTAACGAATATAAAAAGTGCGTTGTAAGAAGACGATAGACTTCTCCCAGACAAAAGTTAATGATGGAATCACATGTCTTTCTAAAAAAATAATAAGTGATTGGAAGAATACGACGCAATCAAATCTAAACCAAATCAACTATCTCAGTCGTAAAAATTCCATGTCGTGATACAGATTAGATGAAAGATACAAAGTAGGAAATGCACTAAGAGCATAAATCTTATGGAAATTTTAAGCTAAAATATTGTATATTTTGAGATATAAAATTAATAAAATACTCTTTAAAAGTATTCTAAGCAAATTATATTAATTCCTTGCAGAATATCAGGTCAATACTGTGATCTGTGAAGTTTATGTTTATACGATTGAAATATTTTCGTATATATTTTATTACTTTGCAGTTTTCATATTGCTCTATATTATTTGAAATAATGATTTTTCAGTTAATAATACTTTTAAACTCACTTATGATGGAATTATATAGTTATTGTGTTTCATTTTACGTGCTTATTAAATCCAGAGAAGTTCGTTAATCTTAATTTATTATTATACGTTTGAAAATTATTATAATTTGAAATTTTCAAGAAATTTTTATACCTTAAATAATTGATTCGTTAAATAAGCACCTAAAATGCACAAATACACTTAAACATTCGCTGCTAGTTTATGAATATAATTAATGAAAAATTCTTTTAGAAGCCATAAATGAACTTAAGTTACATTTAATATTTCGCCAAGTTCCTAAAATTTTAGACGAGAATCCACAATTAATTTCCTGTAAAAATTTATCTATCGGTACTTTATTTTATTTATGTTATCAAAATGCAATATTTTTTTTTCTAAAATATATTGAATAGCCCACTATTTATTCATTCCATAGTTCCATTTTTAAAGATGAATCCCCCCCCCAAAAAAATAATAATAAATTCAATTTTAAAATATAAAAAAATAACCAGAAAAATATGTGAAAGAGCTATGATTAAAAAAAAACTGTAAAACATTCTGCAACGAAAAATAAATATTATTTTAAAAGGTTAAAGTGCATTTCTATATTATTGCTCACAGTTTTATTATGATCAGATTTCATCTGTTGTAAATTTATATAATTTTGGTACATACATACATAGACATTTAAAGTACTTTTCGGAGAATTATCCATAAAATATATAAGAATTATAATATGCGCCTTCTTAAGTCTTAATTACAAATAAAATATGAATGTAATGGAATTCTGGCATGAAAGTTTAAAAGAAATGTAATAAAAGTTTCATATTCTTGAAAATAAAAAAAGCATTATTCCAATGCTGATTCATTGATTTTAAACATCTCACATTTTAAAACCTAAGCTTTTACAAATCTAATTCAAAAGATCTAATTTAACATTAAAAAAAAAAAAGAAGAATCCTAAGTAAAGCCACGAATAGCAATTTGAACCATAATTAATTCAATTTGCAAAAATTGCAAGCATTTTAATATATCTCAGACGTCATTAAGATTCTTCACAGTTTCCGAACTAAATAAAAAAAAGAGAAAACAGAAAAAAAAAAAAAAAAAGCAAATTAGCGCGATGAAATTTAAGCACAAAAAAACTAAAAGTTGCGAAATACTTACTTACCAACATAACTTTATCAAATTTTAGCACCATCTATGGCAAAATTAAATTTATGCAAATTGGTTTACTGCAGCATTAACTTTTTTCGCACATTCTATTTCACCTTCTTCGACGAACCCATAAAAATTGTTGCACATCAGTGCGCGAACGCGTACAGGAAGATAGAATGAGCGAAAAGCGGTGAACGGAGAGGTTTTCTACGGTGCTAAAGTAAAGCGATGAGAGATAGCATGCAGCGACACCTATTGTAAAGCGTCAGGGCGACAGGTAGTTGTTCCGCGCTAGAAGCAAAAGCTATTTTCACAATTTATGCTTCCATATTCTTTGTGCAGATTTTCTCTTTTGCATTTATATTTCAGAAAGATGGTCCTTAGGTTTTGCGTGTGCACAATTTATTTATCAAATTTCATTGAATTAGAACAATTTATTTTTGGTTGCTTTATCTGCCTTGCAACGGTGTGATAAATATATTCATTTCGCTTTTCTTTTCTTTCTTTCTTTTTTTTTATTGATTCTGTGTCCATCAAAATTTAGTATTGAAATAGAAAATCAGATATCTTACACTTTTACTAAGAATATATTTTTATTTTTGCATCTGAAGAGAGAAAAAAAAAATTTTTTTTGTGATGATTCATTGAATTAGAACAATTTATTTTTGGTTGCTTTATCTGCCTTGCAACGGTGTGATAAATATATTCATTTCGCTTTTCTTTTCTTTCTTTCTTTCTTTTTTTTTTTTTTTTTTGATTCTATGTCCATCAAAATTTGGTATTGAAATAGAAATGAGATGTCTTACACTTTTACAAAGATTATATTTTTATTTTTGTATCTGAATAGAGAAAAAAAAATATTTTCTTGTAATGTTGAATATTTCAAGGCAATTTTTCTTGAAGTGACTGAATAAATTCTTTTCATTTTTGATATAAAAATATTGTTATTTAAATAAATCTTTGTTAGATAGTAACTGAAATAAATATCTGTATAAATGGTTAACAGTAAATGTTTAAGATGATTTAATAGCAATTAAACAAATCCGATTTTGCATATAAAATGCTGTTTTTGTACAGAATAATTATTTAAGTCGAAACTCTTAAATATGAACTTTTTTTATTTTAATTTTGTGAGACATATTTAATATTTAATTTTGTGAGACATATTTAATATTTAATTTTGTGAGACATTCTTTATCCTTTGAGCATATTTTGAAAAATGAGCATATTTTTCTCTTTTGTTTCTGTTTATAAATAGCACCGTCTCCAGAGTTCTTGTGTGCACAATTTATAAAGCATATTTTCTAAATGAGTTTCGGATTAAATTTATATTGCTTTAGCCATATCATAATATGGCTTAAAATTGAAGGGAAAATATATATATATATAAAGTCATATATTTAATTTCTATGAAATATGAATTTTGATTACAATTGCTAACAATAAATAAATAAAATAAAATAACAGAAAAAAATTGCATTGTTTTTTTATAAAGTTATTAATAAATCGCTAATGCTGGAAAAATAGAAATAATAGAAAAATATAAATGGCTTTAGAAATCTATAGTTAGAGGATTTTTTCTCTTCTACTTTTCTCAGATAGTGAAATTAGTATTCTTCAATGGCTCCTTAAATTTCTAATGAGCTATGATGACTTAAAAATTTATATTCAAATAAACTGCTTTTTACTAAGGTAATTATAAATGACCACAAATTATTATGTACGTTTACATATTAGCAACCCCATTTTCTGTAATTAAACTATTTAGTTACGTTACATGAAATATTTCAACTTAAACATGCAAAATTCTACTTTCAATATTAATATGACACAAAGAAATATGTCATACATTTCTTAAATAAACAAAATCATTTGTGAATTATATTAATCCTATAAGAAGTTGGAGCGAGTTTTATCGTTCTATGCATGTAAAGATTTGTTTTGATTTATGAAATATTTTCTTAAAATCTTTAACGAAAATATTTTTTTTTTTATTTTTGATTTTGAAATTGCGATTGCTAATCAAGAATTTTCTTTCAAAACTCTTTGTAATGAGCTTCAGTTTATTTCATCAACGTAATATACAACCATAATAGCATTCATGTTTTCTTTTCTCAAAATTGTATAAAACACTCTTTAATAAACTTTTACTTTTTTTTTTACAGTCTAAGTATTTAGGTTGATCTACATTTCAGTAGGTGTACACACAAATATACACACACAAACACACAAAAAATATATATAGAATGAATCATGAAGTCAATAAAATCCTTTTAAGATCTTTAAGTTCCAAACGGCATCTCGTATAGCCAGAGAATTAACGTGCACCTGTAGTAAAATAATTATTTGAATTTAATGAAAAAAGTTACAGCGCTCTAGCGGTGAGATAAGGAAGTTGCAAAAGTGATTTAAAAAACAAAGGAAATGCGCCAAAAAAAGTCCGATTAAAAATGTACATTACGCTACTATAAAAACACAAGAAGTTAAAGGAACTCTATAAATTTGGCAAATATATTTGCTATTAAGTTTATGAACCTACCATCATTTGGAAAAGGGCTCATTCTAAATTCAAAAATTTATTATCCGATATTATCATACAGTTTTTCCGAGTGAAGCCATGGCTATCTGAAATTTAAGCAAGAACGAAAATAAACCTAAATAATAAAATAAATCTGAAAAACAACTCGTGAAGGGGGAAGTATAGAATTTTCAATTTTTGGGCGAATTCTTATTCTAGTCACTAAAAGTTCATTATATATATATATATATATATATACACACACACAAACGTGTGTATATGTGCATGTTACAAACGATGGGCAATTTAGGTTTTCATACAATATAGATAAATGTCCAATTGTGCGTGTACACTTCAGAAATTTTGATCCCGTCATTTGGATAAACAATTTATTAAGTCAGATTTTGCTGAATTAGAATTATTTGTTTTTGACAAGTTCTCTTGCTAAGGCACGAAATAATAAATTATTAATTTTTCTTTGTTTTGCAGACGCATCTACGATATGAACTTTACTCTAATTTGTCACGGAAGCAATAAATGAAATGTGCTTTTATTCTATGAAGTCATAAATTTAATAGTTTTCTAGAAAAGAGATAAAAGTGAGAATTAAAAAAAATTTAGTTTTCCAAGAGCAATTTATTTGTTTATTTTTTTTTTCAATGCATGCGAAAAGTTAATAAATACGACACAGAATTATTTGCAGTTAAACAAATAGCAATTATATATTTTCTGAAATAAATGCACAACTTTTTTATACAAAACTAGGTTATTTTATATTTTCACTAATAAATACTGTCAAACTCTTTGTCATTGGCATGAGAAAAATTATTGAAAATTAAATTATCCTAATTATGATTAATAATTAAATATACAAATCTCGCTTCGCAATTGTTATTCTTTTCTATTAATGGATTATTTTAAAAGTTTATATAAATTCGCTTTTCAACAAAAAAGTAGCAAGTTCTGAGATCGAGTTGGTTAATTAATTTCTTTTGACCTTTGTACAATTAGTAATTTACATCACTGAAAAAAAACATAATTCTCTATTTTTTAAGTACTGCAAAGTTGCAATTGGCGGGTTTTAGTATTAACCGCTTATCGGTGACAAATGTCGCCAAATTTTGTTATGTAGGAATCTATTATGGAGCAATAATTTGCGATTGATTGTTTGCATTTTGAATAACTAAGCGAATAGCTCATCGCAAAATGAGCTTTAGAATATGATTGTTACGTGTGAAATCCCTTATTGTCTCTCCAACGTGAAAAGCATTGACTTTGCAGTTTCTAATTCTTTCATTTTTTTATTTCTCTCTTTCAATTTTAGTTCTCTTTTAGAGATGGTGGTGGATGGATGGATTTCTCTTTAGATATGTGGGTTACCAAATGCTTTATTTTCATTCATAAATCTCACGAATAATAGCTTTTAAATTTGCGCAATTTTGAGTTACATGAGTCATAACATTGTACTGTTACATAAGTCATATTGTCCATTAACTAATCCAACATAATTTCTTAGTTCACCATTGGTTGATTCTAGTGATCTCTTCGCTATTTCTCACTAAACAATCGTAAGCAAAAAGGATGCCGACTGATAATGCTTTGAATAGCTTTACTTTTTTATTAAGTTTTATCTGAATTAAATAAAAAGTATCCCGGGATAAAAAAAATACAATTTATTAATTTTTATGAAGAACATTTTTACATCATTATTTCAAATAATTCGAATGAAAATTGAATAATTTCCAAAAAAAAAAAAAAAAAAAAAAAAAAAAAACATTGTTAAAAATTCAAATGATAAAAACGCCTTCAGCTTTCATCAGTAAAAAAAAATGAGATAAGGTGGACAAATTATTTGATAAAAAAAATTCCTGAATTAAAAAATATATATATTAGTGTTATAATCACAGGTGGTCTTATTTCTTAACATTTAGATTAATGAAATATCTTCTAATTCAAGTTAGAACCATTTATGTTTTCAGAAAAATTATTGTGTATTGTTGAGAAGTATTCAAAGTTCTACCATATTAATTGCATTTTGACAATTCAATATTACACACAAAAATAATCAGAATAAGAATAACTGTATTGGATAACAAGCAAACACAGGTTTTTCTCATCAAAAGAAAGTTTAGCGGACTCGTCCAGTTCGGTACACCACTATAGAATAATTTTTACTGCTTTTCAAATCAGTTGAGATTTTCATTGGTCGAAGTATTAATTTGTTATTGATATTAAGAATTCTCATCATGTATTATCTTCAAATATTTTATATAATTAACGAAATATATCTATTGTATTGAAGATCAATATATCAAGATTCAGTTTATTTTTGCATGTTAATTCGGTTTCAATATAATTCATATTTTTAATAAGGTCTTTGAAATTTTGCTGATCTTTCAATTAAAGCTTAATTTCAAAGTAAAGTATAAGTAAAACTTTAACTATTCCTGATAGTAAGTAAAAGTAAAAACTGATACTATTTCCCATAATGTATACAAATATTATACATATATTTAAGAGTTAAATTAAATGCATATAAAAAATTAAACGATTGCCTTACATAAATAACAAAATGTTGTAATTCTTCTAAACTAATATAAATGATATGCCTAAGTTTATGAATTTTATGTACATATATATATATCAAACAATTTTGTTCAGAAAGCCATTAATGTAATTACACAAAATATTTATTTGTAATTTTCAGTAATTAATTATCTTGGCGAACCAACTGGTCAGTAGAGGCTGATAGTAATGAATAAATTATCGTACATGATATTCAGCATTATTCAAATGCCTGAAATAAAGCACAAAATTAAAATAAACCGGAGAAAAGGAATAATTATGAATATTTGTGATTTTAATTACTGAACCACAATGAAGAATTTTGATTAATATTAAATTATATTAAATTAAAAATATTGATTGTCGACGGCCTTGAAATGCTTAGATGTGTTGTGTTTCTTATCCCCCTTGGATTCAACACCAATTCAAACAAAGTCCAAGAGATTGAATCGCATGATAAGATTGCAAACTGACTCTCCCGATTCATCAGTTGTCTCACAGAGGCGCCAATAAATTCAATGACATGAGGGGGAGAATCGTAGGACGAGCAGTGACAAAGGGTATACATATTTTGGCCTATGATGAAGAAAATACTTTTTATATGGTCAGACCTTAACCTAGATAAGAGCGTTTGAACACTCCTTGGACTGGTGCCCGCCAGAGACAAGCCTAGACACCAACCGACATACCAGTCAGGCTCTGGAGGAGTTCTTCATTTCGTTTTAGTTCTTACTTTAAACAATGCGTTGATCTCTGAGGCCTGCAATCTAGAAGAGCGGAGGGATTGGGACTTAGGCTTCCTTTCTTGGTCAGAGCGTCACTAAATTAATTTCCGTGGATGCCCACATGAGAAGGGCTCCACTGTATGCTCACTGACCCGGTCCTTGCGAATGTAGTTAATTTGGTTATAATGTCTTGGCCCAACATGTCATGAATGTGTTATCAGTTTTTTAAATATTGTATTGAGCTCTTGCTGTTTGTGAAGATCCAAATTTGGAAATTATCAGTCTCCAAGGCGAGGTCCAAAGCTTTTTTAATAGCAAGAAGTTCAAATCGAAAAAGAACTATTTTCTGGATTTCTAAAACAATGTCTCGATTCCCCTCTACTTGATTTTAAAAATATACAACTTCGAGTTCTCCCAGACTCCATTTTGCTTCCATCAGTGCAGATTTTCTGGGCTTGACCGGGGTTATCACCAATGACCTCGAGGGACAGATGGTGCAACAACTTTGGATGTTCATTGTGTTTTGTAAGATTAATTCCCACGTCTTCGTTAAAAACAATATTATCAAACAAAGTAGTTGATGCCATTTGAGTAAAAGGAGTACATGGCACAACATCCATATTCGCCAAACCTTGTCTCCACATCAAACCAAGAGGAGTGTCTTTTATTTTGAGCCTATGATTGCTCGCCTAGTTCGGTAAGAAATTTGAGGTCTTGTTATGAGGCGCAAAACGTTTAAGCTTGGCCAAGTATTTTACGAAATTTGTCTGTCTTCTTAGAGATAACGGCTGAAGTCGGCTTCGCATAACACAATTTCATTTGGGCAGCAATGTCTGAGGCCAGTTACGATTCTGGCTGCAATTGGCTGTATTCTCTCTAGTTTTTTTTTTTTTAAGGTTAGATGGTGCAGCTATTTGATAAATCTCATATCCGTACTCAAGAATAGGTCGGATAAGAGTGGTGTAAGTAATCTGAAGAGTTTTAGCATCTGAACCCAATGCCTGCCGGAGATATATTTTAAAATCTAGATCCTCTTTCTACCCTTTTCAGCAAGTCGATTGATGTGTTTACTGCAATTTATTTCTGTATACAGGGTGAACCCCAAGTAAGTAGGTGTCTTGGTAGTCCCAAAAATTTGTCCCTTCAAAAAAACTTTTGGTTGAAAATTGAACAACTGTTTATTAACTGGGAAGAGACAGATTAAAAATCTGGTGGTGTTGAAATTTAATCTGAGCTCCTCTGCAAACTACTGTATTTTCACCAAGGTATCACTGAGTGAATTTTCCAAATGGTTCAAATCTATATCATGGTTCCAGATAACAACATCATCTGCAAAAAGTCCAATTTAGCAAGGGGAAGCTACCTTTTCCATCCCAGCCATAAATAGTGAAAAGAGGGTGGGGCTCAAGACTGTTCTCTGAAGGATGCCCTGATATGTTCTATAATTTCCAAACAAGGTGGGTGTTTTGATACTTGACTCTAAAGGATCTATTCTTCAGAAAATAAGAAATCCACAAAAGAGCGCGACATAACTTAGTGACGGGCAATGTATGCGTATTATGTTACCAGATTTAGGAAACGGATAAAAATTAAATAAAAATAACCTCAAAATTAATAAAAATTAATTCTCCAAAAATTTGAAAAAAAAAAAAACAATAAAATGAGAACGCAAAAAATTATAACACAGTTGTTAAAGAATGTGAAAATATAGGATGTCAAAGACAAGTCGTTGGAAAGAGTAAAATAAAGACGGACTCATCTCAGTACCAGGGCACATTAACTGATTTATGTTGCATTTTTAAAATAACAAAAGAATAAGGATTGCATTAAAATTAAAATTTAATCAATTAATTACAATATAACAAAATATCATTTTATTATTATGTACAAAAAAATTGTCTCAGAAACCGAATTTATCAAAAGTTTTCAACTTTTAACACTATCTACTTGCCATAATCTCATCTACAAATTGCCAAGTTAATTAAGTCTTGCATTTAACAATGGAAGAATACATGGAATTAAACATTTGATGAAACAATAGAAAGGTTTAAATTAGAGTGCAACAATGAAATGTTTTGTTAAACATTCGGCAATCTACCAATTTCTCTCTATAATGTTTGCATTTAAACCTGAAATACAAACACTGTTGTACTTAAAGTTTAAATACTGTTACGTATTTTCATGTTCGAGGTTCCCAACAACGTATTATCCATCATTGAGTTCGGGTAAGACATTAAAGCTGGCTAAACTAATTTTTTGGTTCATCTGTCTTTAGTTTTTAAGGTTCTGTAATTTCACTAGCCGCTTTTGAAACACATCTAGTATGAAGAGATTATTGACATTGTAAACTTTAAAGTAACATTTTGTAAGTTAGTTTAGTTTTAATGCTTTCTTCGTAAAGTATTTTTAAACATCAATTTTGATAAACATATAACTGACATTATTTTAAAAGCCTTACGATGTTCTGTTTATTAGCCTATGAGCATCTTTTCTGCCATCTTACTTGACATTTGGTCTATAATTTGAAACAGAAGTCATTAAAATTTAATTAATCTATTATTAAATTATTAGATTATTAATCTCTATTAGTAATATAATATTCTTATTGCTTTAAAAATCGAAGAACGATAAAAAGAATAATTTATTATTGAAATTAGGGAAAAAGTTTGAATAGAAATTCCGTTATTGAAATAAAAGCTCCATACGTATACACATTGACATTCTCCTTTATGTTTAATAGAGGTATGAATAGATTAGATAATACTAAGCATACTCATCAGTTTTCAATAATTTTAGAATTCCACCAGTTTAAATATTTAATGAAGTAGAAATTTCTGTGTCACTATGTAGTTGAAAATGTATGCAAGCAACATTTTTAAAAAAATGAATGTCAAAATTCAGGAAGAGAAAACGAACAGTATTCAAATTATCTTCTTTACAAACATAATTTTTTGATCATGAAAAATATACAAAAATCGTTCTTTCAGTAAGTGCTTTGGAAATTATCGTTAATTTTTAATGTATTTAACTGATGTGCACATTCCAACTCTCAAAATTATATTTATACCTAATTTTGTAGCTTTATTCCAAATAAACTGCTCTGTAGAGCTCAAAAAGATATATACACATCTAGACCAGTACGATGTCTTCTTTAATATTAGTAATGGTAAATTATTTCTCATTTATGAATCTTACCATTAAATTAGATGATAGTTATTATATTCCAATTTTTGCAAAACATTTTATCTTAGTTAGGTAGAGTTTTTCTGTATCTGAACGCTGAAATGAAGTCCTAATTGAGCTCTCATCATATGTGTCACTAAATAACAAGTTTCCAATTTCATTCTTTTCTTTATTCTTTATAACTGGGCAGCCATCCAGTACAGTTTTAATTTCAAATTTACATCCGTTTCCCTTCTAATAATGAAAAATTACACTACAAAATATAGTATGATACATGAATTGTAAATCCAATACCAGTATTGATTTTATAATTTATGACATAATATGTGTAGAAAATCAACATTTTTAAAGCCCACCAGATTACAATTGTGAATCCAATATCAGTCTTGCTTTTTACAATTTATGAAATATAATATACAGAAAAACAGTATTTGAAAAAAAACAGTATTTAACATATTGATAGCAGGGTTTCAATGCCTGCTATCAATATGTTTTTGAAAATTGTACAGGAAATTACGAATTATTTTATTATTAAAGTTAAAATCACGAGAAAAAAACTCTTTAAAATGCAAATTAGTCCTGCATTTTTATAAAAATATTTTATACATAATTTCTATAAATCATTGATCTATGTATTGTTTGTTTATTACAGCAACTTTCAGCGAAATTCAAATGCTCATAATACAAAATGCATGTACACGTACAGGAATGAGCTATCATTTTTCTCTTTGTGAGTAACATTTATTTCTCTTATGTCTCAAACATATTAATATATGCTTCACAAATCCTAAATAAGAATCTTCTTAACGAATTTCATTTAAAAATTGAACCGTTTTATATCAATTTCATGTTCACACATTTGTACTAATATTTGATTTTAAAATTTAAAATCGTTATTACAAATTTTTCATATTTCCATAGATTTTTAATATTATAATGTTTATATTCTAGATTATATCTTTAAGTTGCAGATGTTAGGTGTGATGCAACTTGAGTACTGGAACAAACTTTCAAATTAACTTACAGAGCAGATGAATAGGCCTAGGATTACCAAGAATGAAAAGGTTAAAAACTGGTAGTATCCGCTCGTTAGGGAGGGTACTTTTTAAAGTGAGGTTTAGAAATTTAATTAGAACATTTCAAACCAATTCAATGATTGTAGAGTATATTATCGGACAAAAATATTCTTAAACTGATCACAAATTTAAAAAAAAAATCGTCGATATTTCAGCCACTAGAGTCTTTCTACCCGCATTAACTATGAACTTGAGAACGAAGACAATTATTGCCCTCACTTAGTATCCTGGTATATTATAGTGACCTGGTCTATTAAATAGTAAAATTATCTGTAGCGACGCCTTGCGGAAAACAGTAGAATTGGTGTACCAATCTTTAAAACGGTGCAAAAAAAAAGAAAAAAAAAAGGGAAAAGTCAATTACAAAATTATAGAGCGTCGTCGATTAAGTGATTAATAATGCAGGAGCAAACGTATAAATCACGTAATTATTTGGAACGCTTTTCTAGTTCTATTACATAATAATTCACGACACAGGAGAAGAAATCATCTTTTGAACAATAAACATCAAGATGTATATTGTAGCCGGCGGGGAGCACTTCGGATACCGAAAATTAAAGTATCTGCTGATAACTAATTGTTCTATTTTATTTCTAAAATTTTTCTGCCGTAAGAACTTTGGGAATTCGTGTAACAACCAAATAAATTCATGTTTTAAATGTTTTGCTATTAGCATCATTGCGCTCGAAGTGTCTTTTCGTAATTCAAAGAGGCTCTAACATTTTGTAACTGATTTTTTTTCCTCGACTTGAACATACCTCAAATAGGGCTGTTGACTCTATTGTTTGACTCCAGGGGGCACTGTAATTGATCTTGCTGTGTTATGGCAATATTTGTCATCATTCTCAATTGAATGTGGGATAGAAAGCCTTTAGTGAACATCCCGTGTACTTTATTTTTGTTCAAAATCGTCACTTATATATAATTTTAAAAAAAATGTAAGGATATTTTAAAGCAATACTTTTCTTTGATTTATTCATATGTGCAATTATAACAATATTAATTACATGTTTTATTATAATTTTAATAATTAAAAATAAATCTTTAAAAGTGACTATAATTACTTTGGATTAAACGCTGCATATCGTTTAAAATATTTGATAAAACACCCATTTATATTTATTTAATGTATTATTTTATTTTATAATACTATTTATATGATTATTACACGCCACCTTGCATTTCCAAATGATTGTCGTATTTATTACAGATAACGTATTATTACAGACACTGTATTTTCCCAGAGGCTTTACATATCCTTTAATATGTTTGAAATTAACTAAATTTTCTATTGCGTTACTTATGGTTTATGTTCTTGTATAGAGTTTCTTCACATCTTTTATATTTTAAAAATATAAGTAATCTAATAAAATTTATGGATGGCAGTCTTTTTCACAATGTAAATCAGAAAATCTGAAGACAAATTGTTTCAAAGTCAAATAAAAGAATAAGCTGTCTTTACGAGTTTTGAATGTGCTTCATAAAATAAATCTCTTCAAAAACATGTGCATGTAATTTAACTAATAAAAGCTGAATGTTTCCCTTGGACATACACCGAATTGTGTCTTCTTAGATATTAGGAGAATAAGATTTAAACACTAATGCTCTGTCAATGGGTTACATCCTGAAAAAAAATTATTAAATCAATTTACAGCGTGCTTGGAAGCACGAAAATGGGAGAATATATTAATTCTTTTTACTTGTACATGTTCTTTCGTTTTATTTGTACATCCATGGATTATTCCATAATCTTCAATTAAAAGTAAATTCAATTCTTGAAAAGTGAAGACTAATCAAATCTATATTTATTACTGTCCATAATTTTCTCTTAACAATATTACCATAAACAATACTTTAAAACATTGATTTTTAAAGTACTTTCTTCATAATCTATTTAAGAAATAAAAGTCAAAAACATATTTAAACCAATTTTTAAAATGTGTGGCATTTAAAATCTAAATTGTCTTAAATGATTTTAAAGAATCTAATTTGTAATACAAGAAAGTTCAATTAACTCGTTAATTAGAACAAGAATTACTATATTTTAAAAAAATGAAAAGCTAAGTAAATTCCTACACATGCTATAATTTTAAATTAAAACTGTAATATATCCTTTAAGCCGATTTAATATTTTCTTATTTTTTTGACGACATCACAGGAAAATCATTAGAAATCTAAACATACAGGACTTTTCACTTGTCCTTTACACGAAATTTAACGAGATATTGAATTGATACTCCACGAGGAAATCAATCTTTTAAAAATCCACATAATTAATTAGATGTAATGTAAGCTTCATTTAAGACATGAAACTTTCTTTCGTAATGATATCAAGAATCTTGCAACATTGTTAGAAAATAATGACATTTTTTTTTTCGGTAGTGAAAAAAGAAAATGATTTTAAGTAATATTAACTCTTCCTAAAAAAAGAGGGAATAGATGTTTGATTATGTATTCCCATTATAAAAATTCAGCTGCACTTTTTAAACAGAAGAAAAGCTTCGAGGCAAGATCCCATTATTCAGTCATTTTGGCGATTATAGTAACATGATCGTTAGTTCGCTTAATGGAATATCATTATCTTTCGTGAAATGAATTTCACTCTCCTTCAAAACACAATGACCTTACCTTTATTCGCCTTATATGGTTTAATTACATTCTTTTAGAAGATTTATTACAAGGGATTGATCGCTTGTTTACTGCCATCTAAGATGGATGTGTCAATAGGGCAACAAGACTATAAAGTAGCTAATGCTTTCTAATATTTTCTTATGTTAGAGCTGCTCATTCGAGAAAGCTTATCAAACAAACACAAGATTTCCAGTTTCTTCTCCTTCTGAAAAGTAGGTATATAATTAATTCTTTGCTGTGCTGAGGGTATAATAACGTGATAATATATGGAAAGAGATTCAGCAGGTATTTTATTGCATAATATTTATGCTATATGAAGAGTTAAATGGCCGATAGATAAAAGGATAATATGGTTAAAATCTAATTATTTTTGCATAAAAATAGCGAAAATTTTGCAATGAGACTTTTATATTCAATATTTCAGCAGTGAAATTTTTACTTTTTTTTCAGCAATGAATTCAATGATCTTTACAGGTTTTGATAGCAAATTAAGTAAAATGTTTCTCTCTGATAATGATCAAATGGAATATATGTCTCTATGTAGGTTTTACCTTCTTCAGACAATTTGGTCCAAAAGCTATTGAATTTGGAACAGAATTATTTTGAAAGGGGGGGGGGGAATGTGTGCTTTGGAGATTGTAATTTATTTTTTGTTAATTAAAAATTAAATTGTATTTTTGAGATTTTTCGCGTTAACTTTCGAATGATTGATAAAACAGATTTTATTTTTATAAGCTCGTCTATTTAAAACACGAATTTATTCTAATCTTTTCCTGCATTTTGAAAACATAAATATTTAATTAAATATGAAAAATATTTTATATAATATATATAATTATATTTTTTCATACAGATTCCTTTTTCCAAAAATAAATTAATTAAAAATTAAATAAATGAATAAAATTCAAATAATTATAATAGTTAAAAAATATTTAATCATGTAATTTTTTCTGTCGTTGAGAGAAAAAATCCTGCTTACTATACTACCAATTTCATTGAAAAATTATAAAAGTGGAATTTCACTCTCATAATAAAAAGTGCAATTTGAGCATTTTTGAGCATTTAAATTATTGATGACACTATAATATCACTGATAACATTAAAAATGAATCAAATTATTTTGACACTATAATGTCACTGATTACATTAAAAATGAATCAAATTATTTTGACACTGTAATGTCACTGATTGCATTAAAAATGAATCAAATTATGATGTCACTATAAAATTCGGTTCTGCTTACGTTAGAAATGAATCAAATTATGATGTCACTATAAAATTCGGTTCTGATTACATTATAAATCTTTCTATTTACAATAAGCAGAATAATTGTAAGCAAAACAGCATGATTTTAATCTCCCTCATAGTTTGATGCTTGGAATTGCTTTATTTGCGGAGTCACGAGCATAAATTTGAGCACATTTGAAATTTAATTGAAAATTAAATGTTTAGGACACTAAATGTCGAAATTCCGTTCGGAATATAAGGCATATAACAAATGAAATTCTAGTTTAGGTAATACTTAGTCTGTGTTACTAATCATCCAACTACTTTTTCTGATAAAATACTTATGGGCATTTAAAGACGATTTTCTGAAGCTTTTTCGGTGCATAGGAAATGAACTTTTATTCTCGGAGGTACTACTGTAAATACAATACATCGTTCTTCAAACATTAAAAGAAATTTATGGTTCAGTTAAAAAATTAAAAACTTATTATGTCTGAATATTAAAATACTGATTTGAAGTTTTAGTTTCAAATAAGCATAATTCATAGATTTTTTTTATTTGATCCATTCAGCTTAGATAAAGAGTAAATGTATGTTTAAATATTTAGTAATAGATTTTTAAAGCTGTAAATTTTAGAACTGAAGCATACATGATTTCTCCTTTTTAATTAATAAATAATTAATTATGTTCTTTCTTTTTATTTAATTAATAATTAATTACGATCTTTCTTTTTATTTCATTTACGAGATGCTACAGGTTAATGTTTGATATTGTCCAGTGTGCAGCTAATTTATTATTGACATTTTAAAAATAACTTTGCTATTGAAATGTAAATAATTTCTGTGCATTTTCTTTACTTTTTTTTAATTCGGTTCATTGTTGCGTGGGTATCGATGGCGCTGTATGAAGCAGACTGTTAAACATGCAGATATCTAATTTGACACAATTATACTTTTAGGAGGTGGAAATTTATGCATCGAAACTTTTTTTGGAAACTATAGAACTTCAATCGAGTAAAAATTAAGTGAGATTTTGGCGTTTTCCCAAGACAACTTCCGAAAATATCATTAATATCAATTATTTTACATATTACATCAATGTCTTTTCATGATATCAATGTAAGTTTTACTAAAATTTTTTCCAAATTTGTATAAATTAAAAAAAAAAAAATGTTTCTGCATAAATTGCATTAATGATTTTCTTATTTGCGCTAAAATTCAAACCGTTTTTATTATTTTATCGACTCTTAATTGCGCGCTTTTCTTCCATTGTGAAAAATCAAGAGTTGAAAATAATGTTCATATTTTCATACTGTTTTGTGAATCTCGTTTTGAAGTTATATTTTCCGATTTTATTTCACAAAAAAATTTCTGATATTTGTTAAATTAACTATGATATTGCGAACAGTGAGAAATAAGTATATTGAATAAATTTATTTGCAATATATATTTTTTAATTAATATTATTAAATCTTAATGTTAACCTTCTAGTTACATTTATATAAAGCGCATATTCAATGTTCATAAATTCCACCGCACCAATTGATTATTTTCACCGACAGTGAATGATGAATAAGAATATGATATTGTTACAAACCTGTAATTTTGCTTCCCACTACGACTATTGTCATCGTAAGAAAGACAGGATGTACGATCTGTGCTGTGCATGCTGAGTGTCAATGAACTCAGAGCTTGGCGAACATTTGGTAATGAATTTGGCGACTTTAACAACAAAAATGGATAATACTGGAAAGTTCTAGAATTTTCACGATCTCTTCTTAAGAAGTGCAAGTCTAGCTGCGGGGAGGTCGTGTGAGGAGAAGTCGGAGTAGGAGAAATAGTGAGTCGGCAGCTAAAGCGAAAAGAACTCCGAGGATCCCCTCTCCTGCTGGATTCTGTCTGGCCGCTTCGTGTGCTGTGGATATTTAATACTTGTGGGCTACTGTCGTCTGTGGTGTGCTACTGTGTGCTGTCCTGTGTTCGTCTCTGCTGTAAATAGTTGTCGTCTGTGTGCTGTCCTGTCTTCGTGTAAATAAACATAGTTGTTTTCTACTGAGGAATGCTGATTGCGAGTTCTCTACACCATATATCTTCCACTATCTAAACGAACCTGGAAATCCGTAACAATATTATAAATAATAACTAGATGTTAATAATGTAGATAGCTGTAATTTCCAAAAGATTTTGTTATAGAGCTTGACTCAGTTAAAAATATTCATGTGTAAAAAAAGATTACCAGCGGTATTGATTTGTCCAACACTTTCTAGCATATCCTCTCATGAAGGTGACATTTCTGAGAAATCCTGACATGGCATTGGCGTACAATAGTAAAAAAATACTTTTCGCCCTGAATTTAGCCTTTTGACTTGATCTTTCGTGTTATCCTTGGCGGCATTATGGGCAATCAATCCTTGGCATGCAATTAATAGTATCTGAAAATCAAGTTTGTATTTTAGACGAGATTTCTCAACCGATGGAAACCAAAATTTGTACTTGTTGCCACAAAATTCTGTACCAAATGTCATATATTTATTTTACTAAGTATTTGAGTTATCTCGTTTATATGTTTCTAAAAGTACAGACAGATAGACGATCACTTTCCTGCTGGATTTGGCATTAAAGTTATTTATAATATAAGTGCTAATTTTACCTCATTTATTTATAAATAAGGATATATAGTATATAGATATTTAATATAAAGAGTAAAGTTTAAAGTTTATAATTAAAGATTTTTAAAAACAATAAAAATAACTTTATGTTTTTTTATTCTTAATGAAGAACATATATTTTCCTTTTCATTATGATTTCATTATGGAAAATTATTAAAAATATTATTAAAAAATTATAGTTTTTTTCTAGAGTAAATTGTTTGAATTGAAATATTTACTTTCTGTTTTCTGCTATAAATTTAATATTATAATAGGAATCTCTTCTAATAGTAGTTGTAATTAATTATTTGCACACATCATGAATTAACTCAATGATATACTTTTAAGCTGGTTATTAAAACATAAGAAGACATTTTTTATATTCACATGAAAATATCTCTAATGGTAATGCAAATAAAATAAATGAGAGCAATTGTGATAACAAATAATTTGATTATATAAGAAAAAATATCCAAAGAAATCCTTTCTCAACATATAATAATTGCTTAAATGTTAATGTAATTATATTATTCAAAGAATTAATATTACTCACTATAGTTATATTCCCTGAATCAGAAAAGCAAACAAATAATCGCTTCAAAATGATGAAAAAATTTAAATAAACGTGTTCAAAGAAAATCCCCAGTGGAAACAGGATTTATCGCAATTGAACAATAAATAAATACATAATGATTATAAATTACTAAATTAGTTTAAGAAACATATAATTCCCAAAAAAGGTTTTTTATTAAATATCATAATAAAGATAATTTTTAATTTAATTCATTAACGTATTCTGGAACGTATTTCAAGAAAATAGAATGGAAGAGGAATTAATATAAATAAAATTACGCTATATTATGAAATTACCAAATTTTTTTTTTAAAAATCAGTTAGCTCAGAATAGCCTTTTAAAGAATAATATTAAGTAAATATAAATGCAAAAATTACGAGAAAATCGAGCGTTATCTCGAAGAATTACACGCAGTAGATAAATTCTTTTTAATTTATGTTATTTTTATTTTTATTTCTCATTTCAGAAATTTTATTACGCACTGCAATTAGCATTTTGAAAAAATATATGAAAGTTATATTACTTGATGTTATGCGCTAAGAGCTAGATGTATCAGCAAAAAATGCACTAAGTTAGATTTAAATATAAATTTCCTTTAGATTTTTTTTTATTGAACAGAAATTGCTTGAATTATACTTTTTTTTAAGAAACCACGAATAATTATCTTTCGAAAGAGGAAAAAATTTATAGAAACGAAAATGTAATAAAACATGTCTTTCTCTGAAATAATTCAAATACGCTTTATTAAAAAAGAAAGTTTATTTTAGCATTCTATCATCAATAAAAATAATTTAAGGATTCCAAATTCTAAAATTGAGTTTTTATATATATACCTAAATACTGTGTATAGAATTTGAAAAAGATTAGAATAACAAAAAACAGCTACTGGTAAATATGTAAACATTTCATTTTAATAGAATTCTGTTTAAAATAAAATAGGACGATGAATTTATTTTTATTTGTTTTATTAATAGAAAAATTAATTTTGGCGTTGTAAAAATAACTAAATACATTTCATGAAAAATTAAACAAAGCAAGACTTAATATTTTCATGCCATTGCTTTTTAAATCATACTGAAATATTTTTAATTAATTTTTAATTATTTTTAAATCTTCTTAAAAGAAATTAATTAAACTATACATAAAATTGTCTATTAAATTTAAATTTATAAAAATAACAAAATCTAATTTTGTAGCTTACTTGAACTAACATCAATTATATATTCAATCAATTCTTTATTATATTATAAAAGACACGTCAATTATACGAAATATCTTTTTTCTCTCACCTTGTGTAAATTTTTGTAACAGTGTAAATTTTATCCAGAATTCGATAACATATCCATAGTGAAATATTACGAACTTTAAAATATTTAAATTTATTTTTGAAACGCTAGTTGAAATTACTTAAAGATAAGAAGCAAATATTTTATTGAACACAGTGACAAAAATATATCTTTCAATTGAATTATTTTTTTTAATTTAATGAAAAATGTAAATAATATTAATTGCATATGAAATGCAGACCGTACCGATATTTTGTTATTTTGTCACAGTCCCGTATAATTAGAAATGCAATTCAGGTGTTTCTATATCCACTATCTTCCAAACATTAAACGAGCTCGTCTGGCAGAACTATTAGTCACCCATAAATGGTGCTTAACCCAATTAGAATCCTGAAAATTGCTGTCTGGGGCAATCGACTAGACAAAATGGATTTCAAATGGGCTCTACCATGTTGCATAAAATGTGCTCCTTCTCTGTCAAAGTCAAGGTAGTTGATAAGCCTTAAACCATTAATTTTTATGAGGCTTAATATTGCTGACAGTGTGGAAAAGCGAATTAAATGAAAATAGAAACACATAGAATTTAATATAATTTTATTCATTACTTTCGATTCCTAAATTTATTTATTATGTATCTTCCTATTTAAAAATCTCAATTTCGTTGGATCTCGTTTTTAGAAAGTATATAGCGTGTAACTGGTATGTTACAAGAAATATATTTTGATCAAATAATTTTAGGTTTTAATTTAGATGTGATTTTTTTAGTGAAACGATTTATTATTGAGAACTATTTTGCAAAACTGGAAATTGTTGCTTAATAGTATAAAATATATTTTTATATATTTTCAGGGAATAAATTATGCTGTACATGCTTTGAAAATGCAAAATAGTTTCTTCTCATCTCGTAAATTTCTTTTAATTATTTCAAAAACGATAGCTTTGCCAGAATGAAGCATAATAAAAGGATCTTTTTCTTAAAATATGTTGATTTAAAAAAGAAGTTTTTGTTTGTATTAGCTGTATATCTAGGACGTTAAAAGCTGGTTTGTAAGAAAATATTGTTATACTAATTATTTTAGAGGTTAACTTACAATGAATGCTCACAACAAGTAGTGTTCTGGTAATCTTTATCGAAATTAAGTTTGCAATAAAATTAACAAGAATCATGGGCATACTATCGGCAAATTTCGTGATGCAATATGCATGATTAAATTTAGCTTAACGTTCTACCGGCAGATGATTGGACTAAAACAACCAAATATAGCTGGTAGTTGCTGATGTTGGTAACAAAGCAAGAGCTCTGAAGAGCTGGTTTGCTGATACGGATCTTGAGAAATTAGAAACCTGATCTCAATCTCATTCAATACATTTCAGCTGAATTGAAACTTCGACTTTGAGACAAAATCACAAAGTGAAACCAAAACTATAAGTGAATGAACTTGCTAACTTTTTTGTATAAGAATGTCATGCGATAAAATGCATAATGTCCTGTAGAAACATCCTAGAAACTAGTGGTTATCCTTCCTCATAGAATAACAACAGTCCTTGCAACTAAGGGTAACCTCACATCATATTCGTTATAAAATATCTGTAAGATAAATAAAGCCTAAAAGTGCCCAGACTTTTAATTACAGTGTAAATACAGTTACGTACTGTTAGAAATATGCGCAAATACTGAAGTATAAAATGAAAATTTTTTTGCTATTTATGATACTTTATTTACTGCAACTTCGCATGCCATAGAAACCGATATAATTATTCAAAGATTCAAGTGTGCTATACCGAAATTAATGGAAAAGCTCTCTTTTTATCTCCTCTTTGAAAGCAACTGAAATTCGTCATTCTGAATCTTAAGTATGAGCACATAAAATTTATTTTTTGTATAAAACACAGAATATATTTGGCTTTAAATTTATAAAAAAGAAAGAAAATATTCTGTAATTCCCTCTTGTTTAAATAAAAAAAAATCATTAGCTAAAAGTACTCATGCGTATTCGAATAGTTAAACATTTTTTTTTAAAAAAAAAGGTAAAATATAATATTTTAAAAATTGGGAAATTTTGAAAACAATTGAAAAATTAAGAATTGATATTTAAAAAAAAAAGAAAAAATTCCATACTTTTGGAAATTTTACATAATATGGCTTGAAGATTATTTCATTTTTATTTTATAATAAAAAACATGCAGAAAAATACAGGGTTTAAAAAAATAATTTCTCTTTCTGAATATGCATCTTGTGTTTTTAAAACCGAATTTAAGTCCTTCGCACAGCACGTAAAAATATTGATAGAAGTTTCAAATCCTAGTATTGTTTCTGTAAGCCATAGAAATCAGATCTCTAAGAAATGGATGAACAAAAACTTTTTCTTATGCAACAATTTCTTGCCAGTCCCATAAATGCTTTCATATCTGAAACTTCATGGTAGAAGGTGAGTCCCAGTAAATTTTTTGCAAGGTTCAAATTGAAAGCTTTTTTTGTTTTTAATTTTTGGAGAAATTCGGAGAAAATACGTAAAGCCATGCATGTGATATTGCACATAAAATAATGTAATAAACAAAAAATTCGATTTCAAAATTTGGACTTCTTTTACGCTTCCAGACCTTCTGAGGCTGAGAATATTATTTTTCTATTTATATCTGTCAATTTATCACTTTCTATTTATTCAAAAAAGTTTTGACTTATATCAGTGAAATTAAACTTGGGTTTTGCTTTAAATTTCTCTATTTCTATTAAAGTTTGAACAAAATCCATTCAGAGAAAGTTGGTTCGGGTGCGTGTGAACACGATAGTGACAAAAAGGAAAGATCTGGCTAGAAAAAATTCAATGTTTTACGTTATCTCTGAAAGTTTAAATCTATTTCAAATTTTGAAATATTTTGTCAACATATTGAACATCTGTGTGTCTGTATCTTACTGCAAGCATATATTTTAACAATTCTAAAATGTAACAACTTAGGTAATTAGAATTTAATTTGTAATTTTAACGCTAAAATTATAGTTTTGTGACAAATTTTGTGTTCAATCGTTTGACAGGAAATCAAAGATGTATATATATATTTTTTTTGTTATGAACATAATTTTATGTTATATGCGGACTCGGAAAATAAAAATGTAAACAATTTTCCCTTTTACTATTTTGCCTAAGATTCACCATTTTTCGCGAGCGTTGGAGTGGAAGAGAATAACTCGTTTATTACAGAGTTTTGTAAAAAAGTTTCCAGAAGATAACTGTTCCTGGTTTTATTTTCCAAGCGAAAATTCTGGAATGCTCTCATCCCTCCCAAAAGGTATTTTCGAAATTTTGATAGATATTATCTATATAAATTTTTGAAATTTACTCCTAAGAAGTAACATTTGATAAAATATATAAGTGTGTATGTATTTTTTTCCCATGATTTACGAAAGAATTCATTAGAATTGAAGCGAGAAACAATGGAGTTAATTGATAGTAAAGTAGGATTTTTTTGTAACTTACCCGGGTAAATTTTAAAAAAAATAACAATAATAAAGTCCATAGGGTATTTTGTAAAGATGCTCTTTTATTCGTATAATAACTTTGAAATATACTTCGATCGATTTCCATAATTGCTTCTTCGAATCATACCAGCCATAACTTCAGATATACAATTTAAAATTTCCAATATTTTTTCCAAATTTTTCCAAGTTATATTGCTTAAATAATGAGCTACCAATCATTATTAATAGATATATAAAAAAATCTCCTAAAATTATGTAAGATTGTTTTTTTAAGGTTTTATCAATATTTCTTTAGAAATTTCTATTTCTAATTACAAAGAAAGAAATGTAGAAAACGTGGAAAGAAAGCTCAGATATATCCGTCACTAGATATATTGTAGTATTTGAAAAATATAAGAGAAAGTGAAGAGAAGTTTGGGTAATCAGTATAAATCATTTCTCTTATCCCTGTGTCATTACCGGCCGGGCTTAAAAGAATAGTGAAGGTTCCGAGAAAAGCAATCTGACAAGTTCATTTTTTTATATTTTAAGAAAATAAAGTATCATTCGTTAACATCCCAGTCACTAACGAAATTTTATCTTGAAGAAAATAGAGATATGACCTCAATCAGATATAATATGGCGGGAGAATTTTTTTTTAAGTACAAATTCATTTATTAACGGATGTGAAGGAAAATTCATATCCATTCGTTAAACTATGTGTTTTTTAATTATCTGCCATGCAATGAATACGCATCAGTACAAATAAATCAAGATTTTAAGTTTTTAAATGACTCTGAATCATTTGAAAATGCAATTAAAGTCTGAATATTTATATAGTTATATCGATAATATAATGGTTTAGCATTGCATGTTTGTTTGTTTTTTGTTACAGAATGAAATTTACTAGTTCAAGAAATATATTTTGTATGTCTTGTATCAAATGATTGAATTTTCTTTCATCTCTAAATATATCTTCAAATTCTTATTCTATGGGTAGAAGCTTATTATACAGAGGTTGAAGTCTTTTATGTTTAGGTATTATGAATTGGAGCTCACCTTATTCATCATTCCATTATATATATATATATATATATATTGTTACGAAATTTTTCGTCAACAACAAATACCGTCAATTAATCTTAATGACGCAGCTGATTTAATTGCTGTAGTTCAGCAGCTTTCTTGCTGTCTATTCCTCCAGTTTCTCTACGTGTCGGCGACTCCGACTCCTCTCACACCACTTGTGACGATACACACGACGACTCGGACGATCCACACAACAACAACAACTTCGTAGCTTCTGAGCGTCCGTCTTTTATAGTTCCGGGAGGCGGGGCTAGAATCTTCTGACCAATCAGGGCGTACCTGGCTGCATCTCGGTTGTTAGTGGATGGATCTTGAAAGTTCTCGAACTTTCCGGTACTATCCATTTAGTCGCCAAACTCGCCAAATTTATCGCCAAGCCGCCAAATGCTCGCCAAGTCTGTCGCCAAGCTCTAAGTTCATTGATCTCAGCACGTACAGGACCGATCGTACAATGGTCTTTCTTACGATGACTCTATTCGTGCCGGGTAGCAATATTATAGGTTCGTAACAATATATATATATATATATATATATATATATATATATATATATATATATATATATATATATATATATATATATATATATATTCATGATCTCATATGTGCTTTCAACATCACCATCTTCACTTTCTTTAAGAAAATTCATTTTTTGAAACATTATTATTATGTTCCACCATATTATTATATACTGTTACGTGTCATATTATTATGCACAAGCATTTTTCGAGTACTATTTTAAGTATATGATAGCGAAGTATACGGAAGGTGTTACAGACAAATTTAAAACTACGTTTCTATATCATAAAAAAACTATATGATTTGTAGTTTGCTACAATATTGATTTTTGTAAAGTAATAGATAAGCATTTCATGTGTAGTCATATACAAATATGTTTCTCAAAATAGTTATGCATAGTTGCGAAAAAATATTTTATTAATTATTTTTATTCTGGATAACAACTGAGAATTAACAGAAATAATTTCCTACTCGATTTTGATAATTAACTCAAAGTTATCACTTTATAATATATTTTTTTTAATTAATTGAGAAATATTCAAAATTTAATGCTCATTTCAGTTAATAATTGCAATATTTTGTTTTGAATCAATAGTTAAAAAGTTCATGTTTAGTGATCGCAATATTTATAGACCACTTCAATTATTTTAACAGTGAAATTAAATATTAAGTGCATGTATTTGGATTCTAAATTATTTAGTTATTCACTAATCAAATCGGATTGAGTGAATGCCTTTTTTGTGTGTCCAATTCAAGTGGACACTCAGGCGGAAAAACAAATTGACACAAAGGTGTGATATGCGCCAAACGTGTAGGGCTCAGTACACTCCGGAAGAGCCAATTAGTCTTAAAGAGAACGTGACTGGGATTATTCCTATCACATCCGCTATAGATGTTAAGATCCAGACGATGCAATCCCCCAAGAAATCATTATTCTGAATGGAGAAATAGCGGAAAGCATTGGCTTTATTATGTGCAAATATGGAACTATTTCTGGTAGCTGAACGGTTATGGAAATCCGTGGGTTGCCTACGAATAGTTATAACTTCTTCGAACTAGAGAAATTGTATGAGGATTAAGCGAGATATGATAGATGAAAAAAAAAACGTTTTTTTTTTTTTTTTTTTAGATTGTTGATTTTCAATATAGTGAGCTGAAAATGGCATATAAAAAAAATTAAAGTTCATATTCTTGAGGATTTTCTTAACCATTTTTAATTCATAAATAATTTCCAAACAAAACAAAACAAAAAATACACAAAAAATGATTCTTCTTCCTAACTTTTGATATTTACTGACAAAGAATAATTTAGAACTGAGATAAATCTCTGTTAAATTTTGGCCATTCTTTTATGTCAGTTTTGTAAAATAATGTATAGAGTTATTTTAGAATTTAAATTGGATTAGAATTTTTATTCTAGATATAGTTTTCTTTTGATAGATTCAAGACCGATGCTTTACCAGAGGAATGGTAAAAAATAGTTCTCGGTGTTATAGATTCGAAACAGATGATGATGTCATTAAACGAAGTATTTGATATCTGAATTATTCTCTCAAATGGTTAAATAAACACTCAGGAGCAAATCAGAAGCTTATAAATATTTGAAAATTAAAACATAGTTAACATTTTGTCATTTTTCCAAGGATAATTTACAAAAATATTATTACACAAAAATAAAATTAGCACCATTTCAAAGTTTTAAAGAATGTCTTTTCAATTATGCCTTTTTAATAATCTTTCAGATTTTTCATGTATTTTGACAACTTTAAAAATTATCTTTAATATTTAAGAATATATATTGTATTGTTATTCTCCTTTTCGAAAGTTGAAAAAGAAATATTCTTTTAAAAATCTATACAATAATGCATTATGATGTATAGGAGTGACCACTGAAAGGATTTGCATAAACAATAACACAATTTAAGTAAGGCAATTCAAATAACACGACTTTCAAGTCAGACAATTTGGTATAAGCATGGAAGTTATGTTTAAAAGATTTATCTGGAATCCAATATAACAAATATCCCCGAAGAACCACATGATTACCCAAAGCGTTTATTTTAAAATACAAAAATTAGGCAAAGCATTAGTTTTCACATGCGATTTTAACTCTTCAATCACAATAATATATTTTTCAAAAAAAAGAAAAATATTCTTGAATATGTGATACATAACCTTACAAGTGTGAAAATATTTTGTTTTGATCAAGTAGTAAATTTGCACTGCATAATCTTAACACGATTCAAATCAGAATTGGATTTTTTAAAGACTAATTTAATTTATTTATATAACCGAACGAACCGAAAGTACGAGAGGAGATAATTCCAAGTCTAACGAGAATAAACCAACATGTATAAACACAATTTCATTTTTTGTGTGTGTTTCAAATATATTTGTTGGTAATTTTTATCGTTATTCATATCTGATGCAATATATTCGTTGGTCTTTTTAATTCGTATTATAAAGTTGGAACGTTTAAATGTAGGATAAGAGGAAGTTAGTTTGTAAAATTATTAAACGAAAGTTTATGTAAATTTATAAATGGAAATAAATTTATGTAAAATTTATTTCCCCCATAGTTATTACATTAAGAATGGAAATCGTCTCTATTGTTTAAAAATTCAGTTTTACTTTGCTGTTTATGCACAGTAGCAGCAAAATCCCCGGATGAAAATTATATTAAAGAATTGAAAGAATTTTGCTCAGAAAGAACATTTTTTTTAACAGAGTAGAAAAATATTCTCCGTAACTACATAAATATAACTATTGACAGCTATGCATAGCAGTTATTAATCCTAAAAGTGAGCCCAGAACTTTTAACTTTCTAAATAGTACAAATATCATTATGATATTACTCAATATCCACGATATTTTATTATTTCTTCAAAATATTATAAAACCCACCTGGATATTTGCGTTATTATTTAAGTTTTTATATATTTGGAAGGCCATCTAAAAGAAAGAAATGTGTAAGAAGTTGAATTCTTTGAAGAAATCAGTATTGCGAGTGCATTCATTCTTTAAAGTTCAGATAAGAAACCATAGTAAATTCAGAAATGGAAAAGAAAACCTTGCTGTAAAGTGGAATCTTCAACAATCGCAAAAGCAGAACTTCGCTTTGAATTTACTGGTTCTCTTGAAATAAGTATTTGCGTAACAGATTGCAAATAAAAACATAATAAAAATGCGTAGAATATTTCTTTTCGTCTGAGAAAAAAAAAAGTTACTTTCATATCGAGTTCTTATAATTTTCTATAACTATCAAAATATTATTTATTTGCATTCTTTTTAGTTTCAGTGTTTTTTGAAAGATAGTTGCATTTGTTCATCAGGTAGGATACAAAAAATTAAGAATTTATATATTACTTTATTTTCTTGTTGCAGTGTATTTTCATCGGCGCTGTCACACGATTTGCAAAATAAAAAAAAACAATATCTCCTTTCGGAATTTCCATTAATAGTTTATTAGTCTATATAATAAAAAAAATAAGAAAATTATTCTGAATATATTTATATATCAAATAAAAACTAGCTCTATTTTGTTAGATAAATTAATTTGTTAATTTCGTACAAAAGTTAAACATTCAATGAATATATAGATATTTCAAATTTTTAACAGTTATAGCATATTTATGTACACATCTTATCTGATATAATTCAAAATATTTTTCTTAACGATATGAGATATTTTTGCTTTGCGTTCGAATTATCTTTAAATAATTATAAGTACTTTAAAGTAATAAAGTAAGTATTTCATAAGTAAAACCTTATTATTTTAGAATTTAAACACATGATAATAATAATCCATGATAAATACATATATTAAGATACGATAAGATTAAGATATACATGATAAATACGTATATTAAGTAAATAAACTATTTTCCCAACTTGCTCCAGTGGATGCAATTATTCTTGTCTAATATTAATATTTGACACATGATAATTCACTATAATAATGAAAAATAAAATCTACAGCAGTATTAAAATTAAATATAAAATCATGACAAAAGTCGTTTTATAATGAAGTAATTATTTTTTTAAATAACAGTACCTCCTATTGCATTTCTGTTTTTTTTTTCATTGTAATTTCTTTTTGCTATATAAGGTCTTAATGTTGTTGATTCAACGGTTGATTAACATCAGTGATTGTCGACTAACTATAATAATATATTTTACAATCTTTTATGAAATAGTTTATATGTAACTATAGATTCCACTGAATGAAACTGAAAATAATTTTATTTTCTTACTTAGTACCTTGTTTCTCATTATGCAAAATATATCAAGGAGAAAATTGAAGGAAGAAAATTTATTTATTAATAATACACAAGTTTATATGAATGAAATATCTAGAGAAGAAATTATTATCATGCCTTGTATTAATGAAACGCTATCAGCTGTCATGATGACTTTATTGAAATTTTTTTCGTATCAATATTTGTGAGAAAAATTTGAAGTCATTTTCACTAGACAAATATATATCAAATAAATAATAAAATAATTAAATGTTAAGACAATAGAACACAAGTTTACAAGACAATAGAAATTTATTTCATATTGTTACAATTTTTTTTTCTACAAATACAGCCAATCAATCTTAATAATGCAGCGCATTTAATCGCTAGTTCAGCAGCTTGCTTGCTGCCTAATCCTCTAATTCTTTTACTTGTCGGTGATTCCTACTACTCTCCACACACCACTTCCGACGATACACTTCAGAATGCCTGTCTTTTATAGTTCCGGGAGGCGGGGCTAGAATCTCCAGACCAATCAGGGAGTCTCTGGGTGTATCTCGGTTCCTACTGGATGAATCTTGAAACTTCTTAAACTTTCCAGTATGATCCATTTTGTCGCCAAATTCACCACCAAGGCGCCAAATGATTGCCAAGTTTGTCGCCAAGCTCTGAGACCATTGATGCGGCACCGCTCAGCATGCACAGGACAGATCGTACAACAGTCTTTCTTACGATGACACTATTCATGATGGGAAGCAAATTACAGGTTTGTAGCAATATCAAGTTGTTAACGTAATGCACTATTTTATATAAAATATAATAATGCATAACATCTTTCTATCATTTGCAATGAAAATATCTCTTATACCAGAGTGTCAGTAACTACTTTATTCTTTTTGAAAAAAATTCTAGTTTACTTCAAATGATTTTAGCATGCTCAGAAAATTCATTTTTCTCTATAACTTATTAAGGGATTTAAAGAATTCTACAAAATTCAGAATTATATAAAATACTGTGAGTGGCAAATTAAATATAAGTTTACAGAATAAAATATGAAAGCAAACTATTTAAATGATATTATTAATATTATAATAATAATATTATATAATGATAATAATAATAATATTAAATGTTTTAATGATCGTATGCATTAAACATAACAATAACCAAATGGCGTATGATAACTGGGAATAATTGCAAGAAAATAACAAGCTCAATAAAATCCTGCTACCCATGTAGATTCATTACCGTTTTTATATGATCTTTAAGATAAACTATTTTGTGCTGAAACAAAACATTAAGAAAAACTAGCACTAACCAAAAACCAACGCTACTGATCAATACTTATAAAAAATAAATAAGATTACTCACACTTGGTGATATAGACATTTCTGCACTCTTAGAATTTAATATTTTACGAGTTGGTGATTTTTTTTTTAAAGTGAATATTGTTATTTTTTCGTTAATACAAAATTATTCAATAGGAAGGTTCAGACATCACACGGTATGTTCTCAATTTTTGATAATAGTTTTAGATACACTGAATGGGTTTTAAATTTGAACCAATTTGCCTTATGTAAGATTTTTAAAATTTTAGAAATGTTCTACGAGTCATACCAGTACAAAAAATTAACTTAACAAATACTTTTAAATTCCAAAAAATAAGTCCAAAATAACTTGTTGTACACATAGAACCCTTCGAATACATGTAGTTAGATTAAACAGCACATTTCTACTAATAAAAAATGAAAGTTTCTGTGTACAGATGTTGATGATTTACAAGGCAGATCGTTTGACCTTGTAGTACCAAAAAGATACATACATATTTTGGAGGCTTTGAATGAGAACTTTGGTGCCATTGCGTTTTGAAAATTTAATTAAAATTTTTGTTAATTAAAAATTAAGCGAACATTTGACTGTTTTTCATCGTAATATCTGAAATTTTTATCGCATAAAAATGAAATCTGTATCATCTTAAAATGTAAACAGTTATTGTTTTAAAGATATCATTTTCATAATCCTGCATAAGGTTTTCTTTTGTTTTGTTTAAGATATTTTTGAAAATATTTTTTGTCAATTTTCCACCAATAGATTAGATTATTGCTTTGCGATTTCAACCATTTTTTATTACACCAAGCATTTTATCGCATGATTTTCTCCCATCGAAAAAAGTAAAGAAGAAAGATTATGTTTATTATTCGTGTTTTTCACAAGATAAGTAAAAAATGCGAATTCACAATACCGCGAAATTTAAAAGATATATTAATTGTACATTTATATTTTTAATATGACTATAATGGCGTGGAACTGTTCGTCATTAGATATGATTATATACATAATGAATAGATGCAAGACAATTAAAATAATATGGTTTTATTGTCTAGAACATTGACAGAATACTGGGAATTAAGTTATGCTTAAATAATTTAACTGAAATTAAATATAAGCAATATCTCCAGTGAATCATCTCATTGTTAAAAACAACTAGAAGTTTAAAAATTTATAAATGATATAAAGTACCGCTGAAAAGATGAACTGCTAAGTACACTATGCTTTGTTAGAAAAAAAAACATGAATTAAGTTTTTGCGCTCTGTAAAAATCACAAATATTTTCATCGGAATTTTCAGCGGCATATTCATCAGTACGATGTTTACTATTTTCTTTATTAATTGGAAGGAATCATAAATCCAATAACAAATTCAAAAAAGAAATAAAGAAAAAAATTGAAACTAAATTTGTAATATTTTGTCCATAAAAAAATAATAAATTACTTGAATAGTGCGACGAATTTTAACCAAGCTGTTAAAAGTTAATCAGAACAAAGCCAAAAAATTAAGACAATGAGAGACATATTGAAAAATAAAGAGGAACAAATGTTTTCTCAAAAAATTATATGTACTGTTTACAGTCTTAAGGACTGAAAAAACTCTAATGTGAAAGAAAACGCCTTTTCAATTATTCCGTTCTTACTTCTTATTTGCATAAACAATATTAACAAAACATATTGTCTCTTGGAGCATTTTTGTTCTCAAGAAACATGCAGGAACTTAAAAAAGACTAATAAAGAAACAAATTATTTTTGATTAGTTAAATCCGAGAAGGGAAGACAAGAATAAAAAAAAAATAAAACATGTCTTATTCTTTCCGAAACATAAAAGCAATGAATTGCTCGATTTTCTTTCAAGTATTTCGGGACATTAAATAAATCTTCAATTATGATTTCTTTTTTTCCTCCTAAGATTTCAAATTTTTTTCCACAAATGTTTTTAATGAGCTGATGCTAGAAATTCCATCTTTCATTATTAGTTAAATAGCCAAAATGTTACAAATTAATTTTAAATTTTCACTGATAATTGATACTAGCTTACTAAAATACTAAAAGAATGAAATAGTTTCTTATTCTTTTGGATTTCTAAATGAATTTAGGATTTTATTTCGTTAATTGAATAGCTGATTAGTGTAGAGAAAAAGAGAAATTATCTCACTTTTGGCAGAAAATTTGTCTTTTTTAGGCATATTTATTAAGTTTAAGAATCTTCGTTAATTTGTAAAGCAGCTATTAAAATGATTATTTTTTTTCCAAAGTTTTATTTTATTGAACAATTAATATAATTTCCCAGTGCGTTTTATTATTTTCCTATCCAAAATTAGCCATGAACAGAAATTAGCCATCTAAATAATTCCTGACTAAATAGTTTAATAATGTTAATCAATAATGCCTCCATAAAAATGATAGTTTTGCGAAAAAGTGTGTACATATTTAAGTTCTTTACGATAAAAACTCAAAGATATATTAGGATAAACAACATAAAATGAAAGTTATGCAAATATCCATTGGACTTAGATATTCAGTGTTAGAAGTGCATCAAGTATTTACACGGCAAAATCAACTTTTGAGGTCGGAATGCTTCTATTTCCCCATTCCAAAGTCGAAATTGTAAAAATAAACGACTTCTACTGTTATTATCTTCGATTACTATGCTTTATTATCTTCGGGTTTTATTTTTTATTTAGAATATTCTTATTTTATTTATTGTCGATGCAAAAAATAATAGAGTATATAATAGCGTCATCACTAAGCAAAAGAGTATTGTAGAATTTGTAGTATGGAACAAAATCAAAAAGAGAAACGTAACCATTTCTTACACTAACATTTTATCCTTTGTAAATTTAATAAAGGATTCAGAATTACATATAATTTTTTAATTATCTATAAATACACGTCATTTAATCCAGGGACAATTGGATCAATACAGCTATAAAAAATCTAAATAATGGATAATTTTGTAAAAAGAAACATCAGTTGATCTCTAACGCTGATTTTTATTCCGAACAAGAATTAAATTAACATTATCATTTTCATTTTCGAATGAAAAGAAAACTTATCTGTCTAGATAATGAAGTATTTAAATAATAAACAACTATCAAAAAAATTATCCCTAATGCATGTAATATCAGTAATTATTGCAGATTGTTAAGGTTACAAAAATAGCTAGGAAAATTCAGTGTCTTTTTAAAAAATGCAATTAGAAATTGAGATAACGATTTAAATTTTTTTTATATGTTGATTTATAACGTCGTTTGTACCATTCGGTATTATCGATGCAGGAGGAGTTGAATCCTGTTTGGCATTTTCATACTTTAAAAGACCAAGATATACTTATAATGTAACTAAAGACATAAAATAAATATTGTCCAAAAACATTTGATAATAAGGAAAAAAGGTAATAAGAGTTGAGAGTTGAGAATCTCTCAGTTGAGTTGTTGGAAAAATGTTATGAAGGTTGAATCTTTTATTTGGTGCTTTTTCTGTAAACTTCAAGTTGTTTGTTGGCATGCTAAAATAAATAACTGAACTGTCACTTTCCACTTACTAAAGTGACAATATTTGTCAATGAATTGCCATTTTTGGAAAGGAATGCCATTCACGGTTATTGCTCTTGGTTTATTGAAGTCTTGAAGATATGCCAAACAAGCATTCTTATATTTTATTTATATTTTGTTGGCGGTAAATTCTTTAGAAATGGAATCATGTATGCTATACAAATATTGGCCACATCAGCCATTTGAGACCAAAAACGGACTGTAGGAATTCCATTCAATTAAATTACCATTTTTAAATGGACACGCCCTAGTATTTCTAGGATTATAACAGTTTAGTGCAAGTGATCTACGATAATGAAAACGTGTGAGCATTTCAGCATAGATTTCGATATTCTCCTAAACAAATGACAAGAATACATCGACATAAAGAAACATTTTTTATGTTAGTCAGTTAATTTCCGTAATTGTAGCTTTTGAAGACCTAGAAACTGCATTGCTTAGAACTTATTTAAATTGGCTCAAACAACAATAAGAACACATTTAATTTCAAAGAATCAGCGAAAAATATTCAGCCCATGATGTTCTGAGAAAAAATCATATCTTCGTTTCTTCAGTGATACGTACATCAAAAGCATATATACTGAGAAAAAACAGCATTCTTTTTTTGTGAGATTTAAATAGTTTTTTAAAGTCATGCTAAAGATATCGAATCATTTTCCGATTGTGAGAATACACCATTTTCGAAGTTCATGCTTCATAATGGAAGAGTCAAAAATTCAAGTGATAAAATTAATACCATTAAATTCTTTAGAAAATTGATTTGAATTTAGAAAAAAAGAATTGCAGGAATAAAAACCTTTGTTAGTTGATGCAATAAGGGTCTGTGATTATTTTAAAACTAAATATTTATGCTTTTTTTCCTGTAATATTCAATAGGCGTAATCCTCTAAATCTTATTCTACACATATTTATGGTAGATGTAGAATGTCTATAGATCTCAATAAATGGCTTTATATCTTAGTGTTAGACGTAAGAGATAAATGTTCAGTTAAAATTATTCATCAAAATGTCGAAATTGAAATATTTAATAACGTGTATTTCATACAGTTTCTCATTTTTACGATCTACATGCAGAAATTAATATAATTTTTTTATTTCAATTGTGTCGAAACGCGCACAGATGTAATATTAAAGTATAGTTTACAATGATTTTAAAATGAGATAATTTATAGTAATAGATTAATTGTTATTTCTAAAGATAGTTCAATGCATAAATAATCATAAACTTAAAACTTAGTCATAAACTTAAATCTTAAACTTTACAGAGATAATATGAAAATTTCTGCCATATAATTTTTTAAAAACCTTAATATAAGGATTCATTCATATAAAATGTGAGTAAATAATAAGGAAAGAATTTGCAATTTCATTTACATTTTTGTGTAAAGAAATTAAAAATTAGCAAATGTCTGTCATTCGACGAAAATAGGAAGCAATTATCCTTTGTTATGTTACCGGAAAATTTAATTTGAAACCGGGGCAGCATGTAATTCAGATGCATGTTTGTCACAAAATGAACTTATTTAACATCCCATGTGACGTGATTAAATTAATAAATTTCCCGAATTAAGTGTTACCCCTGATATAATTAAACATGGTATATTAGGGTTTAGATTAAAATACTCCATCTAGATACGAGAATCTCTTTTATAAATAATTGCACATAGTGTTTTCCTTTAGCAATTCAAAAAAATATGTAGAAAAATCTTTATGAATATGAACCTGAATCTCCAGTTAAATAAAAAAACATATGTGCTTGCCTTCGAGATAAATTATTGCGATAAAAATTAGTGAGATATATTTCAATTTTTTTGTACCAATCACAAACAAAATTTAGTTCATCTAGCTCATTATTTATTCCTCCTACCCTACACTTCTACTACTGCCCTTTAACCCTACAATGCATGACTTTTTATTTTTGTACAAAATAATATGTGTGTTTTGAATAACTGCATATAATTCAAAAAAATTATTTTTTTTAAAAAATAAGTATTTTTCGTGATTTTTTTTAAATTAAAAAAAATTAAAATTAGAATTAAACAGTATCCCAGCCACTCAAATCACATTATAACAATACTACAATAAAAATAAAAGTCAGTCTTTACCAATATATGTTTTTACGAAACAAAAAAAATATTTTTATTACATTCTTAATGGCAGAACTATTTATGCAACAGCCATTCTGGTAATTTTCCAAGTTTCCAGTTTAAATCTTATTGTAGTACAGAAATTTTAATCTATTGGTCTTTTCTAGAAATTTTTATCAAAAAACATTTAAAAAGGAGCTACAAACGTTCATTGTTACCCTTTGTGACAGTCACGTGAAATTTATAAATGGAAATAATAACCTATAGCCAAATGACTACAAGATGCACTGAAGGGTTAAAATATCAGCATTTATTAAAATCTTGAAAATAAATATTTCATTTACTACCAAATATTCTGTAGCAAGCTTTTTGCACTCATACTAAAAATAAAAGTATTTTAAATGCAACGCGCTACTATATAAAAAAATTTATTCAAAACTTGATGCATTTGTAAGTTATACAATTTTTGGATCAGTAGTACATTAAGGTTACGAGTGAGCTGCAATTTTCCTTTGAGACTAAGAACAGACTCTGAAGTGCCTTGACAATTTTTATTGTAGGGTAATTAGGAACAAGTTTTTAATTCAATAAAAACCCATATTTTTCATACTTATTAGATAGTTCGTTATATGATAGTTGGTGATATGAAGTCTAGAAATATCCTATCCTACCAATAACTTTTAATATTTTTTGCCAAATAAATAACTGATATTTTTAAAGAATATGCCATGTGATCTATATGCATAATGCTTTTCACCTGATTATTAATAGTGATACTAACTGATATCGTCAGAAGAATGAAATGAGAAAACTTAATTAAAGAAAGAAAAAGAAAGAGGAATATGAAGATAATGATTTTGATTTTTTAATGAGAAATGGAGACAGTGGAGTTTGAATCATCGAGTCGAATCATCTATGTTGAGTCGAATCCTCTGTGTTTGATTTGTCATTAAATATGTAAATTTAGTTCGATTATGTTGAAGAAACAATAATAAAGGAAATTTATTATTTCTTCTGGCAGATTGTTGGAGCAGACGGTGACTAGTTTAAGAACACCAGTTTGAATAAATCAAACTTTATTTTGGTGGTTTATGAGAGTTTACAATTGTCGAGAATTAATTGGAAATTATTATAATAGAATCTGCCTCAGAATAGTTTTTTTTTCAGACAGCGTAAATATCAAAGAAAATCACGTTAAATAAGATTGTGAACATTCCACTTGCTACAAGAACTCTATTCTATACAGCTAAACTCAACAACCTTATTCTTTTAAAATAAGTTACAAATCTTATATCTTTTCTTCTTATGTCTCATAAATTCGGTTATTTTTGTATGTAGATTTATTTCTCAATTTTTCTCGATAATACCATGGATAGAATGATTATGAACTACTCCAAATCGAAGGCTGTAAATAGTTATGAAAGTTCATATGTAATATTCAATGAAATAGAATATATTATTTTGAAAATTAGAAAAATATAGTACTTTTGGCATATAGTACTTTTGGCATATGCATTTCAAAAAAGAGAAAATGACAATTTCTACAAAATTCGTATCCAGTTACTTTAACTCACACAGTACCTTCATATAGGCTTATTAAATATTAATTGCATTCAGCAAATCATTTTAATGACTTTTTTATCTTCAAATACGCTTATGTTTTAGAACAAATATGTTAAAAATGAATTTATATATTTTCATCATTTTTCTACTGATTTCAAAATATGCCATTTCTTTAAAGCTATATTATGAAATTACTTTATTATTTGAAAGTATAAATACCTTAAACTTACATTTTTTTTATTTAAAACCCGTTACATAGTGTTTAATTCAAAATCAAAAGCTACCTAATTGTTACTTCTATTAATAATAAATATTGATATGTGTGTACGTCCTAGCGTTAAACAACCAATATCGTTTGATCTACATCTGTGAAATGGGGTGCATGTATACATGGGAGGATGGGTTTAGTTCAGTTATATTAACGTCCCGTTTTAAAACACAACTAGAGCTATTTTGGGACGGGCTTCGTAATTTTGAATCTTGGTGAGATGACGAGGACGACACCTGAGCTGGCACTTCTCTCTCCACACCACACCTGTGGGAGGACTTTTGGCCCTGATGGATTTAACGTGCAACAGACCTCTTTACATGACGGTTCTTCGGTGGAATCTGGTGCCGAACCCGGAACCCTATGGCTCATAAGCCGAGACCTTACAACCAAGCCACTGCGGCCCATTGGAGGGTGGAAATGTTTAGCTTGAAGGGAATTTTTGAAATTTTACTTATTTCAATCAATTAGAAATTAAGTTGCTTTTGACTTAGCATAAAGCAGGGATTAACGTATTATGCACATTCTTATTCTTACTTTTATATAAAGAATATTTCAATGTTAAAATTCAACCCTTACAGACAAAGCTAAACATAAATTATTGTAAAATGCTACAATGATATCAATATATATTTGTTTTCCATTTTCCATTTTATATGAGTATCATTTAACTCCAAAATAAGTTGAGATAATATTGAAACAGCAAAATATAATTTTTTTTTTGGTTAAATTTTAAACATGGAGAAATCATACAGAAGTGGAAGAGAATAAATTTATTATTGCAATATACGGAAAATAACAATAAATATTAATGAATTGAAATAAATATTTAAATTTACATTTTATATGTATCTAGAAATATACTCGGAAATTAGAAGACAAGATTCTTCTAAAAATGATTAAGCTAATAAAATTAGCTGAGGCTGACCTAAAAATAGGAATATAATTTTGCGAGTTATTAATAATGCAAAAATGTAAATACTCTTCTGTTGTAACGAAAATACAATTATCTCCTAAACAGTGTTATTCCTTGTATGTAAAAGTTAATTGTGTGTTCATTATTTAATTTATGAATATTGCTACAATAAGAATTTCTAAAAAAGCTTGTTATTTCTTAAAATAACTTTTCATGTCCAAACTAAATAAATTGAATCAAACCCCTATAACATATTTCCTTGATAACTTTCTATCATTTTTTGATAAAATAATTAACGTATTAACTCAAAGGAGGTCATGTTATTTCCATCATGAGTGGGAGGAGAGTCTATAATTCTCAGAACAAATATTAAAATCCTCATTAAATATTAAAAAAAGCAGTGTTTTAGCATGCTTTCCTAATACTGAACTAGTTGATACATGGGATCGTTCGGTTATAAGTTCTTTTTAAAATTTCCAATTTCATAACAAAATATAAGAGAGAGAAAAAGCGTTTTTCTTGTATTAGAAAATATCTCACATTTAAGAAATAAAAATATCTTTAGATGTCAAATTATTCTTTTTCAACACAAAAAGAAATAACTGCACGAATCAAATATCGCACGCGATATTTGAATAATTCTTGATATATGTTTAAATGCTTGATTAGTTTGCTTTGAAAACCGTTGATGAATGACAAATCACGACAAATGTCATTTCGCTAGCAAAAACTTTATGTTTTTACTTACGATAAAATGTAAGGATCATTTCAACCAGTGACTCACATTCCTTGAATTCGACGGGTTTTTTTTCAGGATACATTATTTCAAGAGGTATCATGTTATCCTGATGGAAAAGTGTATTATTAATATTTTTTTATTGTTATTCCTTTGATTCAAATTTATTTTATTGTTAGCATCCTTTTTTTTGTCTTGAGTTTTACTATAGATGTTTTTGATATAAGTTTTCTCATTCGAGATACCAGAAGCCTACCGGGGCTTCCTATTTATGCAAGCAAGACATTTTTTTTCCGTTTCTAAAACATCAGGATATGTTGAATAATTTTCAATGAAATTACTGCTTGCATTTTGTAATTTTTTTAATAGCCTATGCAATTTGTAGCACTAAGAAATAATTTCCTTGTGCTCAGAATTGTGCAACCTTCACTTGCAACAGAGTGGATATTAAAATGAAGTATTACTTTAAGTTGTAAAGCATTATAAACCCTTAGAGGGTGCTCTTTAATGCTGTTCAGTGGTTGTGGCAAAATAATTTAACAGGACGAAAAAGAATTAGGAAAGGTATGAAATGTCTAAAAAAATTAATTAATGACATCATGCTAAAATTATTATATTTTATATCAGTCAACTAGGAGTTAAAAAATTTGATTGGAATTGTCTACATTATGAGTATAACACAAATTTATTTGATGCTATTTATAAATATAATAAGCATTTTTATAATGGAGTAAATTTGCTTTAAAAACACATTGCTTTATGATATGGAGTATTTAAAACTTACTTTGGAAGTCAGATCCTTACTACTAGAAGGCTGTGAAGGGCTAATTTAAATTACTTGTAATTACTTTTAAAGTGCTTGTTTTTTTATTTAGTTATCACTGACAATTAGCGGCAAGTGATAGAATAATGGACATTAAAAGATGTTCAATACTTCTCAATACATGAAATTACTCGTAGAATTGGTTGCAAAATGTTACTAGACTGCAATTTTTGTAATAGTTTGTTGTTATTGTTTCTTATGGCACTTGCCATGGACAAGCCCGCTGTGACGAAGAGAGCGATTTTAAGCCGGTGGGGGAGCAGCTCTTGTTTTTTTCAGTAGTGCCAAGTAGGGCCAAGAGTACAACTTTGCTACTCACGCACCACTCATTCGCTTGCACAACACCTTTTAATAGGAGGGCACAATCACACAAATAAAACAACGGAAGAACAACCACGCCCAAACCGGGACTCGAACCCAGGACGCCTAGATAACAGGGAAGGCGCTCTACCCCTATGCTAGGACGCCGGGGTGATAGCTTGTTCAGAACTTCACACTTTTACTGCGCTGTTTTCTCTATCAACTAATTAGATGACGCGCTTTATTTATTTATTTTATTTTGTATTGTGTTGTGTTGACATGTCCATTGAAGTTAAAACCCATTGAATGCTCAAAAGGTTTCTAGGCTACTAATTATTTTATTATCGAATTATAATGTACCGGAATTAATTTAATTTTAAACTATAGGTTCAAAATCCCATAATTTGGTAGATGGAATAAAGCCAGGCAGAATAGTTAAGCAACTAAAAAGCTACTTTTGAGAGGCGCATTTCAGTTTAAAGATACGAAACAATTGAAAACATATTTCACTTTTTTTCCAAGTGTTAAATTTAATTTCTGATCTATCCACTTTAAGCAGCTACTTACGATCATCTCAAATTCAGATTTTTTTTTCAACACTACTTTTCTGTAAAATTCAACATTATTTGTATTTATTACAATAGTATAAGTAAAGAAACATGCTTGGCGAGAATAAATCAGATTAGTTGCAACAAAATTCAGAGACATGAAACTGGTTTGTTGTTTCTTAATGTTAGTAAGCAAAAGAATAAACAAATTTCTTGCGAAGTCACATCCATGTATCAAAATGGCAAAAGAAGTGGAAGCTGTGGCGCATCGCATCGCAAGGGCATAATTTATTGATGTCATCAAGTACTACGAGATGAAGAATGGCCTAATCCGAAAGTGGAAATAATTATTGTAAATGGGCATTAAAGTGATATTAATTATCATTAAAGAGATGATTGATACATTGTCAGGGTTATACGTTTTATCGAAGAATAATTTCAGGAAAGCAAATTACATGAGTATTTTGTAAAGATAATAAAAAAGACCTTTGGGAACTAAGTATTGATTTGAAATGCTTGACTTATCTACATTAAACGCTTTCCGTTGCTTAATTTTGCTTTTCAAGGAGGTGCAATGCATTAAATTCAGTATTATATTGAGGAATCAGATTTTAATAAATCAAATTTCTTCTTAAAATAAGTGAAAATTGGCATTCATTCTTCTTTCATAAGTTTTTTAATGTAAAAAAAAACTATAGTTAATTTTAACTCATCTTTATAAGAAGATATTAAAAATTAGAAAGATGATTTTTCTGAATTGAATTATTTTTAGTGAGTTAAGTTTTTATTTTTGAATAAATACTATTTTGAAAAACTTTTTATTATTTGTCAAAATGAAACAAAACGCTAAAGGATAAAAACTGAATTTTCAATCAATGTTATATCCTTTTCATTTTTTGCTTTATCCGTACATTTTAAGCTAACCAAAAATCTTCTCATTATATTTGTTATTTAATTCAATCAAAGAATTATTTTGCATTTCGTATTTTGGAAGACATTTTGATAAACATTTTCACATATGATTTTAATGTTAAATTTATTCTTTATTTTTTATTGCACTTTGCTTCTTGCTATTAGATATACAGAATATTATCACTCTGATTAATCGTATAGTGAATAATTAAAATAAACTGTAAACTTCATTTGAGCTTTCAATACAGCACTTAATAAAAATATTAATTTCATCCAGATTGTTTTCTTTGGAAATCAATTTAGAAGAAAATATAGCAAAAGTTTAAAATGCATGATTAATATTTTCAATTAAGTCTACATCAGAAATATCCACCATGTCTTCATTAATCATGTATTTTGTATCTGAAAATGAAGAAATCTTATTCCAGGTTGACTGCGGAAAATGGTGAGTGTTGAAAGTTATAGAATGAATTATTTTATAGTCAAATTACTATAACTTCCTTACCTTCCGGATGCAGTTACCGTTCCACATATCAAGACATTAAAAATGTATAGTAAGGCCATTGCTCCATTTTATTGTTTGTTAAATGATGTTTGTGTATATTGACTAATATGTTGTAATTTACAATGTCTGTTAAATAACATCCCGTCGACAGTAAGTATACATTTGGTATATTATTTGTTATACATGACTAACTTAACCATTATATTTTTTATAATCACTATTTTTCTGTATCTCGTTCTTGTTAATTTTACCAAATAAAACCTGCCTTTTAGGGCTATTAATAGGAGCAAGATAGTCGGGGTTGTTTGAAGATCTTATCACCTTGCCTCAAGTGGATCTTATTATTTATCTTTTAACATTTATATGATTTTTTTATTAATTTTGTACGATTTTCATTAACAACATAATTCACAGACAATTTCAAACTCTGTCGCATAAACCTTCAGATAATATTTTAATAATTTAAAATTTGGAGAATATGCTATTCCAATGGAAACACATAAGTAATTGTAAAAGCATTTAAAGTAGGAAGAAATTCAAGTAAAAAAACTTTTATTAAGAAACTGAGAAAGATTCATTGACATTCATATGTTGAAACCTCGCAAGAAGTACATTACACTTTGTGCATTGTAAGAAACTGGGATAGAATGATGCAAAAACTATACATGATTACAAACGGAATGCTCAAAATATTATGCTTAGCTACACATGATGAAAATGTTTGCTTAGGTTTGGGAAATAAGCAACGTATTGATTTCGAGCTAAATTTTTTTAACAATAATTCTTCCATTGCATATTAGTCCAGAAAACTTACTTTAAAATAATTAATTAATAAATGTGCTGTTTTGATATCTTCTAAATATATATAAAAGACACATACACACACACGCGCGCGCACGCACGCACGCACACACACACACACACACACACACACACACGCACGCACGCATATATATATATATATATATATATATATATATATATATATATATATATATATATATATATATATATATATATATATATATATATATATATATATATATATATATATATATATATATATATATATATATATATAAGTTGTTGAATATATATTCAACTTATTCAACTTATATCCGTATTGTCATCATACAAAAATAACATTGATTGCTTCGAAGAGGCCAATGCAGTAATTCATGGATGCAGTAATTCATGCAGTACTAAAGAAGGCCAATGCAGTAATTCATGGATTTTTTTTATTTACTTTAAAACCTGGTTTCTTAAAAAATGGCCAACTGTTAATATCGTTATTTTGCCCATTCCCTGTCTGCTATTTTTATGAAATGTAATTGCTTACATACAATAAAAATTCTGTCAAAACATGGTAATATTATTTATGATTAGTTTACAAATCTTGTCGTAATTTTACTGCAAAGCGATATTTTCGCTAATTTAAAATGCAAACAAAATTAAGAATAGATGGATCCGTGATCGCTATGCAGTAATTGCATGTATCGAATGTTAGAATCGTGACCACATATCTTATTTACACAAACATATCAAGAATGTTTTTTAAATATTTAACCATCTTTTAACAAATAAACGTCTTTGTCTCCAAACAATATTCTTATTTAGCATATTATTTGTTAACTATTCAGACATTCAAACTCTTATTTGAAGAATAGTAGTTTATTAGCTTATCAAATATGTATAGAATTTATTTATTTTTATTTTTAATGACAGTGAGATATTTATTCACACTTCTAAACAAAATATAAATGCTCTTTTGTTAGTGTTAAGAATTCAATATTTTAGAATAAAGTTCAATAATATCAGCGGCAAACATAAAAATTTAACTAGTAATTTTAACGTTTAAATACAGTAATATAATTATTCTTATCAAACGAATAAGCATTCGATAAGGATAACTTTAAAACGGAAAGTATAAATTCAAAATGCATTTTTTTTCCATTTGATTCCAGTATACAAAACACATTTTATACAAAATATAGCAAGAAATTGAAACGAAAGCTAAAAAAACGCTACTTTTATAAATTCTCCCTAATTGCTTAGATCTCATATACATAATTCCCAAGACATGACATTAAAAAAGATGAAGTAAACGATTATCCGGCAATGCTCTATAAAAATAGTTTTTGGCTCCTTTAAAAAATAGAAATAAAAAATTCCATTTTACCCTATTAAGTGTCATTAACTCTTCATGAAATAAACGATTATACTTCAAACATTTTGTATCTTAATTAGGCTTCAAAATTCTGAAAAAAAATATCTGGCTTACATTTTAAATTGTCTTTATCGTACAATAGAAAATTCAGTTAACTACCTTGGTGCTTTCGGTAACATATTTTGATTATTGAATGGAATTTCTTTATCCGTTCTTGAAATAAGTTTCACATCCATTAACAACGAAAATCTTTTATTTTCTATCGAATTATATGATTTATTTAAATTCTGTTGGGCAACTTATTGTAAGGAATCGTTCAGTTGTAGATTGTTATATTCTGATATGAGAATTACTTATATAGATAATTTATCCAGGATTTAAAATTAAAAAAATAAGTTTCTCATTAATTCACTGTTTTGTAATCTATATAATCAGCTCTTGGAATAATTTTCGTATAATTTTATACAACAATGATGTAATGATAATATATATGTGTTTCTAGTTAGCCAATGTAACTGTTTCAATTGGTTATTACAAAGAATTGTCCAGTTATTTGAGATGAAGTCATTATTCATGTAAATAATCATGAAACAGCTTTGTTACAATATTTTCTTGAGGATATTCTTATGTGAAAGTTATTTATTTCAATAACTCAACACTAAATGCTAATTTCCGTTATTCAGAAAGGACATCCCTAATTATTCCCTTCTCTGTTAAAGGAATTTTATAACTGATCTAACATAATAAATCACTGAAGTTATATATTATATTTGTTATTAGTATTAAAAATAATTTTGAAATTTGAATTCCACTTGTTTATTTCACGTTCATTTTTTATTTGAATCCAATCTTCGAATAATTTTGTCAAGTACCTTCTGATTTTTTAAAAATATTTGTCGCATTGATTGTCAATTAATTTTTCATCCTTATCTGAGATAACTTTATAAATTAATACAAAGTATTCGTCAACTTGCCTTTTAAAACTATTTTTTGCTAATTTTTTTTTCACTTTCCTCGTGATTCGTAAAGCATTTCTTTCATATCGAGTCAAAATTAAATTTCTCTAAATTAAACCTGGGTCTTTTATACTTAATCAATTGCAATATATTTATATATATATATATATATATATATATATATATATATATATATATATATATATATATATATATATATATATATATATATATATATATATATATATATATATATATATATATATATATATATATATATATATATATATATATATACATATATATATATATATATATACATATATATATATATATATATATATATATATATATATATATATATATATATATATATATATATATATATATATATATATATATATATATATGTATATATATATATATATATATATATATATATATATATATATATCCTTGAGGAGACAATCTATGAAAGACGTACCTATGATTCATTATTAATGATGATCTATGGTCTTCATTGCCCGATAACAACGAATTACAGGGGGAAAAAAAAGTCAAGATTGAAAGGTGTCAAATCAGACACTTTTCATGATATTTTTTTCCCCAATAAAATGCTGCAGAGAACATAAAACCGTTTTAAAAGTGAAAAGCTTTCCCCCCTTGTGCATTACAGGAAAGTTTACTGACACCTGGGTTATTAATACTTTGCAGTAGTAATTTTCGCCATTAGCTCTCTTCAGGACTTAAAGGCAGGCACAACTTACAAGTGGACTATTTACCATGTGACAGATCTTGGTCTTAACGATACAAGCGTATGCTTCTACACACATTTACATCGAGTATGAAAAAAATATAAATAGTTATTCATGGCATGTGGATTTTGTTGTATCTAAGGCAATTGTTACTTCAATTCTTTACAATCTGTATTTTATTCTGTACAATCTGTATTTTGTTACTTCGTTTTTTATCAATGAAGCAACAAAATACTTCATTGATAGGAAAACACAGGATAAAATATTTGTTTTAACAAGGGCAACTATTTGAAATTCGAAACTATATCGAAGAAAAATAACTGCAATATATATTTAAAATATTTAAAAAAGTATTAAAGTTAAAAAAGAAGCTTAGATACTACGAATTTACTATCATAAATGAAATATTTTTTTTAAATTTTTTGATACAGTGTAAAAACGTTTATGCAACGTTATTATCAAATGTTTTTCATGGAATACCAATAGTATTTCCCCTAATCTATTCTTAAATAAAACGTTAAATAAAATTTCAAAAGTCTTTCTTCAAGGTACCCATTATCACACCCCAAATTATGTCTGCGTTAAATTCCAATTTTCCCTTCAATAAAGAGATCTGTACATCCTACACGCCCGCACAGACATATTCGTCTTTGCTATTAGTAAAATTAAGATTTTTATAGCCGACGTCCTGGCATAGGGGTAGCGCTTCTTCCCCGTCATCTGGGCGACCCAGGTTCGAGTCATGATGCGGACATGGTTGTTCTTCATCTGTCTTCTAGATATGAGGGGTGTGAATGTGTCACCTCCAGTGAAAAGGGGCTGTGCAAGCGAATGTGACTCATGACGTTACTAAATCGTGCAGTTGGCGCTACTGAAAAAACAAGAGACGCCCACTCGGCTTAAATTGCTGACAGATAATTATCAGCGGGTTTATAAAGTGCCATAAATCGCAACAACAAGATTTTTATAATACTATTCAAAAAACGCGAAATTGTACATGTGTATTAATGAATATATTTTTCTTTTTTGTTATTATGGTATCAAATGAAGGCACTACATCAAATAAAGGTAATTAAATGGAGAATTTATAAAAATACTTGTCATTGAAATTAATTAATACAAGTCATTGAAGTTAATCAGTACTCTAGTGATCAATATTTCAATTCAAATTAATATCAGAAACGTTCTGAAAGAAAAAAAGTAAAAAAAAAAAAAATCGAATCTTTATCTCTTTCAAATTCTACAATTACCCTTCGAATTCTTGGATTTCTTGGAACTCGATATTTGAGAATAAAAAAAAGCAACTCCAAACAAGTCTCATCTTCAGATCTTTCAAATTCTACATTTATCCTTGGAATTCTTGGATTTCTTGGAACTCGATATGTGAGAATAAAAAAAAAGCAACTCCAAGCCGCTAAAAAAATAATGTGTAAATGAAATAACCTTCATAGTGCTATGAACATTAATATTTTGATTTTAAAAGAGAAAAGCTCCTTTTACAAACAGGTTCTTAAGACATAATAAATGCATTATATTTATATTGAATTGAATTCCAGAGCATTTTGTCATTGTATCCTGGAATACATATTTCTATAAAATTTAAAATAATTCTTATTTGTTACGTATAAAGTCATCATTAAATATAGCACAACTGATAAATTTGCAAAGGCCACATATACTGGCTGAAAAATAGCTTGAAAATTTATCTTTTTATTAAAAAATAATAACAAGAAATTAATAATTTAATTAAACACAAAAAATGAAACACAGTTATGAAACAAATAATATTTAAAGCAATAAATAAATCCTTGGGTGGTTTGTTTTCATTTTCGCTGATCATACCAATTTCTCCAAATCAAGGGAAAGAGAAAAACTATATGTGATTTGAAGAAAAGCTTCTTTTTACATATTTATTTCTTGCATTCTTATTTGCAAAAATTATTAACATTAACAACAAACAATTTCTCTTCAAACCTTTCTTTTCGCGAGAAATATAAATGGAATTGAAAATATAAAATCAGACGCTAATTATTCGTAATTATTTATATCAAGGAAGCAATCACAAGAGTTAAAAAAGTAAAAAAAACAGTGTAATTTTTTTTAAAAAACAAAATTTTAAGAAAGTAATAATAATTTTGCTTTTTTTAAATCTTTGAAAAAAGTCTCGAATAAAACTTTAAATGTAATCGCTTTAATTTTTATAATTATTTATGCGCATTTTTCTGCAACTAATTTTTTTCATACTTGTATAAAAAATCATTCATAATTTCAGTTAAAGAGCTGAAAGGAAAATAACATTAATTTTGAATATTTATTTATAATTAGTACTTTAAAAAATTTATTTTCGAAAACAAATCAGTATTGAACGAATATAGTTTATTAAAAAATGACTTTTGTCTTTACTTTTACAATCTTAAGAAAATCTAGGAATTTATTTTCATTATAATGGGTAGTTTAAACCATTTGTTTCAACTATTAAAAAAGTAAAATTATGAAATAGCATATATAATTTAAAATTTCTTCATAATTATCATTTATTAAAAAAATAATTTTCTTCATTATCGACAATATTCATTCACGAATTCATGGATTGTTAATAATGCGAAGAAAATCTTAATATTAATCTACAAATTTGTGGAGTGCAATATATATATATATATATATATATATATATATATATATATATATATATATATATATATATATATATATATATATATATATATATATATATATATATATATATTTATTTATTTATTTTACAGAACGGCTAATTAAAATTCTGATAATCAATTCTGAATTAAAATCTTAGCAATATTTCCAGAACAGAAACGTTGTTCACTTCAGTTCCAAAATCAAAATTCAACAGCTTTCAACTTGAATTTTTGTATAGATTATGACAATTTTTACACAAATATTTAAAGTATTAAAAAATATCTCTGTCTGGCATATGCGCAGTTAAAGTTATTTATTATAAATATTAATATTTCCTAAAATACACATAGTATTTACAATTAAAATTCTTATAAGGCTTCAACAGCACATTATCACATAGTCTGTAAATTTGAGTTAAATATGTATGATTAGAAAAAAAAAAGAAAAAAAAAATACTTTTTGATTTTTTTCAATTTTTTTTCAAAAAAATATATGCTTGTTTAATGAAATTGCATACAAGTATTTCGCATGTTAAGCAGATCATTAATGCAAGTTATCAGATTTCTGTCAAATGAGTTCAGCCCAAATCATTTTTTTCCATCAAAAGTTTCTAGTTGGACCTCTATATGCCCTTATGACCGAATTTTCGTTAAAAGTGAGCTCATACACATTTTTTGAACATTCAAAATTCGTGGGCAGTTAATTTAGTCTTCCAGAAGAAATACGGAAGAATGTGTAAATACGAAAATGTTCAAATACATTTGGTTAGAAAGTATATTTAATTTACGTATTTATTGTGAGTAATAGAGTAGTCTTAAGCAGTGATTGATTTGATATTGAACTGAATTACATCTCGTATAGCTCGCATACGCTGGTTATCGTAAGTATAATTAGGAAAATAGAATTTTGCTTCATACGAATGCATTTTTAGATAAATGGAATGAAATTTTCATACAGTGGTAAAACGTGTATGTTGAAAAATATTTGTGATTAAAATTCTTTGGAACATGAAAGAAATAGAATTATTTCTTGTTTAAAAAAATACATCATTTTTTTGTGTGTGTGTATCTAGAATTCCGACGTAAAGATCACATTTCTACATTGCATTAATTTAACTTAAAAATACAATAATACATAGTTTTAAAAATGAAATGCCAAGATTTATTGCTGTTTCAAACATACCATTTCATCGAAATATAATTTTTTTTCTGATTACAGTGCACTTTTCTTATTGATTTCGTTTTGTTATTAAAACAATAATGAAATTTTAAAATCCGATATAAGCAGTCAATTTTAAGAATTAATATTATACAAAATGATAAATATTGTTTTACACCGACTAAGGGTATTAAAAATGTCATGATTTTGTTACATCAAAATTCTCCCACTGTTGTAGTTTTAAAGAATAAACATAAATATGTAAATGCTATTTAGATATAATAAGCCCTTTTAAGAAAAAAAAAAACTGTATGAAATCTTCTAAAAACATTCACATCTCCAGTAGAATAATTCTCATTTTTAAGTAAGAAATCTCTTCAGGTGCTTCTGTCTTGAAGAAGATTAAGTTTTGACCATTTTGCTTCGAGTCTTGAGCAAGGATGAATTTTAAGAACAAAACAACAACAAAAAATCCTCCTATAATCTTATTTCTCTAAATCCTATGTTTATTGTCCTTTCTTCCATCTGAAATCATCTATACTATATAATTTCCAAATAATATTTATAAAATTTTAATATAAATAAAAAAGTAGAATAAAGGGGCTAAAATTTAAAAAAAAATTAAATCTTCATACGTACATATCTTCGTTAGGTTAGGTTGCCAATAATAATATCGAAAACGACAGGATTCTAGATGTGTTTTAATTAATCGCTTATAGCTGCACAGGTTAGAAAAATTAAAGAAACAGACATAAAAACGTATTTTACATAAATTCTATTCAGGAAATTAATGAAACATTATTGGGTTCTAGTCGAAGAAACATTATCATACTCTTATCTGATGATGAACGAGATGGTTCTCAAAGCAGGCTAATCATACATTGATTGTGCAGTTATCGGAGCAAGAAAGTCCTTCATCAGAAATCTATTATATTTAAAACATTAATTTAATAGTGAACGAAATTTTACCATTAGAAGTTGGCATCTAAACAATTTAGTCTAGCTCAGTTGTGTTAAATAACACATAAAAATTTGATCGAAAAAATCATAAAATAACTCTCGAAAACTGAGTCAATTCTAATTAGTATGTTATAAAAAGAAATCGGAAATTTATCATCCTTGCACTACAGTTTTCAAAGCTAAGTACCTTAAGTAACAGGAACATATCCAGTAATAACTGTAGTGATAAAAAAATGATAAATCCTCTGCTCTTCGAATATTCTTAACAGGGGTAATCGGTCATTGCGATGACACATAAGTAATTTTTTTAACTCTTCTTGCTGACCATTAGTATGATAAATATTTAACTGAAACTAATTACCCATCGATTTCTCTATAGTAATGTGTTTCAAAAGTCATTTTCTATCCTCAGATATTTCTAAATTCAAAATTTTTAGTGCAACTCGAAAAATTTTGCTGCAAATATCTGATTGATTATTTCATCCAAGATACGTTTGCAAAGACTTGTTTCACTTTATGACTTTAAGACTTAACTCACTTGTTTCTTCTTTAATGTATTAGAATTAAGGTTTTGCTAGAGCTTTATATTAGATTATTTCCATGTGGAAGACGATTGCGCAATAAGAAATCTAAAGATAAAAAAATAGGCATATTTAAAATACATATTATTGATATAAAAAGAATTCATGTTGGTTAGCTCGAAGCAAAGGTAGAACATTATTTTGTCTAGATAATTGTAGCATTTTACCTGCAGTCGTTAGAAAAGACACATTATGTATTGCTATACCTTTGGACAAGAGAAAAATTCAACACATATGTTAAATTGTTTTGATAGATAAATAGAATAGAAAACAAACTGATGGATAAATATTTAAAAACAATTCCCAATTTTTTCATGTCGTGCAGGAAAAAAACTTTTTTCTGGAAATAGAATTGAATGACATTTTTGGTTTTGGAAATCAACGTTTAACGTTTTAAAAAATAATTGATTTATCTAGATTAAAAACTCTTCTTTACTCTTTAAAAACTCTTCTAGATCCAAACCCATTCTTTATTCATTATAAATAATTTTATTTATGCAGATACTGCAAATTTATTTCATAGCTTGAATATTAAAAATATTTTTTAGGAATATTTAAAATATTTTTTAGGAATATTTAAAATATTTTTTAGGAATATTTAAAATATTTTTTAGGAATATTTAAAATGTATTCTTGTTGGGAGACAATCGGAATACAAATACTTCTCTATCGTATTTCTTAATAGATTCACTGACAAAATTAAGATTAAAATCGCGAATGTAGATATAGGAACATTGCTTTTGCATTTGTTAAATTATTATTTTTATTTAATAATTGCCATCTTATTTTACTTGCCTTGTTGATCTTCTTAATAGAAATCATTATATTAAATTAATAAATATTCCGATTTACAATAAGGCCATTCACCGAAATATTTTAATTTGAAAGAATAGAAATAATAGAAAGAATTTAATAGAACTGCGATTGGGAAAAAAAGTTCTATATCCGATTCCAGTTGTATATTTCATGTTATCAATATTAATCGTATGTGTAGTAAATCTCTGCCATTCTCAAATTTATATCCGATTCCAGTTGTATATTTCATGTTATCAATATTAATCGTATGTGTAGTAAATCTCTGCCATTCTCAAATTTACAAACTCAGTTTCTTGGTACATTATGAAAACAATTTAAAAGTTAATAAAATGAGTAAAATTGAAATTTTTTTGAAAAAATGAAATATAAAGCAAAGATGCCAAAATTACTTTTTATTCAACAAAATATTGTAAGCATAACAAGCTTTGAAAGTTGAAAAAAGAAAAGCTAAAAACTGAATATTAGAATAAAATATTTCACGCCACTCCTTTTAAAAGTTTCGGACGTATTCTTTAGATTGTCATATGCATGTATATTCTTGTTTTTATTTTATGATTTATAACTTCCACCATTCAAAAATTTCTCAACATTTAGATACATTGATATTTTAGAAATTCATTGACACATTAAATGTATTTTACATTAAAAAAACAAATTTCTCCTTACTGTTGAATGTATTTAAAGGATTAAATAAACATGTACAAACAGAATGGTTTTTTTTTCTTCTAATGTTACACATACCCACTTTGAAAATCTCAAGTATCTTCATTTTTCACTCTCAGTCATGGTAAATGTAGCAATATTTAGGCTAATAAACGAAGAATAATAGAACAAAGATGCAGATCTTTATTTTGAAGCTTATTAAAGATATTTTTCATGGAAGAAACTAGTCATTTGACACACTTATAAACTGTCGATTTATTTCCAAAATACATCGGAGGCCTCAGGAAAAGTGTGTGACTTATTCAAAGAAGTTTCAGTTTTATGAAGATTCCAATTTAATAGATATCTTACTTTTGTTTTAAAACGGCTAAAACGAGGGCCATATTATAAAGAACTACCACAAGAAAAATTAGTGCGCTTTAGGTATTTTGTATCTTTTTTTCGCCAGTTTTATTGCCATCTTAAATGACATACTTAACTTGGTAATTCGCTGTGATAAATCTTCCAAAGAATCTTATAGAATTGTGTAGCAGGAATAAAGGCGCGGTCATTCTTTTCTGAAGGAAAGTAAAATAAGTTTCAACAGTGGATGATGAAATATCCTTAAATAATCAAAGGAAAATATCCCATAAATATCAAATTGCCAGAATTATAGAATGTTGTTCTGAAGGCGTTTATATATTAAAAATATAGATATTTTTTTATAGTGAAGATAATAATTTAGATGTAAAATAATCGAGTGCTATTCATTTATTTTAGAATAATAATTTACTATTAATTTTGATTTGTTTTCCCATAACTTAAAATAAAAAAAAGAGTTTTTTTTAATACCGTGTTGTATAAATTCTTAGGCTTGTTACAAAAGATTAGGGTTATGTTTTAATCAAAAGAAAGAATATGCTTATGTAATTACATAGCATTATTAAGGACTCTCGTTTGATTTTTGCAAATGTTGTGTAGAAGATAGGAGATGCTTGAATTCTTTGATTTGCATTTAAAGCAAAAAAAAAAAAAAAGATCTATTTGGATTAAGGCCACTTACAAAAATTATTGATATATGCAATATAACATTAAAAGAAAAACCTGAAACTACACTCTGTAATAAATTGAAATCTTTATTTATTAACCAATAATTCTTAAAAGAACTTCGTAATACATTAACATTATTTTCTTTTTTATTATATAATATTGGTTATAGCTACTATTATTGCTACCATTCCATCAGTTTGAATATGCATATCGACAGACTAATATATATGTGCAATTTACTTCAATAATGTGAAGATGTAAACATTATTTTGCTAATAAAAGCGAAAGTGAAAATTTGCCTTGAAAATCATAACAAAAGCAGATGATTTTTTAATCATGTCGTTGACAACGGGAAAAACACACACACGTGAATGATTTAGGGAAAAAATAAATTTTAATTTTATTACAACAATAAAAAGCCTTGTCATGAACTGTTTTAGAAATTCAATCTGAAAACTGTATTGCATTTAAAAAACAAGTTTACGAAAATAAATTTACAACACTGGAAACCTAATTTTCCTAAATTTAAAGTTTTAAATTTGTGCTATTATGTGATGAAAAATTAATGAGGAATAACTAACATTTCAATTAATCCTTTATTCAGAATTCGATTAAAATTTTGAAACAAATCAACTGGTTATCATTGTCAGAGAGACATTAATTGTTTCAAAATAAATAATGGAAGATATGATAGCCCAATCACTTACAGGATGGATCATACTCATAAAATTAGTAAAATTTAGGTGTTGTATGAATCGCTGACGGGATTCTTCATATATTTGTACGCATAATACTTTCCCAATTATTAATCACCATACATCGCCGAAAGAGTATTTTTTTATCATAATAACACTACATCGCGCTTTTTGAAAATCGGTTTCGTCAGATTTATTCAATTTTAATTAATTGAATTAATTTCTATTCAATGCTGAAAGAAAAAAAAACATACCCGGCGATACAGAATGGATATTGCATTAAATTAAAATTCGGCACTTATTCGGTAATCCTACTATACATTTATATATTCTAATTTAGAAGGAATTTCTATTCGTTATGTGTTTAATCTTGATAGAGGCTATAGGCAAAATTTTTGATAAATTTAATAATCTCATTATTCTGTGCAATTATGTGAAATTTTCTATAATAATGTTTTTGCAATCCACTTTCAGTTGACCATTCTTTACCAAGAGCAATCGATATCTTATCAATAAATAATTCCTGTTTGGATTCTTAATTGAAGTACATTTTCTCCAAACACTTCAGATAGTAAGAGACATGCAAAAATACTAACAGAAAAAAAATCTGTGAAGAAAAGATTCTTTCTTATTGTTAATCTTTAAAAATTCCACTTATGCACAATTGTAATATTAACTTTTGAAGATAATCTTGTAATAGAAACATGAAATTTATCTCGTCATTCCATCGAAGTTCATTAAAAGTGTTCCAGAAATGTTATCAAGGTCAGAAATATGTTATCTGAAATAACTCATAGACTTTGATTTAAATCTATTATCCAACTTTAAATACGTTTTTCAGTTTCTTTAGATTAAATTCGAATTATTAAAAATTTTACAGGAGATGTATTCTCCAGAGAAGAAATTCTCTACTGATTTTTTTTGACTGACTACATACGACTTTAAAAAAATACTTGAACATTTTTTCACCTGATGGCAATCAATTCAAAATATGTGATCTAAAATCATCACAAAATTTAAGTCTTCTAAAGAACAATTCAACCCAAGAAGGAAAAAAAATTGAAAACAATATTTTATTTTCAAATCTTTCAAAATTTTGATAAATGTAGAAAGCATTCCATTTATAGTACAGCAATTTATTCAGAGTTAAAACAATGTGATACTGTATCATTTTCCTAATAATTGCATCATCAGATAAAAATACTTCTATAATACATATATAGTATATTATACGAAATAAGTTTTCTTATTAGCAAGTTTATATCCGATTTCATAAATGAATATCTGAGCGGAAAATCCCAAGAGATGAGATAGATACGTGATAATTTGATAAACCAGAAATGGGAAAAAAATTGCCTCGTGTTTGAAAACGCCTATTCTTAGTGATTTTTTATCAATTTCACTTATTATAGGAAGATACAATGAGATATTGTGGATTTAGAAATATATCATATTTTAAATAAATCGGATTCATTCCTTAATGCCATTGGAATTAAATGTAAATATTTTTAAGACGAAATTTCTTCAGGGAAACGATCAAAACATCAAAAACACTAGATTTAATAATATTATTCATTGTTATTTCCAAGGGATGTCGACTCAGCTTTCTTTGGGACTAAACCTACGTCTTTTGAAGAATTAATGAAAAACATACTTTTTGAAGATGACAGTCTTTCCTTTATCATAGGTTTGTTTAAAAAAGTTAGCTTATTTCATATAATTGATAAAGTTAAGTCTTAAATATTAAAAGCATCACTTAAAACTATTCCATAATATTTTCAAATACATGTAGATTACATTTATTATGAAACTGTAATTAATAAAAATATCAAAAATATTAATTAGATTAACAAATTTTTTTTTAAATATACTAATTTTATTTTTCTTAAGAATATGTTGTTCCAAAAAAATCAAATAAAAGTACTTTTCTTTTAGCTTTTCCGTACTTCCAACATTTTTTTTTTTATTTAATGCAAACTTAGGTCACTTTGATACATTTTATGAAATTAGAATAATATACTCTCAGTGTAGTTTCTCGTTTAATTCACATACGATAGAAAAAAATTTCCCAAAAATGGATGAACCAGGATTAATAATTAGATAGAGAAGGTATGATTTAATTCATATAACAAGTCATATAACATAATCTGAAGAAGAAATACGAATTCGCATATGAAAAATTATTTTCTAAAAAATATTTTATAGAGTATGGGCAATACTTTTGTCACATAAAAGGAATATTATGGCAATGCCACATAATTAATTTTCTTGAAATACATACGTAATTTAATAATTTTCTGAATCACAACAATTTTTTAATCAGTTGGAACTTCCTTATAGGTATTTTAACGTTTCCTCCACTGCTTCGAAATTCCAGTGTCATAACTTTAAAGCATTATTACTTCCTAACTGTTTTACATTACTGCCTACAGTTATGAATATTGTTGGTCGGCTGTACACAAAAAGAAGTTATGAATATTGTAAATCAACTTAAAAGTGAGTTTTTCAATAAATAAAAGATTAATTAAAATTTCAATTAAAGTTGAATTAAAAGTTCAATTAAAGCTCAATTGAAAATTCAATTAAAGTTGAATTAAAAATTCAATTAAAGCTCAATTAAAAATTCAGTCAAAGCTCAATTAAAAATTTAATTAAATTTTAATTAAAGTTGAATTAAAAGTTCAATTAAAGCTCAATTGAAAATTCAATTAAAGTTGAATTAAAAATTCAATTAAAGCTCAATTAAAAATTCAGTCAAAGCTCAATTAAATTTAATTAAATTTCAATTGAAGATGTCAATTAAAAATTAAATAGCATATACAATGGCATAAACAGATCTATCGCCAAATGATACTGATACTTAAAATGTGCGGTTAAAAACAGTTTTGAGATATTTCGAAATCATAGTTCATCGCATATCATAGAACAATAAAATATAATGATATACATCCAGAAATGAGAAGATATAGATATCGATAGAGAAATATCTATGCACAAATTGTATATAGATATTATATGTCCGTGATTCGAATCTGGAATCCACGAATCTGGAATAAGAACGGAAATAAATTTCCTGTTATCATCTACAGAAATATATAAAAAAATACTTTTAAAGTCCTAATAAATAATATAGCACAAACCTGGGAAATAGGGGCTGTTTCTCAGGTGCTGCTCTTTAAGTTTAATAGCCACAACGCTTTTATTTATCTTTTCTTCCAACAGGAAGATGTGATTATCAGAAATCGTTGTGGAAATCAAATAATATTAGATTTAGCTGCTTGATTAATTCAATTATAAGTCAACTACTTTTTCCTTCGTTTTCTTCTCAAAACGTTTTGTGATAAATGAATTTTACTGATCTAGACTATTTTAGAATTTGAAGACAATAAATTTCATCCTATAATTATCATCAACTCCTGTGATTATCATTTTATGTGTTAAAATGCAATCAAATGTTTTGTGAAAGATTTAGTATTTGTGCCACTACTATCACTCTTACTTTATACAGCTATGCATTATAATACCTATTTTCTCTTCCTCTATAGTGTGACAAAAGGAGATGGAATTATTTTCACTGGATGCAACTTTCCATTAACTCTGTCATCATTAATGTACCAAATGTCCATTCTGATCTTGATCCAATAGATAATGAATAATTTATGACAACCTATTATTAATACCACACAAAAAATCATTTTTGGAAGCAATATTTCCCACTATATTCCGAATTGAAGCTAATGCCGTTACTAAAAATGGTTTATTCTGTAGCCCCAAAAAAGCAGGTCGATATTATTACTCTGTATTTCGCCATCCTTTTAATGTCCATATACAATAGATACTCTCTCGACGTCGTTAGATCAGAGCTATTCTTTTACCTTCTAATACTTGATGACACCGATGAATGAAGACCTTGCAATCTGTCACAGCTTTTTATTTCTCCTCTTTTTTTTATCCAAGAGCGTCATGTGGCGAAGGTCTGTTTATGCCTGAGTGATTGCCACTTCCGGTTACTGCAGTTACGTATCACTAACCTGATTTCTTCGCCTCTATCTGTTTCAAAGGACTTGATTTATTTTCTCTAAGCATGGTTCTTTACTTAGCCTCATACCATAAGTGCTAAAGATGAATAATGTATTGTCACCTGGTTCCAACACACACAATGTGAGATGAAAGCTGTATTAAAAATTTTTCAAACTTTTATGAAGGCATGGTTTCTCTAAATTATTGTAGTAAATTTTATACAGTTTGAAAGATAATGTTATATAAGAAATATATAAAAATAATTCGCATTATATAGGATTGCATAGTTTATTGAAATATAATTTTTAAATTCTGTCGAATGAATTATTGAATTCACAAAGAATAAAAATCCGAATTAAATACAAAATTGAATACTTACTTCTATCAACATTATAAAAACGACTGTTTGTTAATATGGTCTATTAAACAAGTTTATAATTTTGTTCTATTTTCATGAAATTTGGCATTCGTGCATCTATTTGAAGATCGCAAGAAAACATCAACGTACTCTCACAGACAAGAAGTAAACCACTGCTCACTTATCAAAGTCAAAAAATTTTAAATTACATTAAATATAAGTAAATTAAAAAGTAAGCAAGTTTTTGGTGCTTTTAAGGTCTATATTCCTAAAATATTATTTCACAAAAATATGTTTTCTCTCCAAAATCTACCTTTCAAATTATGCTAATTTTAAGTTTGTATAATTATTTCTCTAATTTTAATATTTTTTTAAAATTTAATTTTATATGCAATATGTAAAAAATGTTTCTATTGCTATAAATACTATATAAAATTTAAGTGATTCCATTGTGCATCAAATTATTCAGTGGTATGGATTCTACAGGTAGCTACAAAGTAGGATTTTCATTTTCGCTCATATTTCACATTAGATGCACTTTTTAACAAGTAATTTGTAGTGAATTGATCTCAGTAAATTCATATTTTTCATTGTTATTAAGTAATAAGGCATCATTTTGTATAAATGAATCCATATTAATATTTCAATAGCCAGGACAGCTAATAATCTGACCAAACAAATTGATTGCCATTGGGAGTTAATTATAATATAATACCTGGTTAATTGAAAATTAAGATTACGTTTGTAAATACGACAATCACGATATCTTAGTTATCAAATACTTATTTCCAAATTTAATTTTTATTTTCAGCAAAACTCAATAATTCCTACCAATCTGTTGAACTTTGTATAATTCCGTATAATCCGATTGTTGAATACAACGCCATTTCATTCTGTTAATGCCTTTCAGCTCCAAAGAATAGACTTTCCTACTAATGTATTGCGTTAACATGTATATAGTTTGCAACAGTGTGTCTATTTTTCTTGCATCGCCTTTATGATTGCTATTTGAATATTTAATTAGCTGTTTTAAAACAGTTATATATGAAATGAAAAACAATTCCACTTTATTTTAACTGAATAATTAATATGAAAAATGTTTCAAGGATCAGTGTTTCATAATATTTTAAAATTTAGTTCTCTAAGTGTTAGAATAATTCCTTACTGAAAAACTAACTAGTTAATTAATCAAAAATCATTAAAAGGCTTAGATAATTTCAAGAAAATAACCTAATAAAGAATCCTATTTTAATGCAAAGCTGGTTGTTATTGAAAAATAAAATTGTTTTGAAATTCTAATACCAATTAATTATACCAAATAATTAATTGGTATTAGAATTCTAATACCAATCTAATGAATGAAATGAAATTCTAATACCAATTAATTATACCAAATAATTTACTTACTCTTCATGTCTTCTCGTGTCCGAGAAAATCCCACAATGAAAATTAAACGACTCAAATTTCTCTTTTCTTAAAATCGAAGCTATATTGAATATTAAATTTGTTTATATTACTAATAAAATTACATTATTAATCACTTTTCGAAAATTTACGCTATATAATTTTTTTCAAAGAGAGATTTTTAAAAATTTAGAAGAAAATATAGATATTTTTCCAAAACATGATTAAAGCAATAAGGTATTCAATAGATTAATTGTTTGATTTTGTTAATTAATTATCATTAATTGGTTCATTTTCATTGGTTAATAGACTTAGTTTTGGGCAATACCAACATAGTAGTGAATTGTTCATTAAAATTGGTGTATATGTAAATTAATTATCAAATAATTTTGAAGCTAAAAGCAGACTTTTATTCATTTCTGTTTTTAAGGAGCGTGCAATAATCATTTCTGAAAAACAAGCAATGTTGATTAAATCAGATTAAATATTGAAAATATCTTATATATATATATATAACTGTTGCTCTTCCGATAGAAAATCAAGCCTCGAGTCTAAAATTAAAAAAAAAAAAAAAAACTATTACATGCAAATATGCAATTTCAATTTATTCACTCTGAAGTTGTGAAAATATTTCGCAGATCTGAGAAACTTTTTGTTGGAATGACATGACCTTCTTTATATTTTAAATTTTTTTTAATACTTTGCCACTTTTTTATAAAGATACATTAGTGAATTTTCTCAAAAAAAAAAAAATTCTTTTCATAATTCACATATCATAAAGCCAGAATCCTTTCATTTTTCTAATAAATCTTATTCGTTAAAAATTGATTCTAACATATATTGATCAAAATTTCAAATGTGAATTTCCTTTGCAATATATATTCACTTTGCAGTATATTCACTTCACAATCAATAGAATATATGGATTCTTTTTATAGACTTAAACGGTTTTTGCTGAAATATGATTATCTGATGTTTCAGGTCATTGAACGCTTACCAAGACCGATTTTTAAGAAAGAGTTTTTGGTGGTTTCTCTGGAGAAAGTGAAATTCAGAGCATCACATACATTTATTTTAAAGGAAATAAAAAGCTCCAAAAGCTTTTAAGAGAAGATATTAAGTTTTATCTTAAAAGAATTCCTGCTCTAAAAATAAAAGATGTAAGTGAAATAAAAAATTCTATAAAAGAATGGATATTCATAAAAAAATTACACTTTGAAAATCAATTTATAAATTCTTTAAAACTCATCTAAATTCAATATATATATATTGATTCAAAATTTAACAATTTTTCATATTCTAAAATATTTTCTCAAATCACTGTCGTTTTGCATTTGCTAATGCATATTAAGAAGAAATCAAATTGTTCTATTGTCTTTTTGTAATAATATGTTGAAGTATCATGCCATGATTGACATGATAAAATATATACAAGATTTACTTTCTACCATTTTCTTATACCTTTATTTCTCAATAACTATAGATCGCCCGATGAATGTACGGTGAATGCAATATACAATGACAATGGTTGAATAATGACAAATTACGCTTTATTCTAGAAAAAAAAACACTACGTAAAACGCAACAAAAAACAGCTGATATGAACATAAAGCAAAAGTAAAAATTTACAATACAATTTTTCAATTTAAGTAACAGCAACAGCATAATGATATTCTACACATCAGTCGTCACTCTCTTTGGGTGAAGACTTTGCTCCTCTAGTCTCTCAAAAGGATTTGGAATGTTCTCGAAATATCCTCATACCTTGGTCCTAAGGATATTGCCATAGCATTTTAATTGTTCAAGGACTTAAATTTTTTATATCAAATTTGGCATTAAGACTCAAATCGTCGCGAAATTTGATGATTATTGTCCTGACATCAATTCCATTAAGAATATCTGCAAATATAGTTTTATTTTTCAGTGATGCTATTAGTATTGCAGGAAAGAATTTTTTTTTTTTTTTTTTTTTTTTTTTTTTTTTCTATGTATAAACTCCTTGTGTGCCAACAAAGTATACCACAAGGCTTACAGATGTAAGTCAGTACGCAATTGACAGTAAAATAAATTTCAAATATAAGGTCGCAGGCACAAATGCAAAAAAAGAAGGAAGAAAAATAGGGGAAAACAAGTAGATACACAAACAAAAGCAAAAATGAAACAAAATTGCTCACATAGAAACATACAGTAAATGATATAAACAATTGAATAAGCATGATCAAATAAAATATACAAAATACAAATACAAAAATATATATGCAAATATATGTAGGCAAACACACTAAAGTAAAATTTAAATCATACGAGGAAAAATACTGTTAATATATGTACAAAAGGAAATGAAAGAGGATTTACACTGTACAAAGGCAGATAAATGAGGAGGCCAAGCTATATTGTTCTTTTGAAGGCAGTTCCTGAGTTTTCGTCTTTCCGGAATGAACTTGGTGCATTCAAATATCAGATGCTTGACATCCTGAACTGCACCACTGTAGCACAAACATCTATCAGTAGGCGACAAATTGAATCGTTTTAAATATGCTTTAAAGTTTCCATGCCCAGTCAGGGAAGAAATATTAGAGATTCGAAACAGTGTATATCGGGAAAAAATATTTTATTTTATATATCTTATTGCATGATGCCTTTTCTGTATTTTTAATTCTTTATTGCAAATACACTTTCTTATATGCTAGCTATATTTCCTATAATTTAAAATTTTACCCTAAAAAATGTGAAGTGTTACTTTCTGATTTCAAATTTCCTTCATTTCTTTAATTATTACTTCTCAATGCATATAGTACAATATTATTACTAATCAATGTAATCTGTGAATGAGAGATAATATTTTGGTAATTTCAGCCGTATTTTTGATATATTATTGTAAATGCATTTTTTATATGCTAGCTACAACTGATGTTTGCAAGATTTGTGATCATGTTATAGAGCAAAATGTTATCTGATCTCCTGTTCCCTTCATTTCTTTCACTGTTATTTTTAACGTACATAATACAAATTTGTAACTAATCAAGAAATTCTACATATGAAATCATTTGTTTACTTCGGCATTTCTTAATTAAAATCTCTTTATTTTGATTATATTTTATGAAGCAGAATATTTTAACTTAAAAACAGCCATTTCCATTTTTATAAAAAGAATTGGTATAGCCAGCAGTTAATTGTATACTGAGATGGCGTAATTACGCGCCAGCCTTTAGTTATCAATCGATCCAACAACTAAAATAAATTTCAAAATTTAAAAGGATTATTGAGTAGGCTTCTTTGGATCGAAGAAATAAGAATAAAATAATATCGAGAAAATAGGCATAAATTTTAGGTAATAAATAATTTTAAAAATGGTTGAAATAGATATAAAATCAAGGACAGAAAAAATCCCCCCCCTAAAAAATTGTATAAATCCAAAGACAAAAAAAAAAGTGGATACATAGAACACCTATATATCCACTTGTAGCTATTTCTATATATCACAATTTTTTTGAACATATTTCGTTTCTTGTTACTGGAGTACTAATGAGATGAAAATAATTATGTTGTTACGATGAATATAATTCTAAGCATTCTATCTTAAATATGTAAAGTTATGCTCAGCTGCAGTAGCTTACCACTGATTTTTTTTTCTTTTGCTTTATTTTTCATCAGTTTGTAAAGTCCTCATTTACTTACACTTATAATGGTGCAATTCGTCAAAAACGTATCTGCACAATGCCCGTTATTCCGAAACTAGCTATTACATGAAAAAAATTTAAACACCTATCACTGTTAATTTATTTACTGTATTTAGATTTACATAAACTCAATTTTTCTGAATGCCATAATTTCGAATACGTATTCCAATTTTCCGAATTAGAACAGTTCGAATGCATACCAGTTTTTATAAACAGTCGGTGATTTATAACACATTGGAATTTTTAATCACTAATGTTGTCAATATATATCCAAATAATTCACAATCATTTTTATTTGACATTAAAATGCTAAAATACTTTAAAAGAAAGAAAATATTATACATATTTTATCAGGCTTTAAATTCAGAAAATGAATACTTTTTTAAAGTAACTCACAAAAATATTGGTGTTAATTGAAAGAGCTAAACATAAAGTACCACTGTTTCGAATTTTATAACGCTCTGTCAAATAGTTTTTAATTTATATAGCAATAACCGAAAGCTTTCTAAACAGTATGATACTCACTTTCTTAGGAAGGCATCTCAACTTTTCAAAACTATTCCTTGGGATAAATAAACAAATCATATCGATTGGAAAACAAAGCATGTCTTTCGAAGTTGCTTTAAATTGTGGTATTTTTTTTCTTGTTGAAATGAATAGAGAACTGAAGTGTTTGTGAATAAATGAGGGTAGACCACAGAAATGGTTTGTGAGATCGCTAATTAGCAAAACAAAGCATAGAAGCAGAATTACATACAAAGCTACTTATGAATTCATATGGTGTTAAATATATAATTGTATGAAACATTACAAAATAAAAACACTGAAGCAGCTCTTTAAGAGGTGGCTTATTTCGTGAATAATGCTATGTCTAGACATCGACAAAATGCCCTTTTTAAAAAGTGAAATAAAAACTCAAAGACATTCCGATAAGTTGTTTGTTCTTTTTAATAATCTTTCCTGTAATAACAGATTAAGTATGAAAAAGATTCTTAAAACTGTTATATATTTTGTTTGATGAAAACATGAAGATATTTTGTAAGTGAAACATAAATAACAAATGTTATTTATGTTTCACTTACAAAATATGTTTCTTTCTTTAAAAAAGTTACTTATTAACGACTCAAATGAAAACTTGAATTCAAGAAAGCATTAACAAAGATTTATTTACTATTCTTGAATGTATTGAACCAGCGCCATTTCTTTTTCTTAGTATATATCATTTTTTAAAAGAAATGATTTATTTAAAATTTTACATTTGGGAATTTATAATTATATATAATCGATTAAAAGATGTAAAATTAGGTGTTGAGAAATTTGAAGGTTCTGTCATATAAATATTTAAGTAGTCATATATATATCGATGCACTTTGAATATTTTAAAATATAATCTTCTATGTCTTTTATGTTATTAGATAAGAGCAAAATGTCTTTACGTCTAAACAATTTCAGTATTGTTTTAACAACAAATTAATCTTGAATTATAATCATTAATTTTCCTGCATTCAGATTTTTAAAATTAAATTAACATATCTTTATTATTACAGAAATTATAACGTTTAAAGTTTCTTTTTTTAAGAAACAAAAATCATTAATAAGAAGAATTTTTATTCCTTCCCGTTTCTTACTTCAAAGGAAAATACGAAAGATTATTTTAATTTGGTAACAAAGCTGTTCGAAAAACACAGTCTTTGATTTTGAAACAAAACGATTCTTCTTGTAAGAAAAAGAAAATATAATACATTGCATAACTTCTTTTTTGCATTATTTACAGTTTCGAAGTTTTCTTTCTTTGGCGTCTCAAGCAAATGGTATAAAGGGATCTGACTACGAAATGCAAAATTTTAAATGCCCCAGGGTTAGTATAGAATTTTGAAAAAGAACAGGAAGAAGTATCCAGAGGCAAAGATGCTTTTTACCAGACGAAGTTCAAATGTCAGTTATAAGTGGCCATTTGAAATTAGCTTTTCTTTACGATTTGTTACTTTAACTGATCAGCAAAAATAAAAATACTTGTAAAAGCCGAATACAATAGGCATTCAAAAAACATTAAAATAATTAACTAACCATAATCAAAGTTTTGCTTTGACTATAGTTATTTTATTTCTTTATACCTTTTATGCATAATTTACATAGTTGAAAACGAGCTAAGGTGGGTTTTTTTTTTACCATCTCTTTTTAGTTAGCTTTTTTTAGTATTTGATTATTATCCCTTATTGAAGTAGTCATTTGTATTATATTTTGCATGATTATTTATATATTTTGCATATGAAAGCGTTAATAATGCTAATTTACGCCAATGGATATTTGATAAGTGGACGCCTTTCACATCAGCCATTTTTCTGCTTTGTTTATAGCGTGCAAAGAACCGTAAAATGATTTAAATCACTAAAGGTTTTTTTTTTTCTTTTTCTGATTTGTAAGTTGCTTCTAATTGCTGTGTGTGGATTATTTGAATCATCAAAATCAATCAAATCTCAAAATATCGTTCATCCAATTTTCTTTTTCACAATACGGAAATTCTAAAAGTTCTTGCATTCATCTCTGCAAATATTACATTTTTGAATAAATATTAGACTCATTTTAATTCTGTAAAAATAAAGATCATTATTTAATAGATAGTGTAAAAGAAACAATTCAATTACTTAAATTATAAATGTGTTTGATAAAATTCAATGTGTTTTCCAACAAATCAAAATAATGTTGTTGTTTTTACATGAATTATCACATTTACAATTTCTTTCTTTTTAATTATCATGCTCTTAAGACATTTTTAGATATCATTTGTGTATGAGGTTTAATGGTATGCAGATATTTAAAAAGAATAGAAACAAAATAGATGTTCTAAAAAACATCCTGTTATTTAGAAAAAAATATGTTCATTCTGTATTCCTCTTTGAAATTTGAGATACCTCAGTGAATCAACTAAACTATTCTAGTCAATGACTAGATTATATTTATTGGTATATTTTTCATTTATATATATGAGTGTCATTTAACTGTATGAATGTCAGATATGAACATTAGATTCGATTAACAGATTACTGTTTTAAAATTGATATTTTTCGTCTGCCGTGGTCATCTGTTCTAGCTTGTAAACTCCAACTCAAATGTGCAATGGTCATCTGCTCCAATGCTTGCATTAACTGTTCATTCTTTTACAATTCTTTGACTTTATCAACAGTCTTACATAAAGGTGGAAGAGTGCATTTTTCTAGCAAGCTCCTGGGGACGTCAGAAAGCTCAAAATTCACCATTAAGTATTATATATTCAAAATCAAAGTAATTTCTTTAAATCTTAAGTGAGCATTTAGTTTTGTTTAACGCTGTTACTTAATACATTAAAATTTTTACATTAGCGCTTTTTTTTCAAATGAATACTTCCTACTTTCAATACCAAATTAGTCCAATAAATTTAATAAACGTTGAAGACGAAAGTAATTTGTGTATGCTATCGATTTTTAAAATGAAATAAAACCACGTATACTTGTGGACATTTATTTATTTTAAATTTCAAAATTAAAGAATATGGACACTTTACACTTAAATCCACCACACCAAAGCAAAAGACATTGTTAGTTAAACAGCTACGTACCGACAACTCAATCTTTAACAAAAGAGACATATCGTGTCCTGAAGCAGAAGTTATCTCATCTAGTATTATCCCTATTCCTTTCCTACACTATTTTATGGCATCAGTTACAGATTATTACATATATTAGGCAAAAAAGGGAAAGTAAAGCTTCAATTAGTACCAAATTAACAGTAAATGAGTTTAAAACAATATTATTTGTTAATTCTTGAAATCTCAAGAATTAATTCTTAATCTCAAAAATATCATGAACTATACTAATGGCACATATAAATGGCAATACTAATATATAGCTTACGTTTCCCGGCTCGCAATAGTCTGAATATTTAAGCAAAGAACGTGTTAACTTTGCATTGTTTTTTAACGGGCGTCGAACGATGGTTCTCGGTTAGTGGCCAGGAAGATTGAGCTTTACGTTTTTGTATGCAGAGGTGTCGACGGATCACAACAAGGGCTGAATTGTTCATATTCTATGCATTACTAATGACTCAAAAAATGATGCAGATATGCTATGTATACTGAAAAGGGTGCAATTTCCGATGAGACTAGCTTTCGCCTTGACTAACAAAGAGTCGCTAAGTCAGAGTTTTAAAAAAGTTGGTTTGTTAATTAATAATCAAAATGTAATATATTCACATGTTCAATCGAATGTAACATTGACTAGTTAGGAACCTAGAGTTGTAATTAGAATCCAGGTTGAAGTAAGCAGAATTTTAAAATATTATTTTTAAAGATTTTCTTAGTAAAAATTGAGCAGCATAAAATATTATATTAGTAAAAAATGTTTTAACTGTTTCAAGAAAGATTTTATTTAATTTGCTTAAAATTTCCCTATTTGATGTTTTAATTCTTTATTCCTACCGAAAAAGTTAAAATTATGATGCTATTTCTTCTGAATTTTAATTAATCCTACAATATTTTTTATTTGGATTTGAGATTGTTTTGGTCATGGCATTTTAAAAACATTTTATTTCCATTTACTTTTATTGTCCGGATTCAGATAATCAATTTCTGAGGAAACCCCACTAACCTAAGAACATGTATGATTCGAGGACACCATCGGTGTCAGTGAATAAAGCCCCCTAGAATACACGCGCACATACATACACGCACAGACAAACAGGCAAACACATAAACACATACGTGTGTGTGTATGCCCCGAATGCATTCAGAAAAAGAAATACTTGCGCCACGACAGAAATTGCAGAAGCTGTAGATGCCTCGTAATGGCCTTGGCCGTCCGCAGTACAACCCACTACCTTAGGTATGCTTCTTCATTGGCAAGCAGGTGATTCGACTTTACCGCTTTATTTTGCCTTCCAGAGAAGTGAAAACCAATCTTTACACTGAAAGTTTCTGATCTCTATATCTGGGGTGGGCGTCACACGTTGAATACTGATTAAATACATTAGATGACAGATGGCAGTATGACTCAGACATAAGTGCTGATATTGCGAATTTAAATGAGTGTAATTTTTCCTGTTTGGTTGCAAACAGTTGTTGCTATTAATAAAACTACAGTAAATTTAAAATTATATATGGAGGTGTAAGAAATAACTGAATGAAATGTCTTTGATCGCAGTGTATGAACATGTTTTTTTTTTTTTAATTAAAAAGCTTGTGTCAAAATAAACTATGAGACTCTAACAAAAATAAGGGAATGGGAATAAAAATTAAAAACGTAGGATATCAATATTATAAAATTCAGGATGAATAAAATGTTATTGATATTCTTTTAGTTGATTTGACAATTTTCGATAATACAAATGTGGAAAAAAACGCTTTTGCATCCCCCCCACCTCGCATTTTGACTCCCAGTGACGTAATACAATCGTGAAGCGTAAATAAAACAAATTAAAATAAAATAATTAGATTTTGAACAAAAGGTAATTGCAGTAAATATTTCATATTTAGATTAATTCATTCGAAATGGCAACAAAAAATGATAATATATGAAAGATAAATAAATAAACTGTGTTGGTTGTTGCTGTAAATGATAAAGTAAATTAATACATAGTGATTTTCTGAATTTAAAGAAATAATATCGAGTTTTAAATGAAATAATGTTTTTTTCCCTAAAGAACGAACGAAAGACATTTATTTATTCAGCCTCAAATTCACATTAATTCAATTAAATATAAATATTAATATATAACTGATTTTTTTTTAATTATGATGTAAAAAAAGAAAATATTGCTTCAATTAATTATACATGTTTCTTATTATTGTTGCATGCTTGTAATTATTGTAAAAAGTAATTTTTCTAGTTTAATACTTATATATCACGGTATAAAACCTACCTGTTAATAACTCTAAAAAACAAGGCTATAGAATACCTTTATTCATCATCGATTTTTTTTGTTCCCATTGGCTTTGAATCGAGAGAAAGTAAAGTATATGAGGATCATTAAAAAGGTTTTGAAACTTGTTTTACAAATTATCACCAGGGAGCAGCACAGTCACACTTTCAAGCAGTGAAAACAAAATCCGTGGTCAGTTAGTCAACAGGCATCACACTCTTTGAATCGGTAGCAATTCAACTCTTAATTTTGTGACCAGGTAGAAACTGTGCAATATTAGGAATCATGTGTAAAACTTGGAAAATCTGACTGATATTACAGATAACTGTACAAGATTACAGTGATGTTTCCATGAGTTTTCCAAGGCATTTAGAGATGCATAAACATTCGAAAAATGGAAGAACATTAATAGAAAACGACTAGAGAGCCATCGTATGGGTCCAATACATTCCAGAAGTGGCAATAACCTAAGGTTATCGTGCAATGTAACACTTTGATAGTTACAATATGCCTATATAGAGAAATAAAGGATTGCCTTGATAAGAAATTTCACCCAGAATACTTTTGTTAGTTGTTAAGTTACTTTTTTAAAGAAAATTTTTCAAGGTTAAATGATGTACATCAGGAATTAAAAAATTTGGCTTCAGAAGGAGAACTGCTCGCCAATGAAATTAAAAGTTTAATGATGTGATTTTTCTAATATTAATTTAAACACCCAATGAAAATTTAATAAAATATTGTTAGAATATATTTCTCGGATTAACAATAAAAAAATTACTGACTTTTCTCTGAAAATTATAGTGAAGAAAATGATGACAATTTTAGGCAAAATAGATGAAATATGCTGTTAATTGTGTAATGAAAAATTATAAACCTATGTTAATAAGCATATATTATGAAAACAAATGCTATAAAACATTAAATGACTTTATTGTGTTTCGAAGTAAAATAATTATTATTTTGATGTAGAATTATAGGTTATTATAATCGTTTGATCTATTTCGTTGAGATCTACCATCTATACTTATAATAAAGCTGAATGTGTGTGTGTGTGTGTGTGTGTGTGTGTGTGTGTGTGTGTGTGTGTGTGTGTGTGTGTGTGTTGGCGCTCTACAAGCCAGATCATTCAACCTACAGCTACCAAATTTGGCACGTGTATACCTTGGAGGTCGGAAATGTGCACCTGGGGGGTATTTTTTCGATTTTTTAATTAGAATTTTATTTATTTAAAAATTAAGTGAAATTTTAGCGTATTTCTACTATAACTTCCGAAAATATTTCCGCACAAAAAAGATTTCTACATGAAGTTAAAGATCAAAAATTTATCTTTTAAATGATACCAATGTTTTAACCTTAAAATTAAGTTTCTATTTTTAATTAATTTTTAAATAAATATTCTAACTATATTTTTCAACAATTTTTTTTGTACAAAATAAAAATAAAATTTAAGCTGCACAAGCACGCATTCATGGGAAAAAATTAGCTTATTTCAAAGTGTTGCCATCACATTGATTAAAGCTCCAATTAAAAATAAATTAAATCTTTTTGGAAATGAAATCTGGAAAATATAATTTTCAGCACATGTCTGTAGGAAATGAAACAAATATGAAATATTATTTTTTCTAAAAAATAAATTCAAGAAAAATTATTTTACGATCTTTTACACTCTCTATATTATTAATCCAATAAATCAGTTTTATTTTAAGGCAAGTTTTGTTTAGCATGAACAGGATATCCATTCAAATCAGGACCACACAACTAATTTGTAAACCTTTAGTAATAGACGCAGATCTGTTAAAATGGTCTAAATGGAAAATGATTATATTTTATGTAACTTGACTTAATAAATGCTCTAATAAATAACGAATTTTTGATTTTGCATAAAGATTATGCTGTGGAAATCACAAATAACAAAATGTTCTTGAAACACTAATATTTTAAATAAAAACAGTTAATTTCCAATCAACTAAATCAATCACTTAAACTGACTGATTTATGAAAATTTGAATATCACTATTCAATAAAAAAAGGATAATTTTAGATTTTCCATCGATCGTTTCAAAGAAAACACGCCAATCAGCGCTCAGGTTTCTCAAATTAATTGGCCTAAGATTATGAAAATGTTGAGTTTTTATAAATTTTTAACATTTAAAACTTCATAAATAAGTCTTAGTTGATCGTTGAAAATAGAAACATTCATTCATTTATTTAAAATTTGGTGTGTCCAGAATATTTCTCAGAATCTGATACCTTACTTCATTAAATTTAGACTTCTAATTTTTGAAATATATTTATAGGCCGGAACAAAATATTTTTATTCATTTCATTTCAATCGTTTTGAAAGCAAAACTAAAAACTGAATTTTATGCTGAATCTGAGAACTTTTTGTTGAATTATTGTTTGAGATATTACATAAATTATGAAAAATATTTTGTAGTTCACATAAGACTTAAATACCGAGCGATTCTGTTTGCAATACTCATATTCAATAATAATAATAATAATAAAATAACAATAAAAATGATAAATAAAATAAAAAGCTTGGTTTCATTAAAAAATATCTTTATACTAATTGCAATTTCAGCATTTCCACTTTAAATTAAAGTTGAAGTTTTATCGGAAATGACAACACATTAGGAAAATATATATAGTAAATTGAACGAAACGATCTAAACAACAGTGTAAGTTTGGTATGACTATCAAAATTTGAAGATTAAAAATGTTTTGTTTGAGAATCTATTCAGAGAGCAGTTACTTAAAATGTTTAATTGAAAATTGTAGCGAGAGCTAATACTGGCGAACCGGCTGGTCACCAAAGGCGGCTAGTATAAAATAAAAAATAAGTTCAATTTTCTGCAGAGTTGTATTTTGCATATTTCCTCTTTAAAACTATTTTATTAAAAAATGAGTAAAATTAAAAAGGTCATAATAAAAAGGAATCGATTCTACGTTTATTAATATCTTTTGAAGCAATATAATTGTTTTGTTTATTTTGTAGTAAGTTCTTTAAGTATTTAATTAAAAATGAAAAGCTGTGATATACAAAATATGATTAAAATTTATAATATTTGCCCGATAAAAAACTTCCGAAATCTGATAAAAATCAGAAATAATTCAAATGAGACAATTCGAATAAAAAATGCAAATGTATAAAATAACCCTTCATCAATTCATTCATAATGCTTCGAATTTCATAAAAAAACCATTTACTAAATTAATGAAAAATGATTTGAATGTACCGGATTTAATAACAATAATGACATATAAGACCGAATATAAAATTTTAAAAACTTATTTCCATTAAGTTTTTTGGACTTCTAATGATTGTTACTAAGAACTTCTGCATTTGATTAATTCCAACATTATTGAGACATTAAATAAATAATTTTGAATTTTTTTTCAAAAGCATTAAATTACAGGCAATTAAAAAATAAAAATGTCAAAGGATGTTTGCGTAAGTCCTAAATGACATTTTAAAAGTAGATGAAGATGAAATATTGGTGTAAAATATTTCAAAATAATAGAGTGAATTTACTTTCGAATGTATTCTTTATAAAAATGCAATAAAATTTTACTTTCGAATGTATTCATTATAAAAGTGCAATAACATTTTACTTTCGATTTGCAATTCAAGGAATATACAGAATATTCAACACAGCACATCTGTCGATAATATAAAAGTGCAGATAAAATGCAAAATTCAGAGCAATTTATGTCGATGCTTAATCGGTGTAATATTTCATCCATATGACACTTGGGAGAATTTTTAAACTCCTCCGATCCGCCATTAGTGTGTTGAAGATACTTAATATAGAATATAATTTATCATCATATTTTTAAAAAAGAGCTAGATAAAAATGTTTTTTTTTATAAATCTAATATTTCTTTAGTTAATATGGTTTTAAAAGGATGGTAAATGATGCTGCAAATATTTGATAGATGATTACATTCATAATCACTTTTTGAAGCACTCTAAACTAGCTGCGTTTTAATTCATCATTATTTTAATTTTGACATAAAATTAATTACATAAAATAATTTCATCATTTATAAGCAAAAGTATAAAAATATTTTGATGAAAATTTAATGCTAGCACAGAAGAATCTTCAAATTAATTACCTGAATTATAAATCAATACAAAGATAAAGGAAACATTACATACATCATTCATGCCTATGAAAGAAGATATATATTATCTTTTTATATTTTAGTTCCATAAGATATATTAGAGACGAAGAAAATAAATACTAAATTTAATGCAATATCTTTAGTTATAAAGGCATTGCATATTAAAATAGATAAATTAATAACAATTTTTTAATTATTTTTGTTATCAATAATTAAATCTAAAATTTTGCTAGAATTTGATAATAACTGATTTTCATTATTTTATCTTGGTGAGTGTTATTATTAATACGTCTGCTTATTTATTGCTAAAAAATACAATTTAGATGAAATACAGCATTTTTAAACTAATAAAATAGAACCTTTTAATTCCATATTAAGATACAAATTATCTGAAGGTAGAATTAAAACTTATAAAAAGATATAAATAAAAATATAGAAATTTTATTTTGAATAGCATATATGAATGGTGAACAGAAAATAAAGATCTAAAGAAATGAATCTTTGTTTTTTGCGCTAAAATAAAACTTTTAATTAAATTTAATTCAATATGTTTGTAGAAATCGTATAGATAAGGCGGGAAGTCGTATAGTTGAAAATGTTTAGCTGAAAAAAATAGGCTTGATAAACTCCTTACTCAATTTTATAAAAAAAAAAGAAAAAAAAAAAAAAAACTGTCGTTACCTTAAAAATTTGGAAACCAACTGAAAAATATCTCTCATGTCAAAAGCTACTAGAAAGTATATAAATGACATTTTATACTCCGAAAGTTGAAATATTTCTTTTCAAAAGTCTTGGAAAATAAATTTGAGCAAAACGACATTGGTGATATGGATTCAGATGAATAGATTTAAGGTGAATTTAAACTTGTCCTTGAACTGTAAAACTAAATCTAAATTGATGATCCAGTGTTCAGCAGTAACCACAGTCATAGAACTACTGAATTGACAACTGTGCATCAAGTCTGGATTAATTGATCTCACTTTTAAAACTCTTAACAAGAAAAAAAAAACTATACGTTCCCTTTATAGTTGTTTCTCGTCTCATCAGCAAAGTCTGTAAAAGTTACGGCTCTTTCAACTAGGAATTGCAGAGATATATTATATTGGCATATATTATTCATTGATCTCAAAGTTTGAATTTCAGAATGGCTTGATACTGATCCGTTGAAAACATTAATTTAAATGCGATTATTTGCTTTAACGTTTTATAGGAAATGGAATTATATAAATTATTTTTGAAACTAGATATTATACCAATTGGTAAGTACTAGATAATTTAAGAAAGGGAGCATATTTAAAAGATGTGCTTACAAAAGAGATTTGATAGGGAAGTATACATTACATAACTGGATAAAAAATTTCAAAGCTTTGTTTTATAGATTCAATATGAGCTTCACTTGTTATTTGATAAACGTAGAATCAGAATTCTGTGTCCGTGTGTGTAGGGGCTGGCGCACGTATAAATCTGCCGAGGTCACAAAGTCTTCCATGTCGAGAGTAATGCCACTGGGGGTACTGGTTCAGAAGCGATCGTTCTCTGATTCAAATCTAAATTACGTACTGTGGATGAGTGAATGAAGTCCGTCCCATAAAAAGGGTTGAGACACGTAAGTAGCTAAGTCGTACTCTTGGTCCTAGTTGGCGCTACTGAAAAAATAAGAGACATTCACTCAGCTTAAATCGCTGACAGATAACTGTCAACGGGCTTGTAAAGTGCCATAAGTCACTATACAATAATAACAACAACAGAATTCCGTTTATACCACACAGAAAGTAACTGGCCGAGAGTTACTGAATTCGCTATTTAATAATTTATCTCGTATATCGTGAAGAACAGAATTGTACAGACATAAGTGGTACATGTGGAAGAACACGGAATGTACATTTTGGACTTCTTATTTCCGGGTCATTTAAAATCAAAATTTGACACAGAAGTACAAATGCATGCACAAAATCATATACCAATCTTCATATATTTATATCATTGTGTTTCTGAGTTCTAAAGTTTATTGTTTAAGATAGAACAAATCAACTGACATTCAAATACTTTGTGGATATTGTTCACAATTTAATATATATCTACTGATTAATAAATTTCAAATCTTTGATTATTTAACAACAAAGCAAATTATTAAACAACAAGCAAAATAAAATCTTTGGTTATTAAATAACATTAAGAAGTTATAGCTAAAATTATATTTTCAGTTGAAAATTTAATTGCTAAAATACAAAATAATTTTGGGTACAATTACCAAGTAACATTATGTTTTAGCATATTTTTAAATGTTTTTTTTTCTGCGAGGTCAAGTTCAGTAAATATACATATACTTTCACTAACAATTTATTTTAAAATGAAACTTTTTACAAATCAGCGGGAGGGGGCTCTTCGAAAAATGCTCGCATGATCTCCAATGAATTACTTTTTCATCCCCTCCTCTATCTAATAATGGGGATCTTGGTAAGCCTACAATTTTTACGGCATTAACAAATGTTAGTTTCGAAATATATTTCTTTGGCTTAAATCTAGAATTTTTACTGAATAGATACACATTCCGAATATTTTTTCCCAATGGATTGCAATGATGATGACGTCGTGTCCATGTTACCACGGAAAGGGGATGCAGTAGCTTCTGAGGGTAAAGACCCCTGAGCATCCGAGGGCAGAAGTCTGACTTCTAGCTCATATAAAGATGACAAACACACATTCTCTTCCACAACCCCCTTTTTACAGGAGGCACATTCACACACCTCTCAGATAGAACACAGATGAAGAACAACCATATCCGAACCGGGATTCGAACCCGGGAAGCCCAGAGCAAGAGGATGATGCGCTACCCCTATACCAGAACGCCGGCAAAGGATTGAAATCATAATTTCATATGGAAGTACAATTGTACTCGCAAAATCGCATACCGAAACTAATGATTTAAATCATTGCGTTCATATGAGTTGAAATGCATGTAAAAGTACAACCGGCAGACAATCAATCATTAAACAAATTCATTGAAAATTTGGTAAGTATCTACATTTTAGATGCAAAATCTGTGTACTAAATATTATCTAAGTAATCCTTTGCGTTTTACAGTCATCGAGTTCACTTGAATTCGAAGAACCAGATGGACAGACTTCTTTTGAATTAATTTGTTTCAAAATTTATTCTGATATCCATATACTAAATTTTATTCATCTAGCTCAAAGCGTTTTTAAATCATCATGTTCGCATGCAGAAATACAAAGTTTAAAAAAATGTATTTTGGATAAAATTTGGAGAGTTCTTCTAAAAAATCTAATTTAAATTTTTCGATAATTGAAGCACCTTCTAGAAACCTTCGAGAAAATAAATATGCTCCTTACAGCAACTAGTAAATAAACACTAATCAAAAGTAATCTCCAGTGCAAGTATAAATTTACTTCTTTATAAATAGTAGACAGATTAAAATTATTTCAATTCAAAAGTTACTTTTCGTTAAAAAATTAGTTTTTAAATATTAATTAAAATAAAAATCGTTTTGTTAAATATTTATTAAAGGTTATTTTTCTTTTTCAATATTTGAGAAATTTCTCAAATGTGCGTTGTAATAATGGTTGACAATAATATACAGTATATGAAACAAAAATAATATTTTAGTTAGTTGATGAATATAAATGGGTTAGAGTACAATTAACACCCCGACTTTTACTTTATGTATTTATGAACACTTGTATTATATTTCTGAATTATTTAATTATCAAATAAATACATAATAGTTTGCCTGGAGGTGTTGATGGCTGTCATATAAAGATTTCCAAAAATTTTATTTTATCTAAATTTGAATAAATTATCTTACTAAATTGTTCAAAATTTTTATTGCTTTTTGAATGGGATAAGTACTAGTAAAAATGACACATTACTTCAAATTGAATATAAATGATGTGTATTAGAAACTAGTTTATTTTAAAGGTGTGAGTTACCATTTATTTTAAATCACAATACTTTATATTTGCTCAAACCATCCAATAACTTCATTAATATGAAAACCTGAAATGTTTATTAATAATATTTAGCCCAGACTACTAGTAATAATAGTTGGGAAAAAATGTCAGCATTCTTGTCAAAATTAGTTGGGAAAAAATGTCAGCATTCTTGTCAAAATTAGTTGGGAAAAAATGTCAGCATTCTTGAATTTGTTTTAGTTTTTGAATTTGTATGTTAGTTTAGTTTAATTATATTAACGTCCTGTTGTGAAGCAAAACTAGGGCTATTTTAGGACGGACCTCGTAATTTTGAACCGCGGTCAGATGACGAGGACGACACCTGAGCCCCCCACCCTCCACACCGCACCACACCAGTGGGAGGACGTTTGGTCTGACGGATTTAACGTGCAAGAGACTCCCTTACACGACGGTTCTTCAGTGGAATCGGATCACGAACCCAACGGCTCACAAGCCGAGACCTTACCACCAGGCCACCGATGCCTGAATTTGTAAGAGAGATTCACTTATTAAAAAGATTCTAAACTATAGAAGTCAGTGATTATAAAAACTCGACTATGATTATAATACGGTCTAACAGATGCATACTTCTTTGCCTTTTACATTGTGTAAAATTCTTATCTTCTAAAGAGGTTCTACAATAGCATACATAAATTTTGTGTAAATGAGGTGTTATTTTTGACAAAATTAAATAGTTATACTATAGAAATCAAATTCAATTGTCTTTTTTAGGTTTAATATACATTATAAACCAGTATTGCGAGATTCTAAATCCCTTTGAAGCTTTTAGGGGATTAAAATTTTCGTTCCAATGCTATTTTTGCTTTTTCAATTGAATATAGAGCAGCATCAACATTTGAATTTCCCCCAAGAGTTTTAGATAAATGCATGGAATTGTCATCATTCAATTTCAAACTCCAACTTTATATTACATCCATCAGATCAATTTATTCTACATGCATAACTGCTGAAAGCTATTTTTCATTGAATGATCTCATTCGAACAGGCTGCTTGATATTCAGCTCATGAAATATTTATTTCTCAAAAAGTTTTCAAGCACGCGCTACCGATAAAGGTAGGTCCAAAAAAAGCTTTCTGAATGGGATAAGTGCTAGTAAAAATGACACATTATTTCAAATTGAATATAAATGATGTGCATTAGAAGCAAGTTCATTTTAAAGGTGTGAGTTACCATTTATTTTAAATCACAATACTTTTTATCTGCTTAAACCATCCCATAACTTCATTAATATAAAAACCTGAAATGTTTATTAATAATATTTAGCCCAGACTACTAGTAATAATATTTAGCACAGTAATGCTAAAGAAGGATTTCTTATCATTATCATATTCTGGGAAACTTTTCATTTAGAAAGGATAACTTTTCCACACAGCAGTGTTTATTGTCCGCTTTATGCGAGTCAGTAAATATTAGATTTTGGAAATTCAGAGGTAAATCTTCATTGCAAACATTACAGTTGTGTGCTTGTGTTTTATGGTATGAATTTGAACTACCCATAGAAATTCTAATTACTAATCACTCTTGCAATGAAATTTATACCTACATAATTTAATTAGATATTAATTTCCCTTTTTGTTCCCTACCGATTTCCAGTATGGATTATTGGCATTCAATTGTTAACATTCTAATAACTATTCGCCATACTTCAATACTAAACTCTATATGTTTTAACAATGAAATGTTGATATTGTTATCAACAGAAATATAACTGTTTAGAAACTCAACAAGGTTATAAAATACAAAAAAATCGACAGAACAAAAAATGAATCCCTGCTCTGTTGCTTTCATTTAAGATTCACTCACTGTTTTGCAACCGAACGTTGTGCGACTTTTATTTTTCTGAGTGCTATTTTCCAGAATTTCATTGAGGCTACGGCTATCGTTGTTTTCCTCGTCTTAATAACGGTTTGGGAAATACTGGGCTATTTCCTTTTCCCCGATATGTTGGGGATATTGGTTCAGATCTAGATTTGGATCTTGATATGGATGCACTATCTCATCCGCCTGTTCCCCTAGTTGCTGTCGTGCGCTCGTATGCAGTTTATAAGATCTGCCAATCTTTAGAGCTACCTGCTGAACTGGCTTTCACTAAAGTCCTGAAAGTTGATGCTCCAATTGTAAAATCTTTCACGATTTACAAAATGTGCTGCGCCTTGGATTTGCCGACACAACTGGCTCCTATATGAACTGCAGTTGTGGAACTCTTTGCGGTCTACGAATTTGGCCCTGGATTTGTCAGCTGAGTACCGACAATGGCAGAATGCAGTGTAACACCAAAATTGTCTTCAAACTGTTTAATAATGTATAAAAATGTCTTCTTCGGTTGCCGAATGCTGCATCAAAAACTGTCATCGGCTTCTAGACGCGGTTCCAAAGACTGTCATCAATTGCAAAAGGCTCTTTCACAGACTGTCGTCAGTTAAAAGATGCTGTCTTGGAATCAAGAGAGTCGTCAGATGCAACGATGATGGGAGGGTTGACGAGCGGGGAACGAGAGCATCACACATCCACATGGTGTTCCCTGGAACTGCAACGGCCAAGATGTTACTAAAGTAAGAAATTTAAATTTAAAAAATTAATCTGGCAAAATAATGTACTCTTTTTTTTCAAAATATAAATTTATATTTCCTTGTCACAATAATTTAGTACCTGCATTAAATATTCAAAACACTTGTAGTTAATATCTTGATTTGATGTTAAGTGACGCACTCAGTTATTTCAATCTAGATAGAAATTAAGGAAATTATTAAATCCAGCCAATGTCGAACCATTCTTGTAAAAAAGGTTTTGCTTCAACAATTATATTTGCCAAATAACAAAATTGAAAGGAGGAAATGCCCGTTTTAAAGTTCATAAGGATAACTAGTTTAGTGCCAAAAAATAGCAACGTATTTATCCATTATTATCACGCATTATTATTATGATACACTTCACCAGATCTTAACTATTTATGCAAGCCACACCTTTCTTCTTTTTAATTTTTTATTTTAACATGAATTTACTTGAATGAATTGAATGTATTTCACTACTTAAAATGGTTATAACTGACTTCTCCTATTGGACTTCTCTAAAGAGCTTTATAGCATTTCTTGCTCTTTCAAATGGATCTACTTTTCTATTAATATTCGCTGATTCATAAAAAAGAAATCAATCATACTATTTATTAAGTTAAAGAAATTCCGTATCCTTTTACTTCTCTATTATTAATGGCTTCAAAACAATGAAATGAAATTCTTAAAAATGTATAACACGCATTATATCAATTAAAAACGATTATATAACCTGAACATATAGATACATTGACATTATTTAAGTAGCAATTAAATTAGAAAAATAATTTTAAACTAAAATTTCATTTTTTTACTATTTCAAGGTTGGTTGTGAAAATTAGTTGTATGTTCTTTACAGATTTTTTTATTTACATATAATTTATTCAATTGTTCAGTTAACAAAAAAAATTGTAAAATTAAATATTTATCGAATTTATCTTCAAGGAACTCAGCTGTATCACTTCCAGAGCAAGGCAATAAATAGGTAACTACTTTTCCAAAGAGGGCAACTAAAGCCCCATCTTTTAGTTTTACAAGCTTCGAAATTGGGTAATCCAGACAAAAAAGCTTCCATCAGAAATTATTAGAGCACATTCGTTATTTTATACCTCATTCTATCCTGTTACATTTTATCTTATTTGGTAATAGGGAACTAAGCAGTTTATTCCTATAAATCTTTTAGCAGTAGCTAATTAAAAGATTCGTTCCGAATAAAGGTATGGACATAATGTTCTAAGTGGAAGCGAAATTCATTTCAGGATTGGATAATGAAATTCCATTAAGCAATCAAAGCGTCATGTTACCATGAATAGCATGTTAACTCAGTAATAAGAATTTCCCCTGAAGGCATTTAGCTGTATTGATGATATTTTTTTAAAATGAAGCCTGATTTTTTTTAAATGATCCGAAATATTTAATAGCTATTCTTTTATTTTATAAAGAGTTAATAGAAATTCATTGTTTCCTTCTTTTTTCATGGTTACGGCCAAAATGGTTTTCTTATGATAGTAAAATTGCTGAAATCATGGCACAAGATAGTATCATGTTTAAACCAAATAGTTTTTTTTAAAATCAAGCCAAATAGTTTTTCTAATTACTAACATAGCATTGATGAGAGGGAATGTATTATCTCTATGATTTATTTATGATACAATTGTCCTGCTAATCATTATCATTGTCGACTAACTGCTCAAAACTTCGTAGAAAATATAAATTAAAATCTGCAAATTTTAATATTTTCTATTTAAATTTTTAGTATGTATCTATCTAAATAAAACAGTAATAATTAAATATATTTATGGATTAAATATTAAGTTAAATACGATATTATAAGTCGTTATGAATTTTAAATTTAAGTTTAAAAATCGTTATTTCTAACAGAAATTAAAGAACTAAATGAATTATTTATTTCATATATTTCAATTAATCTCATTTGAAATTAGGTATTTTAGCAGCTTTTGGTTTGATGCAAATTATTTTTATCAATATATTGAATAACATACAGTTAATTATGTAAGCTATAAATGATGTTTAATATATTATCAATTGTGATATTTAAAAAAAATAAGAGCATACTTTTTGATGAAAATGAAAATCGCATTGTTTTTCTAAACTCTTCAAATTAAAATGAAAAATAAATTTTTCTAAGCTTTGAACAAGCGAAGACTTTTCTCCAGACTTTAAAAATATTTTTCCTTCATAATTGAAGGTACTTTGTAACATATTATGGAATATTTTGTCCTCCGTGCACATGCGTGGATAACAAAATAACATTGTGCAAAAAGCAACAAAATATAAAACCTTTAAATTGAAATAAACATTAATCATCTATGTATTTTTATCAAGATCTCTAATTTAAAAAAAAAATCTCATGTAATATATATTTCTGCCGTTCTTTAAATTTATAACCAAGATATCTAAGTAATTATTTGCTATACTCTTTTCAAAATAGATTGAGGCATCCTAGGTCCCATCAATAGCAATTTAATGAACACCTACAACAGGTGCTTTTATTTCTGAGTTTCAGCCTTCTTTTCGCTTTTAATATTTAATGACATCAACGGATTTAAACTTTAGAAAGTGCAGCAGAATTTATTTTTCTCGCCAGTTTTTGATGCATGGACGTTGTTTAGCGAAAAGTTGACTTATGCTTCAGCGATTATTACTTACGTACCACTAAGCCAATTTTGACATGTTTTCAGCTCTTTAGACTTCGATGATTTATTTTCGACAAAAATACTGCTTTCGTTTACTCTTTCCCCATTATTGTGAAATATTAGTGATTGTAGTAAAGAGTGTTTTAAAGATATATTTATGTTTCAGAAAAACTGACAAAACTAGCAATCAGTAATGATTATACAGAAGGTAGCTAATATTTTTCTAACAGTAAGAAAAAAATACCTTTATGTTTCCCAAATCCCTTATGGTTGAGAGAAATCTGTATTGGAATATTTCTTTTTTCATATTTTGACAATATTTGTATTTATCATTTACATGAAATTAAATTTATAATTTAGATTAATAAGTTTGTAAAGTTTCATTTAAATAAATAAAGTCCAAATATAAGTTTAAGATTTTTTTAGCGTTAGAGTTATAATTTATAATGCGGTATTTTATAGTGATTTTTTTCAAAACAGTTTAGTAAATTAATTAGAATTCACATTGTTAATATCTAAATGCCTTGTTTATATATATATTAATTCTTATTCTGGTTTCAATAATTAATGTATACCAGCCGTCTTTGGTGACCAACTTGTTCGTCCAGATATTTGACTATTTAGTTAGTTAAATAACCAATGTGGAATGAATTAAATAACGGTTCTCTTTGTTATTTGACATCATTTCAAAATCTGAATAAATATTCAAAAGAGTCATGACTGTAGATAACATGTCTGTCCAAACATTCATATCTTGCAAAACATTCATTCTTTCCCTTTTAAAGTTTCAAAATTCAGTTATTAGTACAACGATAATTGTGAACATAAAATTCAAAATTCGATATATTCAATAATATTAGGATACTAAGTACCCTTAATGAAATATAAGGTAGAAAGTGGATCATACAGGTTTTTAGAATTTAATATAATTCTTGAGTATGAAAATAATAGGGAACTTCAGTATGGAAATAATAATTACTTTTCCCACTCAAAAATAAACCAATAACAGATATTGTCTAATTCATAAATAATCTAATGATATATATAATATTTAACTCATAAATAATCTTATGGCATATATTATTTTAGCTCAGAAATAATCCAATAACATACATTTGTCGTAATTAGGGTTGCTGTATTTGTTATGACTCCAATTATTGGGACTTTTAGAAAAATAATTTTATTCACATTATAACCAAAGAAATTAAACTTTGATTTTTATTACGAGATTCATCGAGGCAGTGCGCGAGAGAGTTCCGAAGAGCAGGAAAGAACAGCTTTTTTAGAAGCATACCCGGATGATGAGCGGCGCGGCAATTACGTCACACACAGCCTCGACGGAGCCTGTAGTTTATAGATATTTGATATGATTTATAATAGATACATATATGATTTATGATAAGTATATATTATTTATGAGAGATATATATGATTTATGATAGGTATATATGATTTATGATAGGCATTCACTACATATTATTTAATCCAGAAATAATTCCAAAAAGTATATTATTTAACTCAGAAATAATCCGATTAAACATTTTAGTGGGGATTTAATCCTATTCACAACTCAAGGAAATTGTGATAATAAGTAAGCTTTGTTAGAGATTCTTTCCCTAATGAAATTTATTAATTGAATAATTTCAATCTCTCCTCGAGAGTAAAATTCCTTTCGAAATATGAGTTAAAAATCTATATAATGAAATTTTTTATAAGGAACACGACTACTCTGTTTGGCACTCATGTTTACATTGACAATTAATGGTAAGAAGATTATTATATTAATAATCAATTTTAAATATATAATTATCTTATGAATAAGTAATTTTTGGTAGAATTATGTTTTTTAAAAATTTTAAATTTCAGAAGAGGTTTTGGGGGTTTTTTTTATTGTTTCAGATTACAAGCGGTACACAGAATTTAATATATCTTTTATCATATTATTACTATTCTATATATCTATTTACGTATCAGTATGATATCTTGAAGTTGAGTATTTCTTCACAACCCAAGAATAGATTTGTACTCAAATCTGCTACCTAATTTACGGATTGAAACTGAATCACAAAAAATCATACAAAACATTTAATCATAAAAAATAGACACATTAAATTGTCTACTTTATGTGTGAAAGTAAGATGGCCAATACGAATATTCATTTTATATTATGAATAAAATAGAAACGATTTTTTTTTTGCTTCAGAAAATTAAACAGTTAAATTACAAATAAAATTCTAAATTTTGAATTAAATGTAATTTTAGATCTTTGAATAAGAATATTAATGCAACTTTATGCTATTCCTATTTTTTAATCAAAAGTAATTTCATTGCATAAATTTAACAAAAATTTCGTTTTTCGTATAATGTCTACTAATTATAAAGCTATCTATTCGTATGTATGACGGTATTTTTGTTTTGACAAACAGACTGTCCCAGATCGTCTATCAAATTTGAAAGAAAAGCAACTTTACGCAATAGGAATTTCAACTATGCTGCAGTAATTAAAAAAAATAATTTAATTAACAATTAAGAGAAAATATTTCGGATTTCTGTGTTAACCTCCCAAAATAATATTTGATTAAAATAAGTTTTTAACCATTTGAAAATTCAGAAAATGGCTTTGTCAATGACATCAATTTAATTCTCGATATATATATATATATATATATATATATATAAAATTATTGATGTGTTGAAAAAATTTATAAATTTGATCAAAACAATTTTTACTATCTAGATTTGGAAAATTTTTGAATTTGAATTAGGCTTTGTAGTTTTAATTACGACTCTTTACGATTATCAGTCTTAATAAAATTTTCTTTGTTTTTATGTTTATGAAATTTTCTATAATTCTTTATTCAATTCGTAAGCTCATTTAAAAAATGTAAAAAGTCCATAGTGGTTTTCTGTTAGGGAAAAAAGCATTGAAGGTTACAAATCTATTTCCATCAACAATTTATATTGTAAGTGGAACCGAAGTAGTTCTCAGTTCGCTTTAGTACAAAATACAGTTTTAAAAAATAATAAAAATCTCAATGTAATTAAACTGAAACTAAAACCTAATATCCTTTATAATTAGTTTTAATTGTTTTTAAATCCTTACATGTAACTTTCTGTCATTTTTTATTATTTAGTTTTGCATATCAAATATTTTTTTAAAAAAAATGTTATGAAACGGTAAAACAACGCATATGCATATGCATTGGCATGCATTTGTGACCATGTTTCCCTAGGCATACCTAGAGGAACGAAATTAAATAAAACAGAAAGCTAATTTCTGAAACAAAAATTCTTTAAATACAAAAAAAAGGCCACTTGTATTTGTATAATAAATACTATATATGAATGACTAAAAGTAAACTTAAGTATTGGTAATTTTAAAACTCTGCAATTTTTGAAAGGTGATGAGATTACGCCTTATTTAGAAACTTAAATCCAAATAGTTTGAGCACTTTCTTTAAAAAAGTATTTTTTTAAATCTACATTCAAAAATTCTTATGGTAGATTTTAGCATATTTCAATTTTCATTAGGTACTATCTAAGTCCTGAAAATATGAACAATTCGAAAGTCTACAAGTCCAATGAATTTTAGATGCCTTTTTCAGCATCTTCTATGATATTTAAAGTCCAATATATAATGTTGAACTACGCTTAAAACGGTTGTAAAAGGGAAAAGCAATCTCTTTTGTTAAAAGCCATGTACTGAGTTTCACAGACACTGAAATCGTAAATGTTGCACTGTCATAAATTTCACCAGCTGCTCTTTCCAACCCTCGAAGACAGCCACATCTTAAATGGAGCCTATGGAGAACTATTAACCAGCATGCTCGTTGTAACGTAACTGTCTATGGGGGGGTTATAAAACGTGGGTGCTTTACAGGTCAACGAGCTAAAGAAAGATAAATCATTGACATCCGAAAATGGTGGATTCTTTCTGTTTCGAACTGAACATTTTTTGGGGACTAGCTTGCTTGCCGAGTATGCGAATAAATTAAATTGCTTATATCTAATTTGTTACTTGTAAATCCTTCAGAAAAGTATTTTTAGTCGTGGACATTAGAAATAAAAATATATATAGCGAAATTAAAATTTCCATTGTTCAGATAGCAATATCTTAATGATAATTTCAAAAATATTGAGACATTACAAATTTAACCGTATCATAACGTAGCTAATGAACCTAAATGTTACATTATTCATGTCACAAGGATTATAAATGCTAAAATACATACTTCAAATCGAGTTAAAATATAATTGATGTAAGAGTTAAATCTGCAGTAAACTTTTCTGTTTATCGTGAATAATGTATTTGAACTTCAGTAACAGAATGAAATCATATGTGATAAGTCACGTGACAAATGTTAAAGTCGGGATATAATAAAATGTCTTGCGGTGTGATGTAAAATCATTCTACTTAATTCTTATGCAAAGTTCAATCCGGCAGTAAAATAATGCAACGTAATAAACGTGAATTATATAAGTACATGAAACAATCTGTTACTTGGTTTCTAGTGTGCAAGTAAAAAAAAAAGCTCGGCAAATTTAATCTTTAAGGAAATCGTATGTATTGCTAATTATAACTTATATTTCATAGACCAGAACTGCCAAAAATAATTGATTGCAATATAATATGAACATATTGTTCCTTCACTAGCTGTATGTTTTCAAAATCTTGCAGTTGGAAGAAACTAAAATTTTCACATAAAGATGTGAGCTGTTATCGCGATTAAATATTCATCTAGATTTAACAGCTCAGCATTTGTACTCTATAAACACAAAATGCCCAATTACATTGTTACGATAGGCTCATGACATTTCCCGGCATCCAATATACCAAACAAACATCGAAGTGATATCGCAAAATATCTTGTGCTAGTGTGGTGTAAATTATAAGTCGATTGAGTACTCTATCTAGAGTTCAAAATGGAATACAGATAATTGGAGACATTACATCAACCATATATCAGATCAATTGAATTAAAGCGGCTGCTTATTGTAAAAAATTTTAAAAAAAGTAATCCATTAAGTCTTATTTGTCCTGCTTATTTTTATTTCATTGAAAGCCATTACAATTTTATAATGTTTCTTTAAGGAGAAGAAAATATTTTTTTGGAAAAAACCGAATGTATTCTGACATTTCTAAATTTCCGAACAGTTATATCAATGAAGGAAGTATTAACACCAAGCATACATAATGTTAAATTGCTTTAAATATAAGATTTTGTCTATTTTTTAAAATTTTTATGTATTACCAGCATATGTTTGTATAGCTCTAAATAGGTGAAAATTCTGTTTAAATATATTGTTATATAAATTCTATATAAATACATTATTAGACACCTAACAATTTGTAAACTAACTCTAAGATTTAAAATCTAAACTCTAGTTAGTGGAAATAAAAGTAGTAATATATAGTATAACATATTTATAATTTTCATAATAGTTTAATTTTTTATCAGTTAAATAGCCACAAGTGAATTTTTGATCTAATACCAAAAGATTCATTCAACATTTGAAATATTTCTCAGTGAAAAAAAAGGGTTTCTTTTTTAAGCATCAGAAATTATATGAAGGAGATTTTTCTGAATTTATATTTAAACAAGTCATAAAATAATTTAATAAGAATAAAGAAAATTTCTTTAGAATAAGAAAATAGTTATTTGTTATTATTAATGTCTACGAAATGTAGCACAAGTTAAAAAGAAATTTACTCCTATTGAAAATTCCAAAAAGTAGAAACAAGTGGTGTTCATTTTGGAAACGAGGAAAATCAAATAAAAATTTTAAACTATCCTCTGTTATTCTTCTCATGAATAAGATTTTTTAAAGACTCAGTTTTGAATTTTTAATGCAAGTAATTTTATTTTATACTATGAGTTAAGAAATCTCAACACGTCCAATTGTATTAGGTAACCAAAACATAACTTGTTTAAACAAGGAATACATCCCTTATTATCTTAGTTTCTTAAGAAGCGTTGATTCATTTTTTTATTATTTGGATAGTAAAATGGAAGAAGTTGGATTAATTTTTATCAATATGAAACATCAAAATGATTAATAACTGCAATTTCTTTCTGAAAGAAAACTCATTTGTTAATTTATTTGAATAATTATTTGTTTTCAGAAGAAAAAGATAAATTGTTTTCACAAATAAAGCTAAATTGATATTAAGGGAAGTATATTTTGTCCTCAAGTCAACGTAACATTTTATCTCTCTTTGAAGTAATTGCATTTAAAAAAAAAGCAATAATTACCCTTATCCCTTATTTTTCTCTCTCTGATAATAAAGAACAAAAACAACGACATTGCTTTAACTGAACAAAAAATGAATGCTAAATTTCTAAGAATCATATACTCTTTTCATCTTATTAAAATAATAATCAGAAGCATTTTTTTATATTGCTTCGAATATTTCACACCTAATCCAGCATCTGAATAATGCTATTATATAGTATATGTTAATATTAATTCGAATAAAAGTTTCAGATTCAAAATAAAATATAGAATCAGTGATATTTAATATAATACAAAGTTCACGCCATTTAATTTCCATTAATTAATTGTAATTAATTTTAGGCATTTTTTCATATGTAATGAATGCATATTCCAGTCATAAATATTTGTTTTGATTAAAATTTGTTTTTAAAACTAAAAGTTCAAAAATATTTGCTTAATGGGAATTTGGATTCCAACAAATTCAATTTAAAATACCCAAAAAGACATTAAATGTTTGAATTATACTATGTTAATTTATTCATCAATTTAATGCGTTTCCAATTTGTAAATTTGTAAGATATGTTTTTTTTTATTAAAAATGATCAGAATCGAAATTTTACAGGGTTATGCAAAAAATCTATTAAACGTTTAACATGGGTCCTGACAAACTTTATGTAAAGAAATTTTCACGGCAACGCAGTTTATTCTACTTTATCTTCGCTGTGAACTTTGCTTTAAAGAAAAGAATGTGATGGCGGAATAGTAGAGGGATGCAATACATTGCAAAGTTGTCTTGTCTGCTACATAAGAAAGTAGAATGTCTTTCATTCTAACTGCTGTTTGAAAGAATACCTCGACAGTTTGATTTACTAGAATCAATGCCCTCGAGAATGGAGAACAGATCAGGGATATAGAAAATAAGCGAAAGAGATTGTAGTGTCACGAAATGTCTTATCTAGGAATGTGGAATCGATTTCAGAAAACGAAAAGTGTTCAGAGTATTGTTTGCCAGAAATATTGGACAGACACTATGACCTCTGGTGCAAAAAGGTTCGATTTAACACAAAAATGCATTTTTGCATAAAGTTATGAATTGCGAAGTCCTATGATTTATTAAGATTAAATAATTATTTAATTGTAGATTAAAATTCGATAGTTTTCTTTAAATTACATGGATTTAATGCATGTTATATATATAGCATGCATTATAAGAGAGTACTTATATATAAATTTAAATACAACTAAATGCATTAAAATTCTGCATAAAATGTAAGAAGCAAAAATTTAAGACATTAAGTATTTAAAAATATTATTTCCATAATACCATTAACACATTAAAATGTGGAATGCACTTACTTTTATTTTGTCGATATAGATTAAAATATGTTAATTTTATCAAATGTGATATTCGGGAATAATTGCATTTATGTATTTTTAAATCATAAGGATTTACTTTTTATTGCTCAATCATTTTATTACCTCCTTGTAATTTTTGAACAAAATTCTGCTTTCCATGCTAAGTGTATGTTCCCTATTCATTGACAAATTAATAGAATTTTATGAACATTAATTTATGTAAATTAAGGAAACATTACCAAAAATTAAATTAAAATCGTTTCAAAGCAATCATTATTTGTGTATTTTGATGTTATTAAATGTGACTTTTGAATAATTTTGTAATATGCGAAATAGTGTTTCTACAATCAGAGAGCCTGATATGCAAGTAGTCAAATTGCATGTATGAAGGTGAAACTGCCTTACTCGCCCTGAAAGTGAAAAAGAGATATCTCGAGTTTATGTTCCTTAAAGAGAATTCCAATGTGCCATTTATTTCAAAACCCTGAGGTAAGCTAGTGAGATAATACCTATAAAGGATGTTTATATGCATGAATATGACTTGCACTAACAATTTCAAAATAATGCAGAAGGTGCGGCATAGATGAAAAATGTCGAACGACAAATGAGGGGTTAGCTGTAAAAAGGAGATAGTTCCAATTATTTAAGTTTGCAGAAAGCCGTAAAATCCGATTGAAAATCCCAAATTCCAAATTGTGTAAGGATTTTCCTTTTGAACAATCTTCTTAATTGTTTCTACATATTATAACAGTATTTTCACTCAAAAATATATTTTTCAGATGACGTGGCACACGTTGGAATGTTGGAACTATCTTTTTCATGCAACCAAATAGATAGTCTGTCTACCTCTATGAAAAATATTTCACAATAAAAATGCAATTTACTATATTGCTATTTTATTCAAAGTAAACAAACAAAATATGTACAAAATTTGGCTTTAAAAACAAAAAGTTATATTCCCATTAGTCATCACACTCCCCTTCGGAGACGTCGAGTTCATCTGCTGCGTCATCGGGTTGTAGTCCATCGTAGAACCACATATCATTTTGTGGGACGTATTTGCGAGCAAGTTCCATTACATCTTTATATTTTGCACTCTTAAGTGGAAAACTCTGCAGAAAAAAATAGAAGTAGCTCTAAAATCTACCTCTTTATTGCAACAAACTAATGATACAGACAGCTCCATCTCTTGAATAACTTGAGAACTAATAAGTGGAGTTACATCTTTAAGGCACACACATTTTTACCACATGATAGTACATATATCTCGAAATTCCCCTAGGTTGGAGCTACATCCTTTTTGCAGCAAACCCTTTGGATATCTTCATAATAAGAAATAGAAACTAATTTGCTCCACAATATTGTTCTATCTTTATTGTTCTGCGTGAGTTTATACCTAATATGCACAGGAGGCATCGGAAAAAGTGAGAACTATGAACACCAGCGAAAAATAGTGTACTACTTTGCGTCAGAGAAATACATGCTTAGCATGCTACTGGATTGTAAATTCAGTGGGAGCTATTTATTTTGCTGGTACTTTCTAATTATGAAGAGTGGTAGTAAATTCAGGTTGATAAGAGAAAAACTTGGAATTCATTTTCATTTACAAAACTTATCTGAAAGAGATTCATCAGGGGAAATAAAGACATTTTGTGTGGGCAAGGATGGACTGACCTTATGTCATATAAAATGAAAGTATTTCTAAATAAAGCAAAAGTGACGCCCACTATGCATATGAGAATTGATATATTAAGGGAATATTTTATGAATTTTTCAGTGATAATCCCTTATTCCACAGAATTGTGAAAATTGTTTTTTCTGCAATAATCATTGCTGTAAATAAAATGACTTACTCTAAATTTGACCTTGAATCCAATAAAAAAAAACATATCTAGAGTATTCTAGACACGTTTGACTTTTCTTAATACCGAATCTACGAATTTGCTGATGATGAATATGTTTTCTGGATAAATTTAAAATGTATATTAAGCTATAATTAGTCTAATATGTAAGCATTTAACTACATACTAAACTAAATATCCTTTTTATTAACAGTGCAATAAAAAGCGAATTTGTGTTTCATATTCTCACAGATAGAGAGTGCCTTAAAATCGCAGAACCACTTTTATTTCTTTAAATATAGCACATAAGCCTTTATTTTATGTTACAAAGATTCTTTAAATAAGAATAAAAATTGTTTGAAAACAGTTTGGCTTATGTGGATTTTTATAAAATAAAAATTAAAATATTTTAATTCCTATATGTCCTCTCTAAAAACTGTCAGTTTCTATCAACCATTATAGTAAAACGGCAATATATCGATTTAAATTAAATATTAATTTTCATATGTCTCTGGCGAACTATATCTTTATCCAATTAAAGCGTGACAAAAGAGTGCTCTCAAGAATCAATTATTAATCAGGCGGTGTCATCAAATTTCGTTGAAAATGTAAACAGAAATTTGAAAAATCCTTAATAATACTACTGATCGCTAAATAAGTTATCGTTTAGGAAACTAATTATCGCTCTTTCTAGGTGCAAACATGAGTACTAAACTGAGATGGTATATAACATATACTTCATGAAACAGAGACCTTTAAGGCACATAACTTTCATTAAAGGAAATTAGTTTGCAATTAAAGATGATGTTAAAGGGAAGCATATTATTTATCTTACAAATTAAATTAGTACAGTCATTTCAGACAGGATCGGCTTAAATGTCGGCTTATATTCAGATTAAATAAATGAAATTAAATTTTAATCATTTTATCAATATATTCTCATACAAATATTCGTAATTTTTTGTTTGGAAATATATTTAATTTTTTGGTAGTATTATATATAAATTCTTATTTAGAAATAAAATAAAAAATATTGGTGGATTAAAATTAAAGATTATTGTTAAGAGTGCAAATGCTAATGACATCATTTTTATATTTCTTATTAAGTAATAGTTATATTTAAGAATATATTACTCAATATTCTCAGAAGATAGCTGTTGAAATTAATTATTTTTCTTTTGGAATAGAAAATATTGCATATCTAACATGACAACCTACGAAAAAAAAGTAATAAATGAAAAAGAAAATAAAACACAAATATAAATATATAAAATATATCATATATGCTATGTTTACTTACTTACTTTATATATATATATATATATATATATATATATATATATATATATATATATAAAACTGGTTTGGAATATATTGTTAGAAATGAAAGATATCGGATGTAAATAGCCCATCTAGCTCAAAGGTGGTGGAAATGGTAGAATGGTTGAAAATTTGCTATAACTTTCTTATTATTGAAGATAGAAAAGTAAATCCAATTAGCCAAATTAGTGCCTTATTAAGACGAAGAATTTTTGTATTTGTAGTTTATAGATAATTTCAATATCTTACAAGTTAGGGGCTGCAAAGTGATTTTCAAGTTTTAATGTTGATTGCTTCTAACATCAAGAATGTAATTCTAAAGGAATCTACCTTTGCATTCCAGCTTACTGAGAGTAATTTTTCTTTTAAGCTCTGTCTTGTCTAATCCCTTAGAATATTTCACTGCGCCTCAACCGTTCAGAACACGTAAATCGCTTTTCTATTTTAAATAACTGTTTGGTAATGCGTACTAAATTTATAGTTTGTGCTTTTTCTCTTATCAGCATTTTCTGATAAGGTACGCAAAATTGGACGTTTTGTTGTATAAAACTTTGTGAGAAATATGAATCGTAATTTAAACTTCTGCGTTATGTGTTAACTTATTAAACACACCTAGTAAGCGAAGCTTTAAAAATTTCCAATACCTAAATGGTTTCTAGGCATACCAGTTTGGGATTGTGTTAATATATGTTCACAAATAGAAAAAAAAATCGAAATATCTAATTATTGAACTCGAATACAAGTGAATGCCTAAAGCACATATTGTAATTTAATATTAAGAATATGTTTCAGAATTCGTAAGAAATGGCAGGAGATACCAAAATTTTCATTATAATGGACACTCTTAAAACGGATATATTACGCATATATCTAAAGACTAAATATTACTCAGCAAGTGATATTAGGAACTGACATTATCAGTCATTTTCTGGTTTATCGTTTCAAGTTACATCACTGCAATAATGATAACAATTAATTATTTGGACTAAAATGATTTTTTATATCATCTACTTCATTAAGTTGGAAAAAGAAGAGGCACATCATTTCTTAAGATCATTTTCTTAGTAGTTTTAACTAAGAAGATATGCTAGATGATAGTCCAGGAGCAAAAATGTATTCAAATATAAAACATTGAAAATCAGTTTAACATTTTTTTTATTAAATTGACACTATGCAAGTTTCAGATATTTTATATTATCTCTCATTAAATGAGTCCTCCTATATAGATTACTTTGTGTCAGACAACTTATTTTTACACCTTTACACCAATTTATTTATAATCTTTATAATGATAGTAGATAAAATGTAGAGTTAAGTTAATGTTAAATAAATCAGTTCAGTCAAGAAATTGGTTCAGTGATATGTCACTAAAAGGCCGAAGAAATGGCGATTATTGAGGCGTAAACAGACCTTTCGCCAAATAACGATCATGCATCAAAACGAACAAAAAAGCAGAAACCATGACTGATTGCTAGGTTGTCATTCATCGATGTCATTAAGTATTAAGAGCAGAAATAATGGTCTTGATCCAATGATGGGTCAGGAATATATCCTGTATATAGTCTTTAAATGGATACTCAGATAACTAACAATAATTTCATCAACCTGAGATTTTGGAGATGACAGATAATATGAATTTGCTCTCATAACCTGAATCATTTACTCTCATATAATGAATTTACTTCATTTATCTGTAAATTCATTTACAGATAAATTAATTTACTCAAGAAAATATTCATACCAAGAATATTTTCTTTATTATACGAGTTTTTTTAAAATTAAATCTCAGATTCATTATGTTTTTTATTGTAAAACTTTTTTAAAGTATAAGTGTCAGTTTAACTTATTTATTGTTAAACTTTTTTATTCATCTAAATTTTAAAAATCATTATAGGATCACGTTATTACAAACTTATATAATGTAAAGATCAAGCGGAAAGATATCAGTGAGCCGTCATTAAAAAATAATGTTTATATTAATATTCTCATTTCTAAGATCATTCGAGTTCAGGATCCCATGAATGCTAATACGCATTAGATTTTTCCCCCTTTAAAAAAAAAAAAAAAACTTCCATTGAAACCCGGAATAACAGCCAATGTTCTTAAGGTGCTCATATTCAAAAACGAATCCCCTTCCCCCGCCGCCGCAGTTGCTGTAAAAATAAAATAATATATAAGCAAAACTAATACAATAAATAATAAACAGAAATAAGCAGTCTTTTTATTTAATAACAAACATTTGTTTTGTGGCTTATAGTTTATAATACACATATTTTACTTAACTTCACACTTTAGGCCAGATTCTTCATATCTATTAGTTAAATGATATTGTAATCAAAATATATGGTGAATTAACGAATTGAGATGGGAAATACACAATTAACGTAAGAAATTTAAAGGATCACAATATTAACGGCATTTTGACCGAGGACCGAGATTATATTTCATTGAAACTTAATTGCGCTTATTTAAACTTAAACTTAATTGCGCTATTCTCTTCTTGTTCCAAAGATGTATTACAGGAGAGAAAGTTTATTATTTCCTTGTAAACGTCCTTACGGTATATATTGTCCAGCTATGGAGTAAATCTTTTCCTCATCACAGCACTTGACACCAAGTGAGTAAACGATTGTTCTCTTATTTTCTTCACGGATTCTGGGATTCAAATATTCTTCTACTTGGGTATTCTTAAATTTTTTTAAGCATACTAAAATTCTAATTCGTATATATATCATTGTTTTCAATCCTACCATACTTAACTTAAACACACAGCTTCGAAACTAAGATATTATGGGTTTCACTATTAAGTGTTTCGACAACGAACAAACAAAGAATTTTACAACGGTCGACAAACTGTAATATTTGATGAGTTAAGAAGAATTTTTGTACAAAATATACAAAATTTCAGTACAAAACAAAAATACTTTATTGCTGAAATTAATGAAGAATTCAAACTCTTTAAGAATATACTCTTCACTTTGTAGTTTCTCCATAACTACAAAGCATGAAAATCGAAATAGATTTTGTATACAGATTTTGCACCTAAGATGTAGAATCCTATCAAATGGTTAAAAAATTACCAAAAGGTTGATCGTTTGTCGATCTAAACGCACTTCCTTTGTACACATCTTACAACAATAACTTATCAATGCAATGACTTCAATCAATGAAATGTAGCATGTGAACTTGTGATTAAAACTCGAATTCTAGGTAAAATTTTAGTTTAAATCGATGATAAAAAAAGACTTTCCAAATAAATATTGCCTAATATCTCGATATATATATATATATATATATATATATATATATATATATATATATATATATATATATATAGAGAGAGAGAGAGAGAGAGATGAACTATTATTTGCCTATGGCCTTCATGGTCTTAGCTAAGGTCTACAATTGGATAAGATCTTTATTAAAGTGGATAAGGTGGATAAGATATTTATTAAAGTTTATTCACTCACCCTATCTTTGTCATGTAAGCAGTATACAGTTTTTAAATTATAAAATCACAATTTTTAAGTATGGTTAATAGTTATAAAAATAGAAAACTTCTCTGGAGTTTTCTCTAATTTATCCATTTTCTATTTTTCTTATGTCTCCTTCTTTTAATTATAAAAAATGACAAAAGTTATAGGATTATATATCGTAAGAAAATCACGAACTCCGAATAAGACGAGTGGCAGATTAAAAAGAAGAATTAAATTATAATAATGAGATAGGTTATAACTATAATAGTATATAACTATTAAGTTATTTCCAATGCAAATACGGAGAGTTATTCGCAGTTGAAGTAGAAAAATATTGTTGTTAGCAAACAAATAACAGGGAAATATTATATTTGCAACATCATCATAATGGAATAACAGAGTCAGAATTGTATATCTTTGTAACAAAACTAGTGCCAAAACGTTTAACAAAACATCTTTTTTTTTACTTTGCTAGATCTTATTTCCGTAATTCTTTCTTTTTACTCGCTGTTTCAAAACTTGAAATTTAACATTTCAGACTTTTATTTATGAAATGGAATAATTTTGTAAATCGCCACTTTACATGATCCTTTTCTCTATTTTAGTTTTTCCTTTACTTTCATGTTTTGAAATTACAAAGGCCATTTTACTATTTTAAAAAACCATTAATTTTTTTCTGATATATATTTTAAAATACTTCATGTGAAGTCTCGTGAAAACATTAATTTAGATTCTGTGTTTACAAATTTTCCTCTTTTTCATAATATATATTATTAAAATGTTACATTAAACTTAATTTTAGATATATCTTGAAATCCGCATATAATTTTTCTCCATATATTTTAGTAAATCTGCGAAACAGATATAAAGCAATAATAAACATATTTAAAATTATATTGCAGGTACTTTAAAAAATTGATTATTTTGACTTGAATTATAGCTATAGATACATATTAAAATGTTTCTGTTTCATTAATATATGACTTTAGTTGGATATTAAATAAATTTTTTATCAGATACTTTTAATAAATAATAATTCAAATAAAGATATACTGAGAAATTAATGCATATATTTAAAGCAACTATTATATATCTCAATTTTTTAAACTATTGTAGTGTAGCATTAAAAATTAGAAAAATCCGAGACCACATTTCAATTAATTCCCTCTCTTATTTGTCAAAACAATTTTTTTGAAAATTAGTTTCAAATAAAAGTACTTTTCTAAAACTCAGAATACTTTTAAAAGCCAGAATTAAAAATATTTACATAATTATTATGATTCCTTCGTCTTTTTGCATAAATACTTATCATTCAAATTTTTTTTTAAAAATTTAGATTCCACTGAATTATAATATTGTCTTTATATCTTTCGTTTATAACAATTTTCTGGCTACATTATCATTGCATTTACATTCATTTAGCTTGTATTTTTTCTACTGTTATTGGCATTTAATTTTCACATAGCTGCTAATTTACTGTTGTATAAAGTGCAATGCTTATATAGCTTCTATATCTAAATACAAATGCATATCTAGCAGTTAAGTTCTCTTATTTCGTTCTATCTTTGAGCTGCGGTTCAGACATTCTCAAAGCAGAATGGTTATTTGAACAAATCCATACCCTATTATTTATTGCTTGTGGCTGTTAGAGCTTCAACATATCTATCAAAGCCATCTGGAAAAGCAGATATGGACTACTGAAAAGCTTCCTTATTTCCATATTTCCAAAATATCTTATAAATTATGCAGTAAATAAACTTATTTCCCTCAAATATGTGCGTGAGCGTTTAAACTTCCTTTTTTGTCTAGACTCTTAGGAAATATTGATGAAAAAAAATGCCATTCAGTTCAAATATTAGATATTTAATATAGAAGTTTTTGTTAGAATAACTTAAATGTAGATTATTTTTACCTGCTATTATTCAAGCAGAATAATCAACAGCTGCAATAACAGGAACTGTTAAATTCCAATCATTGTTAAATATAATTAAAACGTATCTTTTGAAATATTTTTTTAAATTGTTCATAGGAGTGCTATAAATTTAATTTAAATACTTATCTATATTATTAGTGTAACAGATCAAGGAACATATATCTAATAATAGATAAGGTATAACAGATAAGGAATTTATATTATTGGGTCAGAGTAAAGAATTTCAGTGAATTCTAATAACAACATCTTAATTAAATTTACAGTCAATTATGCATAATAAAAGGGTGTAATTTTATTTTTTTCCGAATTTTTACTGATTTCTTTATCTAAATGACTTTTCTATTTTATTCTAATACTCAGTTGTTCCTTAATCAAACTTGTCATTAATCAAAATTTAAATAATGATTTATTGTAAGAAAATGGTAACAAAATACTGTCCAAAATTGGTGACAGAAGAATCATCTATCTAATATATTCCGTCTCATTTTCATTTCATTAGACCAACTGTTAATAAAGAAATGTCCAATAGCTGAATATGATATTCTTTCAGAAAAAAAAACTTTTAAAATATTGATAAGTAATTAGTTCCAACTTTAAATATTTAGAAAGCTCTAATGATCTCCTTGATAATTTCAAAGATCTGAAGATTTGTCATGTTGAACTTGGACCATTTTTGTAGATTACTGAGACCTGAAGAGGAACAGATTCCCTCCCCTGCCTTTTTTTTAATGGTGAAGTAATTAAAATAACTAGATATTTATGGAATTTATATTTAAAATATTGATCTATGTCTAATATGACCATGAAAAATTCTTGAATATTAGCGTCATTTCTCTAGCTATCTGTAAATTTTTCATGGGATAGTCGTCAATTATGAGTTGCCATCCATGTATTATATAAATAATTTTTATAACATGTATTATATAAATTATATTATATAAATTTGTATGTATAAATGTATGTGTTATATAAATTTTTTTAAAAACAGTTATGGCAAAGTATTTCTAAGATTCAACTATTTCCGAAATATTCATCACCAATAAGGAAGAATTGTGTGTGTGTGTGTGTGTGTGTGTGTGTGTGTGTGTGTGTGTGTGTGTGTGTGTGTGTGTGTGTGTGTGTGTGTGTGTGTGTTTATGCGTACGTGTTATTTTTGCACTCTATATAATAGACTGTCTGATCTATAGCTATGTAATTTAGGTCACACAATATCATATAAGGTCAGTTACACGACAGAGAGTAAAGATGTATTATTAGGAGTAATGCTTTTTGAAATTTTAGACTGTATTTTAAATAATTAATAATTAAACAAGATTTGGTGTTCCCAAATCAACATCCGAAAATGTTGTTACAAAAACTGTATCTTGCATCATTTTAAATTTCAAATCCATCAATTTAATAATACAGCCTTTTCCTTGAAATTTGACAATTTTTCTAAATACTTTATTGCTCAATTTATACAAAAGCTTGTACTTAACTCAAAGGCCTATTTTGATCAATTCTTTAAAATTCAAATAGCGTAATTGGCTTCCATTGCATTCCATTAAATGAAGAAGCATTCTGCTGTTATTCACATAGTTTACATAAGGAATAAAAAAACTGAAATCATATTATCATATAAGGTGACAATGGATTTGAAATATATTATTTAGACACTAAAGTTTTTAATGACATTATACTGTCCTTTATCTTATCCATGCACACAATAAGTAGAACAAGTGCAAATTTATAAAACAGCAGTACATTAATGTCTAATGCAATTTAAAATTCAATGCTTAATGATGCGTTGCTATTGAACATTTTAGCGATGCGTTAGAGATATAATTTAAATTAAACAAAACCGATATGACTAGCGATGTAATTGATCATCAAAGAACAGTAAGTGGCTAATAATTCAAAATATTTAAGTCTTTCTATCTAATATTTCCAAGAGTTAAAGTTTATTTTGAAAGTGACGAGGAAACCTCAATTGTAAGAAAGGAATGAAAAATGCGGAAACCGGTTATTCGAATGAACTCAGATCCTTAGAAAATATTAAAGTGTCTATTTTCAGAGAATTCCTCGCTGCCGAAAAAAAATGTGTGAGTATCTGTCTGTTTACTTTTGGAAAGAAGTGCATTTTATTTTATTATAAATCCCACCAAGGAAAATAAAAAGTAGTCGAAATGTATGATACCACTCAGTTGAAGACAAACTGGAAATGAAGCCAAAAGAAAAAATGCGAATGTAGAAGTTGCATTTTCTGAGAAAAACTCAACACTTTGAGTGTTTTTGCTCTTTGAAAATCAGATAAAAATCAACGAAAAGTCTGTAAACAAAGCAGAAAAGCTCACCATAGACATCTTCAGCACTCAAAAGTTTACAGCTCTGTGTCAAATTCTCTGAGCCCTTACTTTGCAACAACAAGTAAGAAGGACGAAAACATAAACATGAATTTAAAATGTTGCGTTACATAATGTCAAAACTATATAAACTAATAAACTATACTATATAAAATAAAACTAAGTCATATATCATCGAAACAGTTCGATGATATGTGCTAATTTTATGATCCCGTAGTATAGTCTGCCAGCTTAGCTCCATTCATCTTAAAATTATTTTACTATTTTCTTTTCAACCTTTTGGAAAATAAAAGTTAAGAATTCGTATTCATTCAAAGCACACAAAGCTTCAATAATAAAGACAGATTATCCGTTCCATTTGATTTCGCCATAAATTTAATTTTATCAATCCAACTTTTATTTAAAGCTTCTTACATCTGTAGTAAAAACGCTCATTCTAAATATTTTTAGAAGTGTACTTTCATTCAAAACTAGCCGCTTTCGAAGACTAGTAATTTGTTGTTGTTGCTCATCCTCCTTGGATTGAACACCAATTCAAACCAAGTCCAAGAGATTGGGGAAAAGAAGCTTGTTTTTGGTATTTCTAGGCCCCAAATTCAAATTTATGGAAATGTAAGAAAAATTTCTCTCTTACCTTGTCATTGCGGGATCTTCTAAATGATATAGAATCGAGGTACTCCAAGGTGAATTAGATCACATAAACATCGAAATCATTAATCCAAGTGTTCTCATTTTTTCATCTTTTGTATTTGCAGGACGAGGACACAGGCACAGATAATTATATACAAATATTTACATATATTTCATTTTAAGTGCACGAATTCTTTACACAGCACAAAACCATCTTTGGTTCCATCATACACACTTCATCAATCCAAACTCAAATCTAAACTCACATCTGTTACTCAATGGGATCATGGGAAACTTTTTCCTGACGTCACCAGCATGCGCTAAAAGGTTACATGTAATTAGGGTTACGCCAGGAATCCCAACACATGCAGTAGCTTCTGAGGGTTCTGCCCTGAGCACCCGAAGGCAGAAATCTGACTTCTAGCTCATATGGAGATGTCACTCATACACTCGCTTGCACAACCCCTTTTTTCAGGGTTCTTCCACACACCTCACAGATACAACACAGAGTAAAGAACAACCATGCCCGAAACCAGGAGGCCCAGATCACGAGGAAGACGCTCTATCCTTAGGCCAGCAGATTAGAAATTTTCTCATTATATCAATAATATTAATTTACAGATGAAAGAACTTTGATTAGCGACATCTTATCAAAAATGCATTATTTTTAAGGTGTGCTTGTATAATAAAAGTGGAATGTTTTGATAGATGGGTATTCTTAAAAAGGGACGAAATCGAAATGGCAGTTTTTGTATTCGTGGAACTTTGTTAAACTGTTATATTGCAATATGTTCTGGAACGGTGGGTGGAAAAGAATTACGTAATCATTTATAACGTATTTAAAATGCATAAACAAAATAAAATTTAACGTATTTAAAATGCATATATAAAATAAAATTTGGTGAATTTTTGTCAGTGTGTTGGGCTCAGGGAATGGTACGTTAAACTTGCCATTTTTTAAATATTTAGGTAATATAACTGAATATTAATGTGTTCATAATAAATAAAATATTTTAAAAATCAACAATGAAACAAAAATAGATAATAGAAATTACATTTATGTCTTAGCTACAAGTAATTTTATGCAAAGCCGAACATGTGCTGAAGTCTACTTAATATTTCGGCAATCATAACGATTTAGAATAACATGGAATAAAATATTGAAACAGAGCTTGTGAAGATAAAGATCATAATTTTAAATAAGAAAATTAATTTTCATATTGGCAAAAAAAAGATAATAACGTATATTAGTAAATTTAGATTAATTATTTGCGATCTTCATCAACAATTCTTCTTCGCAGATGAATGTGGGATAAAATTTAAGTTTCATACGATGGCAAAACCTAGTTTTTCGTGCATTGGTTTATTCTTCGACCACGAGAAGAGAGTGAGCAGAGTTAGAAGGCGTTGACATTGTTGGCGATGTGATTTCTGTTTTTTCAATTGGTGTAAAAGACATTCAGCTTTCTTTCTTCTTTTTTCGGTTTCTTTAATTGCTTTTTTTTAATATTGTGTACGTATTTTAGTTTTACTTATAATTATTTTACATAATTCATCTTTTGTTTTTAATCAGCTTTGAGCATCAAATTGAAACCCACATGCATATTTTTATTTTTGGTAAGTCTGATGTTTTTCTTTGTAATACTAAAGAAGACATTTATTCAATTGATTACATAATGCTACAGATTTATAGTAATATTAATTGATTTATCGTGCGTTTTGGGGGATTAAAATCCTTTCATATAAAATATTTTAACGTAATAAGCAACTCTTATATAAAATATTATAATAAAACCAATAAAAAATATTTCACTTGCTCGTGTAAGCTTTACTTTCTTTGCCATCTTTTGAATTTTATTTACAGGCTTATATTTTTTTAGGCATTATTATCTACACGAAATTTCTACCTTCATCTTTGATGCTATGTTATTTATTTATTATTTCTTAGTAGACTCAGTTAAAGATCATAAGAGATTTTAACATAAGATCTAATCTAGAGTCTAAGAAGAGGATATCTTATCACAAAGATTCATCCATAAAGTATCAAGGGTAATTCTTTAATCTAATTAAATCATGTTTAGAATCATTTTGAAATCATAAAAAATTATTGCTAAACATTTATAAAACGAAATAAATATAAACATATAATGCAGAATAGCTCATTACTACTATAAAAAAACTCGAGATCATGTAACATGATTTCGAGATTTTATGAGAGGTGCTATATTACTAAGCCACTGGGATTTTTATTCCCTTTTTGAATAAATCGTGTTCTCTTTAAATTACTCTTTATATAGTTTTATTACTTTGTCTTATTGCCCTAACATAATATTTTATATATTTAATATAAACATTTTATTTATTGTTTGTGAAAGAAAATAGGAATATGTATCCACACCTTGTTGAAAGAAACTATGACTTTTGCTTCCCAGTAATGGAAAATGAGAAACATTCCTAAGCCAAAATTCGTGTCTTAAGTCTTATTTTGACATCATATTTTCATTTAATAATTTAGTGTATTATTTAATAAAATATATATTATGAAATAATTATATAATTTTATATATGAGATCATATTTTAATAACTTTTAATGTTAAATGTTATTACAATAACATTTAATAAGAAAAATATCTTGGATATTAATTTAGGATATATTCCAACTAGTAAGTTCAAATATACAGAACGACTTTTCTTTTCATTTACGCAGCGTAAAATCAAATAATATTATAAGAATCAAAAATGTCGGCATCAAGATTTTGATGAATTTTTATGTATTAGGCCACGTTTTCTCTATGTTTCCTTAGTTCATTCTCTCAAAAAAAATCATAATAAAAAGAAATTCATTGTAATAAAAAAATATTTTTTTTTGAATACAATAAGAGAAAAAAAGTCCAATTTTACATCAATATGTGAAAAAAATTGAAGAGAAAAAAAGCTTCAATTGGCTTTTTTTATGTTTCTTATTTTTTATTGACCAGAATTAATAATTTCTTTAGCAGATCTTGTCTTTCCTCTCCTGAAGTATGACAGTATATATTCCTTATGTTGCTAAAATCAGAGAAGCAAATGCGATGCAAGACAAATTCCTTTAGAAAGAAATTTATTCTATTTAATTTTTTCTTAATAAATCTATGCTTCTTACTTTTAAAAATAATTATTCACATTAAGATCAATGGAGTATCCCTTAACAAGTGCTCTTTACTTTATCTTTTCTTAACAAATTTGATTAAATAAATTAGTGCTTCTTACCTTTACGAATAATTATTCACATTAATATCAATAGATTATTATCAAGTGTTCTTTGTTTTTTTTAATTTATATTTTTATTTTTAATTTGAAAAATTTCAAGCACGTTTCTCTTACATTTTTCGTGAGTTTCCTCCTTTTCTTTGTATAGAAGAAAATAACACTTTTGAGTACAAAAAAGAAAAGTTGATTAAATAGAAAAACTGCTTAATATATAATCGAATTTCTTTTTCCGATAATGTTTATTTTTTAATAAGGAAATCACCGCGTATCGTATTAATATTTAAACTTAAAAAAATTTCCTTTCATAAATAATAAATTTGAAACTTGAGGAAGTGACAGTAACATAAAGAATTTTCTAAAGTAAAAATGAAACATTTTTTTATTTCATTTACTATAGTTTTAAGCAAAGTAACAAAAATTTGAACTGAAAAATTCAAATCAGTTTAAAGTATCACAATTTTTTAATCTTTTTTTTTTCTTTTCATCTCCTTTTAAGTGGGTTTTTTTTATTTCTCTCAGGGTATTCTGATAATTAGAATAAAAGTAATTATAAATTTTTAATAAATGAAAACTTCATAAACTTAAACTGAAAAAATAAACTTATACAAACTCTTAAATATGCATTTCTTCTATTTTATGATTAAACCTATTTTTAATTTGTTAACAAATCTTAGTGCCAAAACCGGCATGACCATTTAATTTTCTCTGCTATACTTTTCAGAATATATGTTAATTGAATAATCTTCACTTTAAACCAAGCTAAAGCTTTATTTTTATTTTTGATATGAAAATTTATCTTACATCCATAACTTTACTCAATTTAAAACTGCATTATTTTTTCACTAATTCATGGATATAATTTTGATTTTTTTTTTTTTTGTTATGAATTCATTCATGAGTGGTTTCATTACTGATTTGATTATATCTTTCCTTTGCTTCATTTATTTGATGAGGCAAGGACATAACAATTAATTAATTTATTTGAATTTCTTAATTTAAAATTTGTTTTAATTAATCTTTGATTTTAATCGTAAGGTGGAATAGCTTATGCATATAATGCAAATGAGCTCTTTTTGGCTATAAATTTGTGTTTATCATCCCCTGATTCCTTCACTCTAAAGAATATTCCAAAGCAATAATATTTCTAATTTCGCATGCAAAAATCATCAGGGTAAAATAGTACACGTTTTTCCAAATTTGTAATCTTTTTTAATATTCTATTTTTTTTTAAAAAAAATAGTAATCTTTTGTTTAGTTTATATTTTCCTAGTTCTTCTAATGCGATTTCTGATTAGACTTTTGTGTAAAATTTAGGAAAAATATTTGAAATATTGAAATAGGGAACTGAAAATGATTGATGTATTCCATACGCTTTACCTATATCAAATTGTACTTTATGTGAACAAAAAACAGTGGTTTTTTTTTCTGTCAGAAATAGGTAATCTGAAATTAAACCCTATATCCTGGACTACCATGATTTTAAATAAAAATCATTTACTGTCAGAATTACATATATTTTTCATTTATTAATTGGTTAAAGATGTTTTTTTTTTTAATTTTTCATTCTTATTGTTCCTAAAATCCTATATTTCCCATTCCATTTAGTTTTGTGTCATTTAATAACTGAATTTTTTCAAATATCAAACGATGATTTTTCTTTAGTTTCAGCTTGGTAAATATCGAATTTAAGAGCATTTGCAGTTCAAAATATAATAATTCTATCTCTAGAATTTATACATCAAACTGACTCAAAAAACATTAAAACTAAATCTATTTCATCCAACCTCTTGAAATCGAATTAAAAATATTTAATGTTAACCATTTGAGACTCAAATACGAAAAATTATTAGAAGAATTTCATTGTAAATTTGCATTCTGCAAAAAGAAAGATGATGGAATGTTTTAACAAATTTTGCAACTAAATGCGACTCAATATTACAAATTTTGTAGTAACACTATAATAAGAAGAATGCAAAAATTGAATTTGGAAGATTCAAACATATAAATGATGATAATCGAAACTCACATTTTAACAATAGCTATAATTGACCTAGAAATTAAATCCTATATCCTGGAAGTTGTGAGGGATGCCGTTTATTGAAAAATGAATAAATTTCTTAATTATTTAACTGGATGAACAATATGTTCGTAATAGTTTATCTTTAAAAAAGGTTAATTCCGCAATTAGCAATTATGAATAGTAATTTTAATTTTATTATTAAAAAAATTTAAACAATATGCCAATGGCAAGCATAATATTTAGTAATAAATTTAAATTTTGTAGACAATTTAACACTAAAAATACAGTAAACAGTAAACTGACATTTTTGCATTTGAAATTTCAATCTTTTAAGTGAATGTTGTAAACTGTTGTGTTAATCAAGACAGGATGAATTTTAATTTTGATAAAACTTCAAGTCTCTATAAATGGCGGACTAAACACGAGTTATAAATTTTTCTTAATTTTTGTTTGCAATTTTTTTCTGTATGTCTCATTCGCCTTATTATGTGTTCTGGGTTATATATATATATATATATATATATATATATATATATATATATATATATATATATATATATATTGTATTGTGAGTTTATTCATGGAGCCAACACGAACGAATTTTGTAAAAATTCAAAAACTCTAAGAATATGCATTAATATTTCCGCGTTTTTTTTGTAACATCCTTAATTCTTCTCCACACTCATTTTAATGTAATATATCTTTTTCTTATCTTTGAATTCGATAAATAAGGCAGAATTTCTTATTTTATTTTGAGATAAGAGTTTATGCAAAGCTTCATTTTTTCACTCGAATTATACATTACCACATACCGATATTCTTGAACTCCAAATATTGCTTAATTATTTTTTATCATTACTTGCAATTTTAAATGTAGTCGTGTTTTTGTCAAATGCGTGTCTCTCTTCAATTGATTTCACTATAATTTTTTTAATAAAGTCTCTCCACATCCATGCCAAGTCCGAGAAGAGGCACATGAGTTCTAGAAATTGGAGTAAGGTGCGATTTAAAGGTGTCCGTGTAGTAAAAATAATCAGACGGCTTGAATGATTTTTTGAAAATCGTATCTTGCACAGAATCAAAAACATAAAAACAATGTTTAAAATCATATTTTGATTACTTACTTTTTTCTTCTGCACGCAATCAGTGATTTTTAGTTCATTTATACCATTTTTGCAAAATGAGCTAACTTTTTCAATAGAGAAAAATTAAACACAATAATTTGAAAAAGAATGTTTGGAAATAAATACGTATTTTTTTCAATGAAGATTTCATTATTTCGAATATCAAAGACAGATATGAAAAAATAACTGATGTGAAAGAAAAAAGTTTTAAGATACATATTTTTCATAACGCATAATTATGCTTAAATATAATTACATAAAATCAAAATACTTTTCTTGGAAGATTTCTTTTCAAAAAAAACAAAAAAAAAAAAAACAAATTAATTGAAAAGATGTGTTAAGAAACAATTATTTGTTATTGTTTAAATACAAAAATAAAAAAAAAAGAAATAAGGAGAGGAATTATCCTAGATTCAGTCTACAGTAATCAAAGTCTAAAGAAATGCAGAACGTTTAGTTTTTAAATTTAGCTAAAACAAATAATAAGCAAACGTTTAATTAAGAACGATTTTATTCTTTCCGTGAGTTTTGAATTTTTTACGCAACTGATTTGTTATGCTCACAGAAGAAAGTTCCACCTATCATTTAATAAGGAAAGAAGCCGCGATGAATTTTAAAGGTTCTTATGTTCATGTTCATAGAGGCAACACTTTTTTTTAAAAAAAAACTAATTTTTGTTAATTATTTCTATTCTTGAAATAATTTCGCTTAATACAATGTGCAGAGTTTATTGCAGTAACAACAGTAGAAATCTTTTTTTGAAACACATTCTTCTGATTATTTATCTGAATACTACTTTAGATTCATATTTAAAGATAATTATTTATAAATTCACAAAAGGAAATCGCTTTTTTAATAAGATGAAATAATTTCTTATACGTTCTTTTAACTAATAACTTTACAGAAACAAATCTTCGTTATTATGAATTTATGATAATAAAGAAGCAGATTAAAGATTTGTTATTAATAAAATGAAAGAAAGCCTAAGAAATGGGATTGCAATTTAATTTTTCTCATCTTTCAAATTTCAATTATTAATACGAATTCAGGAAAGAAAAAGAAAGTGACAGAGGTATTCTTTTTCTCGATGAACCTATTTTAAAATATAGTAATAATATTGACGTTTCTATAATGAGATATTTTCCTTAGCTCTGTGACACATTTTTATTTTTCAGTAAGTTAAAACTATTCTCATAAACTATGTTTATTACATATATGTATTTATAATAAATTGTTTTACAATATTTCATTGAAAACTAAGGAAATATAAAATTTCAACTTTTTAAGGTTACATAGAAGCTATGTAGAATTTTGGAAAATAACAATGAATAAAGTATATAAAAATTGGATGCTGTTAGAAGAATGTAGATACCATTTATACCAATTATGTTTAAAATGATAATACTTTTTTTCTGTTTGAATTTATCTTCATATTTATACATGACTGAGCAGAGATACATGATTGGAGAGAGATCCCTAAATATGCAAAAAGCTCAATATGCTGGTCCTCATTTACACTGGGGATAAAACAATGATGGTACTCAAAAGTGAACCCTTAGTTTAGCTTCAAATTATGGGTGATGATCATTTTCAGCTTTCACATTTCCTTTTTTATATCTAATTTCTTCATTTTTTTATTTAAATAATTGAATGACTATAATATCAAATTTTATCAAAGACCCTATTGATTTTTTTATTCCTTGATTTAAGTTTCAATTAGTATTCTGTTAAGACAATAAATTATTATTTTTTAGGTCTAATAACATAAATTCATATACATAGAAATGACAGTCACATAGTAAAAAAAAACCAAATAATTCCAAAAAGATACAAATAATATGATTACTATTCGTATTTTATTAAAATCTTTAAAAATAGCCAGAAGCAGAATTTTTAATAAATTGATGTTTAAAATTTATTAGAACTGATAAAAAAATCATTTATAAGCAGAAGTTTTTCACAAATCCAAAAGCAGATTAAAGAATATTTTAATTTTCTTTTTATAAAGGAGGTCCGTTTTAATACGTATACATACTATTAATTCAATAATTTGAAAAAAAAATGGAATCATTTTTTTGGCTAAGCTTGATAAACAAAATTCTTAAACAAGGTAGGCTTAAAATTATATTTACTACCATATTCAATGCATAAACTAAAAACTTCGAATTAAAAACCTATTTGAAGTATATTTTTAATCGAGAGTTCCTTTTCTCTGCACTCTTTCTAATGAAACAAGTGTAAAAGTAAGCATGACAGATGGTATAAATATTCCCTTGCCTCTAGAGGCTCTTTAAAATCTCCGAATCCCTTCACACTTCTGGTGGAATGAAGTGAAATTTCGGGTTGGTAAACTTTTCATAAGTTTATGCGCCAAAGGAGATTAAACTGTTACCATTTTGACACGAGCAAAGCGTGAATTTCGAATGGAAGTAGCAGAATAAGTGAATTATGTACAGATGGCATGACATTAATATGAAGTATATTAGATCATGATTTGTGAGGTTTAAACTGCGGAATTCCTTGATTCATCTAACATAATTTTCAAAATTTTTAATTGTAATTTCAAAGTTTAATGTATAGGATTTGCAATAAAACTGCAAATAAATTTATTGATAAAGCTGCTTTATAAAAATTTTATCACTAAACAAAAAAGTATTTTACTTTAAATATTTTCCATTGATTTATCTTTAATTTAGTTTATAATTCATTTTTAGGGAAATTCACTTTTAATATACATTTTATAGAATTTTGCAGTCAATTATTCTTACATATTCTATCATATTGAGTGTTTAGTTATAGACAAAAATTTCATTTAATTAATTGATTAAACTAATAATAAAATGTAAAAATATCAAATTAGTTTATTTTATCATATAGAACGAAGTAATGTATAAAATTTCAAAATTATTTAAGGAAGAAATTAGGTAAATTCCATCTTCACATTTATGAAACAAGACAAGTATAAAAAAAAATCAAATTAAATTAGTAACATTTTTCATACTAGTTTTAAGTTTAAATGATATTCTATTATTAAAGTTATATTAAACTGAAATACGAAAAAATATTTGTTATAATTAAGTTAAATTAGTAATATTTTAATAGATTAAAATACTTTAGAAAGTTGAAATAAAGAAATAGTTGAATTAAATCAGATTAATTAATTAATTAGAATGAATTTGAATTCGAATGATAATATGGTTTCTACTAGCAAGCACATTTATAGATGCATATGTACTGTAGTTTAATGCTTCATTACTAGAAAATTATCAATAAAATTCAGTTGAAAACTAATTACAAATAAAAGTTAAAATAACCAATGTTCTTTTTCCTGTCAGTTTTAAATTTCAAAAAAAGCATTATAGTGTAATGAAACCCATGGATGAATGGTGATAACCAAACTGAATAAATTTGAAAAATTCTCATTAATTACGGCTTATTAAGATAAATCAAAAATTATTCTATTTCTACTTTTGTATGAGGAATATTAAAAAAAGCAACTAAGCATATATACTCATACTAAGCATATATACAAATTAGATTTATCTTCTCAAAAGAAGTATGGAAACAAGCCAAAGAAAATCTTTTGCATGGAAAATATATTTCCTGCTGGAGATGCTTGGCAGTATATATACAACGTATTTGCTAAAGGAAATCTTGAAGAATAATAATCAGTATGTAACCTTCTATTATAATCTATATGTGAAGAGTACTCCTTGTAGTAATGTATATTTTTAAATTATACTATAAAATAAAGCCAATTATAAAATAATTTTCAATTTTCCCTCTGCTTCAACAGAACCATTGGGGTAACAAGATTCATTCTAGGTTGCACATTTTTCAAAAATCAAGTACTATCTATCATTTTTTCGGATGTATCTAAATTATCCTATCGTGTGGATGTTCATGGTTCATGGTGTCAAACCTCACCCTTTCACCCATTATTTTTCTCTCAGAATCAACCGTTTCTTATTTAACCCTTAAATACATTGATGAAGAGCAGCTGCAGAAATCTGGAAAAAATATGTTGATCTATGAGAACACTGCAATCGCTACTCTGTATCATTGAGTTATAAGTTTCTGACAAAAATAAAGAATATCTCTCTTCATCTGCACTCGAAGAATGTAAGAGTTTTGTTTTCTTGGATTCCTTCTCATGCAAGTATTGACGGAAGTGAATTGGCAGATACAGTAGCCTCGTCCGGCAGCATAATTTAGCTTCATCATCTTGATTACGTCATTAGCCACTAGGGGTTTTGCCAAAGGCAAGATGAATGGGACATGGGGGAAAACAATATGTTCTTTTTTATTAATCCGTTTTTGTCTAACTGTTCTTCTTCACTTAGAATGCGCCATAGTGTAATTTGCTACACCTATGCATAGATCGCTAGACAGGCACCAGACATATTCTATGACGAGATATTCTAGTTATTAGCCAATATAGCAAATTGTCTCATTTAATATATTCCATAGTCCTTACTAGTTTTCGGTTAAAATATTTCAATTCCAATAGTTTTAATTTAGATTTTTTTTTACTAGGTGAGATACATCATCCAAATATTTTCTTATGTTTCAAATACGTGCCATGAACTTATAGATAATTATCTTTATGCTCTTTCACATCCTTGTTAATTGTTCGAATATTACAATTGTTAACTTATATCATTTAATTATAGTGTCCCTCCTGCTGAATAAACTTAGTTACAATATCGACAAATAAGCTGTGTTTCTGATTCTTTTGCTAGGAAACCATATCCAAAATATTATGTTGGCTTATGATAAAAAATTTCGGAACTTTATAAGCTAGCTATATTCTGAAAATCATTTAAAATATTATATCATTGATTTTTTGGAGTAGTATTTTACAGACATCAAATCCATTACTAATATTTGTTTCTAAATTTTAAACTTTGATTTTTTTAAAAATAACTATATTACCGAATTATTACGGCTTTTTATAGTATTTTATTTATAAATAAAGTTGGTTAAATTAAATATAGATGCTTATGTATGCGTAAACGTGCATAATTTAGCTAAATTAAATCCAACAATGCAAATATGTAAAACACAACTTATTTGATTACGTGATTACACGATTAAATGATGATCTGATTTATCTATCGAATTATTAGTATGATCCATTTTAAATTGACATCTAAAATTTGCAAATTATTGAAGATTTTATTATTGAAAGCATAAATGACACTCGCAATAAAACCAACTGCAAAGCATTATAATATAAACTGTATTAGTAATCCTATTAATTTTTAAAGCAAAAAAGGATTAAAAAGAACCTAAATATTTTGCTTCTGATATAAATTTAAGGATGCACACAGTTGAAATTTGTCTTCGATAGAGTGATTTAAAATATTAAATTTAATGATAAATATTTTTTATTCGATTTTTGCAAAAAATAAAATAAATAATAAATACTTTTAAAGTTCAATAATTACTCATCATGCATCTAATTATAAAACTTAACAAACCTATGAATGTTTTACAAACTTTCCAAATTTTCCAAATTTGAAAAGTTTGGAATTTTCATAATTTTACAAAAAAATTAATTTGTTTTTATTCCATTATCATTGATTCGTTGAGCATAATTTTATATCTAAATATAGCATTTGCCTATTCTTCCTATAATTATTTTTCAGAAATGTGATATTCAAGGGGAGATTTCTCAGCACTTATTTTCCTGTAACTCTAGATATAAAAAATAAACAATGTGGTATAAAGAATAAAAATATGGACGATAATAAAATTATATAATGCGGTTCTAAGGCTATCGAATCTATTATATAATTTAATAAAATTCTTTGACTAGACACATTTTTTGAAAGAATTTCTTGATAGTTTGATTTAAGTTTGATATACTCTCAAGATTAGAGAATGGAAAAGGAACTAAAGATATTTCAGCGTCACGAAATGTCTATTTCAGAATGTGGATTCGTTTTCAGACAAGAAGTTATTTAGAATGTTATTTAGCAGAAAAAGGAACGGATACTAAGACTGATATAAGATACGACTGCTTGTGAAAGCATTTAGTTAAAAATCCGTTGAATATTAATCAGTCATTTTGCGTTTTTAATAACTATTAAAATAGAAATGTTCAATATTTTTTAATGAAATTAAACAATTAAAGACAAAAGAAATTTTAACAGCATTTACGATATTCATTTCATCTGTCAGAAGATAAATAGAATTCCTCTTAAGTATATATTTATCATTTCTTATTTGTAGAAATCTTTACAATAAATATTTATAAAACATGCAAATTGCCTATTTTTAGTTCATAAACTGATTCTAGTTTCTAACACAAGAAAAATGCAAAAGATATAAAAAGAGGTACCACAATATAGAAATGATAAAATAATTGCAAAAGAATGATTGACCCTTTTCCTCTACAAAGGATACTAAATTTAAATTTGCATATAAACAATTTTCCAATTTGAAACCCAAAAAATTACTGGAAAAATAACATTTCTCTATTTTTCAGATCTGTAGAGGACAACTCGATGGAATATGGTCTCTTTTATGAAATTATTTTTATATTTAAACATGTTTTTACTTTAATGTGGAATTTTAAAAAAAAAATTCTTCAAAGTTGCAATTGAAATAAAATTAATCAATTATATTCTTCTAACATTGTTAAAACATCGCCGGCGTCCTGGCATAGGGGGAGCGCATCTTCCCCATGATCTGGGCATCCCGGGTTTGAATCCCTGCTCGGGCATGGCTGTTCTTCATCTGTGTTCTATCAGTGAGGTGTGTGAATGTGCCCACCCTGTAAAAAGGGGTTGTGCAAGCGAATGTGTGAGTTTCGTCTTCATATGAGTTAGAAGTAAGACTTCTGCCCTTGGGTGATCAGGGGTCCTTACCCTCAAAAGCTACTGCACTTCCTTTCTGTGGTAACGCGGACACTACATCATCAATGTTAAAACATTAATTCAAAATTTTGTATAAGATTCTAATTCAGTTCAGAACATATCAAAAATCGATGGGATATCTCATATGCGAACACTGTCCACTTAACAGCATCTATCATTTCTGCACATGAAGAGTGTAACTTCGTGCATACAATATGCTGACTGTATAAAGCATGTAACATTCCTTATAGCGTGAAGCAAATGACATTGCAATCCGTTTTGAGCAATTTAGTTCAAAATGATGTAGCTTTTTATAAGTTTTTAAAAATATTTTAGGTGATATTGCAAATTTTATTAAATGTTTTAAATTTTAGAAAATTTTAATATATATAATAATTATTTATTTTGTATATCAATTTATTAATTTTAAATTTTAATTAAGATTTATGTTAACTGGAAGAAATTTTAACTTACTTTAATTAGATTAATAAGACTTAATTTACATAATTTTTACCGTCATAAGATATTTGCGTATCAACTAAATAAGCTGTGTCGCTTATTTAGAACAAACAAATTTTATCAAGATATCATCTCCCGCAATGGAAATTGGCGTGAAAATAATTTTACTCTATAAACTATGTATAGACCCCCATTGTTAGATCATTAATTTTATTCACAATATTTTTTCATTGCATGTCATTTTTTTAAATAATTCTCTCCGGAAAGGGTTAATAGAAAACAATGAAATGAGTCACGCTATTAAAAGGGTGGGATGTCACCTTTAGGCAACATAGAAGAATCATAGATAGAAGATAATAGGATCGCATAGTATTAAAAAGATTCTGAGATTTACTGTTCGAAACAAAATATTCGAAAGATAATATTGTTACAAATCTGTAATTTTGCTACCCTGCCCGAATAATCGTAATGTAATCGAATGTAATCTTAAGAAAGACAATTGTACGGTCTGTCCTGTGCATGTTGAGTGGATGCCACGTCAATAACCTCGGAGCTTGGCGACAAATTTGGCGAGCATTTGGCCGTTTGGCGATGAATTTGGCGAGTTTGGCGACTAAATGGATACTACTGGAAAGTTCGAGAACTTTCACGATCCATCCACTAAGACCCAAGATACAGCCAGGTACGCCCTGATTGGTCCGAAGATTCCAGCCCCGCCTCCAGGAACTATAAAAGACCGGAACTCTGAAGCGACGAAGAAGTGTGTGTATCGGCGGAAGTTGTGTGTGTGAGAGTGGTCGGAGTCGCCGACAGGTAAAGAAACTGGAGGATTAGACAGCAAGCAAGCTGCTGAACTATAGCAATTAAATGTGATTGATTAGAGGTATTTGCTGTAGAAGAAAAAAATTTTGTAACAATATGAACAAAATAAATTGATCCCCAAGTACTGAAAACACAAATGCACTGATATACATGACCAATTCGGTCAAGTATGCATTTTCATGCTTAAAAATGATTTATTTCAACTTTGGATTCCACTTGTAATTTCAGGATTGATACACTTGAATTGCAAAACAAATTTACTTGCAATTTAAAATATTTTTTTTACTATACATTTAAAATATTTTTTACTTGACATTTTCTTTATAATATTTTCTTCGTTCTTATTTTAAAATTTTAATTATTTGAACTCTTCAATTTTTTTCTTTCTTTTTTTAATCTTGTATTTTAGATTAAAATCACACCTGTAGCATTGTCAAAATTAATATATTTAATCTGATAAATATATATTTCATATTACTTTGAATTCCCAAAATATTAAATTAGTTTTTCTTTTAACATATAATGTATTGCTTTTTGTTTCGTGTATCACTTATGTATTAATTATTATTCAGTGATTAATAAACATTCATTCCTAAATGAATGTAGTTCACGTTTGTTCAGGATATCAAATTTTCTTTTGAATATTTTTTAAATTCATTTTTAATGATTCAGAATTCTCAATTGAGTGCTTACTGGAAAATGTTTTCATAAGAAAAAATTATTTTTTTTCTGGTTCATATTAATCGCTACAAGGTGAAGCAATAATTTTTTTTAGTTACTCTTCAGATATACAGAATGAAACATGAGGACGTAAGACTGACGAATGCGCATTGCGTTGTAAGTTGAATATTTACCAGCGTGTTTTTTTGGTATCTACAATTTTCTTAACTACTTATCTACTTCTCTTTACCCTCTCGAATTTGTCAGCTCAGATTTTCCTTTTATATAGTACTTCCACTTTTTTTATTTCGGAAAAGTAAAATTAAACAATATGTTTTAATAAAGATATTTCACCCTTTCTCAAAGAATATAGAGGTATTTTAATTACCAGATGTTAAATGAAATTTATGGTATATCCCATTTGCGGCATTTATTTACTGCCCCAAAGTTTCTCCCCAGAGCCTTATAATTCAATCTGAGGATGAAAAGTGAAGACATCAGCAATGTTTATAACAAATACACCAGTTCCTTGGGAATATTAGACTGGCTTAGAAATCGGTTTAGTGAGACCGAAAAAAGGACAATCACAGAGCCGTAAACATGTTTTTCATAGAATGATCCCATTTGAACAAAAGGAAGAGAAACAACAATGAATTGCAAGATTACAATTCATAAGTGTCATTAGAAATATAAAAAAAATGTGAGGATTCTATGAAGATAAAGAATGTATATAGAGAGTAAATATATGCTCATACAAATGAAAACAGTTCAACAAATATATCATATTTTGGAAATATAAAGGAAATAATATGGAATAACAAACAATATTAATTTTCACAAAATATAAGCGTAAAGCATTCCATTATATATATATATATATATATATATATATATATATATATATATATAAATTATGTGTCACGTTGTTTGTCCGCGATGAACTCCTAAACTACTTAACCGATTTTAATCAAATTTGCACACCGTGTGCAGTTTGATCTAACTTAAAAGATAGGATAGCTCTTTTTTTGAATTTTTAATTAGAATTTTAATTATTAATTAAAAGCTAACTTTCCCGCCAAAAAATCGTTTCATTTTCCCCACCGCCAATCTTATCTTAATATATATAAATTATGTGTCACGTTGTTTGTCCGCGATGGACTCCTAAACTACTTAACCAATTTTAATCAAATTTGCATACCGTGTGCAGTTTGATCTAATTAAAAGATAGGATCCTGCGTAATTTGAATCCATCTCGATTATGCAACGGTACGCGTTTAGTCATCAAAAAGATCACCGGAAATATACTTGAAGCTACCATTTTAACTGGAAAGTTTAAAGGAGAAGTGGTCCTGTTGCCACGTGTTCCGATGATACCATCAGAATCTACGATACCCTTCAAAAGGTTACAGTTTCCAATTCGTTTAGCTTTTGCCATGTCTATAAATAAGTCTCAAGGCCAAACAATGTCCATTTGTGGTTTAGATTTGGAAAATCCATGTTTTTTTTTCATGGGCAACTATATGTTGCATGTTCACGTGTAGGAAAACCGTCAAATCTATTTGAGTTAGCTAAAGACAGGTTAACCAAAAATATTGTGCATCGATTAGTGCTAAATTAAATTGAAATTAAAAGTATTTATAATTCAAAATAATAAACATTAAGATAATTTTAAATCTTTTATTAATAAACATTAATAAAAGATTTAAAACTATCTGCCCTACCTACCTCATTTATAAGTTTAAGTGTTACGTGCTTTTTACTAACAACTTTGTAATGTACTCATTTGTTACAAACTTGAAAACAAAAAATAAAGAAATTTAAATTTTTTTTGTATAGATTTTTGCTCAATATCAACGGTAGTAGAAAATCAATCATGGAGGTCCCCATGTTTTTTTTTACAAATGGCATCTGTGTAAAAAAGCATGGTGGTCCCCATGACTGGTGTTCTCCTACCGTTTCCCTTGAATAGTTTACTACTATGTAATATAACAAAAACCTTAGCCACAGCAACGAGTGGCCGGGTCTGCTAGTATATATATATATATATAAGTTTCTACATAATAAACGAATACCATAAAATTGCTAATAAAAAGTATTAGTTATTTACTGATAGAAGAATTAGACTTAGAATATTTACTGATTTATGCTTGCCGTTTCGTTTTTAATAAATTTGATAATTTTACCAAAAATTAATGAACACAATATATATATAATTCATGTTTTGATATATTGCCTTTAATGTTTGATTAATTAGTTTGGAGAAAAAGGCTAATGCAACTTTATTAGGAAAATGATGTATTATGGCTTTTAAAGATGCTGAAATTGCGGAACATTTGATGGGTTCTATTTTATCCTCATTCAAGCATGAGTTCATTTATTTATTTTCAGTGATTCTTCAATGATTTAAGTATAATGTTTTATGCTAATTATTACAATATTGAATTATTTTAATGAAACTGTAAATTAGTTGAGTCATATTCTAACAGATTAATTTGTGAAGAGGGCAATAACATTCAGAAATGTCTCTTTTCATAGAGCTCTTCATAGTTCTAAAGATTTAAATTTTGGTGTGACTGAAGGTCTTAATTCTCAAGAAGTCAATGATTTCAATCCAGTATTTGTGTTATTAAAAAAGAATCGGAAGGTGCTAAATTAACAAATTTGAATGCACACGGATATACGATTCTAATTCATGCAAAGCTTAACCAACCATTTTTCAGTTACTAAAATAAAGAAAACTATTTGGCTAGGTTTAACATCAGTATACAATTTTCTTAGCTTTGCATTTGTCCAGCAGCTTTCATCCCGGGGAGCAAACTTTTCAACAATAAATTCATGATTTTTCAAAAGTTTCCATATGACGCTTACACAGGATTTAATCTTTCTTCATAAGACCCACCCTTGATTCAACGAATATATTATCCTAAAACTGAACATATATCGTGATGATTTTATTTAGAAGCATTTTATGTCCAGAAGTAGCGTCTGGTTCTATCCTACATTAGCAGGTAAAATAATTTAACCAGATCAGAATATTGATGTGCGTTTGAGGAATTTTTCTGCCTGATTCAGAAAAATTTCCTCTTAATGAGAAAATGCCTTTGGGCTAACCTATCTCTGTGAGCTGGTTTAAGATCCTCTCAATTTCTATTTTTATAAAAAAACATTCTTTTGGGAAAAGCTTTAATTTTTTCTGAAATCATGTTACAGCACTGATTATATTACCTTCATATTTCTCACATATAGAACTTTTTTAATAAATTAATTATTGTCTACCCTGATTCCATAAACATATCCTAAAAACTTTACAAAATTGTTTCGCAAGTGTTATACGTATTTTTCATCAAATTTAATTTAATAATTTTATTCAAAGTATCAATTAGTAGCATATATAGAATTAATGATGCCAGCTTCGCGATGAAAATTCCATATAAGGACAATTTAATAATTTACCTAAAATATATTATTTTTTTAAATTGTCAAAACTTGAAACAACTGCGCTTATTTCAAAAGAATTATAGCTAAAATATATTGGAATCAAACTTGTTCTGCTGAATTTGTGGCTATAAAAAAGAAGTCTAAGTCATTTAATATTTAACAAATGCTTTACATCTGTTGTAAAAAAAAAGAAAAAAAAAGTAATTCGATATGTCCCTGAAGCAAGATCTCTTAGATCCAATTTTGATGTTGCTTCAATGACATTAAATAAAATATCCAATTTATCTGAAAAAGTATCTATTTTGAAATCCAGAACATTTCAGCAACTCTTCTTGTAATAAGATCAAAAAATAGATTAACGATTTATGATCAGAAAAGATTCTTCTTTATTTAAATAATCTGCATACAAACTCTTTCAATATCTCGATCTCAGAAAACTATATTAATATTCATCAAATTTTCTTTTTGAGATTATAGAGCTATTAAAAATATCTTCAAATAAGGCAAAGTTCCAATCAATATTATATTCAGTCTAAATAGATGAAAAAATTGAGTAACTAGATAAAATCTTAATTGTTTTGTTTAGAATATTTTATACTGTCGTCAGTGTCATTACATGAAACAAATATTTTTATTTGATATTATATATTTTTATTTGATATTTATATATTTAGTCTATTATATATATATATATATATATATAGAAAGAGAGAGGGGGGAGGGTTATGAATATTTATGTACATATTTATCTCTGATTCATACAGGACTTTCGAGAAGATATAAATTTTAGAGATATAAATGTTAAGCCTTAAAAAATATAAACAGAGAAACATATAAATTTTAAACTTAAAAAATACAAAAATAATAAAAAGGGCAGAAAAAAATTATGATGAGAAAACTTTATAAAAATATATATGCATTAAAAACATAAGGATATTTTTCACAAAAAAAGGCATACTATTATGTCAAACAGTTTATTTAAAAATATTAGGAGGCCAAAATAACTAAGGATGTTTTAATTATATGTTTCAAAACAACATGGAGCCTAATAAAAAAAATGAATTCCTAAAAAATGGAGTTTAAACCCTTTGTGATTTATTTAAGACAAATGTTTGTACGGTTAATATATCCATTGAAATAGTCTTGAAGAATCATTAATGTAAAAATTCCGAATTCAATTCGATAATAATTTAGTGTTAAACTTAAGATAAGAAAAATCAAAATATTTCAATTAAATGTTGTTCTGAGCAAATAAATTAACTAAAAACAATTTTGAGAAATATTTCAGAAGATGTTGAGTCAAGAATATACTTTGATATTCTTTGTATGAATGACTATGAACGGAATGCTGTTTCCGTCATAATTTTGAAACATGATAATCTAATTTCTTTTTAATGCTTCTATTGGATTTAGCAATGCAATCAAATTAAAAACTATGTATTATGTAGGAAATGATGTATTATTACACTGGTATTTTATTTGCATGTCTGTCGTTTCATTATTCAAATAGTTTCTACTAAATGTATGGTGATAGAACATTTTGAGGTATATTTATTGTGTTATTAAAAAAGGTTTGTTCAATCCTTTATTTCAAAGCAATGATTGTTATGACGATTGCTTTTTAATTATGCTTGAGTAAACTTCATTTCAGAAAAAATAATTGAGGGGTTTTTTTTCCCATATAGGGCATTAAATTTATCCTGATTTTTATACACAGATTTGATTTGCAACTGTCATTGAAATTGATTTAAACCCATTAAGATAAACTAATCAGCTGCGCAAGTCAATTGGCTGTGGGAATGGGGGGTGGGTGGGTGAAGCTCTTCATCTTTGTCGACTAAAAAACTGTAGGTTGGCTGCTGTTGAAATAATTGAAATTGAATACAAATGCTATTGATTATTAAATATAAGGATAATATGAATTCTTTTTTTTTAAATTTAAGTTTTCAATTTCCAAACTATTTTATTATATTAATTTAGTTATTATAATAATTATAAATAACAAAAACCTTCTTAAATATAATTATAAGCATTAGTGCGCTGTCTTGAATCTAAATCATTAAAACTAATATCGATTTCAAAATATTGCTGAAATAAGAATTTAATGTAAAGTAAATGATTGACGCGTTGATTGAAATGTTTCGAAATTCAGAACTATAATAATTAATATATCAAAAGATGGGTTTCATTATCTGTCCTGAGAAGAGAACCAAAATAATTAAATTCATCAATGTTTGAAACATTCACATAGATATCGGGAATACTTTGCATTCTCTTTGATTTTTCAAAAAAATTTAAACAAAACTATTTAGTTGTTTTAACTTTAATCAATTATATTTAACATTTAATAGTTTCATAAAATCAATTATACCTTTTGCAATATTTATTTTGCAACTTATTTTCTTTATTAAATATCACATTCTAATTTTAGAATCTTAATTTTGTTTTGTTTATACTTTCTATGAATACTTTTAGGGAATTGAATGAATTACTGGAACTTTTTTTTATTTTGCAACTTTTGATTGTTTTTCGTCAATAAAGAAGCTTCTAATGAAGGCAAAAGCATAAATGATCCAGCTGTCTTTTTTGGTCATTTATTTGTTTTAAAGTAAAATGAAGATATGATAGAAAGCAAACAGAACCTGAATGTATGTTTCAACCACCAGAGCACTCTTTTTCCATAATTTTATTCAGAAAGACATTAAACGACAAGGTGAAATTTCCTAAACATAGGTTTATTTTATGAAAAGTCGTCTCATTCAAAAGAAGGATTCCTCAGAGATAACTATTATTGAATAAAAATGGCGTGTTTTCGGTAGTTATCTATTACAGAAGCAAATGTTCATCTATATACATTTTAATAAATACAAGGAATGGAATCATTATATAAATGAATCATAAATAAATGTTCGAGTCCTATATACAGAAACTTTAAAAATTTTATTTTTAAGTAAGTGAATGAATCGAAAATCCTTTATTGGTGAAATTCAACTTCTTTTGTAGTTTAATAGTATCGAAATGGTGCAACTTAATATGTTCAAACACTTCTATTCTATAAAATATCCATTCTTTAAAAATAAAGGTGTTTTCCTGTACTAAAGATGGTTTGGAGAAAAAATAAATCCTTCCTTTAAAGCAAGACATACTATTTAATTTTCCTTTCATGAAATAAAATTCTGCTACATGCGTTTTATAGAATTACTTCCCCTATATGTCAAATTTAATGAATATCATTTATATTCTAGTGTATTATTTCGAGTCTTCACATGAAAAGCAAGTAGAAAACTTATCAAATTACAGCAAAATAACTGAAATAAAATGAATACTGAAAGACCCAGACTGGTTTTATCAAGCAAAAATGCATCATCGGAAACTCATTACGGTATATTACCAGTTGTTAAAATACAGCTTCTAAGGGGAAAAAACCGTTAACGACTTTCAGAATTTTTCTCATTAAACTTCAGATAGGTTTTTGCCTCAAGAACCGTAAAATGGTGAGTACTCATAAACCAGTTCATGAAAAAAAAAGTTTAAGTAATACTTTGCTGTCTAAAAATAAGTAGAGCTTTTAGGTCTAACGCTGTATTACATTGCATTTTGGATTTAATAACAAGAAAAGCCTGTAAAGAACTGAGTATTATTTCTAATTTTTTAGAAATGATAAATGCAATTTGACGTTTGCTATCTTTTCAATGAATGAAGATATATTCATTTTAATAAAAAATTAAACGCAAATAAAGTATATTTAATGAGCAGTGTTAAATCAATCATTATATTTTGAATACCAGGTATCTTATGGAAAAGAAACATTTATTTCCATTAGTTGGAATAAAAACATTTATTTCCAAACTCCAAACTCTTGGTGACCAACTTGTTACCCTGAATATTTTATTGTTTAATTTATGTCTTATGAATAGCTTCATATTCATGACTCCGTCATTAAAGTATTAATTATTTTGTTCATGTAATTTTAGTAATCTTACACTTGTTAAGTTTAAAGAATGCATGAGCATTCCTTATACAGTTCATTTTGGTGAAACCACAACGAAAGAAAAATGAAAACGGAACTGCTTTCTTTGTATTGAGACGAAGATGTATTAAAAGTAAAAATTGTTGTAAAGAAAATTTATTATTTCATGGCAGTGCATAATAATTGAGATTTTTTTCAACATTTATGAAATGAAAGAATATTCCAAATTAACTATCCAGATTTTTAAAGAAAAAAATTAGGAATTATTTAAAATGTAAGTATGCTTTTAAATAGCATTTTTAAGATAATTCTATTGTGTCAGGTATTCAATAAGATTTATAATTTTAAGACAAGGATTTAAGGGAAGAATCATTTGGCTAGTAATAAAAAATCTAATTGCACGTTGTCATAAAATATACTTTTTTCTGTCACATGGTGGTGTAACTTCAGTTTCTTATCTCATATAGATTTCATAGCCATAGAAGTCCACAATTCATTCTAACATTTAAATGGTTGGAAATATGTTACTTACACCTAATTGTATATGCCCAATGCATATTAACTGCGTTAAAACATGATGATAAAACATTAAACAAAAACAAACATAAATATTCAGCATATCGGATATATTAATTAATATCTTGTCATTGCATACCTCAAAACATTTGTGTGAAATGTACCTCAAAACCTTTGGTAGAAAAAGAAAGAAAACTTTCTTTCAACATTATCAAAGGATATCGAAACATAAACGGAAATTTTATTCCTTAGAATTTTATAATGTTAGGAAATCGCGTTATCAATTACTTTAAAAATATTTCTGTGGTGAATGTTTCACTTTCCAAAGTATTATGTGCACCTAATAATTCTGTTATTAACAGTGGATCTGTGGAATGCAAAAGACAAGAACAGACACAAATATACTCATGATCTCGAGCACGCGTTTTCTTTCAATATTATTTGAGATAATTTGGTGCAATGTCGAAATTAATATATTCGTTACATTTGTATAAAAATTTATGTGCATAATTTGTTTATTTACAACAGCGTTATTAAATTTCTTTCCTGCAATATTTATAATTATTGTTAAAAATTGCGCTCATCAAACGTATTATGAACTAGACATGATTGCCAATATTATGGGTTTAGAGCAGAAGTGAGGTGATATATTTAAGGGAAAACACCATTTGCAACTCTGCTTTCTTTTGATTGGGAATCTACGAGTATTGAAAATGTCTGCATATATCTAACGAACAGTGCTGCTGATGGAAAAGGCAATGTATCGCTATGGATGTATCAAGACTGTTTTACAAACAGGCGGATGTGAAGCCATAAAATTTGGAGGGATTGCACCTTCAGCTTTCTGAAAATAGTTGCTCATCATCAGCTCTGACGGAAGAATGGAACAAGCATGAAAGTAACTTTTTTGAACATTTTGGATGCAACAATCAAAACAAATACCAAAGCTAGCTTTTGTATGCCATGCACATGTTAATACGCACACATTAGGATTGCTTTAAATAAAAAATGTTCCTATCAGTTCTATATTCAGAGAGTCGGAACTTTACAAAAGATTACTTTCAGCGTGTAGGTTTCTTCCAGTGATTCTTACAATGTTGTGTGTTGAAGCTACATTTCTACACAATTTGCTATTCATGGAAGAGACGACTTTAAGGCTGGATAATGCTTTCAATGTGTGCACAACAATAACAAAATATTCACAATCTGTACGTTGGAGGTCATTCTATAATCTCATCTCTAAGAATGTTTGGATGGATGTTGTGAACAATTTTCTCTTATTTCTGACCAACGAGAATCAATAGTTCATTTTCCTGTAAGAGCTTTTACTAGAATTGCTATAAAATTTGCCCACTAATGCCTTGTATGTAATCAAATGCGATATCAATATGATGAAGTCCTAACCTATTCCAAAATGGTTATATCCTTCTTATCTGGATGCCAATTTTGAAGGGAAATGAAATGGACATAATGAACCAGTCCCATTCCACAACTGTAAAATATGTTGAGCATCGATCGCTTCTTATACGGGCATTGTTTATGAGATTGTAGTAGACTCAACTGAGGACCTCGTTTTTCAACTGCTCTTGGTTGCTACTGTTCAAGTGCTATTTTTCGTGATCGCAATTTTGAGTATGCATTGCAACCAACAATTAAGGAAGCATTTGGTGATGATGTTTTAAATAAATACTTTTTATTTTTTAGTCTCATAACATTATATACTGACACCATTTATTTTTACTAAAAAGATGATGTTGAATAGGAGCGAAAAAATTATTATGCAAGGGCGTCTCTTATATCCGTTATACTACTGAATATAAAGTAGACAATAATATTGCATTAATCCATTAAATAATCCAGCATATATTGAAAGTACCCCTAATTGATAATCCCTGACAGTAAAATTAAAATATGATTTTAGAAATTATATTCAATCCAAATTAACGAAGCTGAGCGAGTTTTCACATTCACAATAAATTTCAAAAACACTAGCTTACTGTACATCCTTTATAAAGAAAATTATTGGCAAAATTTCCCAATCTCAATAAATGAATCGATTTCACCATGGAATTTACCACTTATGCATAACATACCGAAATAAAATGCTATATTTATTGTACAATTGTAAGTTAAAATAACTATTTTCGCTTATTATGATAAAAAAATTCAAATTCAACTATTTTTTGCAGTAATGAAGTTAATGAAATTAATAAGGTGGACGAACAGCTGGTCACCGAAGTTTGCGAGTCTATGATAATTTTATTTAAGTTTTTAGGATACTTAACTTTTATTCATTAGTTCTCTGAATTGTTTAGAATTTAAAAATCTACTTTCCCTTTATTTGTATTATTTTTTTGTATTATTCATGTCTTCGTAATAATCAATAGCAACCTCAGAACTTGTGGACCAATTTATTCATTTTTTTAAAATAAAGTATATTTAATAAGCATTTTGAGATCAAATGATTATTTTTCCATTATTAGTTTTACTATAAAAATGCTTTCCGAGTAATACTTTAAAAAGTCACCATCATATTTATTAATTTTTAAAATACTGTATTAAAAGTATTTCCATTGCAGTTTTAATTCCATTTATCCCTTAACTATTAACATTAATATTTAGAAGTTAATAAATCATTTTTTCGAAATTTCCATACTATCATATATTTTGTCACATATTTAACACTGACATCTTAAGTTCACCGATACACCTCACGAAACTGAATTCACTGATTCATTACAGGAACTACAGAACTTGTTCATAATCAATCCTCATTACGGAAAATGTACATTGATGTCGAAGGCCAGGGTTTTATATTTTAATTTAAATAGTCTTATGGGTCTGGAAATTAGTAGGTGAATGCAGCATGGATTAAATTTCCGAAACTATTTATACATTGGATAGAATGATTTTATATCTCGTTCCATGATACTAATCAAATTCTCGCATTTAAGATTCTTCAGAAAAATACTAAGCCTATGGGAAGAGGTATAATTTTTTCTATATCAAGCTACTGAATTCTGTGAATGTATTTAGATCTGAAATAAAATTAAAATGCCAACAAACAAAATATGTTGATACATTGTAATATCGAAATATAGAGTAATACATTAACATGACAAATAGATTCATGTCCAACATGCCATGTTTTTCTCTGGTGATTAAAATCCCATTAAATACAGTTATTAATGGAAATATAATTTAATTAATTTGAGTTCAAAAAATGTTTAACTTTAAATATCTGAACAGCTTTTAAAGGGAATTAAATTTGAATTTATACATTAGATGATTTATACATAGATTAAATTCTAGTGGATGTAATTCCATCAATTCAGAAATTCTAATTTATATATCATACTCTATAGTATTAAATATTTTAAAGGTGTGGATTATTTTAAATATCAAGAATTCTGCCTCCTCTTTTATTCGTAATTCTAATGTATGAAATGTGTGAAATAAAAAGAAGACATAAAACATTTCTTGTAAAACTAAGTATTACTTTTATTTACAATAATTAGTATGAAATTTAACTATCAATTAAAATATCAACATTTTCCCAGTATATCTTAATATCTGCTTAAAAACAGCTTGGAAAATTCTACATTTAAGTTATGAAACAACTTGCATTCATCTCTTAATTCATAATGTACTTTTTATAAAAAGATGCTTTCTTCAACGGCTTGTGTTATTTCATTAAGTAGTCACTTTACCTGGCTTTTAAATTCATAACTATTTAAGCAGCATCGCATAGTCATTTGTACGATAACAGGAATTCATATGTAGATCTGCTGAATAATAGAAGAATATATGTTCTTGTTTTTAATACTATCTATCATTATACTATGCTTGTGTACGTTGTTGTTATTTAAATATAGGACGGGCATCTACTCTGTAAAGTAGAAATGTGTGAACTATAATCTTAATAAATGTTTGTTTTGAAGTATTCTTACATAATGCTTGATATAAATGAATTGTTCTATCATTTGTTAAAATTTCACTCTAGACGGAGGTATTTTCAACTTGTTTTCCAGGTAAAACTATAAGACTCTACTGTCTCTAATAGAAAATTTATGTCCTTTTTGGATATAAATAAAATTAATCTAATAAGAATCTTTGGTCATTTTTGTCCATAGTCCAAAGTCCGAAGGACTTTTACTATTTTGTTTTTTACTTAAATCCTTGAAATTAATTATGTATATTTGAAAATCATTTTAATGAATTTCCAAGTTATTTCAAATTATTCATTATTTTATTGATATTTTATATACCAATATAATAATAAATAAGAAAATAACAGCTATAGCAGGCCTAGTTGAAATGGGGGTAATTTGTGAAACTCATGTTACTCAGTGGTCTTTAACATTTTTTAATCAGAATTTTTGATAAAAAACATGATTCTTACGATGGGCCCTACTACGCCAGCATAGGACTGTGTTATGTTTTGAATAGATACTTCCTTTAAGCAAGTAAATAAAGAAAAGACTATTCGTAAATTTTCACTTAAGAAGAAAAATGGTCTTTTAAAAATGCTTTTAATTTTTTCTGTCAATTCATTTTTAAAAATCCTTTAATTTTTTTTTTTTTTTTTTTTTTTTTTTATAAATCGTAATATTTTTTTATAAATCAACAAAACGTTCGAAACTATGTGCTGCGCAATTTGCAACATAATTCAGCTAACGCTATTTATCTCGATTTTAATTGGATTCATGTAGTTAGACTTTAAATATTAAAAAAAGCATCCTCAAAGATCAAATCTCTTTCTATACATTCCTCTCGGGAAAAGTCTAATTGAGGCTCAATTTAAAATAGTGCAGGATCGATTCCATAAAAAGGAAATTCTAAAAGAATAAGATGATATAATTAATATAAAATCAAAGCAAGGAATGAAAAGAAGAAAAAAAATGAACAAATGGAAAGATTTAAGAAAAAGAAATTAAAAAACAAAATAAAAAATAAAAGAGTAAGGTAATTTTAAGCTACCATACATATTCGGTAAAAGAAGAATGATTTTACTGACTTTGAGGGGTGCTTACAGGAACAATGACGATATAATATATTAACATCCCGTTTTGATGCAATACTTCAGTTACTTTGACGAAGGCCAATTAGAACCAGATTTATTATCTTTAATGTTAGAATTCAAATTTTATAACTGCAAACACCTAAAAGTATATCTTTTAGTTTTTGTACTCTTTTCCTTCCTTCAGATTATTTTCCTTTTCCTTTTGATTTCTTCAATCTGTGATTGATAATGCTTCAGAAAGCTTTATTATTGTATGTACTTCATTTTGGATTGATCTCTTGACGATGCGATTGTATCATTGTATCTCCATTTCACATTGATTCATTTTTTGTATATATTCACATATTGCACTCCAAAAAATACTAATAGTGAAGATTTAAAATCTGCAGCTATTTAATTATGAATATGTTCTAGAGCAGAACGAAATGCTTTGAGGATTTTAAAATATTTATACTCCCACGCACATTAAAAAGATAGATTAGATCGGGATAAGGAAGAGACTCGTGATTATTAGATATCAAGCACAAAACGATGAATTAAATAGTAAATTTAATTAATTCATAGAATAAAGCAAACAGATAATACCAAATAAATTACTTACAAATGAAACTATTTGAATATTTTAGTTCCTGTTGATTTGATTTAAATTTTATATAATTTTTTAAAGAATGTACTCTTTAAAAGCTCTTCTTGTGAGATACGAAGCAGAATTTTAAGATAATTAATTTTAAATGTAGTGAAAATTTCATAACTGCTACACCAAAAAACATTTTGTTATTTCATATTATTTAATTAAAACATAGAGTTATTTCAGTTTCCTTACTTAAGAATAATTATTAAAATAATGTCTTTGAACTAACTTTTTTATACAGTAGTTGGTTAATAATGTTTCAATATTTAAGAAGTTTACTGTATTGCATCTTTAAAAGTTTTTTTTTAAAATAAAATATGTCTTGATCTTCGAATTAAGTATGGGAAGCAAGAAATTATTTAAGATAACTGAATTTTTTACTACAACGCGAATGTTACAACTAATAAAGCAAAATTGTAAAAAATATTTTTTGAAATAAAATCTTTGAAATAGAAACTATAAAGTACTTAATAAATTCAATGAAAAAAGTAATTTGTAACCAACTATCACATTTTATTGCAACTATTGGAATTTTTAGTTAAATACAGCATCAAAGCGGAAAATTCTTCTGAGTACTTAATAAAAGAATTAACTCATAATTTTTGTTAGCCTTCTTCAAAGGTGTAAAATTATAGAAATACGAGACCGTTTTGCTTATGAAGTACTTTGTATGCAACTAAAGCTTTGCCCATAACATTAAGTTAAGTGCCCTTCTAAGGATGCATTTGAACATATTGGACCACTTTCTATATGAAATTACTACTTGAATACAAATTACCGGGTTAACATTCACATATTCAACTCTAGAAATGTCGTAATAGATTGGAACATTTCAGTTAATAAGTTCAGTAGAATAAAATCAGTTTTCGAAAAGTGAAACAACTGTCTGTTTGTAAATTTAGCAAAAACTCAAATAAAAATGCTTCTTAATAATAATGAAGATTATAATATACTGAAAAGTATGAACTTAAGACTTAGCAGCATCTTTAAAACACTTTTCGAAACCTATTTAAATAATCTTAGTCTATGAGTTCTCTGAGTTCTGAGTATTTAATAAAAGTTTCAAGAGATAGTAAAGTTGAGAAAATGTGTTAGTTTTAAAATATGATTTGGTCTCTCCTTCTATTAATTTGTTAAATTTAAATTTAAAGATAATTCTGAATGTTAAGAAAGTTGGGAGATAATTACGGCATTTATAGGAGAAATACATTATCTATGCGACTATGAAGATATCAGTATTTAAATATAAAAAGTAAAAAAATGCCTGCATTGATGATTTAAAAAATAGAAATAGTCGTTTGCCAAAAATATAGCTAAAGCAAAAATTATAAAACTATGGATTTTTATTCCTACTACATTAAAATGCTATTAACATTTTGTTATATTTAGCTATATGCGAATTAACTTCAGTTAACTGTAAAACTGTGTTTCTGCAATGAGTATAAATACTTCCTGTTATTCTGTAAATTGCTCAATAAGATGTGATTCGCACACCCACTTTCTTCAGTTCGCTTTCCTTTCCTCTGTAATGCACTATAGGATGGCTTATTCGTGAATATGAACGATGGAACCATTTAAAAAAAGGGTTCGAAAATTTTATTTCGCGCTTAAATCGCCTGAAAATGTTTCTTGCAACAAACGACAGGCATTCCAAAGGAAAGTCATCTCACTAACACACTGACCCGGCCCGAAGGCACACGGATAGCAAATACTGAATGACCCGACCGCCGTAACAGCAACACTGGGGAGAACTGTGATTGAGTCTTAAGGGCTACCACCGGCCGCGGTACAACCTTTCCCTAAGGAAGTAAGTCCAGTCATCGATGGGAGGAGCCAGGTCCTCACCTATTCGTGCGCCCTCCAGAGTGATGAGATTCAACCACCATGAAGGAGACATCTCATCCTCATTTCGAGGCGACCCTCCCTGGGTGGGGCATTCTAAAGGAAAAGAAATTACAAATATTATTACTATGTTATTAACAAAAATCTACGCTTGTGACTGAATGACTACAGAATAACAGACGTCGGCTAGATCAAATAAAATTATGTTTAAGATCTAAAGAACTATAGCCAAAAACAATTAGATACAACACAATTAACACATACTACAATTTAGATAAAACTAAAGTCACACCATTTCCGATTATTAGAGTTTCATTCACTGTTTCTCTTTATAGCCGCTAGAGGGCTATTCCCTTAATCGTTACATATTTTATCCAAGAATCTGGTCGAACCTGATAAACCAAAAGATGAAAGCTTCAAAGACTTAACTGCAATATTATAAAAACATTTGAACCCGAAGCCGCTTGGGATTTCGGAAAGGTTTTCTTTTCACAAACGAAGCCAAGTGAAAGGAGAAGCAGTGTTAGAGTTTTGCACTCAGTTAAAGAAACCTACTACAACTACAACTTGCGATGTTGGCAATTTTTCAATGATAGCCGTCTTGACAGATTCGTGTGTGAACTAAGAAGCGAAGCCACTTGCAACATGTTATCGGAATCAAAACTAATTTACGAAAAAGTGTTGAACAAGAGATGCTGATGAATTGCATACAAGTTCTCCATAAATTATACCATTAGAACTACAGAAGTTTATCATGAAATTCAAGTCATTTTGAATCTCAACAAAATAACAAATGGGATAATCCTAAACAAGTGTTTAAAGGTATGTGTTTTCCAATGCAGTATTTCTTTGCATTTTGTCGATTTTTGCCCCGATAAAAACAAAGCTTGTAAAAAGTGTAAATTTAAATGAGCATATTAATTTAATAGTAAATTAATTTAATTGTAAAATAAAAATTTGATTCGAGTAACTGATGAAACTGAGATTTATGCAGTTCTGAGTTACATTCTTCGAATGTCAACATTGAAGCATGCAAAAATAAAATAAATTAAAAGTTTTCAATAACGACATATCAGTGAAAATACAGTTGGATATTCTGCATGCATTTCGATTATGTCACTAGAATAATTTGATAAAATTTCCCCTTTCACTAAAACTGAGCATAGTAATATAATTTTCAAAGCATTTGGGGATGTGAATATTAAAGCAATATATGAAACTGGTATAAATATAATGAACTTCTGAGAAATGAAATGCAAAAATCAGGTAAAAGTTAAGAAACTTTATCTCTCGGATAGGAAAGCAGATTCTTTATTTGGTGTTGATTGGCTGCGCGGTTACCAAATTGAATAGGAAGAAATAAAAATGTATTGAATTAGAATCTGCAAATAAATGGTTATTGAAAGGATTCTAAGTGATTTTTAAATCTTCAAATATTTGTCGCTTAGTTACAGACTTAAAACTAAAAATTCAGTAATTCTAAGCGTGTGTCATACACATTATTGTATGTCAAGTTGTTAAGGATAACAGTCAACCTAAATTTTTACGATCCAATCTCGTGTTGAAAACGAAATTAAGAAACTGTGAATATGAATATTACAGAACCCATAGAGAAAAGTGATTAGACTACGCCATTAGTACTAGTTATAAACACCGATGTTACTGCAAGAATTTGTGGCGATTTTAAAGTAACGATAAACCTTGTTTTCTAGGATCTATTTACTCTCTACTTCTTTGGAAAAACTCTAATTTGTAAAACTATCGGACGATGAATAGTTTTCTAAAATTCATCTTCCTCAAGCTTAGTTGCATATGGAAGTTAATGAACGAGATCAAAATTTTTTATGGTTTGATAATAAAACTACTCTTAGTATTTCGCAAGTACTTTATAACAAATTTAAAAAATGTATATATGCTTGGAATTGATGTCTGTTTGGATGATATTAAAATTGTAGTTTCTGTAATAGAAGTTCATAATACACGATTGGGTGAAGTATTAACAGAAGACAAGAATATATTTCGCGTGTTAATCTAAAAAATAGTCGATTTTAGTTGATAAAACTAAATACTGTGGTCATTTAAGTAACAAAGACGGATTGCATCAAACGTGGTCGAAGTGCAGTTTAGTGTGCACCTGAGTTTGTCGCCAGTTTGGTAACCCAACGAAACAATCTTTTAACATCTCTAATGCTGTTTTGTTTACTACTTTCTACAGTGGATGAATTGTACATGAACTACAAATATTTTATGAAAAATGTTAAATTAAAAATAATGAAAAATATCAATTAATGATTTAAATTTAGTTTTGTATTATAATTAAAAGCTTTATTTATTGCTAATAAGACGCTAATATTATTTTAATGTGAATACGAAAAGAAAATATTTATTCGTTTGCAGTACTTAACTGTCGGTATGTGTTTTAGAAATCGTCTGATTTATTAATTTATGAAATCGTCTAAAATGGAATTCCTTGCATTTCTCATAATTTTTCTGATCTGACGGTTTTCTTGATAATTAGTTATGTTGCTATTTGTTCGAGAACGGATATGTGGTGAATGGGATGGCAGGAAATATTTTGAACCTGCAGAATGGATGAAGGGTATGTGAAATAATATATAATATTTACGAGTTGATGAAGTTGCAAAAGGATGTTTGTTTGAAATTTTGTATGGAGAATGGTTTTGTATGGAGAATCGTAATTTTAAAGCAGAAAGTGGTAACTGTTTTGCGGAAGTGTTTTTGTCCGCTATCTTTATTAGCGACTTGGTATCCTTGGAACAGCAAGGGGCACAAACTAAATTTTTATCAACGTAAAAGAAAATTAGCGCCTTATTAGATGCACCTAGACCGACCACCGTTTTCCAGTTAAAATGGTTTTTTTAGGATTGGTTAATTATTACGCTATTTTTTTTAATAATTTGGCAACTATGACGTATCCTTCAAATACATTCAATAAAAAGGTTATAGAATTTAAAGGGAATGGAAGCTTTAATCTTTCCAAAAGGTTAAAGAATAAAAATATGTTCTCATAAGTTTGATTCCTTATAATCCTAACTTACGCGTTGTTATCGCTATTAACGGTTCGTCTTATGAGCTTGGGGCTATAATTTCGCACACTTGTGATGGAGTAAAGATGTCTACTGAATTTGTATCTAGAGCTTTAACAAAGATGGAGCATAACCATAGTCAGATAGGCGTTTTTAATCATATAAGGAATTAAACGTTTTTATTAATATTTGTTTGGGGAAAAATTATAAATCATCAATTACTGCTTCTCATTTTTTCCACCTGAACAAGGTTACCAGTTTTAAGTGCAGCAAGGTTATTGCATTATGCAATTTTTCTTAGTGGACTTTATTATGATATGAAATATCGCGAAACAAAAAACAAAAAACCCACTAATTGCTAAATATTTAGTTAGAATAACTAAAAGTGATTTAAAACTTAAACCCTTATATGAAAAATTAGTAAAAGGGAAATCAGTATTCGGTTTCGTATTTCCTGGGAAATATGACAATTATAGAATACAAAGGAGTATGTTTCTATGGACATACAGTAATTGCCCAGTTTTCCTAACAAATCCAGGTCAAAAACACAGCACCCCCTAATCAGAGACACATTACTGGATTAGACGAATATGTAAGATTTTAAAAATTAGCATCAAAAAATTTGGTTATTTAAAACTGTAATGATGCGAAACAATATCAATATCTGCAATAAAGAGATATCGTATTAATTATTTGAAAAAATTATTTTTGTTGATAGAATTTGCTTAATGCAATTCATTTTGTCTCTGGTCTCTCAATAGGAGTTTGTCATTGTAAAAAAATGACAAAGACAATAAACTTTTAAGTCTTCTCTTGGATGAACCTTTTTTGTAGCATATTTATACATAAAGTATATAAATAATTTTGTTTTGCAATTATAGTATATTTATTAAAAATATAGCTATAATTTACGAAACGACTCATCCAGGCATTTAACTTGAAACCCTGACATTTAACTCCCAATTTCTTTTTTTTCAGTTTATTTCTAATTCGAATGTCAAATTACTAGTTTAAAACTAGAAATCGTAAGATTTTTATATTTTTCTCTTTCTCAAATCTGGTAGTAAATGACTTCTTGCGCTCTCCCCTCAGGCTCAAGATAGAAAGGAATGAGTTTCTTCCCATTCCAATCATCTTTACTGTGCAGAAAGTGTAGGAACAAAATTAAAAAGAGGAGTGCAACTTGGAATTTTTTTTTTACGTGTAAATGAATTCTTTTTAAAACGCGTAGGCAAGAAGGATTTTTAAGTCATAGCGAAATGGCGTTATCTACTACTATAACGGCTTACTTTAGAAACAAACATACTTGCATCCAAATATAAAGTGACAATAGCCTTTATGTATTTAATTGCACAGTGATAAATAAACACATGGAATTTGATTGAATTATTTGCTATCTGATATTTATTGCATTTTTTTATTTATTGAACATGCATCCTTCACGTATTTTAAAATAAAATATCCATTTTTATCAAAAAAATTGAATTATTGGTAAAAATTTAGCGTTATACCATATTTTGAACACAATCTTGCCAAATGAATTTTTAATTGGGGAGCCTGAATCTGTAGAAAAATTTATGTAGTGTACTACCGTTACTCTAGTTGATATAAAGGCATTGGATAAAAACTGAAAGGATTGAACTATATATTAAGATAGTCCAGGAGTTGTTCGGCATACTTAAGATCTTGAATCCAACTGGACAGACTTTTGTCCAGGCATTGACATGAAGGACATACGCATATATGTCTTAATATTGTTACGGAGATGTCTAGTAGACTTAATAGCGGATAAAGATGGTTTATTTTACAAGAGGACACAAGTCACATAACAGAAGTACAGAAAAGGCATACCCAAAACATCATTTGAAGAAACCAACTTTACAAAAGCAGTGAATCTTCAATAAATACTGCAACTGCATCAGCACAAAGCATTTAGAAACACCTCGCAGAAATTAGCGCTCAACTCGATTATTCGCTCTTGACTATCGACTACCTACCCTAAGGTCCGTCTTTCGGGTTTCAGAGTTTCTGTATTGGATTTCAAGAAAAGACAGAACTCGAGTGCTGTGGAAAAAATTCGTTTCGGGGATTTTAATTTTTGCCAATCAAATTGCCAAATCACCAATTTTGGCGCCGAAATTGAAAGGCTTTTCACCTGGCGTCCATTCAGTAGACATTAAAATATGTATAGAACTCTCTACCGTAAAGGGAAGCTAACTGAATAGGGAAGTAATTTTACAGATTCGTAATAATGTGCAGAGTATCAACTCTATCCGAGGTTCAATTGTTAAGTTCTATACTATTGGAGGTTTATAAATACTTCCAAAGGGAAAAAATACTTTAAATGTATAGATTTTTTAATTTTCTGAGTCAATAAATCTATTGTAAAAATATTTACAAATTCTAAATTTTTATACGATCTCTTGGCCATATTTACCATATTTTGTAAAGTTTTCTAGCTACATTAATATTTTAAGTAAAAAAAAAAAAGATCAATTTTGTTTTCAAAATTAAGTTATGGAAATTTCAATTTCTATATTTCAGATCAATACAGATTGTTTCAACGTTCACAGTGATGAAGATTATCCCATTAATGGACTATTTCCATTCTGAAGGTAGTTGATCAGTTCAAAATAATGAAATTAAAGAAGTCGTCATTCCGTGAGTCCACAAAGATTATTTATATTTTTCTTAAAGTGTTTGAATTTTATAATTATTACTTTATTGAATGTGATTAATATGACCAAAACGTGTTTAAAAACACAAATTTTGAAATTTTTCAGCATTACATTTATTGCATCAAAAAACAAAGTTCATTATATTCTTTAAAGAATATTTAAATTGGAAATATTCTTTTTTTTCAAAGGTTTAGAAATTTTGATTAGGGTACGACAAAATTCGGAAATATGTTTATGGTGATATATTATCCAAATAAAAGAATAAAATGCGGAAATACAGAAACATGAGTTAAACTATTTCTCAACTACTTCTTTCTTCAACCAAAATGAATGTTAGTTGTACGTTTAAAAAGAGATTATTGTAATCTGTATAGTCATTGGAATAACCGTAGATTTGAATCCACAAATCATATCAGAATTTTAACAGCTTTTAATTTTAGAAACTAAGACTTTCAGTATTATGTGAATTCCCAAAAACTATAGCACTGTATGAAAAACAATTATTTTCGTTCGTTCATTTGCAAATTCTCATTTTGCTAACAAATAAATTATGTTCCAGACTATTTATTGGATGTATGGAATTACTTTAAACTCAAAATATAATTTTTTTTCGCATGATAATTATTACGAAGAAAAAAATTATTCGTTTCTTTTCAATTTATTTTAATATAATTAAAATATCTTTTTATTATTTCTTAGAATTTATAAGTATTAATTCTGCAGTATCAGTCTTGCTTGTCTCTAACAAGCAGGTATGTTTCCCCACTCTTTTTCCTTAAAGCAGAATTCTCAAGTGTTCTTTTCATCAAAAATCTGTAAAAAGTATTTTTTCACTTATTTGAATTCTGCTTATTTTATTTATAATATTAAGTTTCTAAAGGAGAAACCATATACCACCTCAAATATTTGTGAAATTCTGACACTAAGCACGCAAAAATTACTAGGATATTTTCTGCGAGAAACATCGGAGCTTTTATCTAAACTAATTTTTTACCGTTTCTTTCAAGATAAAAAGTAAATATAAAAGATACAAATTTGCTTAATGAACTATCTTTGCTAAGTTATTTAGACAGTTTTTTTTTAACTGCAGATCTTTAGTAGGTTTTCTTATTTAACTAAGAAATCATTGGTAATAAATAAAAGAGGATGCAATTATTTGAAATAAATATTTCTTTTGGACAAACTTTTTTTAGTGCTGAAAAATTCAGCGAGTTTTACAATAAGGATGCATTTATTAATAAGTAATACAAAAAAAATGTTTTTCTGTTGGCACGTTTTTAGCAAAAAAATATAATAAAATAATAGGCAAAAGCTTTTAATATATTTTTTACAGAAAATACATTAAGCTTTAATTTATTTCTAAACATTATCGTGCAATGAAGAAAATGCTACAAGACACTACTATTTTGTAAGAAATGTGTTCTGCCTAATTTACATTTTGTTATTAGATTTGACTTAAAAACAAATATAAGTTCATATTTAAGAATACGAAGAACATAATATTTATTTGTTTGATGTGCAACAGAAATGATTAACAAGCATTAAATTTCGCGTATTTTCTTCAAAAATCAATTGTTATTTCAATAACTTCATTTACATATTTGCTGTCAATAATTCTATTTACATATTTTGCTATTAGTAAGTCTATTTATATATTTTACACATGAATTAAACTATTTAATTTATAGAGCATTTTGAAAACAAAATTAAAAAACAAAACTCATCATCTAAATTTTTCACAATGAAAAAGCATTTTGTTCGCTGAAACAATGATTTTTTTTTACAAGTGATTGCCATGAAAAAATCTTTGGATTCAATTTTAGAATAGAACTTTCTTTTCATTGTTTATAATTTATAGCTCTTTGCGAAAATGCAAGATTTTTTTCCGAAAAAGTATCATTATCAGCATCATACTTCTAGTAATTATAGCTTAGAGGTCTGCATTATATAAATTACGATAACATAGTTGAGATGTTAAATTTTAAATCGTTTTCAACGTGCGAACAATATTAATGTACTTTTTTTCCCCTGTTCTTCAAAATTTTTTGGACGGGCAAAAGTGAGTTTACAATATGCCATCAGATGCTTCATAAATACTTTTAAAAGGAATCGCGTCAAGAAACTGAATATCATGCAAAAATTTAAGTTCCCAATTAATAACGATCAATGCATTAGGAATGCATTGTCTGGAAAAAATATAAAGAGCTGTACAAAATTATAATTAATGTTTCAAAGATTTGTCAATTTCTATAAAGAAAGACAGAAAGAAGTTTTTCTTCGTTGAAGCACTAAGCTGTCGAATGCAAATGCAAAATCGGTTCTACGGTTGAATTTGTATCCGGGAAAACATACTACCATCATTATAGTCTACTATGAAGTTTATTCAAATACGCATAGTAGAAATTTCTAGAACACTTATGTATCACCTAACAAAGTTTTAATGTGACTGTTGAGAGTACTTATTTCTTTAAAACAATGTTACAGAAACTTAAGATTAAATGTTAAAAAATGCTTAGATAAAATTTGTGATTGCCTTATCAAAAAGTATGCTATTTTTGAATACAGTAATTAAGATTGACTTTTGTGCGTTGGGTGCTTTATTTTTTATTCTTCATTCCTATTACCTTTTCTATATTAATTACCTGGTATTATTTTTTCTCTTAGAAAATACTAAGTTATGGAGTTTTTAATATCCGATTACTAATTTAACTAGAATAATTAATATATATGAGACATTTCGAAATTAATCATGCAGAGAAAGTAAGATAGAAAACTTTAATTTTTTGTAAAATACAATTACCTTAAAAAAAGATTGCAACAGGCTCAATTGATTCCTGACCAGGATAAGTAAGAAGTGATATGATAATGATGTGAAATATAGACAAAATGTGATTTTGGGTAAAAGAAAAATTCCATCTCCAACTTGCCAACAAACCTACAAAATATACATGTCTTTTATTACTGGTTCTGTGTGCTTAGGAATTTTTCTACTTGAGGATTGTTCAAATAAGACCATTCAAAGGTCTGATAAAGTGCTCTATTTATTTAAATATCATAAAATTGGATAAGAAGGGCTTCAAACTGAGCATTCGTCATATAATAAGTAAAAGAAAATATAAAATTTTTGCCGATATGTATGCATAACAAATTTGGTAAAATTGAAATAATCTTTGATTACTTCTTGTAATAAAATGTTACACCTTGAGATAGAATGTTTCAAGAATCTTATTTGACTTTTTTACTAGAAATGCATCGATATTTTTTCTATAATAACTTCTGAATACATATTGCTACACAAAATGGAATTTTACACTTCGAAAATCTAAAACAATGCTTTTCAGTGAAACCAATATTTGTTTGGACCTAAATCCAATTATAAAACTCTTATTTCTTGGTTTTTATTAACCTCTTTAATTGCAAGTGATGTTCCACGTTTTTCACGAAAAAAGCGAAACATAGTCGAAACATAAGCAAAACAACAGTACACTTACAAACAGTAAGTCGTTGTTAAGCAGTAACAATTGTTCAAAAACGCTCTGGGGGCAGCTAGAAAATTCAGTTATCGACAAACACTCGAAACAGAGAATTCGGTTGTCGGGTGAGACCCTTCGCTTATATAATCTCCTTACGAGAACATGAAATCTTTCAAAAAAAAAATTCTCGGTTCTCATCTCTTTAGATATAATTCTTATATTTTCTTATATATTCTTATAATTCTTATATTCTGTAAACTTCACTTCTGAAATCAAAATCGCCAAATTCTCTATTAAATAATACAATTTTATGCCATGTCGGTGCTGATTTATATATTTCATTCAGCTTCCATTGAAAATGTCTGCAATTTTTTTCTACGAGACTTATATCACGGTATTACAGTGTTGTAACATTACTTTTTTTTTCAAATCATTTAGTCGTTTAAAAAAGATATCTTCGAAACGGTACACTTCTGCATCTGAACTGCAAAACTCCGTTTGTGAAAAAATAATAAGTAAAAAATGCTTAATAACGAAATTTATATAAATATCAAAAACTTTTCAAATTTTGGAAAAATAAATTTAAGGGATTTAAAAATACTGTTTTTTCAGAGCTGTATAGGAAGAAAAACTTTTCAGCTATCGCTACTGTATCATAATTAATAATTCCCATTTCATTTATAAATCATTTTTAAGAATATTTTTTTTTTAAATTAGACAAGAAATGCATATTGATCTTGAGCAAAAGAAAATTAGGTATCGCAATAAACCCGCAAAGGGATTTCTTTTGAATATTCTTCTAAAATTAGATTTTTGCTGCCTAATTAGAGTAGTCACAAGATAAATGAATTATAACCACTTGCGTAAGATTTATAAATGTCAGATCAGTGATTCTAACATTTAACTAAAATTACTATTCAAGGATTTCAATCCTTTAATTACAATTGCATCCAAACTACATGCAGTTTGCAGTTTTTTTCTGTACACTAAGTACATGGGCAGAACTGTGCTAAAAGTAATTAATTTTTAGAGAGATATACATTTAATAAATTTATTTATATATCAAATTGCCTATCAGTCTTTTTGTTTTTAAGGAAAAAAATGTAACTATTAATTTTTGTTTAAGACGCATTAATAATTACATGTATGAAATATTTTTCACGTGTAATGATTGGTACATTTTTTCCATTGAAGTATTTTTCTAGATGTTAATAATACGGTTTGAAAATCATACGAGCTATTATTCTATATATGAATAAATTATTTTTTATATATAAAGATTAATCTATATATTTTCTTCATTAATGAAATCAGTTTTAAAATTAAAAAAACTTTTATGAATTTCAGCTTTTAACGCCAGTTAAAATTAATTCATTCTTCATAAGAAAAATTAAATGAATTTCTTTGGAAGAATTTGAAATTTCCGTTATAATTATTTTAATAACTGTAAAATGAAGAATGAAATATTTGAAAACAATAACTGTTAGATAAGGGTGTTGAAAATAATTTAAATGTTCTAGAAAGAATACTTAAAATTCTAAGAAAACTTTACATCTAAATAATACAATAAAAACTATTAATAGAAATCAGGCATGATAGTTGCATTAAAATTCTTTAAAAAGTAACGTAATTTATTATTTGCAGCACATTATTTGTAGGTGCTTTAGATAAGCATATATTTTAAAATTTCATAATGAAAAAAGTATCATTTCTATTATAATTTTTTTAAAAGTAAAATTATTTACTTAACGTATCACTTCTATAATATTTTTTAAATTGTAGAAAGTCTGATAATTTCATGAACTGTAAAGCTAAATTAATTTTTTTGTAAAGAATGAAATTCTTATATATAATATAAATCTTACCATCAAGTTGCATCACTTGCTGGCAATATGGAGGGTAAACTATTTAAGCTGAAAACAATTATGATCTTACAAAGGATGCATATTTTCTCCTGATGAATTTTTTTTGGAAATTTCTGAATACAACATTCTCCAAATACACATGGCATGAAAGTACGTAATTTTTAAAATAACACATTTTACTCAAAAACGGTCTTTATTTACAGCTTAACTTTTATTATAAAAAAAGTAATATGTAGCTTTGCGAAAGTTTTTTCTGATTTACGATAGATGACATAATGCATTTTCCAAATTTTTAAAAATAGTTCACAAATTTAATTAGAAAAGAATGACACGAATTAGTCATATTTTTTGCAAATAGTACACCTTTACTACTTCTAGCTATATAAAGTTACTATTCCTTATTGTCTCACTCCATTTCAAACCAATTTTCCAAAATCTAAGTACAAATTAATTTAAGAATAGGTTTTATAAAAATCCTTTACAAAAATCCATTTTATTAAGTTATCGTTTGAGAGCTGGGGTATTAAATTTGGAATAATCAAATTTCATAAAATTCTGATTAATTTATTCTCTGTCACTTCTTCGCATGTTGTCCTCCATGCTTCATTAAATTATAGAGCTTTAAATGCTTCTTCAAAATATCATGGGATTAACGCAAGACCAGAGTATTTCAGTTTTTTAAAACTCTGTCGACATTTTAAAGGGATTAGGAACAAGGATTATTAAATTTGTAATGCTGCATAAAATCCTATTTTTTATTGTCATCAGTTTAATTAATGCAACCAGAAAAAATGCCATAAAAATTTTAAAATGAATTTTTTGGGTTCTGAAGAACCGGAAATAAACTTAGCAAATGCCTGTTTGAATATTTTGAATTTTTATATAAAAGTTAATTTTAGCCAATAAAATATGAAATAGAATTATTGATATATTATGGGGACAAATTCTTTATTATTGCTCTTCATTTAAATCATACGAGGACAAGCAAATGTTAACCAGAATAACAACTCTGATTTCAAGATGTCATGATATTAATAATTGCTTGAATAGTGTGATAATATTTTAGTTGATAAGTCGTTTAAATCAAAATGCATCAATATTATTCTTTTTTGAGTTAACTCTGACTTCGGTAGTTAGAGGGGAATGATATTGTAAAATGGCGTTCGTGTAGAGCAGCTTAGAAGCCGTTGCTCGATAATAATTACTAAAATAAACTGTTTTATGAAATTGTATCGAAAATTGAACGATAATTTGATGTTGATCTACTTATAAATGAATAGCTTTAAGTTGCGAAAAACATTTCCTGAAACAGTGCATATTGAACAAAACATATCATTTGCACAAATCATTGCCAATCATTGAAAATTCTTTTGAAAACGCGGTTAAATTTCGATACTGACTTGATATTCATCGCGTAACGGATAGGATGCTCATCGAATCTGATAATTCCAAGGTCCAATCCTTTTTTTTTCTGGCCAAATAAATAATAGATCTTAAAATTAAATTGTGGAACTTATTTTACTTGTGTTATAATAGATAATCCATTTCATTATAACAAATTTATGTTTAGCCCAAGCAGAATGAATGTAGAAAACTGTTTTTATTTTGCAATTTTATAGTAACACTAAAATTATATAATGAATTTTCAAAACACATCTAATGTTATTTCTATAAGTTTCAAATACTATAAATTGCTATTGTAACAGTCTATTATCTTATTTCGATACGGCTTAGGTTAATTAACATACTTTTCTGCTTCATTAAATGATATAAATTGCATATAAAGTGAATTTCAATAATTATATTTATTAAATAATGAAATTGAAAATCTACGAAATATATGAATAAATGACAAAGTTGTTAAAATATTTCCTATTTTAAAATTAAAACTTCAAATCCGTTTAGAGATTTTCGCATTTCGAATAAATTGATTAGAGGATATGATTTAAGATTTTTTTTTTGTTTACTAAGTATAAAAACAGAAATCAGAATCATTCATGTTTTTGACACATTCTCATAAGTGATATAGCAAAATGATTAGTGATTTTCCCCATAAGAATGTGCAATATTTTTTTTTAAATTACATAAACTGGTAGATAATTTACATCCTAGAAAAAAGAAATTCATTTTTTTTTTCATTTGGTATTTCATAGTCTGAAATGCATCTGACGGTCAAAATATTTGCATGTCCAATATTTTGCATCCTGATTTGGCTTATCTAATGGGATTAAAAATTTCTTAAATAAATGTTACCATAATCTTAATAATATTTTTTTAAGAAATGTAAATATTTGCATAAGGAGAATCAAAATGAACTTTTTTCAAAGAAGTTATAAAGGATTATAGCTAGAATATGAGACAATATCCTAGAGAAATTACGATAAATAATTTAAAACACCATTACTCTTTCTGAAAATAAAAATTAATTGAAATCTTCCTAAAATGGTCATAAATTACTTATATAATATTTTATTTAACAAAATGAAACACTGCTATTTAGAATTAGATCAAAATATTTCATTAAAAATACTTAGTTTACTATATGGGCAGAAGTATTTTTTATTTAATAATAAAAATACTGTCGTATTTCTATAAGTCGAAAATTTTCTAAGATACAAATTTATTAATTATTTACAACTATTAAATTCTTTTTTTCTAAAAAAAACAACTGAAAGTAATAAAGCCAATAATTGACTTACAAAAAAATTAATACGTATTTCTTTTATAAATATTTAAATTTACTGTTTGCAAACTCGTTTAAAAATATTGAAAGAAATCTGCAAGTTAAAATTTATTTTATAGGATATTTTACAATAAATTGTTTAGTTTTAAATGTCGATAATATAGGTTACTGTCAGATTTCAAATTTCGATTCGATCAATAGCCATGCTTTTGAATACAATCCTTAAATATCAATTAATATGTAAATTTTGTGCTAACTATAAAATGTTATTTGATTGAATGAAGCCCTAGAACGTAAATAAACTTGATATATGACTATATTAAAATAATCCTATAACTTCGTCTTTTTTGTATATTTACTGTTTAATAATAATTTGAATGCTAGAAGAAACTTAAAGCCGGAAATCAGAAGATGGTTTATGTCGAATTTTTTAGATATTCTCGTTATTTATATATTGTTCTGAAACTAGAATTTGGTTTATAAATCTGCCATGTTATACAAACATTTGCCATCAAATTTTTTATAGAAATAAGATTCCTTTTTTTAAATTTTCTTACTTATCTAATATATAAAAGGAAATCAGCGTTGAATTTCAAATATTTTTTTCGCCTTGTTATAGTTTAATCCTTTAATTAGTGTTTATGACATGTAATAAATACAAGAAAATTTTTAAAAAAAAGGCTGTTCACTAATTTGTTTCCAAAACGACACATTTGTTTATTTTAAATTCAGTTACAGAAATTTTGATTTAAACATTGTAATGGTCTATCATCAAATTCAAGTGGAATTAATCAATTTTCATTCGTAATCAATATTTAAATGAAATAAAAATGCGTCAAAAGAAATTTTTGTTTAGAAATATTTAATTAAATGTTAATTATTTACTAACTATTTATTCTCTTAATTCATCGTCAAATTATTTTGAAAATGAAAAATTTTTATCTTTTTTTCTAAAAGTGTTAACGTAACTATTATTCACCCTTAATATTATTCAAATATAACCGATACTTTTCTTCTTTTATACGTTAATATTGATATCAGAGCAAATGAATGTAAATTATAAAATAGTAATAATTTTGATTTTGAATTTTAAACTCATTAATTTAAAATTAGTTGCGTAGTTAAATTTTTTTAACCATTTATGCTTCAAATTAAAAATATAATTAAAATAGCTTTAATTATTAGACACTGCAAAAATATTTTTAAAAATAAGATGTACATATAATATACGAGTCTGTACAACCACCGAGTTGCGATAAGCTCACTTGTTTGTTTGTGAAATACTTCATTAAAATTCAACAACAAACTAATAAATGATGATAGATATCAATATAAATTATGTATGTTCTTTTTTATCTTTTAAACTAATTAATTTTCCTTTGAAGTTTTTTGTAAATTAATAAATTTGTCCGAAAGATCACCTAAAATTAAAAGGTATTTTATGTTAAATATTAAAATTCATTAATATTTAACATAATTATTATATTTAATATATACAGAGCGATTCACTCCCTTGTGCACAAACGTTTGAGAAGAGTGCTATTGAAAGATAAAGATGAATCAAATGGCAATTCTAGGTGGGGAACACAATCATAATAAGTTAGAGGGCGTTGTACATATTAGGAAAAAAATAATTAATATTATTAATTCAGTAACATGTCATATTAACATGTTTTAATTCAAAGGTTAATATTATTCAAATCAGTTCTATAAAATACAAAAAATTGTTAATTGAGTTATAAGGAAATGCTCGTAAAGTTTTGTGGGTACTTTGACATTGCACATTTAGTACATAATTATACTCTAGATTCCTTCAAATTTCAATTTTCTTTTTCCCATCATTATATGACAAATACTCCCCTTCCCTTTTATTTTAAAGTATGATTTTCCAGTGCAAGCAGGTGATCAAAATAGGCGGATTGATTGATGCCGCACAGTTTTTTATATTGAATTTAAAATCATTTAATTTCTCATATGAAATTTAATCCTCGGTTTCAAAAATTTCAGTAAACTAATTTTTAAATAAAAAAAATAAATAACTGTGAAGTTTCAAGTGATTTGTCTTTGCAATACTGATTGACGCGTTTCACAAAAAGGCCATCCTCATTTCTTTCAGTCATATTTTTCTGCAGCAATTTTCAATAACACTGTCTAATAAATTTATGCCTTCCATGTATGTATTACAATATGAGAGGAAATTATGTGCATTGATCAAGACAGATAATTTTTATGAACTACATAAATAAAATTGATGATCGTTTTCATCTTAAATTGATAATCATTTTCATTATAATTGACTGCACTTGTTGTTTTACTATCTAAGAATGAAAATTTTAATCCTAAGATATTGAAAGATCCTTTTTACAGAACAAGTACAAAAAAACTTCTTTAGAAACGGAACAAATACACCAAGAATCTGGCAAGATTATACTTTAAATTACAATTTTCTTATCTCAACCAACAGTTATGTCTCGCAATTTTCAAAATATGTATTAATTTATTTCAAATATCCATTAATGCAAATAATTTCATCATTTTCTAAGATATAATAGATCAATAGCACTTTTAACCCCGTACATAATTACTCAGAATTAGGTAATCAATATATAAGGCTACAAATTTTAACTAATACTCTTTATACTTAAACAAATGCAGAACGATACAAACAGAATAAACAAATACTCTACTAAAAATGAAAAATATTATACTAAAATGAAAAAATATTGATTGTTCATCATAAAAAAATAAATATATCTGAATTTATATTTTCTTTTAATATACAATAAATTAATAGCAGATAGAATAATCTCATTTTGTGATGGAAAATATTTACTTAGTAAAGTACGCTTAGAATGAATTATATGTTAAAAAAAACTAGTTTTGTTAAAGAATAAAAGAGGTAGCATTTCAAATAATTTAATTTCTACGTCGATATATAGATATTACAAGTTACAGTGTTATAATTTTGGGATTATTCAAGATCGAATGAACTACATATCACCAAAGATTCTTACGAGTACCGCTGTTCATTTGAACTAAAATTGCTGCTGATGGGGTTGAGAAATAATTAGTAATATAAAAAAAGGAGTAAGCTGTAAATATTTGAGCATTTTTAAAATCAAAGCTGAGATATATATTTTTTCCAAATACGTAATAAAGTGTATGGATAATATTAAACAAAATCACTTTTTATTGCTAAATCCGAATCTGAATTGTTTCAGGAGGATATGGGACTTTTCACTTAAATTCTGACTGCCTTTCTTAAGACGCGTTCATATCCTATGTGACAATCAGTTACAAAAAATGCTTTGGGTCATGTACGCTCGATAAAAAAAATCCTTTATTTCGTGACGAAAGACTTAATGCTGGAATTTTTGTCAAAAAAAAGTATATGCATGAATTTAATGATGTAAAAAAAGATGATCAAACATTCCGGATTCGGACATGGCATTCCTGAGTTTTATGTACAAAATTTAGTATTTGGGGGCTGGTTCAAGTTAGGAATGAAACTCCCGGTGTCATTCATTTCTAATTCCTAAATAATTATTTATTTTATAAAAATGAAGGGAGAAATGTGAGTCGGATATGGTTTTATAAATTTGCACTGAAAATGATTGTAATTGCTGTGATCTTCTAAATGTTTTATTAAGTGCAGAATATTGAATATTATTTCACGTTATGATAACAGTCTGTATTATATTTCTTTTGAATTGTAATATTGTCATAAATAAATTGGTGATATTATTAGTATTACATTAATGTTAAAAAAAGCTGTTGAAAACATCTATGACTAGAAAGTGTGATTCGTGCTAGATATGTATTACCTATTATGAGGAATTTGTAATAACATAGAACAGTTAAAAAAATATAAAAAAGTGGCTCAAATTGATCATTATAATGACAAATTAAAAGAATTGCCCTGAGATTCATTCACCATATTTTCTTGGATCACTTTGCATATGTAATAACAGCATATGTAATCTTTATTTACATTCACACATATGTGTAGTAGATGCATTAGTTTAGCATCGGATTGCTGATAATCCTGCGCACAGTTATTGTTTATTAATTGTACAGATGAACCATGTCTGATCGAATCAACATCTTTTAAACTTTCTTCAAATTTATCTAGTTTGAATTTTATTATTAATATTTTGTTCTTTATAAACAAATGATCATATGGTTAACATTCGCCTAAACGTATTTATTATATCCAATTACTTTTACAATTTATATTACTTTCTAAGCACATATGTCACTTAAAAAAACATTAAAAGAATTCATTTTAAAAATGTCGAACTTTATGATTGAAAAATCAATGTTATTCAAACAAATAAGAAAAAAATATTCTTCTCTATTTTGATATGAGATTATTTCAAATGTAAAATTGAAAAATTAAACATCGATATATTCTTAAATGTATCTCGTCATATTTTGAAATTGCTTTTATTATGTTATTTAATGCATCGGTTTTTAGCATTTTTATTTATGAATAATGAAAAAACCAACAAAAATTAAAGACGGAAAAATTGTTTAAAGAAATTGAATTTCCAATCACATTTAATGTTCAAATTCTGAGCGGATCAAGGGTTTATAATAAATTCATAATCCCCACAGCAAAACATTTTTTACGGACCATAATACAAGATATAAAACATCAAATAAAATTTGAAATTCTGCAAATATATTTAAAAAAACAATATAATTTTAGAGATACGTTTCAACTAAAATAAAGTAAATTGTTTCTCGGTTTGTTGGTGTACAACAGTAAATATCGTTTGAATTAAAATCGTCACATTTCATATCTACTCAAGAGGGGCGGAAATATGTAATTAGAATTTTTTGTGTTATTGTACTCAACTGCATGTTATATATAAAATAAAATAACAGTATTTCTTACCCCACTGCCCCACATCTGAAATGACCCCAGATGGGGCATCCCAGATTTAGGGAGAAGCCTTTGGCATGCATGATGCTAAAGGCTGCTCGCCACGCTGATGAGCTTAGTTATGAGGTGAGAAATTTTATAAGTCTATGTTGAAAGTAGCTAAAAACAGGTAGTAGATCCTATTTCAATATTATCGTGGTATCCAGATCATTTCAATCACTGAGTGCCTTCGGGGAAAATATTAACTTCTTGCGGTAACACTATCAAGTGAAACAACGTGAAGTCAGATGTTGCACGAGACAACATACTGTTCATTGTTACATATGAACAAATATTGTTGCAACAATTTTCAATGTAATAAATGCCATGTGTTTGATTCACTTAGAAAATCCCTGAATCATTTTGATTTTTTTCACGATAATTTGATTGATCACAAATTTGAAACACTTCATAAAGCTCAGAAAATATTCTCGAGAGAATGCTATGAATGAGAAATTATATAAAGGACATTAAGCCAGACCACTTTTCTAGGACAACATATTGGTTTCCAAAGGCGGCTAGCATCCATTAATATTAAAATAAAATGTGTTTTCTCGCTATAGGTTCCAAGAATATTATTTCGTGAAGATATTTTTTTTAAAATTTTAGTATTTAAAGAAATCTTAAGCTTTACCAAGATTACAGTCGCGGTAATTCTCAATAAACTTAAAATTATATATTTTTTATTTTTTCCAACAATAAAATTATTTCTGCAATGAAATCCAACACATTTCGATTCTTTCATGAAATATTTATTATATTTTTTATGCGAGGACTTTTTATTAAGAATTATTCTATGACCTTGCCTTATCTTAAAAGATAATAGGTAATTAAAGCACATTTTTTTGTTTTTGTTTTATTTACCATAATGTAATGGAGCTCAACTCCAATGCTCATATGTGCAATAAAAAGAAACATATAGGGTTATAAGAATAACATCGCTTTACTGCATGCCATAATTTGGTTGTAAGAATTACTTTATTCAGGAATTCAATAGATCAAGATATTCATAATAGATTTAATTGAAATAATCGAAATTAAACCATAACAATAATTTGGGCTCTTTCCAATTACCTTCTGGCCTCAAAGGAGTTAGTGTATACAAAAAGATCAACTAATTTTTTTTATATCAAACTTATTTATTAAAAATTTAACGACATATCCAAAAAATGGAGATCCTATTGATCGACGACAATTGTTAAATTATGGTCAGAATAAATGAGATATAAACCTGTTTTGGTCGTTGCATCGAAGAAAGATTTATTATCGAACATGGAATAAGCAGTCAATCATGGCTGTCATCGAAAAGAAAGTTTCCTTGAAGATAGATTCTTGGTAGTAGATTCCGTTACCCTAGTAACACGTAAACATGTTAGTCGAAATAGGGTTCATTATGAACTGAAATATTTATTTTTTCGATAAACATAACATTTATAATAAAATAATCGATTAACATTTAAATATTAAAGCATTTACTGATGCATTAGAGTATAAGTATCTTGCCAAGGATTGTTCTTTTTTTAAAAAATATATACAACTTTGTGAAACACTAATGTTGTACGATATCTTGGTAGCAAGGATAGTAAGAAATATGCATAGAACATATAGCAATTTTGTATTACAAATTTATGGTTTGAAAATAATTGATATATTAATTCTAAGACTTTAAGTTTCTAAATATTACTCTCCATAAAATTTGTTAGTTGGATTGCGAAGATATTATATAAATTATTAATTTTCAATAATAATACATATTTAGAAATTTCGAAAAAAATGAAATTGATAATTTTAAGATTTCTGTAAAGACAAAAGAGTAAAAAGTAAATTTTTAAAGAGATATAGGGTCAAATCTTGAAAATGTTTTACTCAAAACAATCTAATTCTTTAAAATTGATATATTCATACTTTATCTGAAAATAAGAATTTTTGTGTTATTAAAATGAATAGAATAGCGTTATTTTGCAAGCGGTACTATATTTTACATTCAGGTTTTAACTGTAGTAATAATTAAAGAAAAAAATCAACAGCTATAAAAAAATTCAAATTTAATAATGTAATCATAAGGAATAATTGAAAACTAAAAATGGAGAAGTTGAAATTTTAAATCACGTGTAGCATTCTCAAAAAATTTAATTTGATTTGAGCATAAATATACATGTGTATCAAGATTGATCAAATATAGTATTTGAACGGTAGCTATTTGTCACAAAAAATTGTGAATTACTATCAGAAGGAGAATTATACTTAATATACTAATATTACTAAAGTTTCTTGGAATAAATCAGGAAAATTAATTTATGCATGATTATATAACAATAAAATTAATATATATAACAATTTATCCATTATTTAAAATGAGATTAATTAAAGCTAATTTTTTAAAAATCATTTTTAACTTAAGTTGGACAAGAATCTTAATATAGTAATTTTAATTGCGAAATATGTATTTATTATTGGAAATTGCTGCTTCATAAATATTTCAGATTTTTTTAAAGGAATAACTTAATAATAATAATTGGTTTGAATCTGATTTTTATTGATGATGAGACATTAATGATATTTCGGTGCTTAAATAAACTTCTGTCTTCTTTAAAATTGATCCAGAATGCATACCTCAATTCTCTGATAAAATGTTCCGATTCAGAAAATATTACAGAATATTGGATATTTTGAAAAACAATGCAAGCAATGTAAATGAATCCTTCATTAAAAATTATTTGCACCATTTTTAAAAGATAATGTTGAAAATCAAATTTAAAGGTATAAAATCATATTTGAGAGCAGTTAAGGTCATTTCATACAAAAAAAATGTAATGCAAAATTCATACCTATATACAGCTCTCCTTTATTCGATTATATTAAAATCTTTCTTCTAAATAAAAATTACGAGACAACAACAACAACAAAAATATTCTCGAGGATCTTTGATTCCAAATTTTTGGTAATTCTTCTTAAAATCCCTAAATATGCTAACAAAGATAACATTAGCATTTTAAAGTGCTTTGCACGCAACAAAAGTTTTCCTAGTAGTATTAAGTGCACTTAAAATGTATTTTTACAGTATATTGAAATGAATACTTGGATGAACTTATCTTGTTGAACATTCCACTTTGCTGAATAAAAATTTTAGGTTTCCGAAAAGCGATGCTTTGCATTATTCTTTGAAATATTCTAAAATAAATCTTGTATTCATACTTTATAGATAAATTTAAATGAATATTTAAATTTAAAAAAATGATCTACAATGCTTGAAATTTGGAATATTTGAAATTTAGAAGAAACTTCAATGCATTTTATTAGCTCATCACTCTTGTTTATAAAGATGCAAAACTGTTATTTCAATTGCATTAATATTTTTTTTTTTAAATGTTAGAATTTCTACAGAAAATTTCGTGATTATATAAAAGTTTAGATATATCACCAATATTGATTACCTGGCTACGAACATTTTACAATTTTAAATCTGCCCAAAATAGTTCAGAAAATTAAAATATGCTTATTCCAATATTTTTTTATATTGAATGTTCAAAGCCTGTTAATTAAACAATTTAGTTTATGAACAAATTTATCTTAAATTATTTAAAAAGAAAACATTTTCAAAAGCATTTATAGCCTTAAAGTTCTTATGTATTTTATTGGAATAGTTTTAAATCTTTTAAATATCTAAAACAAAGAACAACTATTACTCATTACTGGTGTGTAAAAAAGAAAGGTCAAACACATCTGTTTTGAGGCGAAAGAAGTTTAAATTACTCAATCTTAAAGAAGTTACCATCCTACTCTTTAAATAATTAACATTCTTTTACAACTATTAAGTACTAAGCTATTTCTTTTTTTTAAAAAATACTTCACAAAATGTTCAACAATATATAGGAGAAAGAAAGGAAATAGCGTTTAATCCGATTACAGCAATTAGAAGTGGGTTGGTAAAAAATAAGAGTTTCAAATGTTGTTTAATTGAAAAATATTTTTAAAAAATCTTTCAGCATGATGTAAATGGAGAGAAATTCACAGATTTTTCTTAAAACAAATACTCAGATTCGGTTCCACTTTAAGATAAAACCAATATTTTGTGTCTTAATTTATATTGTAATACATTTTAAATATTTTTATTTTACAGAGATTTATTCTTATATTATATAATAATAATTGAAAATATTTAAAGTAAATTGTTTTATTATTTTTATGCCTCTTTCTCGTAAAAAGTTTAACTGTATAATATGCACACGCTTATATATTGTTGCTTAAGGAAAGTTACTTTTAATTTTATTTCCTTTAGAAGTATTTTAATGAAATTAAAATTATTAAAAACCGCATAAACTAACTCGTTGATTCCGAAAGAAATAACGTCAAAAATAGTATATTCCCTTGCAGAATTTTTGTCTTAAATTTGAAATATAATGTTATATTGTGTGAGAAAGATTCACGCAATTGTGATTTTCACTGTAATGTGTAGAAGGAATGATTAAACTTGTTATGATGATAATTAATTTAAATATCAATAAATTCGGTTCTTATCACCATGAATAAATTAATTTCATGAGAAGATCTAGGAAAAATAATATAGAAATATAAAGCAATGAGGAATTTTTTTAAAATGAAAATGTATTTTATTTGTTGAAAAAATGGAAACCTGAAATTTTTTTATTAAATCTGATTGCCCTGAGGAAATTACTAAATTCAATTTAGGTTTCTTCCAGTACAGAGGTGAGAGATATCCTTAACGCTTTATTCCAGTTTTTATATCCAGAAATATCACTCTTGAAATCTATTTTTTTTTTCTGAAACTCTCATGATTTTTCGATGAAAATACTTTCAACAATAGTCAAGAGTAAAATACATCTAAGTGCTATCTGATAAATACCATATGTATGCTTGAGACGTTGAAATAATCGAAACTATTTCAAATAAAAAAAAACAATTGTTTTGATTGCTTCCATTAAGAAAATATTTTATTTGCACAATTTCGATCATTTTAAAGATGTTTCGATTTGTATTTGCAATGTTTTCATAAATATCTTGGAAATTCAATCCCAACAGGAAATTTAGGATAATACAACTTAAATTTATTTAAAAAAACGATTTATTTAGAATAAAAGGTTTGAATAATATTTAAAGAACATCAGAATTAAAAATGTTATACTTCATGAACTTGCTATGTGAAGCTCAAAATACTTATTATAGCGACTGAAGAATCCTTAAGAGTATCAAGTTATAGTTAGCGCAGTATTTTTAAAGGAAATGGAGTTTATAACATTCAGAGAAGTAATACTTATTTTAATCAGATTTCTTAAGAGATTATTTAAGACACACTATCTATTTTTTGTTACGTTATTAAAAAGTTTTTATTTTCCATGTATCGAATTTAAAGTAATATATTGCAGTCATAATATTATTTAAAAAGCAACAAGGATTCAATAGATTTATCTTCTTATAGTATTAACGTAAAAGGTGTTATTTCATCTTTACAATTTGAAAGGTAATCAAATATTGCTATCTTTAAAATGATTACTAACCATGCAATTTCATCTTACAACAAAACTAATGCAAAAAATATCTATCAGATTTCAACTAAAGAAAGCTCATATTATAAAAATCTATAAAAAATCAGAAAGTTGCATAGTAACTTGAAATTATACTTCTTATCAAGGATGCTTTCTGATTTTTAACAATGGTATAAAAATTAAAACTCAATTCGGATTTTAATATAAAAATCACGCTTTTGCTTCTTACATGCTTTTTACCCATCGGACTGAGTTTCCACTTTGGAAATTACTGCAGCTCTTCACTATTTATTCTAAATATCTGATAGTCAAACAAATTAGCAGATAATTTATTAAGATACACTAAATATCTTGGAATATACAGCATCATTCTTTTGTTTTTGTACAATATAGACTTCTAATATGCTTGAAATATTCTTATAAATAAAGAATTGTCTAGTCTCCTTTATTACGTTCCCCTTTTACTCTAGTATATTTGAACTAGATAACTATTTACAAAACTTGCAGCTGCTAATTTAAACTATTATGCACTTGTGAGCGATATATAGAAGTATAATAAAATCAGCCATCATACAAAATACTTAATGGTTTGGGACCTAAAAGATGTATATAAATTTTTCTGAGTTGAATCAGAAATATTGAAGCAATTCTTATATGATTAGGAGTCAGCGACATTCAATCAACTCTTGTGTAGGTATTTAGAGAAACCCTCCTTTTGATGTAAAGTGAACGAATGCCTATTCTAATGAAATTTCCACATTTCATTTACAAATGATTTCATTTCTTTTATTCTTGTTCGATCAATTTAAAGCCATCCGCCATAAAATACTTATTCTCATGTTTTAATTTTTTTGTAAATAATCGGATTTTATTATTAGAGCAAATTTTTAAGCAAGTTTTAAAATCGTGATTTTTCTCCGTGAATAGATTTTATTCATACTATATAAGTTGATAGGCGACAGAAACTTTAAAACAAGTATATTTGAAACAAGACATTAGCCCACTCCATACATTTGTCGCAGCGCAATACAGAATGGTTTTTCAGTAAACATCAAATCAAACCAAATCAAGTACACATGCATTAATTAATAATTGTACCATATTTAATACAGGTCCATAGCATGAACTGGATGCACATAACGAAAATACAGAAATAATAGAAAATTTGAAAAAATAATCTTAAAGTACTTTGAATATGTACATCAACAACAAATATTGTATTTCTTAACACATAATTTTTTAACTGCTTAAACGCAATATTCGAATTTTTAGATTTGATCAATAAATTTTTCGAAATAAAATTTAATTTTTCTCTTCAAAATATAAATTTGTCTCTTAAACCTGATTTAGAAGTAAATTTTAATATTAATTTGTATTATGAAAATAACACAAGAAAAGAATTATTTATTAATTCATCAAAATAAATTTACAGAACCTTTTAAAACCAGAGAGCAATGAAAAAATTGGAATCGAACAATCTATTAAGTTTTAAAATATCAGCTTCAAGCAATCATTTCTATTTGCGCAATTACAATAAATTCAAAATTGAATTAATTCCTTCATTGCTTGAAATTCATAATAATTAACTATTCTTTAAATTTATATAAAAATATATTGAAACTGACAATAAATTCTTTACCTCTTAGTTTGGTTAAAACATAAAGAAAGAAAAAATAACATGTTACATGATGTGACTACAAAATTATTGATCAAACATTTTGAAAATTCCGCAGTTAATTACTTCAAACAGACAAGCTTCAGCTGCACAATAACAGAAGCTGTAAGATAAATGAGACATTACACGCATAAAGTTTATAACAGTTTCTGATTAATGATTCTGGCAGCATTTAAGAAAATTTATAATTCCTCGCTATTATAATTTAACTATTACATCAAAATTGCATTTGCTTTACACTAAATTGAAATTCGGATATTCTAAAAATGATAAATTTTCATAATTAAATTAAGTATTTTATTTATAGAGTAAGTTGTCGGAAAACGATTAATTTGTTTTCGGATGTAAAAATCTTTTTCATCCGAAAACAAATTAATTTCTTTTGGGCTTATTCTTTAATTTCATCAGAAAAATTATTTTACTTAATAGCTCATAATAACTCATTTTCAATTAAATAACTCAAAAAAAAAAAACAGAAATAACTAATTTTTTTAAAATGAGTTTCATTCTAAACAATTAATTACTTTATTTTCCAAAATAGACAAATTGCTAAGAAATTAATTAATTATTCGATTTTTCTCTGGCTAAGATGAAGAAAAATGTAATATAATAATTCTTTTAAGTATAAGTGAAATATTTTGTATTTGTCTCTTTGTCCTAAATGAAACATAATTAATAACATTTGCTGGAAGAAGCTATGAATGGAGTTCTTAATTCGTAAAAACGAGAAAATTGTTTTCAATTAAATGATGCAAGACTTTTTACCTTGAATTAGAGGCATTTCCTAAAAATAAACAGATACAATATGAAAAAAAATGTTATTTCAGAACATGAAACTTTTTATTAATTCGCTCTTCCTTAAGACATGAATTAAGCTACAGAATGTTAAATCTCCTGAATAACACGGATACATAAATGGTTGGAGGTTCTTTTGATTAAATCATTGTAATGTACATAAGCTCTTCTAAATCTCTGCATACATACGAATTCGTCCCACTATTAAAATTTAACTAAAGGAAAAGAACGTATTTTGTTAATCAGATATTTAATTAAAAATTAAATAGTTTCATATTATTAATGAAATAGAATGAAACTATTTAATTCCTAACTGATATAAATAATAAAAATTTAGAATTTATGATTTTAATGAATTATTCAGCGAAAAATAGAATTAAAAAGGAACCCAAGTGATATTAAAATTGCTGTTTTGTAACAAATACAAAAGTATTTTCAAGATTTCTATCCTAGAGTTGAATTTTCTGTCGAAATATTTTTTATCCATTTCCTATTAAAAATTTTTTTCTTATTAACATGTGCAATACCAAACCCTATGCTTTAATTTTTCAAAATAAGATATTACTAAAATCATACTTATGTCTACGCAAAGTATGTAAATGTTGTAATTTACTCAAATAATATTAAACAGCTCTAAAAATAATATGAAGAACATATGATGGTTCAGCAATCAATTATTCTCCTTTTTATCAAGAAAAAAATTTCAAATAAAAGTTTAAAAAATGCTTTTAATCTTAAAATTTGTTGCTTAATCTGAGGCATTTCTAATTCACTTTGTTGATTGTAAAAAAAAATCCTTGTTGATACTTTCTTAGTATATGAAGTATATTTCCATGATTTTAAATAATTAGTTGTCTATATATATTACTGAAGAACATTTTTAATGTCATATAAAAATGAAATGTAATAACATTAATGTTACAAAATAATGAATTAAATTATTAAAAAAATAATTCATAAATTTCAAGAGGAATGCCATTTAGATGGGTTAACCCGAATGGCTTAAAATATTTAATATATAATATTAATTGATAAAATTTTGCATCCAATATTTTTTTTAATTTTGAGCATTAACCTATTAAAGCAGAACATCAATGCCAACAACAACATTCATCAAATCTAAAATAGATCACTAAATAATTAATGAATTCTTCATTTCTAGTGGGAAAAAAACTGTTTGAGATTCACAGATGATATATATAAATTACTAGCTTTTACTCGCGACTTCGTACGCGTGGAAATAGATTGGAATTTATAGCATCAATGGCTTAAATGCTTATAGCATCAATGGCATGCGTTAATTTTCGACGCCAATTAGAGCAACACAAATGTATGAATTTTTTACGCCAGTTTTGGTAACGCAATATACATTATTAATTTCCTTTATTCTGTTCTATTTTAATTCAAAAGAATAAATCAGAAAGATCGATTAATAAACAAAGTTTAATTTTAAATGCATCAAACAGAATAAATCCGAAAGATCGATTCATTAAAAAAGTTTAATTTTACATGCATCAAACACTAAGAAAATAGAATCGTTTGAAATATTCGGTCGAAAACACGTTACGCCTAACCTGATTAGTGTGGGAAAAAATACTGAAGCCTTATTCAATTTTGGCGGGATTTGGCCTCAGATTTTTGGTGGGAAAGTCAGTTTTTAATTAATAAAAAAATTAACCACTCAATTAACTGGAATAAATAGTAGCCTACGTCCTATTCCAGACTATAATCTACCTCTGTGCTAAATTTCATCTAATTCCGTTCAGCCGTTCTGACGTGATTGACTAACAAACATCCATCCAAACTTTCACATTTATAATAGTAGTATAGATTATTTGCTGAAAGTAAAACATCCAAACCACTATGAGTGGAGAATTCTGCAATATAACTTAGAGTTACCTCTTTCTGTTTTCCCTTTCAGTCGATCTAATTTTTTTTTAAAGTTTGTTTTTATTCCTCTGAAAGAAGTACCACCATATCTTTTCAATATGGAGGCTAATTTTATTTGGCTAATGAGGACTAATATACTAAATGGAAGCTAATATAATAAACGTTGAGAAATGACATTTGTTGTCATTGGTCATTAGTTGTCGCAACAGCAGTTTATGAAAGTTTTATTTCCTTTTTACACGAAGGGATATGACTCTTGTAAAAAAAACTGTAATAATAAAAAAAATCGAATTATTAATGAAATTAAAATCTGAAGACATACATTATCTTTTTATATCATTCGAAAATTAAATGTAAATAAAACCTACACCTGTAAGAATTTTATTATTAAAATAAAACAGCTTCACAATAAAATTCTTTTTCGGTTTATTTAAAGACTAGACTTTCATCATAGTTTGTATTTATAACAATCATCTAACATAAGAACTTTAAATGAAATTACTCTTATCTTAGTTATTTTATAATAATTTCAAAAGCAAATAAACTAGATGAACCAGAAGCGATAAGAAACTAAAGCATTTGTATTACCACTAAAACGAAGCTATTTCAAAATGACTATGATAATCTAAAACAGTCTTCGATGTTCTTTTAAAAATAAAAATATCTGGAAAAGAAAAAAAAACTAAGAAATAATAGCTAATGCCTTGCCATCAAGATGAAAGCATTAGTTGAAAAATATTTGAATTCAAAAAAAAAAAATAGAAATGATTAATTTAAATGTTTGCAAGAAAAAAATATGGACAGCAATTACTATTTTTAAGGATTTAAAGTGCAATACAAAAGTTGCATTAACCTTCTATCTTGATCAAATATAAAATGCATAATTTGAAATTTCTAATCTAAATGATGTCGATGGGAACAATGCAGGTCTTGATGGTTATTGCAATCTACTATCTTTGATGAGCTGAGATTTATAATATCTAATTATTTTGCAATGAAATATTATTGACATTATTTGAGGCAGGCAATTAATTCATTTCGAAAAAGAAATTATGCTGAATTTTGTTGTAAAACAAGCAACACCATTGACTCAATGTTCTAAATGCTATAAGTAAAAGATTAAAAAAAAACGATTTTTTAATTTTCTTTTCCTTTCTATTCTTTCTTTTGCAATCAATTTTTAAAAAAAATCTGAATATTTTAGTATTTGGTATGAAATTCTGCCGTCATTTTAAAAAATCAGAAATGTTCGTTAGTGAATGAGAAAAATTCATTTTATTTTTAGGGCAAAACGCATATAGGAATAAAAATTCATTCAGAAGATTTATTCTTTAAAATGTCATTTGTCGCCTGACCAAATAGGAATTTATAATGAAATGATGAAAAATATATACATATTTAAATATTTAACTGCATCATACAGAATAAATAAATGCTAAGTAAGGAAATATTTTTCTTCTGCTTTATACGTCGATAAGTTAGCATCAATTATGTGCTATAAGAATATTTTTTTTCTGACACAAAAACATTAATTCCAGTTAAGAATGTTATTTTAATTCAATTTTTTTTGTGTGTATTCTGAAATGCATGAAAAAACGTCACTTCTTTTTCCTTTTGAAGTACTTTTTTTTTCGTTCTATTAATATAAGCTTATTTATTTTATTTCATATTCCAGTATACATATTGATTCGATGTTTTTTTCGTGATCGTAACTGAAAAATAACTCTATAAATCAGACATAGCATCTTCATTCTTCAAAAAAAGTGATTACTTCTTTGGGCTTCAGACATATTTCTGATTCGACACCATAATAAATAAAAGAGAATGTTCCAGCGTGCTATTTTTATGGAATATTTATGACCGCCATAATGCATATTCCTTTTCAGGTATCTGTTATTCGAATTGCAAACATGATTTAGAATTGGCTTTAGTAATCCATATTCGTCATTTACATGGAAGGATAAAAACATGAGAAATTTTTGCATTTAGATGTTGCATAATAAATAACGTTAAGAAATAGGTAATTTTTCAAGAGCTTTCATTCACATTGCCAATGAATAATACTCATTACCAATTAACAGTTTCGTTTAAAGGGGAAAGAATGCATGTAAAAAAATAAACAATCATTTAATGTATTTTTCTGTATATTTGTACTCCGAATTTTTCATTCTATGCTGATAAAGTTGATTACAGGATTTTTAAAATTTAATAAATATATTGTTAACTTTGAATCCCCCAAATAAAGATGCTAATGTAAGCGCGTTACAAGTTTTGATTATTGCATTTAGTTTTAAACGAAGTTTAAAAGAAACAGACATTTTTTTAAGGAAAATTGTGTCGATAGTTTTGTTAAAAATATATAAATGAACGCATACAAGTGCAATAAGGTAATTTCAAAATCTATAACCAAAAAGCTTTAGAAACCGAAGAAGTGGATAATTACTAATTCAGGTATCAATTTATAAAAATATTTTTCATATTATACAATTAATTGCTCTATAAACTCTCAATGTATAATGAGTCTATGTTTAATTTTACTTTTTTAAAATATACTCACGTTATGATGATAATTTGTTTTCCTTCCTTTTCTTGCCTATCAAAACAATTCAAATAATAACTATATTTGAATAACAATCACAATCACTATATTTGAATACTAATCAGAGATTGCTTGATTTTTTACAAATAACATGAATACTCTTTGCTAACTTTGATCTCAGTTTGTTCTTATGAGCTTGACCTTACTTGTTTTATCCAGTTCAGTAAATGAAATGTCTTTGCATTAATTATGATTCATAAAACTTTTAAAAAAAGTTCAAAGAAGAAAAAAATTATAAAATGATTTTTAAAGTTTTTTTACTAACTAACTTCTTACTAACTTCTTAAAATAAAATTTAAGATGAATATAATATTTTATACATTGTTTCGCAATTATTACACATAATATTTATTTGATCGTAATTGTAAGTACTAAGTCATTCCAATCTTCTTTCACAGAATTAAAAAAGACAATTTTTCCTTTTTCAAAATTAAATTTGCTTTTTTAAGTTATATTATCGATGCATGGCCCTACAGAGCTTGGATAGGTTTTATAAAATAGACCAGATATATTTTTGAAAATATCAGTCAAATACAAACAAATAAATTTGAAAGAATTCAGAAATGATTATTTTCTAATTATTACATACGTTATCATAATTGTTTTCATAAAGGAAGGTTTTCTATTTCGCGACAACTTACATTTCTCTGTGTGTATGAGAGATTAATTGACACTTAGTAGTTTTGTTCTTTTACAATAGTTAGGAAAGTCTAAAGTTATTATCATTATACAGTATTGTATCGTATTACTTATATTTTTATTTGCTTTTATTTAGGTTTCTTATATTTGTGTTATTTCTGGCTATGTTTAATATTGAAGTGTTAATTATAACTGACATAATTAATGTAATGTAATGTAATTTTTATGCCTTATGTAAATGTAATGTAAATTTTATTGTACAGCTAATTTTAAATAACGTATCACTCTATTCTTTCCATCAAGGCATATAGCTATACTTTCAAATAATAACATGCTGCACCTCCGGATATTTTAAATAAAATATCTAAAAATATCCATTGCATAAATTTTCGTATTTTGTTTTAAAGCTTCAAAAACGATTCAATTTATTATAAGCAGTCTTACTTTATCATAATTTCTTAAATTAGTTCCTAATAAAAGCTAATATATTCTTCAAATTATCAAAAGCATAAAAACTATCAGTAATAATAATAGTATTTAATAATTAGTCAAGCTGAATATTAAATATTTCCCCATTATTTTTAATAAGATATTTAGTTTTATCCCTAGCTCCAATGTGCAGCATGGACATGTAACTCGAAACACTTGCAAGTTATGACTAAAAAATTGTGAGAAATTTAAGAGATATAATAATTTTAAAATGTGTAGCATATTTCTAAAATGATTGATTTCAATAGGGCCTTAAGAGCACAAATTTATAATTTATCCAAATAAAAATGTTTAAAAATATCTCAAGGTATAGAACTTTCCACCGAATTCCAATTTTATATAAATAAAAAAAAATATATTTTTTCAGCACGGTAGCAAACAGTTTTTTATCTATTGTAACAAATTTTAGCCCCCTTTCTGCAAGAAATTATAACTGCTCAATGCGAACCATGAACTATGTCAGAAACTCATTAAAATAAGAGAAGATCAAAAGAGGCTTCACTTGATGTAACAGGTGGAGTTTCGAGTTTAGAGCGAGACAGGGAAGCGGAAAGAGCAACCAATCAATTTCTGAGCACACAAAGAGAATTCTCAGAGGAAAGTGAACAGGTGGAACGAATACTTACTATCGAATCTATTCTTAAATGTGATATAAAACACGATATATCTAATCTATTGTATTCAGCCAATGTATATAAAATACGTTTGTTACATTTAATCTTGTGAAACAAAAATATAATACTTTTTTTTTTTTGAAATAGAGAAAAATGTTCGAAATTGGTGGGATTTTTAATATAAAAAAATAAATTCGTTTACTCACAATATTTTCAAGAATCCTGTGTTAAGGAAAATGTTATATTTGATACACGCGGGAAATGACGTCAGGATATATTTTAAAAATAGGTAATTCGTTTTTTTTATAATGGGTAATATCGAAAACTTCATATTTATTTATTTCAATTTAAATGTATGTCCTATGACTTTTAAGAAGCAGAGTTTTAAAGCTTCGATATGGATTTTTTTATCATTGTACAATAAATTGTTTCATCTCTTTAATTTTCTTTTAAAATTGATAATTTAATAAATCGAATTCAAGATGGTACGTCATTTTTGATATATATGAATAATGAATAAATATCATATATTTTTTACATGAAGTGTCGTTTATGAATATATATATATATATATATATATATATATATATATATATATATATATATATATATATATATATATATATATATATATATATATATATATATATATATATATATATATATATATATATTATATATATATATATATATATATACTTTTCTTCCTCTTTGATTATATTGATGTACCGTAAAAATTATTCTCTTGCTATATATATAATTTCTTTTTCAAAAGTATTCAGAAAGTTTGAAATACAAAATAATTTCCTTAACAAAAATTTAGTTTGCAAAACACTTAATGCAATGTTGTGTGATTATGTGAAAAACGTATGTCATTATTTTAAATTTTAATCTTCATTAAATCATGTAAATTAAAACTTCTAATAATATATAAAAACATGCTACTAATATCGAATTTAATTTTTAAGAAATGAAATGTTTAAAAGATGAAATTTTAATGATTTTGCGTAATTCGATTTGTTTATGAAAGTAAAAACGTTACCATTTTTTATTTTTCTCAAAAGTAAAAAAAAATACGTTTTTTTCTTTAATATAATTTTTATAATTTAGTAATTTCATATGTTTGATTTTTTTTAAATTTATTATGAGAATGAATGACACTTGACAGTTAAAACAATGAAAGATATTCGAAGGTCTTGCTTCGCAATTCAAATATTTTGATTTGCCGAATTGCCATAATTTAAACATGTTGGATGTTAAAATTAAATAACAAACTTTAAGGATTATCAAACCCAAATTTTTAGAATTAATAATAATCGTGAACTCATTAATTTCTTTCAAAAGCAATGAATGAAGTTACACATGACACGCGTACACACACACACACACACACACACACACACAGAGACACAGACAGAGATTTTTTTTGTTCATTATTTTAAAGCAAAATGCTGCGGTAAATATTTTTTATTCTTCTAATTCTTCTTAAATAATTGAGGGAAAATTTTTTTTGTTACGGACATTCGACAAAATGGCTAATAGAACTTATGAACACATCAAGAACTGATAGTTATGTAAGTCAACTTTTATTTTCAGTCCATATATTTTTTCAAAATTCGAATGCGACCCAAGCCGGGTCCCTACAATCTAAGACATTTGCCGACGCCAGATGTATAATTTGCCAGATTCATAAGCCTGTCTGCCCATAAAATCTTTACATAATAAAACAAAAAGTGGCCATTTCACTTTTTTGACTAACCGCTTACATGATTGCATACTCATTAATTTATGCACCAGAAAATAACAATGAATCATCAAAGTAAAAATCCTTTACATGTGTGAAACATGTGAGAATTTTATTTGATAAATAGACATATTAGAGAATCTGTTATTTGCCTAAGAAAAAAAGACTACTAAAGAGAGAAGTAGAAGAAACAAAAATAAATTAAACCATCTGATAACTAATCGTTTGAGCGAATCATTAGCTATCATTCAAATCTGGATTTAATCCAACAGAATCATCTTCAGTGAACGCTGAGCTGTAGAAAACCAGAAACACACTTTCTTAGTGTATTAAACTTTTTCTTACAGTGCCACATTTATACACCATTCAGTCAAAATATCACAATAGGAATGAAGTGACAGATTTTTAAAGATTTATTCGACATTTTATCTCACAATGTTGCAATTCTGATGGATTTCTGCAGTAAATGATGAATATTAGGATGCCATCATGTTATTGATGTGGTATGGATAGATTGTGAATGTCCGATTATAGGTTTTCAAATTAACACTCGATTGATACATCAGGAATTAACAACAAATTGTAATATAAAATTCGGTCACATATTCCCAACATATGGGAAATTTAGGAAAGAGGAAGAAGAAAGGGGGGGGGGGGCGACAGATTGGGAAGGAAGAGGACAAAACAGGCAGATAACGTCTCGTTTAAAATATTATGCCATTAAATAGTTTCTTTGAGTAGAACATGTTGTATTTTTAATATAATTAACGCACCATCGTTTTAGTAAATTTTTCACAATTATTTTTTTTCTTTAATTTTAAGCTATAATGCATAACTGAAAGTGAATTTTAATAATATTTCCTCTAAATTCCTATGCAAAAAAGATGCTTCATAGAATTTTATTTCTTAAAAAAAATCAAATTATATTTTATTAAATATAAATCTGTTAATAAAATATTAAATAAAAAATTTTTTATATCAAAATAAAAATTTTCCATCGCTTTATAGAACTTTACGTCATGTATTTAAATAGCCTGAAATGTTCAAACCATTTTGAATTAAATATGGTGTTGAAATAGTTCCTTTGCATTGTAATGGTTTTGTTCAGCAATCTGCCTTGTGTAAATGAATTTAATTACTCCATGAGAATTACGAAGAAACTCATTAAAACAAAAGTACCCGAGAGCAGTCTTCGCCCACGAAGTGTTTAATATTTAAGTCGGATTCTGAGAGCAGAAATGCAAAGGGCAAACGATCAGTTGGGGAGAAGATGAGGAAAATTAGCAAAGGAAAATAAATAGACGAAGGCGGAGGCGTACCTCAGAATTCATTCTCTCAGATGTGGAATAATGGAAATATAAGTTCTAACACATGTGAATGGTGTACGTAATGTTGAGAAGTTATTTTGTGTTATACAAAGCTAAAATAAAACCTATTACCGATTACTCTTCTATTTCAGTAATAAGTTATTAGTGAAAGGCTTCTGTTGTCAAACGTATCTGAAAAAGGAATTCAACAAAAATATTATCAACTAGCATTTTAACAATTTTCTATTTCATTTTAAAAATTTAAGTTGTCCAAGTATCTCGCTTAGCTATTGGCTACAGAGATCATCTTCCCAAATCCTTTCATTTGAAAATATCGATAAAGAAATAGCCAAACCTCAAGTAGCAACAAATGTGCCAATTTGGCCAATTTTAAATTCTTTTAAAAATTAATAAGTCATAAATATGTTCTCAATTACTTTCACTGTACATTATCAGTGTGAAAAATTCATTTACAGTGTATCCCCATTTTTAAAAATAATGAATAGAATATCTCATGTGGGGATTTCCGTGATAAAATTCATGGCCCTTATATATGTCATCAAAAGTTGGCTGTCCCCTACACTTCCAGATTTGAGAGAGATTCAAATTAGATAAACTGTAATCTAGTTCAAATAGAACTCGGTTCTGTGATTGGAATAGATGAGTGAACAGATATTTAATATTTTTCATGTGCACAAATGTATGAGATTGTTATTCAGAAATCTTTTAAAAAAAATGTATTTTTTAATACATTTTTTTGGAATGATTCTTTATGGCAGCCAAATTGTTATTCTTAATGGTGTGACTTTGATAAAAACATTTTTTTTCTTATTCCGGAGTATACTATTAGTAATCTCTTTATTAGCAAGAGTACGAAGACAGTGAGAAGTCATATTAACAAATTTCATTGTCACAATTCATATTAAACCACATTCTTTTTTGTGAAAAACTTTTACACAAAACTGAAACTGTTGTTCTGATTTACATTTATATTATTCCTAATTTGGAAATAGGCATACTTTTCATTATTTTCTCCTCATATTTTTTTCATAACAGCAGAATTCCCATTACAACCATAGAGCTGGTTTGGTTTAATAGTGCCAAAATTTGGCCATGTTATGCTAAATATGTGTAAATACTGGTTTTCTAAGCCAAAGAGTTCTGTGTTATTGATAAATCTAAATATTTTTCGGATTCAAAAATATATGCTTAAAATTTAATTCTTGAGGTTAGCACTTTTTTTCATATTCCTTTATTTTACTACACCTGTTCCTGAATAATCTTTTTAAAAGCATCATTGTCATAAGTTTTGTTAATTATAAAAAAATTAAACATTTTCACTTTTACTAATATCTTCAGTAGTTCTTTGTTTCACTAGCAAACAAGTTTGATACTAGTGAATTTCTCCTAGTGCACACGCATATTCAAACTTTATGCATCAAAATTCTAAAACAATTGAATTCACTAATGCATTTCAGTATGCAAGATTCTTCAAATCAGTTTTCCGTAAAGAATGCTTGAAATGACATCGAAGTTTGGGTAGTGTAAGATTGGATTTTAAATGAAATATGCCAATATGAGAATCAAAATAATTAGCCGATACTGAATGCATTGATTAAATTTTCAATTTATATTCAAGCATTGGTGGAAATTCAATTTGTAATTTACTAGATACGAGTCATTTGCGTCGAGTTCTGATTGCTTAAAAGAAGTATGTTTTCTATATTAATTGCATTTAAAATTATAAAATGAAAAAATGGGATTATTGAATAGAAAAAAACTGAATCGCTTTTATTTAATTTCATATAAATATACAGAAATAAACGGAATAAATGCAGGTTGAAAATAAAGACTAGATATTACACTTAAAATGTATCCCATAAAGTTATTTATGGATATTTATGGATATTTATTGAAGTTTGCCAACTTCATGGGTAGATTAGATGTGTAGAAACAATAAATTCTGACAATAAAATATGGTTTCTAATGCATGAAAATCAGTTTTAGAAAACCTCCAGTCTATGTTAGATTAGATATAAAGACATATGAAAGTGTAAAAGAATTTTTTTAAAAATGTGAAACTCTAAACTGAGTGTCCAGTGGGCATTCCATCTAAAGAGATACACACTTCGAATGTTTTGAGGAGGAAGGAGAGGGCTTTGAATAATATTTTACTAAATTCATGTCCAAAATTTCGCAAAATCTTATATTAGTTTAATAAATATCTATGTGCAATGTATTAATTTTAAGTATCTCTGTTAATAAATTCATATAAATAATTTGTACTTTATAAAAATGTTTAATATCCCCGAATTCTCAATTATATTTTTAAAACGCATTTGCAACGTTCCATGCGTTTTTACACTTTTCTTTGATTATATATGGTGCACCAAAAATAAAAAGAAAGAAAAATAACATTCAATATACAGAATTTATTAAAAATAGTTAATCATAAATGAATTTATTCATATAATGTGCAAACGCAGATATTTTGACTTTCCCCTGGCTATAAAATGTTCAAAAAGCGTGGGCATTATGCAACAGGTAAAATTATCTGTTATGAGAATTGTCCCTGAAAAGTAAAACCATGGATAAACTCTATTAGAACAAACTAATAGTCATGAAAGTAAAAAATTAATCTTTTATATAATTTCTTTACTCTCTGGGCATGATTATAAATGAATAATTAAAAAGCGAATTCTGCAGTCTTAGCAAAATGCGTCAATACATATATTTTCAAGATTATAATGAAATATTTTGTTTGTATAGCTAAACAAATGAACACCTACACGTAACTAATATATTTGAAAAATCTAAGTTATTATACTTGAATTTCATTATTAATAATTTATTAATAATTTTTTATCAATGTGGAATATATCAAGTAATAATACAATACAAATATCAGTGATATGGTTGATACTGATGTTAAGTTAAACAAATATTTGATAAAATCCTTAAAAACTCCCCGATAGAATATAAAATTGTGATAAATATGGCATAGCCTAATTTCTTTAAACATGTTTATGAAACCGGAAGCCAATTCCTAGAATATTTATGAATTCCATATTTTCTAAATATACAATGTAGAATTATGAATATATAGGGGGATTTTTAATTTCTAATTAATTATTTGAATTACATTCTATTTTTAAATTAAGACTGTCTACTTAATTTTAAAAGTTTGAAAAATATTTTTACATAGTGTTAAAACTATTAAATCAAATTTTAATTTAATTTAAAAGATGAATTCTAATAATTTTATTTAATAAATAAAACTGATATAAATTAATGCAATGAAAAGAAATGTAATCATACAGAACTGAATAGTAATTATAAACAAATAAACTTGTTCCGCATTCTCTTTCAATACATGCTTTAATAATTTCAAGATAAAATTTTTGTGCCATATTTTTAAAAAAATTCAGGACTTAAATATAATGAAATGTATTGCTAATTTAGAACTAGAATTTTAAATTATCACTAGTGTCGCATATATCGCTAGAATTTAGTTTGCCAATAGATTGCTGGGTCTAAAAAGCTATTAAAGATCATAAATGTAATTCTATAATTTATTTCTAAATAACTATAAATTACTATTATTTCATAATCGAAATCTAATCATATTAATCATAATCAAAATCTATTTCATAATCTAAATTACTTCTATTTAAAGAATATTAACACAAATTTCAAATGGAAATGAACTTATGATGATAGAAATATGACAATGGTAAAAAACGTGTGAAGGAATTGAATTATTTCGTATATACATATTATCTTGAACATGATTAATAAATCTTTCATGACATCATTTTATTAATCTTTATTTTAACTGTGCATGAATTTAACAAATAGCTCGAAGCTCATTGTTTGTATTTAGAACTATGCATATTGTTCTTTCTGGGATTCGAAAGATTTCCACACTTCTACACATGCATCAACATGCGTTAATTTAGTCAAAATAGGAATGACTAGAGATGTGAAAGGAAATGTTTATATTGAACAATAAAATGACCTCGGATTATTCGCGAGCTTTGCAGGCGTAAAAATGAACATTATCGGAAAAAGATACTAATTAACAATAAAAGTATTTAGGGTACTTTTTATTTAATGTACGGGGCATAAAAATTACATTATGATGAATAAATGAACGTTTTCTGTTCTTCAAATTTGGTAGTTCAGTTTTTCTACAAATAATAATAATAAGTTTTATGTTAAAACCACTTTTCTTAATTTGTTATTGGTTTTTTTTATTTTGAAATTAACGATCGATAATTTTGGTCACATTTGATGATATTATATGAAATAGTAATCGTGTCAGTCCTGAAAACTTATTTGCCACTTGAACCAACTACATAAGCAATCAATACGCAATTTCGAATTAATCTAAAATACGGCCCTAAAAAGGTACGAACACTCTAATATGGATAGAAGAAAGAAAAAAAAGAACTAAACAAAAAAGTATCTAATGAGGCTGTAATCGAGGTCAAAGAATCACGAAAAATTAAGTTTCAACCTTCTTAATCTCACCTCGTAGCGAAATATCGTCAAAAAGTAGTAGTCTTAGGATATTGAAACGAACAGTATTTTCATGAGCATTCTAATCACTTTATGTGGAAATTATGATTTAAATTCCAAACGAGCAGCAGAAAAATCATCAAACTAAGAGTTTGTACTTAGAATGAAGTATTTTAATGCACACTTTTAAGAAATTACTTTTGTTTATATTATGCAAACTCTTATTTTAAATGACAAATGATCAATAGGCATAATGCTAATAAATGAGATAAATATTTTATATGCAAACTAGCCGCCTTTGGTGACCAGCCGGTTCGCCAATCTTAATGTTCGTTAAAATTTTAATAATTAAATATTTGATGCAATTCCTACTTTAATAACTTCATCAAAATATTTTAAAACTTCAAATTTTGATAGTCATATAATTTACTCATAATATTATAAATGCCTCCAGTCATAACGTAATATGTATCTCTCTAAGTTTCTGTTAGCCCCCGTAGAATTTATGCTTTAAATTATAGTGGAAAGGATGAATCTGCAATTAATATAATATTTTTTACTGAAACATAGCATTTTTTTATAATATGATTACTGAAAACAGAGTCACTAAGCGTTTAAACTTTATGGGCACTAAAGAATATATATCTTAATTTATGTAATATCTCAAGAATTTGTTAACAAAATTTTCTCAGATTCATCATGACCAGATCAATTAATTAACAATGTTTAATTTTAAATGCATCAAACACTAAGAAAATAAAATGAATCGTTAAAAATAATCGGCCGAAAACAGGTTTAAAAAAACTTCTTAAAAAATGATGTACTTAAAACTATAAGCATATACAGAAAAATATATAACTAACATAAATACAATTTAATTACAAAAGCATAAAACTAACCTAAAAATAATTTAAATCAATCATCCGTTGATAATATTGTCAACAATCAGAACACAATGCGCATGCGTGAATTTTCAACGCCAGTTACGATAACGCAAATGCGTGAGTTTTTCTACGCCAGTTGGGGTAACGCTATGCAGATTAGAAATTTTAATTTCCTTTATTCTGTTTTATTTTAATTCAAAAGTACTTCGGAATGAATCTGAAAGACCAATTAATTAACCATGTTTAGTTTTAAATGCATCAAACATTAAGAAAATAAACAGAATCGTTTGAAATAATCAGCCGAAAAATGTTAACCCTAGCGTCATGACTGTTGGGAAAAAAAACTGAAGCCTTACTCATTTGGCGGTGGGGAAAAGGAAGATTTTTTTGGCGGGAAAGTTAGTTTTTAATTAATACATTTGCAATAAAATAATATTGCGGCTATAAATTTAGATGTAAGCTATCCTATCTTTTAAGTTAGATCAAACTGCACACGGTGTGCAAATTTGATTAAAGTCGGTTAAGTAGTTTAGGAGTCCATCGCGGAAAAACAACGTGACACATAATTTATATATATTAAGATAAAGACAATTTCTCTAACAAACAATGTAACATTTTCACTGGTGCTTCAATAATTTTGAATATTGCAAGTTTTTGAAGTGTTCAAGATTTTTTTTTATTATTATCGAGTATCAGCGCATGAATAACTTTGAATTCGATAAATTTTTTATCTTTCCCTAGAATTTATCGATTCAAAACTGAATACTAAGTACAACTGTGACGATAAATGATTTCCAATAATTTCAGTTTAATGACTATTTCAATTTTCATCCTGAAGATGTTGGAGCCATAAACAAAGACAAACGAATTCATTCCTTAAATTATTCTACTCCTATATATTAATCGAACACTTCTTTTTTTAATGGGAAAAATTTATATAATTATTTTTGAGTGAAATATCGTATTAAGCATAAAATAAGCATAAACATTTCTTTAAAAACTTCCTTCCCTTTCTTTTTTGCTTCTTTTAAACCTAAGAATAAAATCCAAAATTATTAATGATTGCATATATATTTACAGAAATATTAACTATAAAAATTAGTTGGAATTATTTCAAAATAAAAGTATTCATTATTTTAAATGTGATTGATAGAATAGTCAAAACTAATTATGACAAAGATAAATCCATATTCCACTAAGTTTAAATTAAATAAGAAAAACGACAACTTCCTTTTATCTGTTTGAAGAACGGTGCAAATTTTTAACATGACGACAGAAGACGCTTTCAGTAAGCAAAATACAATAATCTATCCTAGATAATTACAGCTAAAGAAGTTAATTAAATAACATTCAATTTTGCTATATTTTTAGAATGGATTCTTTACTCGTATTAGCTCTATAAAAACAATTATACCTTATTCAAATTTCTAAAATTGCATGTCGGATTATTTCTTTCTATAAAATAAGACCAAGAAATCTACTCTGTCGTTTTCACATATCAGACATCGTTAAATGAATTTATTCTTTCATCTTCATATTCTTGATTCCAGTGACATTTCTGAAATATAGAATTTCTAATTTCAAATGCAGCTTCCATTATTATTTAATCCTGTTTCTGATGTAAACCCATTATTATTTAGAATTAATAAATCCTAATCTTGAAAAAAAGGAACGTTTTTCACTTGTTATTGTTTATATATTTACAAATCAGTTTAAATTTTATAAACGATCATTTTAGCATCTGTAAAGCAAGAATGCAAGACTCTTAATATAAATTACGTATTTGCAGAATATATTAGTTTTCAATATTTGTTATTTAATAAGAAGCTTTTGCTTAATTATTATGACTCATTACCTTCATTTCAAATTTCTTCTGACCTTTGTTCCTTTCTAAAAGAAATATTTTTAAAAATCAATTTTTACAGACATATCATATTAGTTGCACATCATTTAACTCTTCGACTCATTTCAGTCTATTCTATGAATATTATTAAGTGTTTAAAAATTTATTTAAATTCCTTTTAAAAAAGAGTTTGTCTGCTGTGACAGAAAAAATATTGAAATACATTTTGCTCAGTTTTAGAATTAAGTACGAAGGAACACATTTTGATTTCTGCTTGCAGTGGACAGTCTAATATTTTATAGAAATGAACATTTTACAAGATTAAGCTAAGTGCTATTCAATTCTATTAAATCTGTTTACGATGTTATGAGCTGAAAACATTTAAGCATTTAAGAAATTTTCGAAAGGAACGAAAAGAAAAAAAATCCCTTTAACTTTCGAAGTGAAGGATATTTTTCATTCTCGACAAGAATGGAAGTCTGAAGGTTTCTTAAAATTAAGTACCCTCAAGAAATTTTCAGATTCAATTTAGAGATTTTCAATGGCAAAAGCGAAAATATAATTTCATTTTTATATAACGCATTTACTATGAAATTTTGAGTTTAAATTTTCCAGAAGATATGTCGTACTTCTAAGTGAACGACTGTCAACTGGAATAAGTTTCAAATATATCTTCATTGAATTAGATCGTACACTTTTCTACGAACTGAAGAAGAAAAATATTCTTAGCTCGAGATGTGAATAGAAATATAAAACCTGTCTCTATGTTAAGAAAATTTAACTAAAAATACTTTACCCTCAATGTAATATATTTGAAAAAGGGTTTTTATATTATAGAAATAGAAGCCTAATAGTAATTTTGAAATCAAAAAGGAAGCTAAATTTGCGAGAAAAAGAGATTAAGATATAAAGACATGTATCATATGTGCACTAAAGTATATTAAAAGGATTATGATACAAATCGTTTTACCAATAAAGAAAAAAAATGTTGATAACTAATATATAATATGTGTGTGTGTGAATATAGATTAGATTTTATAATAGCTTTTCGAAAATATGTAGAAAGTATACTGTTTTTTAATCTTTTCTGAAATATTTATTACACAGAACTTTAAAAAAAAATTCTTAAGTAAACATTAAACTTGGTTTAATCTTCGTTCCTTCCTTTAGAGATCGTAATAAGATTTTTTTGTGTAATTATAGAGATATTTTGCATAAATTTCTTCTCCTTTTGGCTAAATGACATTTTCTATTCGCATATCATTTAAAATAGAAAGATTTTCCAGGATATCTTACATTTCTTAAGTGTTGTTTTTCTTGCAATTTTATATCTCACTTATATATAGTTTCCCATCCAAATGAGTATTAAAAATTATGAAGAAACTTTTTCAAAATATTTCTGGTACTATTATGTTCCCTTAAAAATTTTTCAGGCGTTTCATCTTTGAAAAAAAATTGGGTTCAATGTTTTATTTTTACACCTCTCTATATAGTAAGATTAAAAAAAATCTGTAAATAAGTTTTCTTATTTGAAATCATTTGTTATTAAAATTACATTAGTTATATAAACATTTACATATCAATAAAAGACGAAAGTATTTTCAATTTTCAAAGAGAACTCTATCTCATTGATTTTATATCGAAGGCTTGTGAGATTATCTCAAACACATCTACGTTTCACTTCAAGTCTACGTAGTCTTTTACCACGTAGACTAGAAGAAGAATTCTTAAGAATTCCATTGTGGGTTCGTGATAAGATTTCTTAAATCTTGAGAAATAGGAAAATATACTTCTGAAAGATTAGAGTTATTTTTTTAAATTTATCGTAGATGTAATAATGCATTTCTGTTTAATTTTTATATGACTTAATGAATGTATAAATTTATCAAATGAATTTGATTTTACATTTATAAAAATACGTTTTCATTCGGTCCTCTGATATGAGTTCAGTGCAGTACATTCAAAGGTATCTAACTACAATTTTACAGTGCAATAGATTTATTTCAATAGCTTTTAGTTTCAACGATTTCAATATATATCTTAGTATATTTCCTTGATTTATGAATAGTTTAAGTGGTATGATCTCGTTTTTTGCACTAAATAATGTCATTTTGTTGATCTTATAATAAATCTTAAATGCATACGAATTTTACGTACCAAAGTTTAAAATAGTAGTCAATTCATAGAGGTTAATATAGGGTCCCGACTTGTTAAAACTTTCTGCATTTTTTAAATTGTATGACAAAAAACACAGCTGCAATGTATGTAAAAACACAGCTGCAATCAACAAAGGCGTAAGACTAAAACCCTAATGTATTGTCCATTTCATGCTAGCATACATAAACAGGAGTTTAGTTTTTGCCATTATATTTTAAAACAATACGTGTGAATATTAAAAGTTATATTCTATGTATTTAAGTTTTAAAAATTGGAAAAAAAGCAAGTTGAAATCTATACTATTCAGTTTTAAAAACCATATTTCACAATGCTGGGATTTAGTGTTGAGCCTTAAAAGCTTTGTATAGGATGTCAGAAAAATAACTTTTTCAAAAAGAACCTTTGACACCTGTTATACAAAAGTAAATTACCTGTTATACAAAAGTAAGTTTAAATGCCTTACAAATGATTCAATATGAGAAACCTTCATAACACGGTAGATATCTAGTGGACACTCAATTTTTTGACATATAGGAATCAACATGTCGCTTGCTATTTATATAGAATGTTGCTTCATCACTGAAAACTATCCTTACCCTAAAATCATCATTTTCCAGAAATCCCAACATATCTGCGCTGAATTCATTGTGAAGGGTTTTCAAACTGTACAGATTTTAAAAGTTCAACTGCACAAGTTGTAACTTATAAGCCTTGAATTCCAAATACTTATGGAATAGATATCTACCACTTTAATGAATTCTCATATTTAATCTTTATCACCTACTTATTCTAAAATATTACCTTACTTTTGGTATGTAATAGACACCAATATCACATCAAGGATTCAACGATTTTTTTTTTGAAAAAGGTTATTTTTAAATACAGAGGAAAATAGAAACCCTATTTTATATTGCTACAAAATTTTAATGCTATTTCCAATATTATAAAATGTTATATTTTTTTTCAAATTTTGCAATACTATACATTATTATGCGTTCCTTGAATATTGCCAAAGTTGCGACTAAAATAATAAGAAAATAGTGTTTTGAAAACGATGCCTTTTATAATAATCATCATATTGAATTTTATTAAGTCAGTAAGATTTTTTCTCAATCAGCTGCTTTTCTAAAATTCAAAATGCTCCCTAATGTTTCCAATTCCTAAATGTTTGTAATAGAATAATACTGATTTCCACAATTGTGTAATCGATAATTATTTAATTTTTGCAATCAATGTTTCTGGTTTTTCTTTAGTCACTTATCTAAAATTCAAATATTATCTTCAAAGTTTGGAGTCGAGAAATAATGATTGCCACAACTGCATAATCGATAATTATTCAATTGTTGCAATCAAAAATACTGGTTGGTATGTTTTCTTCCCATTTGTGGCAGTCAAATGGGAAAAACACTTCTGTACCTATCGATAGATTTTCGATTCACTGAAGGAGGAAATTAGTTTCCTTCAATTTTACCCATCAAAGTATTCAAAGGTATTCTAATTCTAATTTCTGTTCGTTGAATTCCTTTGAACTAGCTTGGCATCGAGGTTCAACTGATTAAGAATTGGTAGACTCTGCAATAACACTGGGAAATTACAACTTCAGTAACTGATTAGCACCTATTTTGAAATTAACACTCTTCGGATAAGCATTGGCTTGGGAAATGATAACGAACATTCAAAGTTCCAACTGTAATTGGGATTCCTTGCGATACGATTTTAGAAGTCATTACAGATTCTCTTTGAAATCGAAATTTTCACGACCAGATAAAACTTACGAATTTTTATTTAATGAATAAAACATTAATGCCTTGAAGAATAGAACCCTCTTTAATTGCTAGATGACAAAAACCATATGGTTATTCAGTAGTGATTAAAAGTTGGTATCACAAAACTAATTGATAAACTGCTTAGGTAATTTATCCAAAAAGAATCTTTAAAATCTTGATAAAGTTTTCACTGAAAGAGACTGTGTTAAAATACGCTATTAGTTAATTTTAAAGCATAAAGTTTGTAAGTTATTACATGCAAATAATTATAAACAATATAATTGCCATTCCAATTAATAATAAAGTTGTATGCGTAGTATATGAGACTATAAATATATAAAATATATAGGACTGTATAAGGGTTGTTTAAATGAAAAGGTACGAAACAACACTGTGGGTATAAATGAAGACTTTATTCAAAGTATATACCATAGGCTTGACTACAACGATCCCATTGATTAACTAGCCGAAGGATTCATTATTCCCAGAATTCCTGAGCCCGTGATGAGACCCAGTCCTTCAGTGTCCTTGAGTTCTCCGTCCAAGGTCCGCTATTTGTTGAATTCCTAGAGCACAGAAGAACTATTAAAGCCGATTGTATTGCGAGACATTCCGAAGGCTACACATGTCCATCAAGAGCAAAAGATCAGGGCTACTCACGGAGGGTGTGGTCCTGCTCCCCGATAACGCGCGTCCAGACGTCTCCAGGGTCACGCAAGCGGAACTTGCCGAGTTCAAGTGGAAGCAGCTCGACCATCCGCCCTACAGCTCGAACATGTCACTCAGCGATTTTCATGTGTTTGGTCTCCTGAAAAAATATCTGAAAGAGAAGAGCTTTAACTCGGACTGCGAACTCAAGGACGCTGTGAATGATTGGGTCTCATCACGGTCTCGGGAATTCTGTTAACAAGGAATCCTTCGACTCGTTAATAAATGGGATCATTATCATTATGCTCGGGCTTAGGGTGTATGCCTTGAATAAAGTCTTCATTTATACCCACAGTGGTGTTTCGTACCTTTTCATTTGAACACCCCTTGTATATATTTTAACCCTTTATAGGACCCTTCACTACACGTCCACTATCAAATTTGAAACAAATATTCTTTGAAAGGTAAAAATGGACAAAAATAATGATATTCTAATTAAAATTTTAATGAATTAAAAATTGCACATTTTTTTTCATTATTTTGCTATAATTTTCGGCATCATGGTACAAAAATGAAGTTTAATATCATATTAAATTCAAAGCATTCATGTTTCCAATGATGGAAATTTAATTGATGCAAACAATTATTGTGTATTTAAATTAATTTTAAAGTATTCCAACCATATAAAAACCAGTTTCTTCCCATTTAACCCTCTTGATAAGGGATCGTAGAACTTCATTATAACATAGTGAATTATTCTAGATGCTAAGGAATATATATGCTAAAGTTTGTTTCATTCTGCCAAGGGGCATGGAATTGTAGGATTTTCAAAGAAACAAACGCGCATTCAATTTTATATATAAGATCACAGGAAAATCAGGAGAGAAGTTGTACAATAAAGAAAGGATAAAAAAAGCAAATCTTGCATGTCTATTAACATTTGAAATTTATGATTTTATTCAGGAAACGATTGAGAGCAAATTACATAAACTTCAAATGAATAAGTTTATGTAACATTTATCCAGGCAAACCAACTAGTCAACTGGATATTTTATTTGGAATTATGATTAAAAATTAATTTATATAATATTAATTTCATGATAGAAATTATCTGCCATTTCCATTTATGATTTAAAGGTATATTTATAAAAAGAACTTTGGCAGGATATAAATTCATTTAAGAGCTGCAACGAATCATATCTCTAAAATGAAATGTAACTAACATTTCTGTAATATTAATCTTTAGATTTTTACACATTTTATGCATTTCATATACAACTATAATACTTCTTAAAAAATAAAGCAAGTTTTTCCATCTTTGATGAAAATATCATATGTTAAATGTAATTATATCTTGTATTAACTAAACATTTGTTATTCCATTGAAGCACACACAAAAAAATAAGATTGTTTCCATTTCTTCCAAATAATAAATAAATCCAGAATGTACATCAGAGACTGCGTAGAAGAAATTGGATGTATTATGAAATGTGAATTCCAAATATCTCTACAATATACTATCTACCTTGTTATGTTACAAACTTCAACTCACTTTCCACTCAAGATCATAATATCAAATAAAATTTGAATTATCCCTTGGAAACTTCCTAGATATTGAATGTCAGACTATACCCTTCGTATCTTATAATATACACTAGAATGAAAATAGAATTTGGATCCATCTTATTCTATTTATTCGGAATAGTGGTCTGTATGATTATATGGGATGAATATTGGGTTGAATCTACGAAGTGGTTTATAGTATTAGTTTCCAGCGAAGCTGATATCAACATGATGTTCGATAAAATATTGATAGTATCTATGGCTGTTCTCTGTGAAAGATGAATTGAAAGCAATTTCACTTAGTGTTATGAGTTAAGTTATACTAGTTTAGTTTTTGAAAATTGTAATTTTATTTTATAGTATCAGTAATGCATGACAAGGGAAATTAATATAAATAAAAATATTTCAATAATAAAAAATACACATACTAACTTCATTTCGTCAGGATTGAAAGTAATATACTTTTTGGTTTAAAGTCCCAAGCTCTTAGAATGTTTAATTTCAGATTGATACTAAAATTGTGAATACAGTGAGTGCAGTTGTATTGTTAGTTTGGAAAGATGGTGAAAGAAAGCAAAAATGTGATCAAATTGTAAAATCCAGTTTACGGATGTATTCTTTAAAATAAAAATAAATTATATTACACTTATTTTCAACTGAAAGAAAATTAACAAAACAAATTCATGTACAAATTAAATATAATTCCTATTTAACTTCTTCATTAGTTTTGAAAAAGAATTTTTTTACATTTGGATATTTATTAATAAAATATTCATTTGGATTATATGGAAATTAAATAAGAGTTTTGTTGCACTTTGAAATTACTAATTTTCCAACCATTTGTTGCCAATATTGGCAATGTCAATGTTTATTTTCTTTTTTATGTCAATTTCTTTCTTTTTTTTTTTACTTCAAAGAAGCTTTATGTCTTAATGTTTCTTATCTACACAACCTTCAAAGGAAGTTAATTTCCGGTTGGCTTCACATCCATAACACATGGAAAAAATGGAAACTACACTAAGAACAACTGATGCAAAACTTTAAGACAAGATATATGTGCAAGAGCAAATAATATGCTTCAATAGATACCAGAGATCGTTCAATTTTATCGAAAATATCACTCTACCGCTTTAAAGAAAGAGAGTTAAAAACAGTATAGTTACAATAATTTTTGTCTGAAATTGATTGAATTTGTTAAAATGTTGCGAATACTTTTATAGCAGTTCGATCGTTTCTTTGCTTTCTCTTTCGCACAGGCATGATACGTTTCCTTTAATTTAAATTGGAAAATATCATTGTTTTCTGCATTAAAATACTAAGTTTAATTTTAGATTCTGCTAAATGTTTTATGGTTTGAAGATATGTACTTTTTAGTATAACTTCCCTACTGTATCTAATTTGATAGAAATTATAGGAGATTCAATGTGTGAATTCTGTTAGAATGTTTTATTTCAGAATTAGTTAGAGTTGATAATACTATTTTTAAATTTAATAAATAAAATGACTACAATTTTTTCTTCATTGTTGTACGCTATTTTAAGAGAGAATTTTTTTTTTCTCAAAAAAATTAGAATTTATTTCTATACAGCAAAACTTTCTCAACAGTATATATATTTGTGTAATTGCAAGGAATTGAAAGATTAAATTGCTGCAATTTTTTTTTTCATTTCTAATTTGAACTGTCTATATTATTTTCATAAGGTTTATCATTATAAAATGTTACATTATTTATTATTTTATATTATATTTTAATTATAAAATATGTTAATATATTACTAGGGTTTAAGAAAAATGCAATATTCCTCCATTATAAATGTCTTTAAGGAAGTATGTTACAAACTTGAAGAAATTTTTATACATCAAAATCCTTTTTGTATTGTACATATTTTAAAAGTATAATTTTGACGAAGCAATGCCATTTTAGATCAATGCATTTCTCTACTTAATTATTTTCACATAAATCTTTTGATTTATTTGCATGCAATTTATAGCTACATTTAAGTTTTCATCACGTCATGTAGTAAATGAATTAATTTAAATGTATTTAGATAAACAAAATCGCTTTCATATAAAATACTATAATACTTTTCTTCCATCAAAAGTTTTGCTTTCTTTATTTAATTTAGTCAGTTCATTTTGATTAAATGTAGTTTTTCTTAAACCTCTTCCTTCCCATATTGATACAATACTTCCCACTGTCTGTAAATGTCATTAGTTGCGTTTCAAATGAATTTTCATTTGCATTTCTTTTATTTGCATGTGGAAAGAAACTGTTTCCACACCACATGAGCATAAATGTATCATTTAAGGTCATAAAATTTTAAACTATAATGTTCCTTTCTACGCACTCTTGTAAATAGAATTATAGGTGAAATGAAGATTATATCATTATAAATGTTCATGTCTCTTACGCCCTTCTTTTTATTAAAACTTAATTGCTGTTCTTTCAATCGTAATGCAAATGTATATAATTTCGAAGAATAAAAATGTTCTAGAATTATTCATATTATTTTTAATCATAATGAAAATAAAAAATCATTTTATATGAGTATTTTTCATATATTTTTTTATACTTCTGTATCATGAACAATAACTTTCCAATTACTGCTATTGAATATCATTCATAATATAAAATCTTTATCTTTTAATCATCAAGAAATAATCTGGAATATTGTTTGATATCGACAGTTTTTATAGATAAAATATGAGAACCAATTAAATATTTTCTTGAAAATTTTTCAATTGATTTATATTTAATACAATTAATGACTTTAACAATCCCACCTGAATTTAGTCCGAAACATTTCAGAGACCACCAAGAGAAAAAAGATCTAAAAGATTAATGCGGTTCTAACTTTGGCTTAAGAAATGTGCAATATATTTTTGCTCTGCTATCCCTAAATCATGATGCAGTTTCTGAAAATACATCCAAGAAAACCTAAACTTTTATATGTTGCTTTAAAAGTTTGTAAATTGATATTTTATTCTTCTATTATTCTTAACAAAGTGAATTTGGAAATTGCAGTAATTTACTCAGTCAATATTTCTAGGACTTCTATGATCACTGTTATATACTTGCTGTTGATTTTGATTTTTTACTTCAGCACATTTATAAAGAATTCATTTCGTAACAATTCCCCTCTATTTATCGAGAATACTGGCTGTTTTTATTATTAATGGTGTATAATTGCATTAAAGTATTACCTTAGATACAAGAAAACAAATGAACTTCAAATATTTAGCTTTATACTTTCATATTATTGGAGTAATTGATACCGAATAAACTATAAACTTTGATAAAGTCAGACACTGGGAAGATATTCATAAAAATACATTTTGTAATTAGAAGATGTGCTCTTCTAAACTGGTCTAATCTTAGTAATAATATCTCGAATATGACTGTCACAGTTTAACTAAAGGAAATTGCAGAAAAATATCTCACGCGCTTTGGCAGAGTACTTAGAGTAAAAAAAATATATTATTTGTAGTTTTAAATTTAAATATACACGTATATATAAACATTAAAAATTTTGTTTTCTAGTATTGGAATCTTCTTTATCCGTGATGTTCAACAAAACTCAAATCAAACTAATTACTAAATTTGTTTCCAGCAATGTAAAATTATAAAAATTGCAAATATCATTCATCAATTTTTACTACAGTATGAATAAATATAAATATATGCAATTTACAATATTATAACTTATTTTTATGCATACTTGCTTTAATTTTACATCAGAAATTATTGGATTGAAACATTAGAAAAACGTCTCAATTTCTAGAAAACAAACCAGAAATTGCGATTTCGCATGTAATAACCAAATAAGTACATATATTTTTAAAACCACTTATCTTTATAGACTGAGGTAAATGGTTATATACATATATAATATACCGTTTTCAAAGGAAGTAACTAAAAATAAGTAACTTTCATCGATGCGGTAGATGAAACGGTATATTATACATACATATATAATATACCGTTTTCAAAGGATGTAACTAAAAATAAGTAACTTTTATCGATGCGGTAGATGATTATATACATATATAATATACCGTTTTCAAAGAATGTAACTAAACATAAGTAACTCTCATCGATACAAAGAATGTGAATGTTTTTAAACATTAGAAAATCTTACATTTAAACATTTAGTAAATTCAAAAATAAAAAAAAATCAGAGGGAGTGGTCTGCCATAAAATTTCTCTTGCATGCTCTAACAAAAATATCATTAGCCACACACCATTAGCGAACAGTTGCTATCTAGAGTCTATTAGCATACAACATTTTGTGAATATTTTTGGAAATCAATCAATGGTACGGATTTAATGCACAATCACCATAACAGAGAATGTATGTCTGGTATACTCTTTTTCAGACCGATTGAAACCAAAATGTGAAATAGCACTGCAATTGTAATAATGTTGTTTTTGTTTCTTATGGTACTTGCCACGGACAAGCCCGCTGGTAGGAAGACAGCAATTTAAGCCGATAGGGAGCGTCTCTTGTTTTAGTAGCGCCAACTCAGGCCAAGAGTACGGCTTTGCCACTCACGCTTCACTCATTCGCTTGCACAACTCCTTTTTACAGGAGGGCACACTCACACATCTCGGATAGAACAGAGGAAGAACAACCATGCCCGAACCGGGGCTTGAACCCAGGACACCCAGATCACAGAGAAGACGCGCTACCCCTATGCCAGGACGCCGGCACAATTGTAATCATAAAATCTGTTATCAAATTTCATATGTCAATTATTGCATTTTGGATTCATCTTGTTTAAACGGTTGTGAAATTATAATGGACTTAGCTTCGAATATCGGTATGTATCTGCTCTTTAGATGGTAAATATATGTACTAAATTTTAACCTCTAAATTTAAATCTCTTCGTTTCGTAGTGATGTCTTCTTGTACTCGGACAGCCGTACGGATAGACTTCCTCAGAACGGAATTCATTAGAAATCTATAAATTTTGTGTAAAATTCATATGCTTAGTTTCATCTGCCTAGTTCAAATTTTTGAGTTACTGACAAACATAGAAACGGACAGATAGGCACGCAATTCTAAAAATTTATTTTTCTGATTCAAGGAGGTTTGAAATGTATAGAGTTCAACTTTTTTGGTGATTACAATACTTTCACTTTGTAAACTTCATATACATTAAAATAAAAAAGGATTTAACTTCTATTGAAATACCAGTAAATACGTTTTTTAAACTATATTTCATTATTGATAATGAACTTATAATGACATATTTTAGTTGTAAACGTGCAGACATCAATAAGATCTCAATTGAATCATCCTTTAGGCAAGAAAAAGATTGCAATGCAGTCTTGCAGACATACCTTTGCTAATAGCAGGTGTCCTTTAGATAAGAAATAAATCTCCTTTCGTTATCGCACGGATGAAAAGCTGTTTATTACTGACTTGTAAGGAAGTTGCTCAGTACAATCTCATAAAAGAATTTTATTTAAGATTAGTATTCGAAACTAATTCTGCTTTATTGCAAAATGTAAATATATTTGCTTGATAAAGGTATTAATCGAATTAAATATTCCATTTAATGCATATTATTTTAGGAATCTACTATTGATTATGGTCTACTGAGAAGAGAGTAGAAGTAGGAATAAGAGTAGAAAAGGTAAATTCGAGAAAAATGGGACCAAATTGAAACGCAGTACATTCAATCTAACAGTCAATGACACAAACGCATTAAAATATCTCCTAAAATCTGATGCAAAAGAATTCACAAAAAAGTGACATAATATAAAATCATGTGGAAAAACAATGAATTTCTAGTTCTTCTCAACTCGTTTTACCAAGAAATGTTATAATCCCGAATATTTCAGCTAACAAAAATTAACAAATTAATGATAATGTGATTTAATAAATTAATGCAAATCGATTTAAATATAAACACACGATTACTTAATTGATAATATAGCGATAGAATCGAAAGACAAAATAAAAAATTCATTAGCACATAAATGGAAGGGAATGAAATCTTTTATTTAACCAAACTTATAGAGCTGAAGCATACATTTGATAACCATGCTTTTTAAAGAATCTGATTTATATTTAATGAAATGGAAATACGTAAATAGGCAGAATGAAGGTAATTAAGATTACAAATTTCAATCAACACATTTGAATGAGACAATGTTAAATAACGTTAAATAAATAAAAGGTTAAATAAAACAAATTATGAAGTAATTATTTTAAATTATCTCTTAGTTTATCAGAAATATATGACAATATTTTTCCAGAGTTGCCCTCTTCCTTTGGACATGTAATGGATAATAAGTGTCTAAAAAGTGGAAAGTTCTCGCTTCTATGGTAGATATAACATTAGTGTGGTATTTAGTTACTTCCATTACAATGATGGAAAATACTACAAGCAAAACGTATTGAGTCTCGCGATGAATGTAACTTTTCAGCCATCCCCCCCCCCGCCCTATGAGTCAAAGCTCAATGCTCCACATCATGCCTTTGGAACGATCATTATGTTGAGCATCTGTGAAGCGTAGGCCGAATGTATATAATCTCTGCGTGTTAATTAAAACTTAAGAACAAATATAAAAGCAGAAACTGGACATTATGAAATATATCTGGAGCTATGTTATCAATTAGTGCAATAAAAATAGCTAAATTTTAGTTATTCAAAATTGATATTTTTTTTTTATTTAACTGTTATAATATTAATTAGAGGAACTGGAAATATAATTTTTTTTACACATGGATATTTACAATAAATTTCTTTCTACTTGAATTATTCACTTATGTATATAATTTAAAAGATATTTTTTAAGATTACTAAATTCTTAAGCTTATTAAGAAAAAAAAAAGAGTATCTTATCACTTTGAGTAAAGGAAATGATACCATAGAAATTTCGTACAAAATAAGAATCTTAATTTTGAAACTATTACAAATATATAAACAATCAATTTAAAATGTACCTAAATTACCATTTCACGTAATTCTGTTTCAGAAGGATTCAGATTGAAACAGTATAATTTTCCAAATATTTTACATAAGATATACGATTCTTCAATGTTATTTAAATTTACTGTAGAAGTTACTCGAAATATTCTATAAAAGTTTCTATGAAAATTTTTCATATGAATGATGATACTGGTTAAATATTTTAAAAATGAAGGTAATTCTACGAACTCTTGATGTAAAATTTCTTTGAAGATTTTTGAAAAGATTTACAATGGATTTAGAAATATTGGTTAATGTATATAATACGGAAAAGTTTAGTTCTCAAAATTTAAGATAAAAATTTGATCAACTGTTTTAAATATTTTAGAAAACTGTAGCACGATGACAATTTATTATAATTCTGGAATGGCATTCTACGAATGAGTCAACGTACCTAAAATTAAGTCGTTGTAACCATTAGTAAGTAAACCATTTTAAAATTAATCTGTCCAAATCATATATGATGAGCGTTGAAGGAATGCTTTATGCATTTTCTCATCAAGTGTAGTGAGTTATAATAAATTCGTTTATTAAGCAATTAATACAGTCTTCACTAATTGACACTTCTGTGTGTTAATTACGGGTTATTAAGCTACTGAGAATTCAAAAAAAATTAATTTTAACTTGAATACTCAGGGTCTTTTATGTGTAGCTGTTTTGTAAAATATATTTGAGCATATAGCAAACAACGGATTAAAATATTGCTGCTTTGATCTAATATCTAATACATTGATTTACCTTTTCAAGAGATTTCTAAATTTTGCTTATTTTAAATAAATGGAATTAAAAATCAATATTCGTATTGGGAAACAACTCTTAACCTCAGCTAGTGCACTTCAAGTGTGCTTCTTCTTCCTTAAAAATACTTGTTTTTGTTTAATTCAGAAAGAAAAAATTAAATCATTATTGAAATTTTTTATGAATGCAATTGCTTACATCTAATGATATTATTTTATTTATAAACGAAATACTTTGAATTATAGTGTGTGTGTCCTTATATCTTTATGCCCGAAAAGAAATTTTATAAAATATTTCTGAATAAAAGCTGTAGGGGTTAGAAGCATGCAAGATGTTTGGTAAATTTTGAAGCTTCAAATTTGAAATTAAAGTCATTATTTGGTTTTGAAACTTTATGAACGTTAAGAGAATAATTAATTTCGCTAAGATTTGATTCTACTACGCTTGCAAAATACAAGTTTAAATGCTGAAAATAATTTCCTTTCTTAATTATTTGATTGTAAGCTAATATTGAGATCAAAAAAAAATTTAAAAATGCCATATTTTTCTAAAATATAAATCATACATCGAGAAAAAATATTCTTTTGAGCTTTAGAAATAATTATTTTCTTATTAAGTGTAGGTAATTATTCAATGAAACGTACAGTATTCCATTTTTTAAAAATATTGAATAAACTAAAGAAGTTGAATGAATAAATAAAAAAAAAGCATTTCAAAATAAGAAACAAAAATACCATATTTTTTCTTCCTAAATCAATACACTTATTAGAATAAGAGTAGTTTACAATTTAAAATTAGTTTGACACAAGTCATTATTCATTTATTATGTAAGGAATACAATATCAAATTAAGAAACATAACGATTATTAAATCGATGAATATTCTATAAAATAAGTTTTTATCTTCGATTATAAAATTTCTTGCGGAATTATTGAACTTTCCTCGGATTTCCTGCATCGAAAAATGACGTTAAATACAACTATTTCGATAAACGATTTCCAATAGTTTACGTTTGAAGATTGCCTCATCTTTGAATCTGAAGACTTTTCTTTATTGCAAGCGAATGCTTCTTTTAATGTTTCTTAGAGTTTAAATGGAAAATAAAATAAACTATATATTGGAGTTCTGCTTCAAATAAGTTCTAAATTGATATTTGAGCGCTAATTTGAAAAAAAAAAGTCAATGGTGGCAAATGAATTATGACACATGCTTTTCTTTATTAAATCTGAATAAAATAATTTGAGAAATATTAAGTTAGTTGCAAATTATTTGGATGTAAACCTAAATACTAAATATAAACAATTACTTGGAAAATTTGTTTTTTTTTCCTTTAATTTTCGAGATAACTTATTCCTAAATTTTTTATAATATTTTATAGGTTAAATTGTATTTAAAATTTGCTTTATATGTTAAGAAACATTAACTAAATATTTATTGCTAAAATGATTAAATGATAAATATCAAGGTAAATTACATTTGCAATAACTCTTAATTTTGATTTTTTTTTTCTAATTTCATTGTGAGTTTTTATTAGCATATCTCGATATTTTGGCTTGAAATTTATTAAATTCTGCAATTCTTTCGCGATGTACTTTTTTTGTTTCGATTTATAGTAATTTTTATAATATAGGCTTGGGAAATATGTGGATTTTCTTCAAATAAATACCCAATTCCTTTATCTAAATTTCTATATAAATCAGTTCTATTAAACTACTTCTATATTATAATGAATTTTCAATTAATCATACAATGTTCAGCAACCTCATCTTCATAAGACATCATTGTATGATGTCATCATTAAACATCTTTGCTCGTGACCTTCCTCTTTCTCTTTATTTAGTTTCTGAAGAGTGCAATTCCTGTAAAGATAGTAGCAGTCTCGGGTGGTACTTAAACTTTATGCCCATAACTCAGTTTTCTTAGACTAGTTTCTGTTTCAAGAAATGACTTACGTCTAGAATAAATCTAAAAAGGAAAGAGAAAGAATTGCAGCAGCGTTCAAAGATATATTCGAGATTTTTAGAATTTCTGCCGGCGTTCTAGTATTTACAGATATCCCCGTAATAGAATCCTTTTTGAAGATTATTTTAAAAATGAAATTCCTACAAATCGTTTTAAGACAATATAGAATGATCTATTTTTTTTTGAAAATTTGAATATTTGGAATTATATTTTAATTGTATTTTTTAGAGAATAGTATTCTATATGTGTTTCCCTACAAAATGTTAAATTATTTCTAATTTTTTTAAAACTGAATTAAGATTTTAAATTCTAAAGTTTATTTATTATGCAGATTTTTCTACATTTTTTTTAAATTGGAAAATATGCTACATAAGACATGATATAGATTTCCTTCTGCTAATGATTTTCATTAATTATTATTTTTTATAGTGAAACACACACAAAAATTCGGAAAAAATCATTAATTTTGGTTTTAATCCTTTTAAAAAGTTACTACATGTATTAAATTTATTCCATAGCAAGTTTTATTAAACATATTCTTTAGAACCTTCAAAAGAAAAATTTCACATCCCTACTTCAATTTTTAAAATATCCTTTCGGAAAAGAGTACATACATAATAAAAAACAACTTGTAAATAAGTGAATTTAAAGCGTTCTTTCCTCAATACCATAATATAAAAATCCATCCAATTTTCCTGTAACTTTTACGAAATGTTAATTTATTCTAAATAAAGTACAAACATTTATTAAAATAAAATGTTGTGACTATGTAATAAAGGCTTATAGAAAAACCTATGAATGATATTTTAAAAATCATAACAGTTTAAAAAATAAATACATTTATCAGAATTGATTAAATACATATCTCTACCACAAACATAAACTGATAATATATATAAAAATAGAAGCACCTTTATTTTCATTATTTTAAAAGCATTAGTGTGTCGAAAAAAGTAAACAAAGAAAAGAAAATTTTAAAAAAATCTCAAATAAAACTTTTAATATTCTAAAGAAATTCGTATGTAGACAAAACTAAGTGGCTTATTTCAAATCAGTTTATACATTTGAGAGCTGCAGAAAAACTCAGTTTTTATCGTTTCCGATAAAAAATGAAATATTTTTCCTGCTGCTCACAAATGTATAAACTTCTAGATGATCTGAAAATTGGCCATGACAGTATTGTTTACTCTCCTATCTTGCAGCAAAAATTTTCCAATAATTTAATAAAAAAATAGATACATCTTTAAGGCATATTTAGAAAGATTCAATTTGTGATATAAACCAATAAAAGAATCGATTTTTTGGCAATTTTTTTTTTTTTGGATATTGTGCCGCCTTAAGGGAAAAAAATTGTTTTAATGATGCCAAATCTAAAGAATAAACTTTAATACGTTAGAAGATTAAAAAGTAATGCACGTGATTTTCATAAAAATAATAATGCAATAAATGATAATATGTGATGAGGCAATGAATTCAAAACCAATTTATTAATATTCGACCAAGCTGACATTCAAAGCGAGGCATTTGTCCCGGAGCACTGACGGCATCTCTTCATGGGTTCAAACGGATGAAGATTTAAAAGTGCCAATCCCAGCATATAATGTTCCAAAATTTCCCAGTTTTGTTTGTACGAAAGTACTGGTGGTGATGTCCCATCAAATTGCTAAAATCCGGAAAATATTTCTTGAGAAATTTGGGTTTCCTCTAACAAAGTAATCTCAACTGAATTTAATCATTTTTACAATGGGAACAAATATCTATGGTTAAATATATTAATTTTTTTAATCCTATGAAACATTACTTTAATTCATTTATTCTTAAAAAATAAATTTCAAATTTATCTCATTTTTCTATCCATTCGTATTTAATGTATAAATATATTTTTTATATTCATAACTGAAAGAAGATATTGTATGTAAATATTGTCTTTCTCGATGAGAAACTTATTTGCTTCGCAAAAAATTTGGTATATTTCTTTATTGGGATCATTATAAAAGGAGAGAATATTATATTTATTTTCCGAATATATCAATTTTGTTGAAGAATTTGCTTGAAGTTGCAGATTTTTATTTATTGCGCGAGTTTAATAAAATTAAATATTTTAGAAAATGAATAAATTTTAAATATTGATGTCCATAAAATAGTCAATATATTTTAGTAATCTTCTTTAAAGATTTTGAGAATTATCTGCAATATAGTACTATGTAAGGGAATGTTGCTAAACTTAAAAAAATAATAACGGAAAATCGCTTGCACAAACAAATGCCGACAAAAAATTATTAAAAAATGAAAGAAAATACTCTTTTCTGTATTTTACATTTGATTGAAAGCCATTTAGAATTACCATTTCACTTTTTCAATATGTATGAAATGTTTCTCTTTATTGATAAAATATCAATTAATATATAAATAGTGTTTAACAAAAATTCTAGGAGAATATTTGATTTATTTTTATTGGTGCTTTCTAAACTTTTCCGGAATTTTGTGTGACAATTTTATATAAATTTCTGGAATTCTAACAATATTTTGTCTGAAATTATATAAAAAAAAGACTTTAAATCATACTTCTTAAATTATTAGTAGGTAATAATTATAAACATCAATGCCTTTAATAACTACAAAGAACATTTAACAACAAATACCTCTGCAATAAATACCTCAAATATACTTAAACATTTTAAAATTACCATATTTATTTTGAAACAATTTATTTGACCTAATTTAATTTGAATCTAAATTTTAATTTTAGCTAGAAAGAAAATATTTGCTTCTTCAGTGGTACGAGTCTCGCTTAATCCTCTTCATACAAATAACTAATGTGAAGTAGTTATAGTTATTTGTTTAGTCAGAAACCCATTAAAATTAGAGTTACAGAGATAGGTCTTTGTTTAACATAATGGTTGAAACCTGGAATGGAGCAGCGAGGCATAAGGCGTAAAGAGCAGATTTCCAGATAAATGAGAAGTTTCTTCGAGAGAATGTTGAAGGAGGAGAGAAAAGGAATTCATTTCCATAAATGTAGAGTGGTAGCTAAAAATTACTTCGGAAATTAGCTTATGTAATGTAGTGTTAAATCATAGTAATGTTATGTGTCAATTTAGTTTTCAATATTAAAATGGAGTGTTATATTATGTTATGTTATGTTTCTTAGCAACACAACTTTTTTGACACATATCTCATGATTTTGAGTCGTGTTCAAATAAGAAGGACGATGCTTGAGCTAGATTTTTCTTTCAAATTTCCTGTCCACAAAAAGACTTAATTCCAAAGGTTTAACTAGAAACATTTACGTGGCAAGTCATTGCCATTATGAAGATAGATTTTGCGATTTTGAGAAATGGGATAAGGTGAACAGATGGTAGTTTCTATTTGAAAGTTAAAGATCTTGTTGGAAGAAAAATATACTCCATATAGATGAATGGATGAGGTACTAACTTTATTATGGTTGATTTAAAAAGATTAGATATTTTTTTAATTTAAAATGTGTTAAACCATTCTTTCAGGAAAAAGGTTGACTTGGTTTTCTCTTTAAATCATTGCATTTATTTTTAGTATCCATTTCTTCATTTTAGAGGTATTTGTAATTAGTTATTGTTTTTGTTCTAGATTTGGAGTTATTTTCTTGAACAGAAAGTGCCCAAAATTAACGTCAAAAAGTAGCATTTCATATGTTTAATTTTAAATTATTAAATAATGAACCATAAAATTACTTCGATAAAAAAAAGGAAAATTGTGGAAGTTATTATCCCTGGTACATTCGAATTACCAGTGAATAAAAAATAATTATCCCCGAATTTTTTGTTATAAATTTGTTCAAAAGTAGTATTTAACTTTAAATATGCTATCGTTTCATATGTTGAGTTTTTAAAAAAATCCTTAAATGTAATTTGCCACAAAATATCATTTTCATTCAAGTAAAAGATCAACAAATTTCTCCAAACACTTATCTTTTCATAAAGTAAGTTACTTTTTAAATATGATAAAATTTTCTTTCTCTTGACCAAAAATGCTTTTAATTAAATAACAAATAAAAAGTTTTAAAGGTATATAATCGGCAAAACATTTGATAGACAAATAAAAACAATTATAAATATTGCTGCAATTACTTCATTTTAGCAAATACCTTTAAAGGAATATACAATTTACGGTCAGTTTAATAAGACAGTTATTATTATTATCGTCAAGATGATTAATCGATTGATCACACTAACTGGTTATTCTTAATAATTTACTAATAATTATTATTAGTTTAATATTGGCTTAACATAGCCAGAAGTTTATATTTTTTTAAAAATTATCTTATTCTTTTCGAAACCATTTTAAAAGAGTTACTAAAACAAAGAAACACGATGCCACACGACTGTATTTAAGCCCATCAATGTTAAAAAGCCACATACTCTCATTCTATGGAACTATGACGGGATCATGAGTCGCATGGATATCAAAGCAAAATCCTTTAGTGTGATAGAATGAATAGCTGTGGTTCGTTAGATATGCTTGGCCGCATTGATAAGTTTACTGAAAGCTCTCAAAAGACATCAAGGCATTCATTTGCTTTGTAGCGATAAGTTAAAATGGGTCATCTTTTGTATATTAAATGATTTAGAACACTGACCGTTAACGCAAATTTTGTTGTGAGTAAGAATTTTTATTATTTTTGAAAGAGAAATTAGAAACTTTTCAATATAATTAGGTACTTGAACATGAATGTTCTTTAGAAGGAATGTTTAAGAATTAAAGCATATAATTTTTTAAAGAAAAATTTAGGTCAATTCAAAGGTTGGCCGCGAGTAGTATAGTGGCAAGTATTTGTTTGGTGTAATGGGGGGGGGGTAAATTGTTAAGCCAGATTTATGTGAAGATTACAGGTTAGAAAGATAGCCACTTTCAAAATAGATGAGAAAGATCCTCAAAGGGAAATAAAAAGGTTGCAGTAAAGAGTAGTGAAGAATTTTTTTCTACATAAGTAAAGAAAATCTGGGAAAAGAAGTTGTAATATAGAGATGTTATTGTTTTGTATGTGTTTCCAATTTTATACTAAAAGAGTTAAATGAATTATAAGATTGATAAGAGGTTATAACAATGAATTTCTCAAATGCATGTGTTGGTAATTGGCTAACGTTTGCGGCTGTGGAAAATAAATCTTGAATGATATGAAAAATATCTTTATTTCATTTTGTTTAGAGAACTGTTTATTTTTCAAGTCTAGAAAATACATTTTTGATAAGTTTTGCTGTCAAAAAGTTTATTTTTCAAGATCAGTTTTTTTACTGTATTTTTCTTTGATTGGTAGAATAATGTCTGTACCTTATCTAAATAAACGGCAAATTATATCAACATTATTTTCTGCAGAATTTTATACAGTTATTATATAATCATTATTCCTGTACAATGAATTCGTTTATTCATTCGAATATAATAAATTCGTTGGATATTAATTCAATCTTTATTTTATTAAAATTGTCTTCTGATTCTTTGTTAAATTGATATAAAAAATGGTACAAATATGGTACAATGGCAATGTGTGAATTGGAATGAAAATTAGGAAAACATTTTTAATATATATATTCAAATTCTATTTTCTATCAAACAAATAGTATTAATTTTCAATAAATTATGGTGTTTTCTAAAACATGTATATATTGAAAAGAAAAACATTTTTTTAATTAAAATGTTTAAATATAAGTTAATTAAAAGCCCTTATGAGTTTAGAAAAAACATATAATCGCGTATTAAATGAAAATTAACAATATTTTTTTTTCATATTTACTTTATGTAGCTGCCGGAATACTTAAATAAAATGCAAAAGCAAATACAAGAAAAATTTTCTATATAAATTCATCTCAAATATTTAAATATCATACACTAACTTAATCTTTTTCGAATTTCAACTTGATAGTAAAATATTTTCTTTTCCAGCGAAAAGATTTTGGCTTAAGTAATCCCTCCTCATACGAAGGATTATAATGTGAAGCATGAGTTAAGTCGGAAACTCATTAAAATAAGAGGCGCTGAGATGAATTCCTGTTTTGACGTAACAGGTGAAGTTTAATGCTTATATCCGGTTGGGGTGGAACTAGGATTCCAAAAGGGCAGGCGATCAATTTCTGGAAGGATGAGGAGGATTCTGAAGGAAAATAAACAGGTGGGACGAAAACGTAGTAAGGAATTCATTCGCTGTGCCATGAAGCTCGACAGAGAAATGCTTTGCTATGTGTATAGAGAAGGTATTGATGTTGTGTTTGATGTTGCCAAATATATTTGTCTTTTGAGCAAGTTTGACTAAACTAGGAACAAGAATAACTATGGAAATCGTAAACAGTTTTTTTTAAAAAATATTCTGGAATTTTTTTTTTTAAATAAAATGATAATTTGTTCGACATGCAAAGATAAAGATACTTTATTTTATTAAATTTTGTTTTGTAAATTTCTCTAAAAACGAATGTTTAAATTGATGTTCCGTTCTTTGAGATAAAGATATTTTTGTTATCAAAAACTTCTTAATTTTATTAAGATTTTTGCATTCTGGAATTTTTTTTTCTGTAACAATTTATATATATATATATATATTAAATATAGAGTCAATTTATATACTGTATTAAATACATTTTTTTTCATCTAGAATTTTAATTAGAAATTCCTGATGTATTTTTTACCCTGCCGAAGGGTCTTAAAATGCATAAGTAAACCTTTTATTATTCTAGAATTTAAATTGAATGAATTGGAAGAATTGTGAATTATATGTACTGTTATGATTAATACTGACGTATGATATCAAAAATTTAATAATTTTGTATATGATTATTGATTATAATTAAATATAAGTATAACGAATATATACTTTGCATAATGTGTTCATATGTTCATTAATAGATTATCCATAATTTGTTTTACTAGAGGGATTCTCATTTATCATTCGGTATATATTGTTAAAAATTATCTACCCAATCATTGTTAAAGTATCTACATTAAGAAGAAAATTAGTCTGACAGAAATAGTGATGTAAATATAAGAGAAATCCTACATCAGGTATAAAATATTAATAAAATAATAAATGGCGGCAACTAATTTTAATTTAAAAACATATTTCATCGATTGGGATTCTACTGCAGAAATAATTTTTGCTATTTAGAGTTTGCTCCATATTTCAGAATAAATTATGATTTCCTAAAAATTTAGTTGCATCTTCATTGTTGAAATCTCTATTATTTATATTTTTAATTAATAATCTGTATATTTGAGATAAAATGTATGTATTTATTTCATTTTATTGTTTTGTTTTCCTAATTAATAATACGGAATTAAAACTACCATTAACTTATTTTTTGTTGAATTTTAGGGCCGAAAATATCTAAATTTAAATTAATTTACTTTTGATAAATTGTTAAGCTTACAAGCAAATAATGTCATTAAGCATATTAATCAGTGTTTATTCTTGCAAAAAAAAGCAAATCAAATATCGACCACAGATTAATCACATTTCTTGCTAAAGGCAATTCTATACAAATTAAGGAAAGAAGAATCTTAAATTCAATTTTTATAGGATTTAATTTAAAGTCAGATTCAAGTTAATTAAGAAATTTAGTGAAACAAATATAATCGGAAACCACATACATGAAGTAATCATGAAATAGATTAAGTGGAAATAATCTGTAACGTGTGCGTTAAAAAGATTAAATGAAAGGGTGTGTTATACTTGTACACATAGGAATTCTAAAGTTTTAAAAGCAGGATAAAAACACTTCATAAACATTTCGAAAGCACTTATGAAATAGAAGAAGGAAAACAAAAAAGAGCAAAATTCACTAAAAAACTTACATTATATAAAATACAAATCCTTCAGGCTAAAAGATTCAGTTTTAGAAGTTTTCTTAAAAGGTTTTTTTGAAAACAATAACTTAGGTAAAATTTTAAAAAATTAAGATTGGGAACGTTAACTTTTCAAAAGATTAAGCTAGAAAATGATTCATGTATTTGTAGGCAGAACTGAAATGAGTACAGAGACTTTATTCTAAAAACCACTTGGATTGTAGAAGCGAAAGTGACAGATATGTCATTATGCACTTTAGCCTAAATGAGGTAGAATGCTGCTCAAAAAATATTAAAAGATCTGTCACTGTCACCATGAGGAAGTTGGTAATTATAAATTTTATCCATAAAATTTTCTATTCAAATAAGGTGTTTTATTGAAATTTTAAATCATGGTTTAAGTTGAGGTTGCATTCCGAAAGCGCGGAAAAAGAGTTATCCTCATTTCAAAAGAGAGTAGGAATTCTTCGAATTTTGAATCTCAAGACCAATGTGCCTGCTTTCTTAAAACTCATATATCTTCGAATTATGTTAATTATTATTTTCTTTCTGTTTGGCGTTCTTAAGACTCATAATTCGAAGTCTGAGACTCATAATTCGAAGTCTGAGACTCATAATTCGAAGTCTGAGACTCATAATTCGAAGTCTGAGACTCATAATTCGAAGTCTGAGACTCATAATTCGAAGTCTGAGACTCATAATTCGAAGTCTGAGACTCATAATTCGAAGTCTGAGACTCATAATTCGAAGTCTGAGACTCATAATTCGAAGTCTGAGACTCATAATTCGAAGTCTGAGACTCATAATTCGAAGTCTGAGACTCATAATTCGAAGTCTGAGACTCATAATTCGAAGTCTGAGACTCATAATTCGAAGTCTGAGACTCATAATTCGAAGTCTGAGACTCATAATTCGAAGTCTGAGACTCATAATTCGAAGTCTGAGACTCATAATTCGAAGTCTTAAGACCATCTAGGAAAGTACAGGATGAATTATTTTCTAAGGGACATGTAATATTGCAAGGGAAAAATTCGAAACTGGATTATTAGAGTTCAGTTTCTTCAGTGCCTTAATAGAATGCCAAATGAAATATAGGGTTGAATGAATTTAGCAGGAACGCCAAACTAAAAATAGGATAACCTACATAGTATTATTATACATTAAAACGCTTTTATCATAGTAAAAATAGAAAGATATTAATCATTTTCTAAAGAAAACTGAAGTTAAGAAGCTTGTGAATAGTTTTGATGGACAGATCTCTAATTCTTAAGGGTGGGTCAATGTGATACAATAAAGGAATCCTTCAAAGCATGATCAGTACTCCAGTACTTTGCCTCTTTATAGACATTAAGACTTAGAGCTGTCATGATCAGCATGATAACCAATTATCGCAAACCATTGAGGATGATTTTGTTTTTCTTTTCGAAGCGTTTTGAATAGCATAATATGCATATGCATTCGAGCAGCATAATATTCATAATATGCTTTTTGAAAAATAATTAATCATTTATCATGTTTAAATACAAAAATGATATCGTCCATATCCTAAAAATTCATATGAATAGAAGAATTGAATATTCTAAAAACTCACATACTTAGGAATTGCATGCGATTTCAAATGTTCCTGCAGGATACAAAGAAAACTCTAAGCAATTCATTAAACATTGAGAAGAATTGTACATGTGACTTGAGGATTAAGAATGGAAATAATTAAGAAAATATATCTCCGACTCTTGAAATGATTGTTCTTCTGGGAGTGGAGATAGGGTACCTGATAATGTTAAACTAAAAAACAAAATGATGCAAATTCATATGTCATCTTATTCCGATTACCAAATCTTATCGTACGATATGAACTGACGGATAATTAGTTTTTTTCGGTATCTACTTTTCGACATATAAGTAAGTGTAAATGCTTGTTGAATTGAACAAGATTCAAATTGTCAAACTGATTGATGTCAAGGATAATTTTATAAAGTTGGAATGTGAAAACAGGATTAAGGCAGATAAATTCAGAGACTGAATTGAGAACATTTCGAAAAGGAAGATGAAAAAATAATTCACGAAGACAGATCAAATATGGATGAAAAAGTTCGTTGTGACTTTGTAAATTTTACAAATGGGATTAACTTTGAAAATAGAATATTTATATTGACAGAAGATAAAGAATGTTTAGACTGTCAGTCTTTAAAAATAAGAGTTTGGCTATAAATGCTGCAGTTGAATATATAATTGAACAACAATGTGGTAGTTGCACAATCACTTCAGATTTTAAATCCGATTTTATGAAATTAGAATCTTTAAATGTGAAAAAGTAAAAAGTAAGCGATATCAAAAATAATTGGATAAGACAAAGGAATTAGATTACGTAAAGCGATTAGTAAAAGCCAGCATGAGAAAGTTGAAATGAGACAGTCAATGAACATTAAAAACTTGAACCAAAAAATTGCACGTGGATTATCATTTTTTTAAATTCTTTTTTTAATTTCAATTTTTTAATTCATTTTTTTTTTAAATTTAAACCCGTTAACTGGATATGACAAAATATTGTAATGCAAAAAAATTGAATGTTGATCAATTACTAGGTTAACAAGTTGTTCCTTTGTTTCTATTCATTATTCATATATGGGAAAAATAAAAACATTTTCACTATTTCTTATTATAATAAGGCATTTATTATTTTTTAGTAATGAGTATTCCTGTAATGAATAAATAATATAAAATTTTAATTCCCACAACAAGAATTTATACTAATGTTACAAAAAATACAAATGATTTAAATATTGTATGTAAAGAAATATATATTGTTTTTAAAAGAAAAATAAGCGGTTGTGATAGAAGGCTTAGTATTTGTTTTAAATTTGAAAAATCTTTGAAAGGAGGAGGCGTAGCAAGAAATGATTAACAGTGTTCCAAAATTTTATGAAATATATGAATAAGATTTTAATAAAATATGTCATAGCTCATGTGAAAGAGAGATTTAATCAATCCCAGGCTTTTATATTTCAGTAAATGTCTGATTTCCAAATTTGTTTTAAATTGGAAAAAAAATCTTTGAAAGAAGAAAGCAGAATAAAATAGCGTGGGATTTCAATAGAAGAAAAAACGTTTTTACGTCCAAATAAACGTTTTTTTTTTAATTCGAAAGCCTAAATTTTATATTACAGATTAAAGATTTTTGTAAATAATATCTGGTTTCTAAAATTTTGGAAACTGTTAAAATAATTATATGAATATATGCTTAAATATAATTCAATTATTGAAGATAAAACTATTTATTTAAGATTAATTTTATATAAATAAATGGGATAAGCATTAAATTTCCTTTTTAAAAAATGTAACATGTATAGAAAGTTATCAAATCAGTTGTAAATTTGGTCTTGCTGAAATTAAAATATTTTAATAAACACACAACTCATTAATTTCAGTGTTACTAATGAATTTGACAGCCAAGTAACAAAGCCATTTTTTAAATTGATTTATTTAAGAAATCTTATTCGCTCTACATCTTATACTTATGCGCTCTCCATCTTATACCATTTATAATAAGGATTGTGCCTTTCTGTCAAATTTAAAATCTGTTTGAATTAAAATAAGATAAATCCTGTAGCAATTTTGAAATGCTATCTTTCTTTCAAAAAATGGTCCAAATTTGGTGGGCAGATATTAGTACTTAAATGCTAGTGTAGTTATCAAATTTACGAACAAACATTAACTGAACAATAGAGTTTATAGAAAAGTCCTTTACTTCTAAGTAAAAAAAAAAAGAAATTGGTAGCTTACTAGCAGAAATATAAAATAAAACAGAGGAAGGGTCATGGTTACTGATATTCCATCCGTCAAAATGACTTCGTATCGCCCAAAATATTTGTCCGATCCTTTTAAAATTTTCAGTGAATTCAAACACAGGTTCAGAAATCATTTCAAACTCAAAATTCAAGATTAGGCATTTTCATCGATTTTAGGCTATAAAATGCCATTAAATGTCGAAAACGCAATTTTTGTCTCTTAATTTTTACATTGATAGCTAGGAAACATTTAAGCCAAAGTAAATGGTGAATAAATAAGGACATTAGTAAAAGGGCAACATCTTTTTAATATCTGTTATTTTAAGATTTGAAAATCGCATTTCAGATTCTCTACCGGGGTGAGTAACATATATTTGAAACCGTTGGAACCTCTCTTAATAATTTAAAACATTAATACAATCTGTGCAATTTTTTTTTCAAAAAGTGCTTGATTTGAAGGACTAAAGCTACGTCAAAAAGCCTATTTTCTATCTGAAATATTATACTGCTTCCAAAATGTCAGCAGTACTAACCATTGTCGCAGTGATGTCTGCTAGTTCAGAAAATGTAACACAGTCTGCCCACTGGAACAAGGAGTCGCACAAAAATATCGAAGCAATGCAATGTACACAAGATATGTCTTTATTGAAATATTTCAGGTTAAAACATTAAATATATGAAAACAAAGTCAATAATTTTTTTTAGTTTCTTGTATAATAAAAAATTAACATGCAATATTATATCACAAGCTCTTAAAATGATATTTTCTAGCAATATTGGGATGGGACAGTTTTCAACGAAAATCGGCATCATATTACAATCACTGAATACTGATTTTTTAAAATTTTTTTTATAGATATAACATTAAAACTCTTTCATGATAATCATTTCTAAATCTGGACATTTCAATAGTAAATAAGAAAAGGAAGATATGTTTCAAAAAATTAATAAAACAATGCTTAAGTAAATATTTCATAAAAATCTGAAGAATGATATTTAACTTTTTTATAACCTAGAAATATAATTAAATATACGAGTATGGGTTCTTAGGAATCATGAATAGACTTTTCATAGTCATTATAAAGCATTTAAATATTCTCACCTTTAAAGTTTGGAAAGAATTTAAGGCAATAGTTAAGAAAGCTTAATGAGCTATAAAAGATGTGGCGTTCTTAATGTACATCTTTTCACTAAAATGCAGCTTTATGCGTGTTAATTTTCGATGCTGGAGGAATTATAGAAACTTTTCACATTCTCTCTTTTTTATTCAATTACAACTTTATGAATATTTTAAAAATCTAGCCAAGAGGAGTCTATTCTCACTTTAATGCTCTAAAATGTTTACTTAACTTTATGCTTTCCAAATAGTTAGTTTATTTATATTATTTATAAATAATTTCAGTGCTTTTACGTTTACAAAGGGAATATTAAATACAATTTTAGGCTAACGCCTTTCTTATTAGAGCATTATTAAATGTAAAATATTTCCTAGGAAATATCCTAACATTAAAATAAGAACAAAAAAAACATTTAGCACATTAGACTACCACGAAAGAAAAAAAATAACAAGCACCTTTTTTTTTTTTATAAATATAAATGAACCTGTTTTAAAACTGATTAGCATAAACTATTTTTAATGCTTTAATTAACTAACAAGCAATTGCACATTTACTTTTTTGTCGTTTTTAATAAATTACAACTAAATGAATATTTTTAAAATGTAGCCATGGAATGTCTTTTGTATTACTTTAAAATGCTCTAAAAATCTAAAATGTTTTCTTAATTTTTAGAATGCAAAGCAGTTACGAGATATTTAATTTTACTGCAGTTTCATTGCTTATCGATTTACAAAAACAATGGTAAACATTATTTTGATTTAACCCTTTTTCCAAGTACGTTTAAAATTGTTTTTTCCTAGGAAATATCCGAAAATTAAAAAAAAATAATTCTAGAATAACAGAACTTTAAAAATAAACTACAAACATTTAAGACAGTAGACAACTTTACATTAAAAGAAAGCACATATCTTTGTTTTTCCAAAAAAAATCAAGAAATGCTATTTAAAATTGTAATTATTTTTAGAATAGCTAACAATCATCTCCAAAGTTCTCAGTGCTTAAAAAATGACATTAAAAATTAAACCAAAAAAATGCAAATTATACAAATATATAATTCAATTATAATATTAAAAGAAAATGAATAAATTAAGTATATTTGCATTTTTTTCAACAAATCTTATGGATTCAAGAATTTCTTTTTATAAACATTGGTATTGATTTTTAAGCACTTTATAAGCCCTTATTAAGCATTTTATTTCTAGAAAAGGAATTACGTCATATAAAGAAGTAATAATAAAGATAAATGCGTGTTTTTGTTTTACTAGCACTTTACCGCCTGACCGTTTAACTGATAGCAACCAAATTTGGCACAAAATAACTTGGAGGCCAGAAATGTGCCTCTCGAATAGATTTTATTCCTTAAATTCTTAATTACCTAAAAATAAAGCACAATTCTACTGTGTTTCATAATAACTTTTGAAAATATTGTAGCTTAAAATTGAATTTTATACTTTTAAAATTGAAAAATAATCCTTTTCAATGATACAAATTTAATAGCCATGAATATTTTCTGACTTTCGGTGTGATTTTTTTTTCCACTTTTAAAAATTAAAGAAGGATTCTGTTTAAAAGCTATGTAGTTTACAAAATGAATAAAAAATAAACTTACAATACTACGAAATTTAGAAGATATAGTGCATTTATGTTTTTGAATAGCACTTGGATGTTAGGGGACTAAATTCCATTAGAAAGGTTTATGCAGACAATGAACAGAGCATATGTAACGGAATTAAAATACGAAGGTATATAAATATGTAACAGTTTGACGATAATAAGGGCTGTATGAAAATATATCTAAATTATTTAATTGAAATGAAATATAATCAATATCCCTGGCGGATCAGCCGGTCGATTAAGATGGTCAACATAATAATAATAATCGATACATGCAAGTTGAAAGGAATGCTATAACAATACAAAATAGATGACTATATAACAATATGCACAGTTTTAATCGTTTCGGATACTTAGGGCTCTTGCTATAAGTATCTAAAAGTCTGTTGTTTGTACTGCACCTTGTTTGATCTATTATCTCCTAAAAATGTATGACATATTGTTTTCGTATAACTGTATTGTTGGGCTAGTTTTCTATTTTAACCTGTTTGTTACTTTTTATATCGTTATCATATTGTTGTGAATTTATATTGTTATTCTTACATTTCCATTTTCGTATTGTTGCGAATTTGTAGTTCACTTAATCTGTGTTGTACTCTTGCTATTTGTAACATTCTATTTTGTTTGATTCTGCGAGAAAGTTGCCTTTAAAAGAGTTATCGTTTGCATCGACCATCTTGTGTTTTATTGTAAAAAATCCTATATTTTTATATCTAATCCTTGAAATTGAACATTTGAACCATCAGTAAATCTTCTAAAGGTTCTCAAAGAGAGGGAGGAAATAATATTCGGTAAGTAAACTTGTTATTACTTCTTTGAAGGGTATTATACAGATGTTATTGTTTCAATGACGGGATGTATTACATCCGGAAGTGAATAATAATTTTGAAATCAACTACAATACCCACATTCTTACCGCCCAATCAGGAATCAGATTGTAGGGAAAGAGAGGGTGTTGGCGTCCATTTTTATGTACAGTCTTTCAAATTGAACAGGTGGTGTTTAGTTACCTCCTGTGCAAAACTGCGACTGAATCACAATCAAATTTTGTGCCCATACTGTTTCTAAGCATGTAGTTTCTATTTCAAAAGGAAAAAAAATTCAAATTTTTGTCGATGGAGAGATGGCAGGAGGGAAAGAGCGTAATTCGCGTAAAGCTTTAAATATTTGAAATTCCGTTACCAACATAATGAGTAGATAAACGGTCTTTTATTTATGATTTTAGCAATAACGACTAACCTTATCACTGAATATTGCATATCAATTCTTTTTTACGTGATAACTGATACTGCTTCTGTCTCACTGTGATATTGTGACAGAATAAAGTATCGCCTCTAAAGTTCTCTCTGTATAATCCTAAGTCGAATAAATAATAAAATTCAGTATTTATAGAAACTAAATACTTTTAAATTACAGTAAATTTCTCTGAATTAAGTGATTAAAATATTTGATATTTACTATTTATTTCATTGAAAACAGAATAATAGTTGATTCAAGATTGCAAACAGATATTTGACAATAAGTTAGTACAAAGCCAGTTTTCTAAAAATTATAAAGATATTTATATATTCATATAAATCTTTAGGATATCGTTTGATATCTAATTATTTTTTTATTATCGTTTGATATCCAATTATTTTTTTATTATCGTTTGATATCCAATATCAGTAAGATACGATATGTTATAAAATCAAATATTTTGTTCTTATAAATGATTTTCTCAGTTTGCTTTGATGTACAGTACAATGGGATTAAGTAAGAGGAAAATTAAATCAATAGATTTTCTATTGTAAATGCGTTTAACTATAATAACTTTATTTTCTTAGATGATTATTGATACTTTCAAATTCTTCCATTCATTTCAAAATGAGTTTAAGTAAAACTATTTGGGTAAACGATTTCCAATAGTTCAGAAGATTCCAAAGATAGTTTAATCTTTAAAATAGAAGTTGTTACACAGCCTGAAGTGCGGGCATTATACTCATTTCTAAAGAAGTTTCTATACAAATTAAAACAAAAAGGCCTCTTAGAATCATGCTTCAAATAAATACAAAATAAATATCCAACACCAATTCAATGTTCTAAGAAAGGTTATTCATTATTAAGACTAAAGAATATCTGTTAATCAGTGAATCTGACTGAAGTTTTTAAACTGATAATCAGAACCTCAAACATTATTCATTTAAATAATTAAGCTTTAATTTATTCTTCTTTTAAAATAATAATAAAATAAATTTTTTTAGATTTTTCAAATATTTTCGTTCGCTACAATTTTAAATTTTTGAAAATACAGAACTCATATTAAATAATTATTGGTACCAACGGTACTGTTAGTCAATTAATTAACATCTTGAATTTAATCTTAATCGTAATTTTCCTCTTTCTATTTCTTAAAAAAAATAAAGGCCTCATTTATGTTATAAAAACGAATTAAATTGTGGTATTTCTTGCAAATTTTATCTATTAATATAAGAAATCTGTAAAGCGCAAATTTAAGATTGTGAAATATTTGATAACTCTATACCGCATAACAAAAACACTGGGAGCATCACTTGCTCAAGCTTATAGACTTATCCCGATTGTATAACGTCTGACTTTATCAGGATAAAGCGTTTTATCACTGATAAACTGCATTGTTTATTTATCTTTGTTCATTAATACATTTTGTTCATTGGTGAATAAACAGATCTGTTCAAATCATCTGTTAATGAAATCAATAAAATTTTCTGTCCGTCTATGTACGAGGGCAAAGTTATTGAAGTGAACTGAAACATGGCTTGATGGGGAGGGGGGGGGTCTTTGTTGATGAATGGCAGTTAACCGATACGAATATTCTTCATCCATAGTAGAAGAACAAATAACAGCATTATACGACTATTTTTCATTATAATACATTTGATGATGGTCTATTTAAATAATAATAGCCAATTATTATTACTGTAAACATATTATTAGCTGGTAAACAAAAATAGATATTTTGATCTATCTATGAAACCAAATAGAAATATCACTTATGAGATAAAGAGAACTGTATTGGATGCTCGATTAACATAGTTTGTATTATCTGATAGAGAAAATTTCTTATACATTGCATTGATGGTAGTGTTCTTGTGTGATACATTTCAGAGATAGAACTGCACTACTCAAACCATCCAGCCCAACCTACTAAAGTATAATACCTAGATAGTCGGAAGAGAAGGCGGTTTAATTTTCATTAAAAATGTTTCACGATTTTGCCCATATATAGAAGTGGAATTTAATCACAAATCGGATTATATTTGGAATTTTAGAAACCCCAGGTGCAGAAAAAAGGATAAAAACGAATTATGCGCCACACTGGGAAAATGCAATAGTTTCAGGGGTGAAATTGCATGAGTGCGAAATGATTATTCAGTCTGAGGGAATTAATTGTTATCATTTCATTGAATTGAACAGTTAATTTTCTTAACGATTTCATAAGTCTATTGATTGAATATTTCGAAAAAAATCTGCTATCATATAAACAATAAAAATTGGCATTGTGTAGGAGAGGTTTTCTTAACATAAGTCACTCAACGTCCTCCCCCTTTTTTTTCAAAATAATTGATAATAGCATAATTACAGTAATTAGGTGATTAGATAAATTTTTGTTGATATGTAAAATTTATATTAAATTTTATATTGGATTTATATTTTATTTTTGATTGATAAATGAGCGTTTATCTTCGAGCAAATATTTCATTTGTCACAAAATATACTATATAATATATTGGTGTTTCTTTGCTTGTTTTTAATAGATATTATGTTTCACTTATCAATCCATTAATAACACTTAGTTTCCAAGTACTTTAAATTAAGAACGCTATGAAAGTCAAATTGTATTGTTATTTTTACATTTTGAAATTCAGATTCTTCTTATATGTCTCAAATTTAAAAAAAAGTAGCTTTTTAAAGTCGATTTTTACTAATGAAATCTTTAACAAATATTCCCTAAACAAAGTTAATTTTTAATAAATCACAATTTTTTAATGAAATTCTTTATAATGCTTTAAGAAGTATATATTTATAGGTGTTTGCCTTGAAAAATATAATTAATACAACAAATGTTGAAAAAAACATAGTTCAAAAAAGCTGAAAGTATTAATGAAGAATAGAAAAACATGATAAAATGCAATTTTTTTTATAAAAGTTTAATAAATTGACGCTTTTTTAAAGCAATTCACTTTTCAAATATAAAGTAACCTTTTTTTATAACTAAGTAATGTAATTTGTTTTTGCAATTATATATAATTTTCTGACATCTGGTGCATAAATCTCATTTAACATAATTTTAGAAGAGAATAGTTTAAATGGAGTGACTATTTTCGAATATCTGTAGTATAAAGAATATCTTATCAGAAATTGTGTTTTGTTTCACAAAAATCGATTCAGTAGCGATTTATCACATGATTTAAACTAACTATATAATATCCATGCACTTTGATAAATGATATTCACGTGTTTTCTTCTCTTTGGAAATAGAGTTTCTATCCATTCATTTTTAGCTTCTTTACTTTTCTCTTCCTCTTTCCTATCCTTCTTTCTGCATGATTACTCCGAGCTCTTCTAGATCGCTAAAGAAAAATGATACTGAAGTCAACTAAATCATGTCAATCGATCAGAAACATGTATATTTCTTTAGGTTTTAGACATATTTGTTATTCGAGACTGTAATAAATAGGAGAATATGTTCTTGCTTGCGCTTTTGATAGAATATTTATGATGGGCGCAGAATATTCCTTGGCATGCGACTATATTATTCAAATTTCAATCTAAATGTGCACTGCTTCTGGTAATGTATCAGGGAAAAAAGAAAAGTAAGCTATGCATATTTCGATGATGCATAGTAACTATGAAGTAAAAACAAAGAAATTGTCTTCTTTTCAGAAATACTGATTTAGATAGCAATAATATATTACTCTAAAATCGTTATTTTAATGTCGTAGAAAGAGAAAGTTTTTCTAAAAGAACACAGTGGAAATAGTTATGATTTTGACTTTATTTTAAGCTAATACAATTTAGTTTATATTTGTTTATTAAGTTATAAATAGTAGAAAATAGAAAAAAATTGTGTTTAATGCACAAAATCTAAATGATAAAATATTTATGCTATGTAGTAAAGATTGATTCTTGTTGTATAAAATAGGAAACTGAATCCTGTTGCTAGTGTTAAAAATTCAAAATCACTTCAAGAAATTGCTAAATGTCTGAAATTCTTAAATTATACATGAAAATTAAATATTTAGCACAAGTTTTATAAGGTAAAAAAAAACTATAGAAGAAAGTTCAAATGCTTATCTCATCAGTTAATTTTAATTTAAAATATTATAAAAATATTGTTGTACGATCGTCATTACACGTAGAGAAAAAACTGTTAATCCCGCAATATGGTAAGTGATTAATCCCTGTTATCGAATTAACATATAAATTAACTGGGAAATTATTCCGTGTTGTCCCATTTTTTGACATCAGCCTGCAGTATGTCCGAGATAATTGCATACCCCAGTTCCATACTCGTTATATGTTAACTACTTTTTTCCATTTATACTCTAGATATTTTTTTCTTTACGCCTAGAGAAGTGTTTAGCATTAGATCTTATCAACACAGTTTCATCTGATGATTTAATAATAACGATAATATACCTTAGCTTAGCTTAACTTTAATAATAATATATACTATTTACCCGTTTTAAAACATTCAAATAACAAAAATTTTCAAATTTTAATACACATGAAATTTCTATACAGAACAAAATGGCTTATTAATAAATAAATTCTGTGAAATTTTCATTTTTTAACCAATAAATAAGGGGAAAGCATAAACACCAAATTGTGGAATCTCTCATAACATTTCTTGTTTTCATATTTTTATTGTTAATTAATTTTTTTAGCGCAAAAACCAAAAATGTATAAAAATCTTTTCTGGAAGTTAACTTTTTCCTTTATTTTCATTAAGAATTTGTCTCTACAATTAACTTTAGTAAGTCAAATTTCATGAAATGATTATCAAAAATTTTGAAAATTCAACGCATTTCTATTTACCGTAAAATTTATATAGAATAATTTAATATTTCAATTTTTGAACAAAAGTCACCTCACAGAATACATTTTGGCGCTAATATACAATATTATATTTAGAAATCTTTGCATTTCCCATTATATACTTCAAAAGTCTTTTGAATTATTCTTGTCACTGTCACTATTTTGCAAGCAGCCATTTTTTCCCTATTTGCGTTGTTTTCCTATCAACTTGAGTTGAGTTCTGAAATTCAATAAAGCCTCTGACAGTAAGAAGCTTTCAGCAGAAAGTAATTTCTGTATAAATCCGTCATATACGTCACTTGGAATTTTGAACATTTTCCACAAAACTTCCATTCGTATTCAACATTTTACAAATGGATTACAAATTGTTGAGAACTGGAAAATATCACGAATCTTGAGGAAAGGAATATTTTAAAACCTTTTCTTCTTATATGGTCTTGAGTTGTTCGACAATATGAATGAATGATAATAGGATGAATTTTACTAATATTGCAAAAAAAAAAAATCGTTGAGTTAATAAGTAATTTTTTAAGAAGGCCTGAAAGTGTATACGACTAAATTTTGTAGCAGCTTTTTCCAAATATATTATGACCTAAAAGCAAAGCCCAAATTTTGTAGATTCTTCAAAAGCTTTTATTTTTAATTTATACACAATATAATTAAGTTACAAAAGTTTAAATAACACACAATACATAGAATTGAAACCAAAAGTAGTGATATTTTAGATCAGAAGTGAACAGTTTATTTTCATCGCAAAAATATGCGATCAAAACATTTGAAATTTTTTATGTTAACTCTCTACATATCCAAGCACACTTTGCTTATTCCAGATAATAACGTAGAAAAATTTAAAACAATATTTATTTCAAAAATATATAGATAAGTAATATTCAAGTATTCTTTTAAATAAATTTTCGGAAGAAGGAAAGTTCGCTATAATTGCTAAACGAAAAACGTGAGTTTAATAGCAAATCAATAGAATTTCTCAGAATTTTGTATATATATTGTATATTTGAGAGATTGTATATGCGTGCGTGTATGCTAAAAATCTTTAAGGGTGTAGCAGACAGCATATTTTATAATAACTTTATTTTATTTAAGCTTCAGAAATTCAGAAAAATTGCTTGCTAAATTATTTTTTTATCTTGTGGTCTACTATATTATAGTTTATATATGTATATAGGTCGGCGTCTAGGGGTAAAGTTAATTGTTTTGAAAAAAAGGAATATTAATATCCGAATTAACAAACCATTAATTTATTAAGACCACATATAATTAAAACATTTCAATTTATAATAACCCATAATCTAAGCTAATTAAATCTTATCTAAAGATTTAATTAGCAGCAGGGTTCATCTGAGATGGGGACGCCAAACATAGCCAAACCTAAAAAGGGTACGTAAAAGGATCACGTAAATCCCCCTTTCGACCTCACTCGTTCATCGTCGCCGGAAGAAGCGAGTGTTACTCCTTCAGGAGCCTACCAGGCGTCCTGACTGCATGCGCGAGTTTCTTCCATTGGATGCTAAAACCCAGCCCGATCCGACTTGACATGATTGGCATTATCATCTCTTACAATCGAAACCAATAAAATACTTCAATTAATCACCATCCCTGAAACAAGTTTACAGCCAATTTCACTTCCTACATATACATATTGTTACAAAATTTTCTTCTACAAATACCGCCAATCCATCGTAATAACGCAGCGCCTTTAATCGGTTGTTCAGCAGCTTGCTTGCTGTCTAATCCACTAATTCTGTTACCTGTCGGCGACTCCGACTACTCGCTCTCACGACTTCGCCACAGCTCTATAGTTCCGAGGGGCAGGGGGGGGGGCTAGAATCTTCCAGACAAATTGGGACGTCTCTGGGTGTATCTCGGTTCCTATTGGATGGATCGTGAAACTTCTCGAGCTTCCCAGTACGATCCATTTTGTCGCCAAAGTCGTCAAATTCATCGCGAAGTCACCAAATGGTTGCCAAGCTGAGCACGCACAGGACAGATCTTACAACGGTTTTTCCCACGATGACACTATTCGTGCCGGGTAGCAAAATTACAAATTTGTAACAATATAATATAATATTTTCATTTCTTTTTAATGCTGTTTTTCTTAACTTTGTGAACTAAGAAAAAAATATGTAAATATATCGATATATTTTACTGATTATCTCAGTTATTTGATTCAATAAAGAGTCTTTAAACCTTTTTTTAAAATTTGATTTCGAACATAGTTGCATTATATCTTTGTGCATGTAAACGTGATAAAACCGTATAAAATGGAGGGATGGAATTTGGTTTCTGGACTTGTTATCAAACTTATAGATTTTTGTTGAATTTTAAACAGAAATCTATTATCTAGCTGTATAAGTGAAAACTATAAAATGAACATATAAATATAAACAATAAACTATAAAATGAACATATAAAACAGACATATAAATGAATTTTTGTACTCGCTTTTACTATCTAAATTTATATCAAATGCTAACCAAATTTTGATAATGATAAAGAAATGCAAACTCTTGGGTATTAATCATTCTTCAGTATGTCGCTTTGCAGCATGTAAATGCTATAATTCAAAAAACGTAACAACGTAAATAAATAAAATTTAATTCTAGTTTTAGCATATAAACTGTAGATTTTATAAAATGTTTATCTATATTTGTTAAAGGGTTGATCATCTAATAACAAAGTAAATAAATAAAATTTGATTCTAGTTTCAGCATATAAACAGAAGATTTTTATAAAATGTTTATCCATATCATCTGTCTGTATATAAATATAACTTTCGCCTGTGTATAAATATAACTAAAAAATGCAACAACTTAAACAAATTAAATTTATAATGCAATCTTTAGCTTTTCATCAAATTTGGCATCAGCATGTCGAAAAAAAAAGCATCCGAAACGTATATTCTGCTTTTTGAAACTTTCTAAAAGGCACGAAAATCTTACTTATAAAATAAAATCTGCTTATAAAATAAAAAACCTGAGTATTTAGGGCATTCATGACTTTGCCCCGAATCCACATTTCTACACAGCGGGGGCAGCATCGTCACTGGGAAGTATGATGGAATATTTCGGCGACATGATTTTCGCTGGTTTATTTTGTTATCAATTAAAATGGTATAACAAACAGTTTGATCTTTACTTGAAGAACTGAACTTACTATTAATGACTAAATCTCGAAGTTATTTCTAATTGTAGAGTTTAGGAGATAGACTAGAAAATGCTATTCGAATCATTACTTTTCTTGCTATAATAGACAAATGGTATTAAAAGCATCTGTTGAGATACATGAAATGTAAAGGATAATGCAAAATATAATTGAATGATTTTCTTTCAAAATACTGCAGATAGCAGATTTGTTTCAATTTAATTCTTTTATTTGAAAAATACATTTTAATTTATTTAAATAATATTACATTATTGGGAACAACATTTTTTGAGTGATTAATAACTAATTGCAGTTTAAAAAGTATGATAGAACTGAAGAACGCTGATAGGAATGGTTAATATTGGAAATAATAATCGAATGTTAAATCTACAAAATCCGATATAAGGACATGAAATAACTGAATTATCTATAAATTTCAGTGCAATACCACATGCAATGAAAAGTTATTTTCTGAATTTTAAGGTCTTCAAGAAAAGAAGATCTTAGAGAATTGCTTTCCTTTTAAAATTCATTGGAACCAAGATAATGAAATCACACTAACCTAAATTCGGAAAAATCTATCTGAACACCTAACTTAACCGTCATGCTCATTTTTGGGGATTCGGCTGAATCAATTTCCTTATAAGGAAACCTTACAAATTTGAAAGTTCCGAAAACTGTACTTTTTTTAAATGTCCTACATTAACAGCCAGCTTTGCTTGAACTAAAACGACATACTACCATTTATTATCATCAATATTTAAATAATTTAACTACGACGATATATAAAATCGATGAAATCATTATTTTTTATTTTACCCATGCTGTTCCTTATTAATTTCTGAGAGATGAAATTTTATTATTGGAACATTTCTGTGTTTGTCACAACTAGTTGTGTGTATATATATATATATATATATATATATATATATATATATATTTCCTTCTTCCTTTATTTAAAACATTAGTTAGAATGAACTAATGTTATGTGAACCGAATTGAACCTCTATTTGTCTCGATTAGTATATATTATCGTCCATCGTCAGTTGGAATTAAATATATTTCCACCCTTTCGATCGCTGTGTCATTATTGGAATCTCAATTTCTGTTTATAATATTTTATAAATGAAAAGCTGTTATTTATGTTAAAATTAGCTGATTTATGCTTGTGGAATAAAACCTAATAATGAATAAATAAAAAAGGATTATGAACTGATATCTGCATCCTTTATTATTCCTTATTTTTTGCTACTGATTATATTTTCACTTCACAGGAAAAAATTGCAGGTTCTTACTAATGTTTTATTTCAGCAGGTTATTGCTAATGTTTTATTTATTTATTCATTTTTAAATTGGCCCTGCATTTTTTCCTGTTACTTGATTACTATTCATTTCAATTCGACTTTATCAATTAGTTCAGATATGAATATTCATGGACATAGTAAATAAATATAGGCCTCTACAAGGAAACAAATTTCTGATGTTTTATATTTGCATATGGAGTATACTTACTGAAAAAAGGCTTTTCTTCACTTACTTCTTAAGCACTCTGCCAATGCACATATTTTCTTGTAAAACTTTTGTTATTTAATCAACGATAACTAGCGCTGAGATATTATTTACAGGATAACAGCTAATTTAAATGGGCATTTTTCTTCATCTCTGCCACTAATAAAGATGAATGTGTGTTAACGTTGTACAGGCCAGACCGTTTAAACTGGTAGCTACGTATTGCATATTTCGAATTTGGCACATTATGTGCTTTGCACGATGAAAACGTGCACCTCGGAGAGATTTTTGAAATTTCAGTTAATAAAATTAATCTGAATTTCTGTGTTTTTCCGCAATTATTTCTGAAAATATAATTACACAAAATGGAACGGAATTGTTTTAAAATTTGAAAAATTATCTTTTTAATGATATTATTTTAATAATCATATAAATCATTTTGAATTTTGGATCTTTTTAAAAATATTTTTTACTTAATTTGCAATAATGGATACTTTGTTGTCCTGAAATTCAAACTGTTTATATTGTTTTATCAACTATCTGAACGCGAGGTTTTCTTCCATTGTTGAAAGCTAAAAGAACAAAGATTTTGTTGGGTATCTCTATAGTTTATGAGCTGAATAAAAAAGTTAAAGGTACAAAACTTTGAGGATTGATAAACCAAACATCTAGATATTCAACAGTGATAAGATGTCATGAGATTGATTTCCATTAGATGAGTTTAAGTAAACAAAGCGTATATTATAAGACAATTAAAATAATAGAGCTTTAATATTTGATAACTTCATGGAATCATGGATGTGAATTTATATTTATATGATATAAATAAAATTACATCTAATCAATATTCTCGGCTAACCAGCGGATCGCCAAAGGTAACTAGTATGTAATAATTACAGATGCCAGTTTCGGTTAAACCATTTTCTGTTGCTTTATTCTACATTCAATTGTTGCTATTCTAATTTTCTCCACTGCATCCTCATTAACATTCTGATTTTGATTAATTATTTATGCTTTAAACTTCCGATTCTGTATCTGTGAGATGCCTATCGATTATTTAAGAATAAAAATGATCACAACTACAATGAAGAGCTACATGTAATTGTTGCATCTCCAGTGTTTAATAAAATATGATTCATATATATCAAAATAAGTGGAATAATAAAGCATTTCATCTCATTTAAAAATTTGACTTTTTTTCCGAAATTTGCCGTGAACTTACACAAATCCATGGCATTTAAATTTCCTATTTATAACAAGGTAGAAATAACAAAAATTATCTATAAAGAGAACTCATTTCTTTATTATCATTCATTATGGTCATTCCTATTTAACAATGAATTTAATTTATTTTATTCTAAACTTTCATATTTATTTAAGCTATATCAGTTGGAAAAATGTTTTCACATTTATTTCCAGCTAAACTATTTCCAAATTGAAACCTATATTTATTCTTTATTTTAGTTGAATATTTAAATGATATTTATCTTACGTTTTACTTTTATGAATACGAAGCACACATAAAATACTGTGACTAAGCTTTTAATAAACAATTTCGTCTGCGAACATTTTAAAGAAAGGATTTTGTATTTAGATAATGAGTACTTCAGGGAATAATCACCGGATTTGCACCTATTGTCTTCCTTAAGCAAATAGCATATTCTAGTGTTTGGCGAGTTTGCATGAAATATTTCTCTAAAAATAGTTTCATCATTAGAGAGCTTTCTTTATGATGAATAATATGATTTCTGTATAAGCTTTCCTATTTACAACTTTCGATGATTCTTCAAATAGTTTTTGTTCCTTCGACAAAGAAATCATCATTGCCTCAAATTCTTTCAGATTAAATTTTATTCATTTAATCTGTGATTCTTAATGTATAGTGTTTTAAAATCGTAACTCGAAGAAAAGTCTTCCTCTATATTCATGTTTTGTTTCATTGTTGAAATTGTTTTGAAAAGTACAAAGAGAGACATGTACTCTGGACAACTACAGTTAAAAATATGAGAACAATTTTTAATATACTTCTCTGAAGATTAATATAGAAAATCAATGGATTGTCTTGCATAATTTGTTTATGTAAGCAGCTTAATAAATTTTTCACCATTGCAATAAGAGAGTTTATTAAAACTTTTGAGTTTAACCCTTTTCGCAGAAATCTGCTTTAATACGTTAGTTACTGTGTGAATCACCTGTAATTCGCAATTATTTTTTAATTAGATGAAGCCTTCTTAATCATTATTAAGAGAAAGCAAAAAGGAGTTTAATCTAAATAAATAGATAATTCTGAACCACAGCGAAATTGATAAAGTACTGATTTCTATTATCGAAATCCATCAAATATATTATTCAAATATATATTTCATATTAGATATTAGCAGTAAAATGCATCCAATTCATTTTCAAAATAATTTAATGGCGGCAACAATATTTCATTTCATCAAACATTTGAAAATAACACATAACATGAAATAAAATTTCTACGTATGTTTACAATACTTTTTTTTCCTTTTAAAGGATCTTTGTAATTCTTCCATTCATTTTTCTAAAGAAAACCTTTTTGATGTCGAGATAGGTATTTCCTTTTTAAATTTCGTATAAAGGTTAAGACAAGTAGTTTTCTTTTCAAAGAAAAATAAACAAGTTTCCGGCATATCCAAGTTAAAAAGGAATTCAGTTTCTTATCCTGCTTTTGAGATTCCTCTTTTTGTAGCAATTTCAGAGGCGTAATCCATTTCAAAAGTATTGCTAAATGAAAAAGAGACATGTTGTTTTTAAAAAAATGTAACCGGTTCAAGAGACAACTCTTTTAAGTGACAATAAAATTCCTATATTTCGTTTTTGATACTGCTTTTTATCCAAGTTTAGAAAAATAGATCTTTCTATTTTTGGAAAAAAAATTTCTTTATTTTTAAACTCTGTAGATCGCTCCTTAATGAATTATGTAGTAAAAAGCAAAATATTATCTTCAAAAATTTCAGTGAAAGAGAACATTTTGTCAAAGTAACAATAGAAGTTACTGTTATTATTAGAAGAAACACAAATATGTTAATAATTGCATACCTCCTCTCTAGATAAATTTATTATTATTTTGGTGAAAAATCGGAATAATAAAGCTCTCAAATGTTTTACAAAATGTCACTTTTGTCTATGATTATTACGATTAATACTTATTCCATCTTTTTTTTTTACATTTTCAATAATTAGTCGCTTTTCTAAAAGAAGAAATGCTTGTCATTACCAGGGCGTTAATCAAACATAAATAAGCTGCGTTAATCAAACATAAATCACCATGTTTGACACTAAGATTCATATTAATGATTCGGACCATCTACTGAATCCTCCTCTATAAACTCTAAATTTTTTAGGCATGAAGATATATAATCGTTAGACAGTAAGGGTAAATCATAAAGTTGCGTGCCAAATGACGTCAGCAGCAATCAAGGGGTCCTGTGATGATCTTAAATACAGCTGATATTTTTTTAAAATAAAAATGGTGATTTGGTGGATTCGGGTATTTGAATTTAGAAATTAAAATACAATTTTCTTTCATGAATATTAAATAACATTCCTATTAACCTAACAGCTTTCCAAATGAAAATAGTTTCATACATTAACTTATCCACGATTTTTGAAATCTTAAGAATTCACTTGGTTATGTGAAGGATAAATTTCTCTGAGGAATTGAGTAAAGCATTGTTTGAGACAAAGGATTTGAGAGTAAACATCAGAATTGTGTCATCATTGAGTTTGGGAGATTCGAATGTCGGATGAAATTTATTGTTTCATCTTCATTATGACAAAGATGGAAACGTTGACCACCAAAAAGTACAAAAGTCAAAATTGCAAGCATACACACACACACACACACACACACACACACACACACACACACACACACACACACACACACACACACACACACACACACACACACACACACACACACACACACACACACACACACACACACACACACACACACACACACACACACACACACACACACACACACACACACACACACAATTACTTTGATATTCCAACCTTTTACCCTCTATCAGCTATCAGGAAATCAATTATCTGCCAAATATCCGCGAGAGTCCTCAGTTTAATAAGAATAGGAATCTTTTTCCAGTATTGATCTGATTCTTATTTTCTACCATAAATAATCTTTACAAATAATGCAACAAAAACATATATAAGACAAAGAATTAATTTGAAACAGAAGTGTTTTAATTAAGAAATTTAAATGAAAATTATCTGATTAGAAAACTCAGATTACTTGTTAAACGCGAAATATCGATTATATAAAAACATTTTTAATGATAATTTTGATTTAATAAATTATAAATATATAGTAAAGATGAATTCAATGCCCACAAGTTTAATTCTTTTAAATTTAAACTTGGGACTTTTTCTTCCAATCTAAGAAATCACAAATATGCAAAATAGAAACTGGAAACTAATCCATGGTAACATGAAATTTGTTTCTGTCCGTAGAATTGTCTTAAAAATTCAGTATTTTTTTAGAAATTGTTATTTGCTGAAAAAACCTTTTCTCTCCTTTTGTATTCGAAGAGATGTTTTAACGTTAGTTTTTTACTCTTCACTAAATGCATTTGAATTCCAGTGTGAAATCTTAATTTCCGATGATTTAGAAAAGCTAATAAAAGTATATGCAATTTTTGTTCATGCAATGAGCCTTCTGCCTGTTAACCATATTCAATGCATTGATTTTATTTCCGTTTATTATATTCACTTAACTGCAAAAGTAAGAATAAGTGTTTGGAAATCATTTTTATAGGCTTTCTTACAAGCAATCGTTGAAAAGAATGATATTTTGCAATGGAAGTAGTATAATTAGATTTAAACATAAAATTTGAAAAAATATCATGACTGTTGTATGACTAATTCTATCATTAAAAATACTATAATATTTTTTTCTAAAAATCTTACTTTTGAAAAGGGAATTTTATTTTTATTGTAGATTTGTTATAGTGTGATTTGTGCCACCGATATATAGTTTAATTCGTAACTAAAAATTTGATACATATTTTTAAATATTTCACAGAAAAAATGAAATTTTTAAATACTTTAATAGCTACATGTAATTTAGAAAAATTATGCAGCTTTTCAAAACATATATATTGTTTTGCAAAAAAAGATAAGTCATGCATTCTATGGTTAAAATTGACATCAGCCTTTTTGTTTGTTTGTTTTTTTTACTTATCCAAATGCCAATCGCCAGTTTACAAAATATTAAAATATTTTTATTTACCACATACATAAAAATAATCTACCACATTAAAATAACTCTAATACATACAAGATATTTCCGTTTAAAAGAAATTAATGCTGCATTATTTTTATTTGAAGTTGATTTCCTAATATTAAATTAGGCTTTATTTAACATTAAAATATTCCGAATTCAGAAGGATCATTAATTTCCAATATGTTTTTCAATATGTTAAAATGTAATTAATCGAATGAAATAATTTTTGATTCCTACTGACTTGCCGCTTAACACAGATAAATGCATGTTTTTTTAATTAAATATATATTTAAATATATTTTTTAATTTTAATATTTCATATTTTTAATTATTTAATAAATATGTATAAAAAATCATTGAAGAGAATTTTTTACAAATTTTGATGCAAAGCCACCGTTACGGATAATTTTATTTCGGAAATTTATCCCAATTTATCAAATATCTGAGGATGAAATAACAATAAATTTTAACAAAATAAATCTTTAAACTTTTTATAAGGCTAATTATTAAGCAATGATGGATCTGTCATCTTTTCCAAATAGTTATAATGTATAAAGCGAATGAAAAGTTGTAATTGATTTTAGAAACGGATTCGATTTTTCAAACTTTTTTCCAAAAATAGTTTTTTTGCGTGCTGAATTGATTAGGTAGTAGAAAGTTCTAAACAAACGTTAATACATAAATAAATAATAATAATAAAAAAAAATTTTTTTTGATTGTCTAGTCAGTTGAAATATGAAATGTAATAGTAGTGTTATGATTAAGTCAAAATATAAACGAATAAAACAAAATATTAAATGAATAAAATAAAAAGCATTAATTAAATTCAACCATTAAAATTTAATATATTTTAAAAATTAAACTACTAGAAATATCCAGAAAATATGTTCAGTTTTCAATTTTTATCGCAGAAGCCCTGCATTCGTGATTTGTTTAATTTGCTATTACTTTTTTGATGAACTGAAAAAAGTTAGTTACGGAAAGCAAGGAATATTAAATTTGAAATACTTTACACTGGGGGACAAAATTTTTTAATTAAAGTTATAACGCTTTATTTAAAGACAAAAATAGTTTCCAATTGAGGTAAACTTTTTAGAGATCCCTATGTATATTTTAGGTTTCTTTTAGTTACATTTTACTTCCTTAGAACATTTTAGGATACATATTACGAACTTATACCTGATAATAATCTCGATTTTATCTTTTTCCTTTATCAACTCAATTTATTTAATAATATGTAAGGTTTTACCATTTAGATATAAAAACAGATTATATAACCTTTTCGAAATAATGATTTACTTTTAGTAAATATACACTGTAATAAACACTATACACTGAAATTTACTACAGCTGATTATATATTCTAGTGTACACTGGATATCGTATTCACTATAATTAAATATATACAGTAGGGTATATTGGCCAAATAAACATACAATGGACGCTTTAATTTACTAGAGATTAAATCATAAAAATTTTGATTTTATGATAGTAAATGTATTCATATTAATTTGAAGTTAGATAATAAGAAATTGAATTATAATGTAAAAAGAGGTGGAAATAATTACATTCATTTAATATATTCCAACACATTATTTCGTCAATGTAATTTAAGTTTTCTTCTAACAGTTGGAAATACATTTTTAAATCTTGAAGTGGGAAATAGATACTTTTCTGAATATCGCTTTGTTAATTAAAACTCAAACTACAAATTTCTAAAACATTTCTGTAGATATCGTCTCCAGTCCTTTCATGCATGTTGGATACTTCATTTTAATTTCCTCTGTATATGACATGGAGTCAAAATTTCTGCATCCAAGATTTGATTCGCAATGGTATTAATTCTGTCTAGGGATTGCAATACCGGTATACCGGGATACCGAATACCGGTATTTTGAGCCATTTTACAATTTCGTAATACCGGTATTCACAAGTTTAAATACCGGTTTTTCGGTATTTACTAGAAATATTTTAAATTGTCTCCACTATATGTTCAGCGATCGCGAACATAGCAAATTAGTATACGTTTTTGTTTTTATGTCTCCCCAACTGGCGAAATTAATTAGCTAATGAATGGCTTAATTAATTGCTTAAATCTAAATTAGCGAATCATGGATTATCCCTGAAAGAAGATATTGTATCTATAACGACTCATGGAGCAACAGTTATGAAAAAATTTGGAAAGTTGATTGGTGCAAATCAGCAATTGGGCTTTGCTCATGGATTTCAATTAGGAGTAAATACCAAATACCAAATATACCAAAAAAATAAAGAATAGAAGAATACAAATATTGTGGATATAGAAACTTCGGATTCCGACATTGAAGAGAGTAAGAGTGAGAGCGATATTGACAATGAAGATAATGACAATGTAATTGTGGAAGAAGATATTTCTAATGAGGATGAAATATTAACCCATCAAGAATTGCTTCCTATAATTTATAAAGTTCGAAAAATTGTTAACATATTTAAACTTTCTCCTACAAAAAATTTCATATTAAAAATATATATACTAACTGAAAATAAAACAGAATATATGTCAATAATATATTCTAAGACACGTTGGAACAGTTTACTCTTAATGATGGAACGGTTTTTGAAATTTAGAAATCCAATCCAAAAAGCAATAATCAACTTAAACCTGCAAATTAATTTTTTCAGACAGTGAATTCGTCTTAATATCCAGAACTATACCAGTTCTACTTCCAATAAAACTGACTATAGAGGCATTATGTCGGAGAGATTTTAATTTATTAACAGCTAATGCAACAATAAATTTCATGTTGCAATCATGAAAGAACAGCACAAATCACTATCTGAAGAACGTAGACGTAGATGCCGAAAGAGCGTTTACGACAGCTGGTAATTTTTACACACTTTTCAGCTTTAATGACAGTACAACTGATGCATTATGTTTTTTAAGATCATATTTCAAAAATTTGTATTAGTACCACAGACTGAATAGTGATATTTACAATTTTTTTTTTGTGTGATTTAAATAAATAAGTTGTTTCTTTACTTTTTTGTGATTCTTTATATACTGTTATAATTTATAAGTTCCATATTATTTTTTGTGATATTACACTCTTTTATAAAACTGGCAAATAAAACAAAGAAACACCTTGTTTTCTTTCTTTTTCTAAAATTTCTAATACCGGTATTAAAACCGGTATCCCGGTATTAAGATCTATAAAATACCGAATACCGGTATTGAAATTTTGGTCCGGTATTGCAATCCCTAATTCTGTCGTCTGAGAAGGAAAACGGAAATTGCTTTTGTCACTTTGTGATTCCATGAATTCTCGCTATGAGAATTCAGATTACAATCGTGAATTCTTGTAATATCTAACAGATTTTGAAATAATTTAAATACCTTCTATCGATATCTTTGAAAAATAAATCTAAAATGGAAAAGTATTTAATGGGGTATTAACTCAATTTCTTTTTATGCGTAGCTGGATAGTTATATTCTAATTTACAAAATAATTACGAGACAATGGTTGACACTTAGTATGAAAAGCTCGCAAATTTTTTAATCATCAAGGGTTGCGCAAATATTTCAGTAGATGTTCCTTTCATATCATTGTTGGCTGATTGTTTTGATGCCTTTAGATATTTATAGCCCTTGATTACCACCTTATCATTTACTTCAAATTTGTGCTATTTTTTACATTTTGTTTGTAAATAAACTGCTATTTTCATTACTTATAGTAAATAAAAATATTACTTATTTATAATCAGACATAATGCATTTTACTAATTGCTCTTGCAGAATGAATAGTAAAAATAGTTAAATAATATAAATGGTATAAAAATGGACTCAATATTTCTCCCATTTAGTTGACATTTCGAATCATTTTTATTTATTATATCTTTCTTGAGACGAAAAGAAAACGCTTTAGTAGTATTTAAAAGAAAAATGCTTTTTAAAATCTCTTTAGCTTCTTTGTACAAAAGAAACCGATTCTCTTTCAAATATATCATTCTTTCTTCCTAGAAAGATAAAAGCATCTTACGATCATAATTTGCTTTAAAAAAAGCTAATTTATAAAACGCAATACTAATTTTTTTAAAGAATCATTTAATGATAAATTACTAAACAAAATTTAAGAAGTTGCAGTGATAAACAAAATGAAATTAAAATTATAATATCAATAAATCGTTAAGTACTATACAGCAAACCCTTTTATATACATTCGCATAAAACATTGAAACTTCAAGAAATTAATTTTTTTTACAAAACATTTCACTCTTAATTAAAATTTATGATTTGATTGAATTTTTCCATTTAAACACAAAATCTATTGTTTTTCACTGTCAAATTAGCATTTCAATGCTTGGTTGAGTTCATTTTAAAATCCTTTGTGTTAATTATTTTATGTTAAAAAAGAAATTAATGGGGATTTTAAACGAGTCTTAATAATAACATATGCATTTTCTTTCAAGTGATACAAAGAACTTTGAAGAAATGTTACATGAAGGTCGATAATAATAATTAAATATCCGCAAAAGAAGTTCATCTATGTTTCACCTCAGATATGAATTTACAGAAAAAAAAGGCAATCAGTTCAATTTATTTTATAGATTGACAAAAAATACAATATTCTAATTTTTTTAAAATTAAATTTGAGATTAAATATGATTTTTGTGCAAAACTATTTCTTAAATAACTTTTTTCTGTTAAATCAATAGCTTCTTTTTCTTTGTTAATTTACTGATGTAGATTTTACAATAGAAATGGATAAATGAATAAAATAGGGTAAAAAAATTGTATCATATTTTTTTCATTATTAGCATTTTCTTCAGTTATTTTGAATTCTTTTCTTCTTGCATTTAGGGTAAAAAAAAATGGTCGAGACTTCTAAGTTGATGTTTTTAAAGAGATGCGAATAATAATAAAGGAATACGAGAATTGTATAACATTACACGATGTTAATATAATTCTTTGGTTCGTTTGTAATCTGGATTCGAAGGGTTTAAAGTTGCAAAGGGATTCTTTTAGGTAAAACTTTGTAATATGGATAATCTGAAGAAAAAGTCTATCTGAGACGAATTTGTAATTCCTAAACCTCTGTAGTACATGACTTAAAATCTGTGTAAGGGCGTATGATCCACAGATCTTTGGAAGAATCACAATTGAAACCGAATTATCTAAATCAAAGTCAAAAACAGTAAACCTAACCTTTAGATTTATTACCCATTCGTCCACTATAGCTGGTTAAGATCTCTCTAAACTAACACTAATTCAGTTGGGCGGCCGAAACATCCGCCAATTTAGGATATTATTTAGTAAATGTAATGCAACCTTTAAGTTGAAGATAATTTAAAACATCGCATAAATAAATAATAAGAAGAAAATAGTGATATGTTGGTAATTTCTCTATAAAAAAAATCATTACATTTTGAAAAAAAGCATGTAATCGGAGAAATTAGTTCATTTAGTACGAGAATTACAATGAATTCTCTTCAACAGGATAAATCTTCTTCTAATACTACCTGCAATCCGAGTTGGGGCCCCCATTGTACGCAAATTTTCTGTATATGAAAAATTAGAAATTTTTTGAATATCACTTTCAATTATTTAAAAATAGTTTTTTATTCATTTGTTATTAAGCGAAATGCATTTGCTATTTTTTTAAATTTATTTATTCATCTGTATACTCGAAAATAGTCTTTATTTTCATATATTTTTAATATAAACTTCAAAAGTAAATTTTTTCTAACTTTTATTTTTCACTTTGCAGTGATTTTAATTTCTAAGAATTTACTGCTTTAATTGCTAATTATTCTGATCCATGTCCCTAATTTCTTCTGATCGAAAATTTAAAAGCATATAATTTTAAATTCTATTATTCGAAAATTTAAGTTAACACTCTTAAAGTACAAATTCTGTTCATTGAAAATATAAAATATTTTCTAGATCAAAATTTCGCAAATGAAATAAACAACTTAATTATAAGCTTAACTTAACTAATTACTAAACTGACAGCATCGCTCATTTTCAGTTACATGCACGCAAACTGAGTTTAAATAATTTCACCAGTGTGCAATATTAATGATGCTTACTATTAAAAAATTATTAGTTGAGCTAAAAACTCATTTAATTTACGATTTTTTTCTTCTCGTAAGACATCGCATATTTCTCGAATTTATCAGGTGAGACAGCTTTAAATAAATTTAAGTGAAATACTTTCCTATTCAAGTAAAAAATATTTAATAAGTTTTGTTATTAGAAAACTAAAAATTAATTGATATGTGTCAGGAAAACTATAACGATGCATATACGAATAATTGTGTATTGAATAAGATAAGTTTAGGGATGTTAATTCATTTTAATGATCAAAATTAGGAAAAATAATTATATTCACCATGTGTTTTAATAATTTTTCAGTTGAAATGCGGAAATTAGTGAATAAGAAAATACATTTTGTAGGAATCAATGAATGGATTTACTTTAAAAAATACTTAAGAAACAATTAAGGATTAACAGGTATTTTCTTTTGATGAATCAGCAGACGAGTATTTGTTTTATTAATATCATTAATTTTATTTAGCAGTGATATTTTTTGAAAAGACTGAATCCATTTAAGTCATAATTATTTATTTTTATAAATAAAAAATTTAAAAAATAATTCATCAGAAACAAGCACATGTTAAGCACTTTGAAATATTATGTATTACTCTCATAAACAATTTAATAAATTTCTGTTTTGAACAATATTTTTATATAATTTAACCTGAGATTGAATCAGCAATGCAAAATAAAAATTAGAATGCTTTAATCTAAGGAAAAATAATTTATATGAATAATTAAGAGATGAAAAATGAAAGAAATCAAAAATACAATTTGGTATATGTTTTTACAACTTCAGAAATCGTATTTGAAAATTACTAAGTACATTAAATACAAGTAGGAATATATTTTGTAACTGATAGAATCCAATGTAGATAGATAACATTCAAAGGTTACTGTTTAAATGTCACTGAAATCTTGGTAGAGTTTACATAAACATAATTTAATCATGCACAGAATGTTGAATTTCTCATATACGCAATAGTATTCCAAGAACATTATTAATAAACTAGAGAGTGGATACCTGACACTCAGATGTAGCAATCATAGCAAAGACATTGGGAGGTTAATTTCAATTCAATTTAATTGTTTCAGGATTAAATTTCTCTGATAAACTACATTCAATTAAAGAAAAACTGAAGTTCTTTCATAACTCAATTCCATAAAATACTTTTATACAATTGTATAAAGGAAATTATGATTCAAAAATGAAAGTGAATGTGTGCAAATACAAAAAATTTGTATTTATTATCTGTGTGCGCATAGTATATACCGATCTCTCTCTCTCTCTCTCTCTCTCTCTCTGTATGTATATATATATATATATATATATATATATATATATATATATATATATATATATATACATACTTCACTTAAAGAAAATCTACTTACTAGAGGGAGGTGTTTAAAGAATAAATTATCAATTTTATTTTGATCATTCCATATATAAAGGACGTTGTTTCTTTTATTTCATCTTACAAATACTGAAAAATTACACATGGATATTTCTTTAAACTTTATGGGATTTTTTTGGTTATTCCTTATAGATTAACCCTTTAAAGGGCCATTTTTTATCTATCATAATATGTTAAAATATTTTTAGGCTTCAAATTAGAATAAGAAAAGGGATTCATTTAGCTTATTAGATAAATTTAATTTGATTAATTAATTTTGTTAATTAATAATTAAGTAACAAATCAAGACCCATCATTTTGTCTGAGATAAAGAACTAAAGCATCTAAGTTTATGTCTTTCTAAAAAAATTGTCAGAACTTATGCCAACCTACATAATTTCATACAAAGATTGATAAATTTGGTGGGAAGCATACTTCCCACGGCCCTAAAAAGGGTTAAACTTGTTAAAATATGATAAATACTTTAAAAATTGCATCGCATCTTTTCTACATAATTTATATTTCTGACATTACTTAAGGCAGAATACGTCATTGCCAAATATTTTTTAACCCTTTGGGTACATTTGAAGTATCAGAACGCTTCGTATTTGTTTGAATTTTTATTTCCATTTTTTTTATAATTCTAATTAGCTTAAGTTATATCAACCTCATTCAGTAGTATGCATTCATAATAATAAGAAATAAATGAATTATTGCGTAAATGCTACTGCCTTCGCATGTTCAAAAAATTAAATGTGCTTCAAATACAAAAGTAGTTTCAAATAAATGTGTAGTCAAAGGGTTAAACAACGAGTTCAATAATAAAATCGTATTAATGATTATTCTTTCTCAGAAAGTCGTGAAAATAAACAAAAGCATAAGGTGATAATCCAATAAATCTCATTTCAGAGATTCCCACAATGACTATTTTATCTCAGAGACAGGTGAAAATAAACAATAAGAACTAAGCATAAATTAAGAATTCAATCATTTAAAGATTTTTGAGTGGAAAAAATATTTACTCTCGCCTGTGCGGTAGTTTACGAGTAATTAATATAAGCAATATCCTCATAAGAATACATTTGGGAGGAAATATTTGCAGGCAATTGAGAAGTGCATTATGACTGCGGTAGTACAAATACCGTTAGCTTTTGGAAGCAAATATTAACCATTTGCAAAATCAAGTTTATACAGAATTCCATGGATTCTTAGACAAATTTTCAAGTAAATTAAATAGGATTTGGTTGCTACAGATATGTAAGCAATTATTCTCCAGTGAGAATTGAAATGTCACGCTGCAACGCACCGTCCAAGTAATAGTAAATTCCTAACATTCAACGTATTTCTACACTTATATGGCATTATTTTAGTTGATGGTGGAACTTGTAGAATAGATCAGAAGACTCTAACGCCCATTTTTAAAAATCATTATCTGACTTGAAAAAATATTGATAAATAGAAAAGAAAGAAAGATAATTTAGTATTTTATATTATTTATATGAAATACATATATACCGTAGCATTTTGCTCTGTTTATTCCAAAAGTTCATACAATTCAATATCTAATATATAAGCTGATGAGGTAACTTTAAAATGAAATTTATAGATTTACAGAATTTCGTGCACTTTGTGGGTTTATAAACATTTGTAGAATTTGTATAAGACTAATTTCAGTATTTCTGGTTTTCTACTTTCTACAAATATATAAAGAACCATAATTAAAGAATCTTAATTACATTTAATACCAATAATTATATTCTTATTAAATTAGATTAGCTCTACATAAGCATTATTTTTTTATATTCGATTCCAAGTCTCACGTCAATAATTCGGACCTTCATTTTTATTATATTACCATGAAATCTTATTAGATGCCTTTAACATGTCTTAAGTATAGTGAAAATGAGAAACTAATTAGAAGGTATGATTCACAAACATTAATCAAATGATTAGAGCGACAACCAACATTTTAAGCTTTACGATAATGATTTATTTGTGATTCACAATCATGAATCAAATAATATGAGATAATGATACGATCTATACTATAGCTTGACCCTTTAAAGGGCCATTTTTTTCTAGTCATGTTATGTTAAAATATTTTTAGGCATGAAATTAGAATAAGAAAAGGGATTCATTTAGATTATTAGGTAAATTTAATTTGGTTAATTAATAATTAACAAATCAAGGCACATCATTTTGTCTCAGATAAAGAACTGAAGCATCTAAGTTTCTGACTTACTAAAAAAAATTTGTCAGAACTTATGCCAACCTACATAATTTCATACAAAGATTGATAAATTTGGTGGGAGGTATACTTCCCACGGCCCTAGAAAGGGTTAAAAGACGATTTCATTACCCTACCAGATACTCATAACTTAATAAGGAAATAATTTATTCATGAATTTACTTTTAATATTTTTCTTCAACACACAACGAATAGAAAAATTTGACTTACGAATAGTTCAATTAACAAATTTTTCCTCTAACATTTATTTATTTAGTTATTATTAACAATATTATTATTTTATTTATTTATTTTGCATACGGATTTTACTTGTGATCTTTGCCTTATGAAATCAAAGTAGTTATTAATGGGCATGTAAAAATCTTGAATAATGCATGCGATAAATCTTGATAAATAAATACCGTGGTGAATCTTATAAAAATAATTCCAATTTTTATTAGATAGTTAAATAGTTTTGAATTATTTTTGTATTTTTTTAAAATTGTTTAATGAGTTTTAAATTTTTAATTTATATTTTAGATGAACTGTCAATGTAACAGTAATATATTTTTCCTTTCTTTTTTCAATACGAAGTCAAATTCAACTTACTTCTTAAACAATTTTTTTAAAATTAAATTTTGAAGTTTTAAGAATAAATGTTTATTGCATTGTATAGAAAAATTTCTGCATCAAAGAAAAACATGCAATTTAAAATATTATCTTTTTTATTTTGATAACTTATATTATTAATAATTAGAACCAGTACGGGAGAAATAAGAGTAAGTTTTCGGAAAACTGTCTTTTGTTTAAAGAACGAAGTTGAGTTATAATGACGTTTTCTCTTTGTTTTATGAAAGAAGTTAAACTAGCAACGTAAAAATTCTTGCTCAAAAATATTAAGCGGATTCGGATGTTATACGATAAGTTTTTGTTGTTATCGTTGGATTAAATTTCTTATTAGAAGCATAAATTAAATAATTAAGTTGAAAAATTTCACAATTTTGAGCATGACGGATTTAACATAAAGAGTTCATTTTTTTTTAATTTCACTAAATGACTTCATTTATTTTCAAAAGACGACAAGGAATATCCAATTTTATTACAACATAAAAATAAATTCGTCTGCAAGTTATTAGAATCTGAACAGCAGTTGGAATAAACATATTATTCTGATTGTTCAAAACTAGTAATGAAGAATGAAATGGATACTTTGGAAACAGCGAATATAATGAAGAGCCTTATTACTGTCAGTAAAGTAAACATTTATCTTAAGAAAAACTACTTATTACTTGCAAAGAAAATAAGAGCATCTGAGAAAACTTGTAACTGGATCAAACCTTTTTAGAGAAGAAATCATTTTTTTTTTCTTTTTGTTTTTTCCATTTCAAAAATTCGTACTTACGTTTTAAAATGCTCCTGAGGGAAATATTCTTAAAATCTCAGAAATATGTTTAAATACAAAATATTTTCACAAAAACTTTTATTCTAATTTATTTTTAACCATATTATTCAGCGCAATTTTTAATTATGAAAAGTTGGATAATATAAATATTTACCAACAATGGTCTAATTATTTCTCTCTTCTCAAGAAAGTATTTCTCCATACTTTACATTTTAATAAGAAATCTTCTGTTTGCTGATATAAAATAAATTAGAAAGAGTTTTTCTATTTATTTACTTATAGATGTTTATTTTGTAAGAACGTTAAATATATTAAGTATGTTGCCTTTTAAGTATTCAAATTACATAAAAATAGACAGCATAACTTATAAAAAGTGTATAATAATATTTTATTAATAATTTTTAGAAACTTTATTTCACATTCCATGGAACATTATTTATTTCAATTAAGAATAGTTTTTCTACATTCAATTATTCAAATGGCCATGCGCATGAAATAAATTTCAAGTTTGGCTGAAAAGCTTTCAGAACAAAATGAGTCCCGAACGTAGGATTAGACTTGTTTTTTAATATTCGAATTCAGTTATTTATTCGGCGACAAAATACTATTTGATAGATTTCAATGGCGTACAGTGATTTGCAAACTGTGTACTGCAATCTTTCATGCAGAAAAGGGAGATATATCATCTATGGTGCCAATGTACAACAATAAAATAGTTTTTGTTAATCATGCGAAGCGATTTTTCATATTCTCAAATCACTCTGTGGATAGTTTTACTCCTGTTTTGCTGTTGTATTAGTTAGTATGTTGTCTAACAAATAAAGATAGTAATTTCAATGGCCCTTCCATAGACAGCACAATTAATTTTAATAATAGCGAAACATTTTTTTCAGCTTAACGTGAATTTTCAAAACGATATTCAATTATAAATCCAACGCGATCTCTATGCACGATGTTATGTATATCATGAACTATGAGATAAGCTGCTATTTTTGCACATTATTCGTTTTTTCAATTATAATTGCACTTAAGAATAACCGAATCAATTACAATATCCCAGTTCGTTTGAAAATGCTGAAATAAAACATCAATTGTGGGGAAGCTTTTTTTTAAATTAATAATTAAATAATAATGATTATTTAAGAGATAAAACTCAGTAGAGTAACAAAAACTTATGTTTAAATTAGATATTTTTTTAACAGTTCATTTATATATATATAACGATATTCAAAAATTAATCCAACGCAATCATTAAGAATGATGTTATGATTATATATCTCACTTCTGAATAATTATTTAATTAGATGTAAACTGTTATTATTGCATATTTTTCTTTTTTAAATTATAATTGCACTCGAGATTGATAATTGTATCAATTTCAATATACCAATTCCTTTTTAAAATACTAAAATAAAGGAAAAATAATTTTAAGTGATCCATGAAAATGTTTTCTTCTTCTATTTATATGCATTCCCACGTGCAGCAGTACTTAATATTTTTATTTTATCTCAAATTCAAATGTGAGTAAATATTTGATTTACTAAAATCCTTTCATAAAATGACACTAAGAATATTTAATTCCTTGCGAAATTCTAAGATTTTTTTTTTTTTAGCTTTCTTCCGCTACGAGTTATATGATTGCATCTAATGAATATTTAAGAGACAAAAATTAGTAGAATAAAAAAATATATTTAGATTACACGTTCATTCACTGAAAAATACTTTTCATTTAATAGAATCAATATTTTTTTACGCATTTCGAGACTGAGATAACCGCTATATAGCTTAAAGTCTGTTCTGGATTCTGAAGCATAAAATAGCTTGTAGTAAAAATATCCCGTTATAATTACATCTCAGATCTTCAAATTCTTTCATACGCTTCCGTTGTTTTGCATTCAATTATTTCAAGTACGTTTTGTTATTTTATTCCATTTTCCTTCTCATATGACATGAATTTAGATTTCTAATTCATTTTCTAAATACACTTTCTTCTTAATGTTATTAAACTTTTGTAACAGCAGTTGGAAACACAAATATGAATTACACATCTAGAATTGCTTCAAGATCTTGAAGCGTAAAATAGGATCCGATATCTCTGTCTCTTTATAATTAAAACTCAAAACTTCAGATTCCTGCTCCTGTGGATTGTGTATCCAATTATTTCAGGGCAGCATGTTGCTCTTCACTTGATATGAATGGAGTTTGATTCTTCATCTGAAAGTTCATTCAAATGAAAAGGCAGATGAAAATTACTTTTTCTGCTTTGTTAATTCGTGGATAAGTATTATTAGAAATAGTATCGCAGATTTACTAATTATTTTAATCATTTTTAAAGATTTATCTGAAGAAGTTATTGAAATCACGAAATAAAAAATTATTTCAGCATTTAAAAAAAAAATTAAAAAGCTAACAAGGTTTCAAACTTTCTACAATCAGTATCTGCAAAATAAAGATCTAAATAAAAATTAAATACCAAATTTTCACTTGGTTTTCCTTAGAACAGAATACTCAAATACAAAAAAATAGTTTTAAGCATATGAACATATAAGCTTTTACTGATCATGAAACTCATAACTAGGAATGAAATTCAGTTTGTTCAATTTGTTACAGCAATGATGTTGCCAATTCTACATTATATTTGCTTTGAGTAAATGTTTATTCGTGTGTTATATATAATATACCCTATATAGCCCTTATTACTTATTAACAATAGATGGAAGCGTATCATTCAACTAGGATATTGGCACTCTCCATTTAAGTAGGGTTTTTGCTTTCTGCACTCTACAGAATTGAGTTAATTCTCAATTCTGTTTTCTATCAAATAAATTATTATAATAAAAATAATATTGTCTCTTTCTTCTTAGTTTTAATGGCTGGGATTGAACATGATTTACTTTTTGTTTATTATTATAAAATTGTCACGTTTATGCTTGAAATTCGACGATAAGATTTATCATTATATTTGGATAACTATATTGTTGTTTATGGTTTTATTTTGGGAAGTTTCAGAATAAAAATTTAAAAGATTTAGCAAGTGAATGATCATACCTTTTGAATTTTTAGTGAATTCTTCGTCTATAGCTTATTTAAAATTATTTATTCATTTAATATCAATATTTTCGAATATTTATTTTTGGAGTGGATACCTGTAATTAACAATTTAGTATGTTTAGAGATATTTTGAGCATTCTAAAAAATTGATTTAAAAAAATTTTTGTATAAGCTTTAATTTTGACAATTTAAAAATTCTTATCTATTTAAATCAGTTATGTTGTATCTAGCTATGTTTAAATGTAATTAAGTGAAAGGTACATGGGGAGAATCCGTATTTTTTTCCTTTGCTTAATGTGCAACTAAATGCAAATTGGAAATTTAGCATGCGTCCTCTATAATTCATGATTATAATACTATGTTCTTCATTTTCTCACATTAAGACCAAAGTTTAAAAAATAAGTGAATTTTTTTGCAATTAAGAATAAATTACTTAGCATCACGATAACACAGAAATTAATATCAAATATAAATGCTATAAATTTTCTGTAGTAATTCTACAAAATGAATGATGTTGCTTCAGTTCGTAATATTAATGGTTACATTATACACCTATTATTTGGGATTTTATGCGTAATTTGTTTTTAAAGGGCTATGGCAGCAGAAAACGATCGAGTACTTTTACTAACAAACAGCATGGTATTGCCTGCAACGCATCTCCTGCGCTCGTCACCATATCGGTTGGGGGCGAGACGATTTGGAAACCGCCTCTTGATCAGATGAGTCACCATTTCAGATGGTGAGAGCTGATGGAAAAGTTCGAGTGTGGCGCAAACCCCATGACGCCATGAGCCCAAGTTGTCAACAAGAAAATATGCAAGCTGATGGTAGTTCCATAATGGTCTGGGCTGTTTTTACATGGAATGGTCTGGATCCTCTGGTTCAAATGACTCGATCACTGACTAAAAATGTTTATACTCAGCAACTTCGGGACCACTTGCAACCATTCATTGATTTCATTTATCCAAACAAAGAGGAAATTTTTATGGATGAAAATGCGCCATGTCACCTAGGCATAACAGTTCGCGATGGGTTTGAACGATTCCAGGAAAGGATTTTGTCAACTAAATGGCCCAACATGAATCCCATCAAACATTTATGGTACATATTCAAAAGGGCATTTTGTATACAAAATGTTGCACTGGCAATACTTTCAGAACATTAATGTGTTCTATAGAGGCAGCATGGATCCATATTTCTGCAAAGGACTTATAATTACTTGTTGAGTCCTTGCTACGTAGAGATATGATGCGTTATTAGGAGGTATCCAATGACTTATATAAATATATACCACGTAGTTATAAATAAGTATCTGTAGCTTGAAGGAATTATCCGAATGAAACCATAATCTATACTTACTAATCGAGAAGAGGGAAGAAGAATGGAATAATAAATATAGTTGCAGGTCCAGCCGATAGATGGAGTTGCCATTGAAATCGCTAGCAAAATCAAATTGTCATTTTCGCCAGTAACTTGGTGCGAGATACCTCTTAGTTTGCCAGATTGAACTTCGAATTTAAAACTATTCTACATTTACAGCTCCACTGCTGCAGAAGATTTACGTGAATTTAGGCGTGTACAGAAATACATAAAGAAAAATATCCCTTGCCACAGTTTTCATTGAGATGAATGTAAAAAAAAAAATCGAGGAGACTGGATCATTTACTGTAAAATGTGGGACAGACATACGAGAAGAAATTGCCACTGCAATTGTGGAGACATCCGGGGTTCCAATCCTAGTGCGAGTTGTTCGAATGTTGGATATTCCATATGCTACTATTCTAAAATTCCTGAGAAAGGTAATTCAATTTTATCCGCATACAATTTGTTGGCAATATCAACTGTTATAAGTTTATGCGCGGCAGATATTGGATTGTGCTTTAACGTTTTTAGCGAATGGATGTGATTGATACCTTCCCATGGGTGATTTTAAGGGAATATAAACTAATCTAACCATTTTGTCTTTGAGGGTACTTAAAATGCAGTGTGTACAGTGGAGGTATTGTAAACTTCAATGATCTAAAAAATCGCATAACACATTATGTGCTAAAAATCACTCTTAATGCAATATATTCCTTAGTTGAACACGCCTTGCACCGCCTAGATTATGTCCTCCAGCTCAATAGCCATGTGAAATCTAAACTTAATCGGCACAGCCATGCACAAACTTAATCTCGTTATGTATAACGTTTTTTTCAATAAATTAGGTATGCCACCCAGTTTTAAGCTTTCATTCTTTGTCCTTCTATTACATATTGTACACTGCCATCTTTCGGCAATTGTTTCAACTAATTTTTTTTGTTCCATTTTTTCCTCTCTTCTTGATTAGTAAGCGCGCCGATTATGGTTTCATTCGGATTATTCCTTCAAGCTACAGGCAACTGCAAATACAGATACTTATATATAATTTTAGGTTGGTAATGTAATTTTTAGCATGCCATTGCGCATTTAATACTTAATGTTTCAAAATAATTTTCATTTCTATCACATTTTCATTGTTGATAAAATGCTTATAAAGCTAATTATTATTCTATATTTTCTACAGATTACTTACTATACAGACTTCATTTCAAACAAAGATACAATCTTTAATCTTTAGGTGCCACACTAATTGAATTTTATTAAACTCAGCCATCACAATATTTATGCAACTGATATAAGGTTATCTTTAGTCTTTCATAATGTTTTTGAGAATGAATTCTCGCAACTTTCACCCACTTGTTCGCTTTCCTTAGAAATCTCTATTGTTAAGCCTCTACTGCTTTGTACCTTTCACAGATAGTTAGTCCCGTTCGTTATACTAGACAAAGAAGCATAATTTATATTTCCCAGCTGTGTTTGGTAGTTTCTTCGTTCATCTTCCTCTGAAGAGTGCATATTTGTAACCCCGTCTTTAATTACCTCAACAATGCTATCCGCAGTAATTAAGAAAGCATTTTGTCATGTGTTTAATTGTGGTTGATTCAGAAAAACATAAGTAATTAAAAATTGTACTTACCTACGTTTATCAAGAACGTTCATTTGAGTAACGGAGCACACATTCAAAATTATCCGTAAAATAAATGTTACTTCTACTTATGTATCTATTTTAAGATTCAATTCAAATTTTATATGATTTGTGTAGAGTAATGGACTTAGTAGTGGGATAGTACGGAGGTTATGAAAACTCTCGTGTATTTCTTCATCCATAGCTGTAAAATGCAAATAAGCATCTTAAATAACAAGATTTGCTTAATTCAATTGTATTAGTATTCCAAAAATATGTGCTCAAATATTTATGATGCTTCAAAAGTATTCATGGGGAGGCAGAAAGCATTGATGAATACGGATCAAAGAGTTTTCATCAAGAAAAGTCCGTTGTAAGAAATACCACTTATAAATTAAAGCATTTATAAAAAGCTTATATGACATTTATAAAAATAAATCACACTTAAAAATTGAACTTATAAGGATGGAGTGGACACTTTCAATTGCACTAGAATGATTGCAGCTGTAGCAGCGTCATCGAACAGGATATAAAAGATGATAGGAGGTGCGCACTGCATATTCAGTTCAACATTGAAATTTGCTCGTTCTAGAAGAAATTGATCGAAGCTAAAGTTGTGCTGTACATGGATTTGTCCAGATAGGAACAATACGCGGTAATACGATACCAGATTCTTCGACTGCCATGAACTACTCGATTGATTTCCTGTTCCATTATCAATTCAACACAATACTGCAGCACTCTGAAGAAATAACTGAAAGTAATCAAAGCGAACGGCCAGCCTTCTCCATAGCAATGCCCACCTACCGTGTAATCCAGACGACCTTACAAAAATTCCGTCAGAAAGTGTTAGAACACCCGCCGTACAGTCCGTATTTGTTATCCTGTGACTCCCACATCTTTGGGTTTCTTAAGAGAGTATTACAGGGATTAAAGGGGACACGTTTCCATCCAGATTCATTCCAAACGATAGGACCTACAATAGCCATGGCGATTTCTTTTGATTTCCATTAAAGATAGTCTTTTCATTCAACTCGTCCCCTTTTCGTTTGGACAACTCTTATATATAAAATTAAATATCACAAAATCCCATAAAAATAAAGGACAAATTGTCATTTATTATAAATGCATAAACTTTGAAATTTCGAAGCGAAACTATCAATATAGAAAACATGACTGTTTTGTTTCTGTGAAAAGAGCTGGAAATAAACCTCTCGACAGAAAACTTGAATGACTTGCTCTTAATATCCCGGAATGGTAAATCGATATTTCCTTCATACTTGAAATATCGAATTCACGAATTGCAATGCTTAAAACTACCAATACATACAAAATTCAGGAAACATTCAGGCATTATTGATTTATGATTTCATTGCATATAAAAATATGAGATGTTAGCTTCACAAAACGGCTGAAATATTTTTCGATAAACTATCGCTTTCTGTTGATGATGGAATCCATGTCTGTTAGCCTAAAGTACTGCATTAAATATACCAATAAATATTTGGTGGTTCATCATGATTTTATTTAGAACTAGATATTCTATAAATTTTAAGAAAATCTAAGATTGGAAAAAGATTCGTTTAAATTTGGTTGATGCATCGAAAGTTTAGAACTTACATCTTCCAATACTCGTACCATATATTAGTTAGCGAGTAATAAACTTTCATATCGGATGTGTAAATATTCTCCAGAATAGACGGAAATAAGTACGACAGCAAATGTTAATTAGGTAATATGGCGGTAATATGAATATACTTAAAATCAAACAATTTTAATAGACAGAAAAAACAGAAATAGAAATATTAAATTAGAAGGTATTCGTACTAATCGAGGGAGGAGGACTAGGGTGACAAGTTATTTTATAGGAAGTGGAATTTTAAATTTACCACCGGTTAAAATCCACTTTCATCTTGTTGGATGGTAGCTCTCATTAATGTATCTTCTTTAGTAATTTTTGGACTGTCTGTATTTAGTAACAGAGCGATTGCTTGCGAAAACATTAATTATGCAGTGATTTATAAGTTTTCTGTTAAATTTTATTTTTTTATTTTCGTTGGAAATCTTGGAGATATCCGAGTAAACTCACTGCCACAAGAAAATCTAAATTTTATGTAAGTGATATCACATTTAAAAGTTCTATGCAAATTCATCACATTACTCACCACAAGGTGCAGAGTGTTACAATTTGTTGAGGCTAGTTGTTACAAATAACTATCTATAACAAATTGAGCCGAGGAAGTTTTTATTTTACACTAAATGTTTTTTTAAGTTGATATGAGTGACTATAAAAGAAAGTTTACAGGTATAATTTACATAAGGACTATTTCTAGAGAAAGCAGAAGAATTAACAATTGGGTATTCATTCTGTTAGGGGGCTGATTAATGTGAAATTACTTGCATGACAATTTAGATATTGTGTGGTAAAATGGAAACTTGTAGTAATATTAAGGTAGTATTCTAATCAATATAATTTTTTTATTTTAATAACTTTATGCAAGAATTATAAAACAGTAATGAATACTGAATTATTGTTGCTTAATCATGCTTTAAAAATACGTTATGCATTTCAATATTTAGAGTAAGCTTTAAAATGTTTTTCGTGAAAGTACTCATAACAGATTTTTCGAAAAAATAATCCTGAAAACATTGTAACAACCATCCCTGGTTTCTCTAATATGGGAAATGCAATAATTGTGAAAATAATGGAATCAATGAAGTAAAATCACTACCTGAAAATTTGTTTTTGTCATTAATAATAAATTGAAAAATAAAAAAACTTAAAATTCTCTGAATTATAAGAATATATACATTTTTGTATAAAAATGAATGGGATGGAATGTTTTACAGAAATAAAATGTGTATAGTGATAAACCCAAATCTTAAAATATATAAATAAAATTTTAGAAGAATAATAGGGGAGCATCCACGCCTTAATCATTTTCCTTATAACAAGAATATAAAAACTATTCTAATCTTAAATAATTCTCGATTAAAAAAAAGTGTTACTCAATTAAGAGCGAAACAACGTAAATTATTTCGACTTCTTACAAAAGAAACATCTAGATTCCTTTCATTCGTAAAGCGTTAAACAACTAAACTCTTCTGTATTCGACTCTCATCCTCATTCTTATTTCACGAAAACTAACAAAACAAGGAAAATAAATATCTGATCACGCTAGAAACTCTCAAAGTATTTTTAGACAAATTTCTTCGATCAGAGGATCCAGCCGAAAGCATGAAACTGCATTGTTTCTAAATCAATCGAAATTTAATGCCATCTGGCATTATTCCCAATAATAGATCCTAGAATTTCCAAGAAATTGACAGAAATTCGATTTAGATTTTTTTTCCTGAGTCTTTTCCAAGTAACTCCTTGATTTTGTATCAAAATTTCCATCATTGCTTTCGAGAATTTTGTGTTATGCTCTTGATCATACAGATTTTTCAGAACTATTATTATTTTAATTTTGAAATGTATATTCTTAAATAAAGGATTTAACAATAAACCATATATCTTTAAAAATGTTATTTCTTGAATTGATTGAGAGTTTCTACCACAAATAATCTTATATACCCACTTTTTTAAACTGCATAAAAATATTTTTTAATCAAAATTAAGACACAACTCTTCCTGACGTAGCAATAAGAGGTTGCCTCTTCAACATGTGTAGTTAATTTTTAATTAATCTACATGTCAGTAATTTGAGTTTTATTTTTTCACAATAGATGAAGTCTTGTTAAGGTATACATAATTCTCCATATTGCTTCAAAGAAAACGTTTCCATAAGTACTAAGATTCTCTAAATAGTTGTTCATTTTTCATATGAAATAATTATTTGAATTCATTTGCTTCATTTCTCTTTTCATGTAAAATAATTAAAATAAACCTTTTAAGATTAATTCAGTCAGCCTTTTATGTATTAATTTGAAACAAGAAGCAAAAGAAACCATTAATTAAGTAAATAATTTCAATTAAAAGTTGAAACTTAAGTTAATGTCTTTGAAATTTTAAGTGTGTGCGAAGAAATAATTTAAAACTCTCGAATGTTAAATATTTTATGTTAATAAATGGGGAAAAATTGTTTGCATTATAAAATAATTTGTTGATACAATTATTTTATTTTGAACTTCCGAACTTTATTAAGTAGCTGATTTACCAGAAATATTGGAAATGTTTGATATTAAATTGCTTATGCGTAATTTTATGTTCCATGATTCCATCAAATTATCACATTAAAACCATGTTATTTTAATAATCTTAATATTTACAAGATTATTAAGGTGGGTGCATAGACTTTTTCTAATTGAATTCTCGATAGAGTAATTAAATTTTTAATAGAGTGGTAGCAATAGATTTCAAATTAATCGAATAATAAATAACTTATATTTTCTTCCCGTTTAAACGCCCATTAGGGTAGTAGTATATACATATCAATTGGGAACCCACAAAGTTCTTAATCTGTTATATTTGCATTCTGTACCTGACAACCTCAATCGTCAAAGGCAACTTCATGCTTGCTTTTGTTAATAGGAATTTCATAAGAAGGGTTTTTCTTGCATATAATATATATGAAAGGAGTTCTGATTGACTTGCTTAAAAAAAGAAATGCCATCTTTTGTTCAAGTGACCAATACCTACTTTAGGGCAATCTTTATACTGTTTGTAGAATTTGTTTATCAAAGTTGACGAAAAAGAAAAAGAATAATTTTGTAAAATACACTAATCCTTATAAAATAAAATGAAATGAAGAGGAGGAAATCAGGATAATAATTGGTAATTTAGTGATAAGAGAATATTAAGTAGGTTGTGCCGATTAAAAAAAATTACTTTGCAAAAATTGACCTTGCACTGTTTAATACTCAATATTTTTCAGGCTTTATTTTTATGAAGAAAAGATAAAACTTTATTAAACAATTCTCTGTCCAAGGTCGAAAAGACCGCGATGATGTAATTTTCAATTTATCTAGAATTATTACCATTAAATAAACTTTTCTTTTATTTAAAATCATCTCTTGATTCTTTAACATGTTCATGGTAGTCTAATCGACTTGAGATATAAATCATATCTATTTAAATGATCTTTATCTATTATAATTAATAATTAAGATGTGTGTAATAGAATGTCTGAATCCCAGGCTTGACTCGTACAGCATCATTATGTAAATTCATAAACATCATTATGTTGACTCATTATGTAAATTCATAAACATCATTATGTTGACTCATTATGTAAATTCATAAACATCATTATGTTGACTCATTATGTAAATTAATCCAACTTATGCTTTTGTAATGTTAAAATAATTTTTCCTTTAGAAAAGAAATTTTGAATGGAAAAATATATAAATATATAGCTAACATATCAGCCATAAATAAAAATTAAGCTGTATAAAATTTTATAAAGCTTCAATAACTCCAATTTTTACTAAGATATTCAGAAAAATATTTATTTAATAAAACAGAAACCGCATTTCCTGTAAGTCGGACGATGAACTCATCTCTTGTCCTGAATTATTTGTGCACTGTTTTTGCTTCAACTGCTTACGCTCACTATTCATATAGAAGTGAATTCTAGAAGTAAAGATATTTTTTCCACGCACGGAAATATATATCCTTCTAACTTTAGATAAAAAACAGCTTCACAAAAGAAATATGACTCTTTACTGGCGAAGTTCTTCTTAAACCACTCACAAAATCTTTTAAAGCAGGGTTTTTCTTATCCAGTATTCTTTTGAAAGAGATAGAGTTTCTGAAATTGCTACATGAACTACAATAGCAAAAGGGAAAAGCCTAATTCATACTTAACCTGAATATGTCGTAGGCTTGTTTACTTTTCTTAGAATAAAAAGATGCTTGTTTGGCCGTTTGTATGGAATTAAAAAAACTGTATGTATTGTTCCAGATGACAAATTTTCTTTGGGAAATTAAATAAAATATCTATAAGAAGAGAAAAAATGTATAAAAAACTGATGCCGAAATTACATTTCATACATATCTTATGTGAAAATTTTGATTATTTTGTGTCGAATTAAAAAAATATATATACAAATTGTTCCGTATCGAAAAAATTGTCCTTAGGTAATTAAATAAAATACCTGTTAGATGGAAAAATTGTAAATGAATAAAATTACGTCGAAATTATATTTCTTGCTAATCTTATGTCAACATTTTGATACTTTTGTAAAAAATTAAAAATATGACTATTTTTCTGAAATTAAAATGCATATAAAAGCAAAAAAAAAAATGTAAATAAAAACTTATGTCGAAATCGTATGTCGGCATTAATCGTATGTCAAAATCATATGTCATCATTTCGATGAAATGAAATAATTTTTCAAATATTTTTTACCTATTTTGAATTATTTTGTAAATAAATATTACATATTTTATCTCCAAAATTGATTAAGAAAACACATTGTAGATTTCGATATTTGGGGGAAGTGTTTCATTGCACATTTCTGAGAAATTTTGTTGAAATTAAAAAATTTAATTAATTTACTATTGACAAAAGTGAAAAACACATTGGGACATTAACAAACTATTTATTGCTTGCATTCACTTTTAAAAGGGAAAAGTAATTTTTACCCCCATTTGTCATTCTAACTGCTTGCTGTTTATGTTTTTTTTTAAAGAACATTGAAAGCGAAACAAAATATTAATAAACAGGATAATTATTATTTAATTTGCGAATTTAAAATATTATAAATTGGAACTTATTGATTAAAATGGTTTGAAACATGGTCTGGAAGCATTTAAAGCAACATGATTGGGTTCGGGGAATGGAAAAAAAATCAAAATTGTATTGGTAATTAATGCTATAATATTCAACATAAGGAGAATTCAAAAAGAAGAAAAATCAATTTCTGAGCAAATATATCATATAACCTAATCTGTGACCTAATATCGTAATTGCTGACGACGTTTTATATCTATTGACATAATTTATATCTATTTTCTGAGGCACCCAGTATGCAAATGCAATATTTTTCCCAAAAAATTACGTAGACGGAACTCTTAAATAGCCGAACGTCCAATGCATGTTATATGTTAGTAAATGAGAAAAAAATATTTAAAAACAATTTTTAAGCATTCAATTGAAATAAAGATTAACTATAGATTGCATTTAGAAATAATTTAGTTTCAAATAAATGTAAAAATATATTCGTTACTGATAAAGCACGCATAAATAAGAATATCTGAAAGGAAATAAAAATTATTTTTGTTCGAAAGAAATAAAATAGCACTCTAAAAAGTTAAAAGAAAGTTTAAGAAAAGAATTTTCAGATACTATTGCTTTATTTTATATAGGAAACTTAAAAGTCAATTAAGTTCAAAAATTCTTGCAAGTTCACAATATATACTGAAAAATAAAAATAATAAAATTAGAATTTAATAAGTGATTCATTATTTTACGATTGTAATTTCTCTTGTGCTTGGATAATATTTTATTAAATATAATGGAGGAGTAGCAATTGCAATTAATTTTATTCAATTTCTTAATGTTTTAATCATTTTCATCCATAAATAGACGCAATCTATCTGCTAATCATGACAAAAATAATTATTCACATTAAGAATGCTTATAAACATGCGGTTAAAAAAAGTAATCATTGTAATGCGTTGAATGTAGAATAAACAACAAAAAATAGTTTTATCTAAACATGCACAAGTATTTATTGAAATGTGCGATAAACTGAGCAGTAAAGAAATTTAATATCGAATGAAGAAAAAATATTTACATAATCTTACAATTCGTTGCAATAATTTTTCGAAAAACTGTCCGGAAATAATGTTCTTACGAAGTGAAAACATTGTGAAACTTGTGCAAAAATATTTTTAAAAAATAAATATAATGAGGATAAAAAATAACTATATATAAATTTATTAATCTTTATTGTTAAATTATTTCAATATTTCTGAAAAAGTAATCCGTTTAAGTTTATATAAAGCTTGTAAATGTGGCCCATTTCATTAAAAAATGTATTATAAAATTAACCTTTTATTCAAATAGTCTCTTCAATTTTGAAATGTCTGGGGTTTCCTTATAAAGAAACGAAATCAGCCTAGTTTCGAAAAATGAATGTCGCAGCTGTAAGTTATGCGTTGTATTAGATTTTTCTGTAAATTTATTTTATTCCGTTTTTCAGTTTTATAATTTTAGAAGGGAAAGTAATTTGGAGACATCTCTTTCACGCCTTTCCTTGAAACATCTTCATTGTAGAAAATTGCCTGTCTACGTATGTGACATTACATTCTTCTTGAAATTTATAAAATATTTAGTTATTACATGACTTGATATAACATTTTATGTCATATAACATTTTATGTCATATTATCATCACACTTTTTTTTTTAATTTCATGTTGTCTGGAATTAATAGAAAATTTCATATGTAGTATATACAATTTATTATTTCTGAATAAATAGATTAAATTTTTTGTATTTAAAGTCAAAAATAATTACTTAGAAGCAAATTATTATTTATATTTTTGATGATAATGTTTTTATATATATTTTTATGATCTATTTTTTTTTATATTTTATCAGGAAGATTGATAAATATTTTTTCAGATCATTTATTATGTGACAATAAAAGTAAATATTTCGCAGTATTCTTTAATTTGCCTCACTTTGAATTACCTTTCCAATTCAATTTCTATTTTAGTAAGTTTAAATACTGAGGTAAGAAATCAAATTGAAAATCGACCTGAAAAAAATAACAATAGAAAAAATGTTGGAAAAGGATAAAATTAAAATGGTATAAAATTTAAGATGTGAAAAAAAGTAAAGAAAATTGTATTTTATTAGAAAAAAAATTAAATTTATACTCTTAGAAACAAATATATTCAATTGAAATAATGGATGTATTTTAGCACTTACATCATGGGTACCGAATATTATTATTTATACATTCTATTCTGAAGCTATGTTCTTAATGTATAAGTTTCAAAAATTTATGCACTAATGTGAGATTTATCGCCAAATTTATATCAGTGGTTTGGCTGGCTTTGGGATATTTTCCTCCGAATGAATATAAATGTGATACAATTATTTTAAAAACTTAGAAGGCAAAATGCCCTTCAGATCAGAGAAAAGTTAGATTTCTTCCACGTATGCTGCATTGGTGAAAAACAAGAGAAATCACACTTTTTCTTTATTATGATTCATAACTGTGGATATGCATGACTCATAATTATGACTCTTAGATAAAGTTATTAGGAATCTGCTGGATGTGCTGAGAAATTGAGGTTGATTGATAGAAAATCCGGAACTTTTTAGCTGATGTGAAAAAAGGAATTTCCAAGGTTAAAAGAATGATGGTTATTTGTCAAATTCTAAGGTGTTTTCAGAATTATGACATCATAAATAATTGCTTTGAAGTTGAACAGAATTCCATTTACCTAAAAATATTTTCAAACATTTCTAAAAGAATTTGTCAAGTACTATCAAGGTATTTTTTTAATGTTGATACAATCGAAAATCGCCCTCAAAAAATTTCAAACAGTTTTATTCCGTAAGAGAAAAAAAAGTTTTACAAAAAATATTTCTTCATTCAAAAAAATCTGTGATATTTTTCAGTTTCGGACAGTTTGTAATCCAGTTTTAAAATGTCAGTGGGAAAAGTTCAAAATTCCGAGTGACTCTTATGTAGGATTTATGTTGTAACTACTTTTTGCGAAAATGTTCTTACTGGCAAAGGTTTTATGGAATTTTAGAGCATGGCTAAATTTCAAAGAAAAATGAGGATGGCTTTTGAAAAAGAAATCTGTTTGGGAATCGTGACAGTGACATGTTTTTTATCGGTTAAAACTTATTCACAAGAATTTTTTGAAATACATAATGGAAATGCGATTATTTCTAAGTGCATTATTGTATATCTGTGATTATAATTCTCCCATGCACACATCTTTAATTTGAATTTGCGATCTTATAAGATATTGTCTCTATTTATATTAAACTAGATTCGGTGAATTTTGAAAAATTTTGATAATTAATTCATGAACCTAGCTTCTTAAAGTTAACTGTAGGAACAAAATTTTAAACGATTCTTAAATGATGAAAAAATTATCCGATTCCAGTTGTAAAGCTTTCAAAGAATTTAAATATATATATAGAAAGTGAGACAGAGATGATTAAAAAGCTCTCAAATGTTATCAAAAAGCGAGTTCAGTGGAATTCGAGGGTTTCCATAAGAAAGATCGCTCATGAACTGAAAATAAGAGACCGATCAGAGCAACCAATGGCAAAATCAGAGCTTGGACTGGAGCCTTACACGGTCCAGAAAGTTCAGCTTCTCAATGAAGAACACAATCTCGTGCGGTTCGAAAGACGCCGATAACTTGAAACAGGCCGCAAGTCAGCGCTGTGAGAGATTCCTTTTTACCAATAAGAAGATCTTTGCCGTCCAAAAGTTCATAACTCCAAGAATTATAGGATTTAATCTGTAGACGTTCCAAGCACTTCAGCAATTGTTGAACATCGCAAAAATTCAAAGTCGGTCATGGTCTAGGGAGGAATTTGAGCAAGCGGCAAAACGCTTCTAGTTTTTGATGATGAGAGCTTTTAAATAAATCAAAAAGTGTACCAGTGGGACATTCTAGAAGCTGTTGTATTTCCGTGGGCTAAACCCCACTTCTGAAATGTAAAGTGGAAGTTTCAACAAAATTCCACACTAGCTCACAAGGCTAAAAAGACAGACGAGTGGTGCAAGGCGTATTGTCCGGACGTGATATCATCTGGAGAGTGGGCACAATACTCGCTGAATCTGTCCTATGATTTCAGTATATGGTCCATTTTGGAGTCTAGGGCTTGCACTAAACGACATAAAAGTTTGGACTCTCTAAAGCAATGGCTTCGGCGGCAATGGGATAGATAAAAGGTAGAAGACTTGTGGCACATTGCTGAAAATTTCAATAAGCGTTTGCGCCTGTGCATCACTGCAAAAGGCGGCCAATTTGAAACAAATTAAATTTTATTTTTTAGTAAAATTATACTTTTATTATTATTTATTATATTTTGTTATTTTATTTACTTTCAGTCAAGTCATATTAAAAAAATGTTTGTCCGGGTTTGTTTTTTTCCACACCCTGTAAATTTTATGCAATTCGTGTTAATCTCATTTGATATATATTTTCATTTTTAAAAACAACATCTGCTTTCGGTCATAAGTAATATCATATACATATAATACGTGGATCAGAAATAATTTATTACTCATTGTCGAATGGCAACAGTTAAATATAAATAAATCACCATACAAATGTATCAAACTGTTTTACTGAACATTTTTATAGCTGCACTTAACTAGATAATGGAGCTACAAATAGCCGGCATTTGGGCCGCGTCTCCAAAAATTCTATTTTATCAGGTGAAAGAAGATGCAAAAGAAATTGTAGTCAAACTGAAAGTTTAATAGAGTTGAAAATAGGCTTACCTGTGGCTAGATGGAGAATCCTTATGACGTACTTATCTTATAAGTTAAAACTCAAAAAAAAAAAAAAAAAATACAAACTTCATTTCCATTCATTTTTTAAATATTTATAATAATTTTCTAATTTTTAATTTAATAAGTAATCAATAAGAATTTTTTTTAATTTATTATGACATTGAAACTCAGAAATAAAAACTTCCAATCGCTTGTTTTCGTAAATGTTAAGATTACAATATAAATTAAATGTTTTACTTTGAAAAAAGATATTAACTTCCACTTTTATAACGTAATATATACACGTTTGAATTTGCACGGACATTAATTTGTGGTAGACTGATTCACTTAATTTCACGTTTTTCCGTCTATAAAATAACAAGGCGGATAATTTTGAAAAAAAGTTAATTTTATATCAATAATTTAATAGCCAAAAATTCAATAATTTGACGATAATGCTCGTCAACAAAATTGGCAATTTTTTTATTATTATGCTGCGTATCTGTTGAGCATTATAATTCTGAATCTCTATCATACGGATTAAAACTAAATGCATTGAAATGAGGAAAAAATATTTTATCTCGCAAAAAAGAATGTGAAATAATGCTAGAAATTCAAATCAAATCGAGAATTTTTAAACACATTTAATTAGATTGTCACTAATTTTTTTATTGTTTCTTTATTTAAATAAACCAGTATTTACATGGGAAGTAAAGCAATTTTTAAAATAAGTATATAAATAACATTATAAAAAAGTATTACAAATTGATCAGAAAAAATCGTTATCTTTAGTTTAACTTTTCTTCTGCAATTGAATATTTGAATAGTTTGTCTTCTGAAAGCCAAACATACTTGCTAAATTAATTTTTTTTTCAAATCCACTTAATTGTAAAGTAATCTCATTTTATAAACAACAAGACAGACAGCATTGAGCTATTTTTTTTCTTTTTTAGCAGCAATCTTATTTTAAACTATATTAATATTAAACATGCTAGCGATAAAACTTGCATGTGAATTATTAAGCATGTTTGTCAGGGAAAGTATTACTTAAACAAAAAATTCATTAAAATTACAATATATACAGTAATGCTATATGCTTATGTTATATATATGCTATATATATTTCAAATTTTATTTCAGAACCTTTGTAGATTTTAAATAGAACAAGATGAATTTTACTTCAAATAAGGAATATTTTTTAAGGAACACAAGTGGGTATACGTGAGTAAGATAATCCTATTAGAACCTCAGAAAATTAGAATAAAATAGGAACTAACTTAATGTATATTTTCTGAAGTTTATATATAAAATATAATTGTTTATGGTTCAGTATATTATGAAAATATTTTCTGCGTGTATACTCATAGTTCATCAGTGACAAGAAAAAAGCTAAACCCAAAATGTATAATTTATTTTTCCATAAAATCTTTGTAAATTTGCGAAACATAAACATAGTAAAAAAATATTTCGGATTAAAATTTTTAACTAAGTGAAATGAACTAAAAGTATTATGCATTTTTATATAAATCACTCATCAAAAACTGACTTCAAACTTGATTACTTGCTTTTAATTGTCGTTGGAGTTTTAAATTCTTTGTTGAAAAAATCATGTATTTATATTACATATTTAAGTTCAAAAAGAAACTTTTGGTATTTCTTAAAAATTAATTCTAAGAATTTAAAGTTCTGTGGGTTTTTTTCGAACAGTCTATATAACTGCTAGAAAATAAAATTGATTAGCATTTGTTGGTGAAACAGTTTTTCTTGTTTTAATTAAAAAATAATGTTGCAGTTTATAGAAAAAGTATAATATTTTTTTATAAAAAAAAAGAAAAAAACTAAAGTTCCAAACCCCACGAGGGTCTTAAATCTAAAAAGTGTGAAACTTAGATAAAATGCCACGAGCGATTGAAAACTTCAGTCTTATTAATATTTTTTTAATTTTTAATATTTTAGAAATTTATTTTTTATAATATATTTTAAATGATTATTGTTTTCTTATTTTTACAAAAAATTTAACAAAATTGTTCGATGTTTCTGATCAAAATTTTATTTTCTCTAATATATTTTGTTATATAGTTATATATATATAGTTCTTTAATAAATCTGTGTTTCGTTTATAACATTAAAACTTTTATATTTTAAATAAATCATGATTATAAATTTCTTGGATTCCTCAAAATGCTGTATTCCCAAAATGATATATAAATCCTAATGAAATTTCGAAGTAATTAAAAGATTGTATTTTCATAGGAATACACAATTGTAAAAAGGATCAGAACTTTTTATATTGCATCAGAAATTGAGAGAAATTTGGATTACAAAATCACCTTTTATCAACCATAAAAGGTTGGAGGCTGAATAAAAGCACATAAAAATCAGTATTCTAGTAAAAAAAAATGATTTTAAATTCAGGGAATGCTTTCTAGTGCAAATGCTTTTTGAAATATTTGACTTGACATGTCTCTTTTTTTCTACTCTCCGTGAGAAAAGAAGTCTTCCAAACCTGAATATAAAATTCCCCGGTGAATCTTATGTAGTAAGAATAAGTTCTCAGTTCAAAGGCACGTCGATATATACTCTTGCTTTCTAGTGATGCAGCTTTCAGTTGATAAATCATTTTTTAACTGATAATTCGTAAAAAAAAAATCTAATCTTATTATCTTCACTGTCTCTGTTACTGCAATAGTGAAATGCAGGGCAGACATAGATTTCGCAAACAGATAAAATAAATTTTGTAAACGACACATTTGTAATACTTCTTCGATATTTTAATTTGATTTTTTCATTTATTAAAAAATAATGCAAATATATGGCGCTTCTAAGCGCAAGTTTTCTAAAAAGTGAAGAAAAAAATATTCTTTCCACAGCCATAAAATCAGAAATTTGTATTTTCAACTATACTAATCAATTAGCTGTTCACTTATTTTTGTCTTATATCAATATTTTATATTTCATTATGTTTTTTAAATATTATATGCGAAAATACGTTTTGAAATTGAATTCAACCGTTTTCATTTTATTCTATTTATTATTATTTTTTATATATATTTTAAGCCAATGTTGTTATAATTTCTTTTACTCTCCGGTATTAAAACATCGGATTTTTATGGTAATTTTTAAGATACTGTGTTGGCAAAATACACAGTTCATCTGTATAGGCTGCTAAGTAATACACCGAAGAAGTTGCTAAATATTACTAGCTATCTTTTCATATTTATTAATATTTTCAATTTTTAATAATACTAATAATAACATATAATTACTCTTTAAGTAGTTTCATGCACAAATAGAGTATTAAAATCACTAGACTTAAAGGCTTGTCCTAATCTAATGATTAAAAATTCTTCAATGATTTAACATTACAAATTTATTTATATATAATTTATTAAATGTAAGCATATCCGCAACTAGTTACCAAAAGCAGAGATTATAAATTGTATAAAATCCTCCTTTATATGATGTTGCATCTTTTCGATCTTTTTCGATTTCAAATAATTTCTACAATGAGTAAGTTATAGTTTATCATTTACTCTAACACATCTCAAGTTATGTGTAATGATACCATATATCAGGATTTTCCTGCTACTTGGATTCATCTTCCTTATCTTTAATGTGTGGAACTGACTTTTTGCTTTCACATTTAAAAAGTTTCTTATTGCAATTTTTATAATAAAATATTATTAAACGAGATTGGAATAGCTGCGTTATTTATCAATTAATTTGGGCAATTGCAATTGGTAGAGAAACCAAGCATACAAAATTTACAGGTACCGATAAAAGAATCTAAATTCTACTATTAATCCCTTGACGTTGTGTAACTAGTTGTCTCGTTCATTTTGTCTCGTATTGTTCAATGTATGTTAACAACATTCATAAAACTTCAAATCTTTAGTTAGAGATTTCCACCGACAACGCGACATTAACAAATACATACTTTGATAAATATGTTTCCGTATACCAGCCTGCAAATGATTCATTCTTATAAAAAAAACAGCGATATATGCTAATTCCTTCCAAATTTTAAGCCAGACTGTAAATAACTGATGTTGTTTTTTAGATTCAACATTAAATTTTGAAGAATTATTAAATTAACAAAATTAAGTATATCAAATAAGCTATCGCAGTTGTGTATTAAACGAAGCTTAATTGCATCACAGATAAGCTTTTGATCTCTATTTCAATTATGATAGTAATTCTGATGTGAGATTTTCCAAATAAAGCTCAAAAATCATTAAAAAAAGTCTTTAGAAATTGATATAAAAGAAGAAATTTCATACGGAAGATCTAAATTTGCCCTGATTTTTCAGGCAAATAATCTCCATAATGTTTTTGACAAAAAGCAACCTAGTTTCTAAATGAGGTATTGCAATGGCCAGAATTTTTTTGGTTTTATTTAATATGAAGCGATATAAAGCAATAGTGGAACAAATATTAAAATGTCTCTGTATAGTTGATATAAATCTGATCAATTAAAATATTTAAAAATTATTGCTACGTAGGTTTTAAAATACTTTGACATCTACGTCTTAAACAGAGAATTTAATGCAAAAATCAATCTAAAGTAAAACTGTCGTTTAAAGGTATAGGTTAATAATCTGTATCATCCTAATAGTTTTTTATAATTTTAACTATTTGTAAACAATTTCTTGCAATTTCAAAAATTTAATTTCAATATTATTCATTATTTTTTATTTTTATTAGGGAGTATGTATTATTGGTCTGAAATTAACCCTTTCTAGGGAAGTATGCTTCCCACCAAATTTATCAATCTTTGTATGAAATTATGTAGGTTGGCATAAGTTCTGACAAACGTTTTTAGTAAGTCAGAAACTTAGATGCTTTAGTTCTTTATATCAGACAAAATAATGAGTCCTGATTTGTTACTTAGTTATTAAGCAAATTAATTAATCAAATTAAATTTATATAATAAGCTAAATGGATCCCTTTTCTTATTCTAATTTCAAGCCTAAAAATATTTTAACATAATATGACTAGAAAAAAATGGCCCTTTGAAAGGTTAAATAGCCAAATGAAATGAAATCTTATCTCATTTCATCTTGATATTTTTCATTTTCTCTACACATAATTGCAACGATAATCTTCTAATGATAATTTGATTTTTAGATTAAAGCCTTTGTAGATAAATTTAGATTTCATGTTGGAAATTCAGCCATAGAAATAAAGAGCTCAATTTCTATGACAGCCAGTATCTAACACTTACTTATGAAATTATTATTCTTTCAAATGTGTAATAATAATTTCACCAAGTGAAAATAAAACTATGCAAATAATTGCAATAAAAAATGGTGTAAGAAGATGAAATAAAAATTTAGTTTTTAAATTTATATTAGTTTTCACTTACGAGTGCTATAAATATATCCATATTTTTAAAGTTAATAAAGTATTCAAACTACATTTCTTTCTGTACATTTTGTATTAAGTATAAAAGGCAAGAGATGATATATTAAAATCTCATGACGACGAATCAAGCGTAAAATCTACCGTATTTTGTACATAAGATTTGAATTTATTTCATATGCTCCTACTCAATTTTTTAGGAGATTTGATTATCCCAAAGGCATTTCGAAACGTAAATTTTGTTATTAAAATATCAAAGTGAGGAGTTGATTTTTTTTTTTTGGGGGGGGGGGGAGTGGGGTGGATATGACAAGCTGAACAAAAAAATAACTACAAATTTTTTCAAACTAGTTAAAAGCGTTGAATTTGTAAGAACTACAAGTTGCAGGAAATGAATGCCTTTTACCATTTATTTTAAAAATCCCCAAGCCTGTAATTTAAAACAAGGCACTATATTTAGAATGATTTAGATGCAGTCTAGTCTCTCTGGGGCCTTACGTTTCTTTAGTTTAAAGATTGGTTAAGGAAGAATCTTTTCAAAGCTTTCGCTTAATTTGTTATCTCTTTCTTTCGTTGGAAGAAGAGAACATAAAAAAAGTTTCGCGTAAACACATGACGAAATGGAATAAATTGTTTCCTCTGTGAGGAATTGAATTAAATAAATTATTTAGGATGTAATAAGAATTGAATAATTTCAATTTGGAAATGCGATTTCAGTAAAGCAGATATTTTTTGACGTAAAAGGTAAATTATTCATTCAAAGACAAGCAAATTTAAAATGTTAGAATAAAATATGATTTCGTTTATATAATTTGTATTAATAAAGAATGTTTTCATGTTAAATTTTTTTTTATTGCATGAAATTTCTTTTGAATGGTTTGGACCTTTTTGAACACTATGCAAGCCATTTTCAGTTAGAATTAATCTAAATTTTATTTTCATATAAGAATCTTACTATATGATGTTCTTACTTCTTTACAAATAGAACAAAACATGATTATATAATATTTCAGATACTTAGACAATCAAGGAAAATCGATATCAGCTATATATTGTATGAAATTGATGAAAATTAACATTGAATTTTTATTGCAATGGATTATTAATGTAATTACAATTTCAAGATTACAGAATCATATCTAATTAGAGATATAGAAAATGTGACTGATACGCTTTTTAGAGTTTCTTGAGGAGGCATATAATTGAATGTATACATAAAAAATTGTCGACTTAGCTACCACAAAGTTTATTTTGATTAAACTTGTATTTACGTATTTGCGAGATATGTATTTCTTGTATTTGCGCAACTGAGTTGATACATGAATCTCCATTACTCTTAGTAATAGAGATTCTAATGTGGGGTAATTAGTAATAGAGATTCTCATGTAATTCTAATACAAAATGTGTGTATGCGAGTGTAGGTGCGCGTGTGTGTGACAGAGAGTGGGTGAATTAGTGACCTGTAAAAGCCTACATGGTACGATAAAACTACTATATATGGAAAATATAAGCTTTTAAGATGGGAATGGGTAATTACTTTTTACTTTTAGGGTACAAATTGCTTTTTTAGGGTACAATACTTTTCTGAACTTATAGTCAGTTAAATATTTAGTGTGCTTTCAATATCTTTCCGTGACAGCTGCCTAAAGTTTTGGTTTTTTTCGTCAAGAAGAATTTTTATACTAATTTAAATTTTTTTTAATTGCTTTTTTAATAGTTGTTGCTGGTGTTACTTATTCCTCTTAGTTGAACTCCAATTTAAACCAAGTAAAAGATTGTAAAAAGAAGAGTGCAGTAGCTTCTGAGGGCAAGGACCCTGAGCACCCGAGGGCAGAAGTCTGACTTTAGCTCATATGAAGAGGACACTCACACACCGTTTGCTTTTTAATAGTTAATTGCATATAATAATTTTTACTAGAAGTCTGATAATTTTTAGAAACATTTTTTGTATAATTTTCAAAAATACATTTCATTAATCCAATGAAAATAACACGTTTGTATTGTTTCATAGATATTGAATCGTTTGATTTTCTTTCATGATTGAAAACTGAGGAAGTGCGATTCATTTTATCATCGGCACAGTTTACATGCAGAATCGGAATGTGCAGTTCATGTATCAAGAAAGACAATGTGCAATTAGAACATGGATCAGACGGATAATTATATTTTAATTGCACAATGAACTCGATCCCAGTAAGAGTACTTATTTACAAAATAAGTTTAATCGGCCTAAGTCTATTGAATCAAGATCTTAATATCTATCGCATTTTAATATTTAAAAATATTTTTAAGGGATTTATAAACATCAAGTTGTGAATTACAGATTTAATTAAATTTCAGCACAGCCGATATTCTCGGCAAGCCAAGCCAGTCACCAAGGACTGCAAATAAAAAAAATAATCTGAAAATGATTTCAACTGTCACAAAATAAATGGGGATGTCACAGATAATTATAATATTCATTGAGTTAAATAAAGCAATCTTCAAGCACTAATTCTAAAACTTTTAATTGCCTACTCTTACTTAAATTCACTGAATACTAAATATTTTTTTACGTAAAAACTTTCATTCCTTTCAAAATATAAAATTTTTCAGCTAAAAAATGCTAGATATTATCATGCTTTATTTTAGAAGGAGCAATTTTAAATTAAATGTAGTTCTTTAAAGTCGTAAGACAAAGAATATACCAAATTCTTATATAGCAATGATGAACATTTGAATATTCAATTAAGAGGTTGGACAAAAGCAAGAGAAGAAAGCCAAATGAAATTTCTATCAATTTCTTGAAACTTCTAAGGCACTCTAATGGAAATGATGTCTAATGGTATTAAATTTCGACCGATTTAGAAACAATGGAGTTTCATATTGTGTGCTAGATTTCTTGAAAGAAGAAAAGTTTTTCTAAAGAATTCTTTGGAGAGTTTCGCACAGAATCAGATATTGATTTCCATTGTTTTGTTTCTTTCTCTGAAATATGAATGTGAAAGGGAAGTGAACGATGAAAATCAAGGCTTCTTTTGTAATGCAGATCAAGCAATTTTACATTGTTTATGTCTAAATAGAGTAAAATTCTTTTTCTTTAATTTGAAAATTCCTTATAGAGTAGAATAGTTTATATATTTCAATTATAGGGAAAACTAATTAATATATTATGGATCAGTCTTCGCTACGATGGTCAATAAAAAATTATTTTTCTAAAATGACACATTAGTTTTATATAGTGATTGTCACTTTCGACCATCCAACAGTTCACCAGGAGTGTTGTTTGTGTTATTTCCATTTACTTCCATTTATTTCACTTTTCAATAAATTAGTGCTCAATTTTTTCCTCGGAAAGTATTTTTAAGCATCAAATTAACATAGATATGAATAACTTATTATTTTAATAATCTGACATGTTATGTCCATTACGAACAAGAACCTTTATAATGGAAACTGGCCCTGCAACATCTTAGGGATCCTAAAAATGTCATTTTCTAATCCATTTATATTCTAATATTTGAGATACTGTAATTTCACTTTTTTGTATTCGTAGTTATTGACGAACAACAAGTTCGTCGGAATACAGGTTATAATGATCTTTAATTAAATCACTTATATATTACTTCATTTCCATGATAAAGTTAGTTTGTCTGACAATAAAGTCATTTTTTTAACAGTCGTAACTAAATTATATTCCTTTCATATACGAATCTTTCTAATGAAGACAGTATAATAATGTGTATGATGCGTATCATTATCCTTAATATGCAGCAGAAACCAACGAAATTCAATTATATTTACTTTAATATTGTGTGTAATCCATAAAATCACATTTTTTTTTCGTACATTAGTTAAACAGTTTTAATTAATTTTTTCCACATACGAAAACAGAAAAATTCAATATCAAAATTAATTAAGTCTCATACATTTACTAACTTGCAAATATATAAAAAAACTGATGTCTAATTTCATCCACAGAAATGACTTAGCTTTTCATCATGTAAGATCTATGAATAAGATCTTCGTATATCTTATTTGATAAATGAAGCATATTGCGTTTATATATTATTTTTGTCCGACATAAAAGAGATTTATATATTTGATATGAAAGTGTATTTCTTGTTGATTAATGTATGGCATCTGTATCAGAAAGTTACAAATTCACTGTGTTTTATTATCAACCAAATTTAAAATAAGCTCTTTCTGATCTTTAATTCCTATTTATAGAATATCTAGTAACAAATAAAAACCTAACATCAAATATTTACCTTCGTATCTAATGCAATATTTTATTCAAATAAAGCTATATTCTATAATCAACAGAAAAGAATGATTTATCGAAAAACACTTCAGAGCTCTTGTGTTTTGATTTGGAATGGAATCATTAAATCAATAATGTCTGAATGATTTCTGAGTTTTATATGTATTGGTGGTTTTAATCATTGCAATTCATGAATTCAATATTTCAAGAAGACAGCATGAAGAAAATATCGATTTATCATTGTAGGATATTTAGAGAAATGCATTAAAGTGTGTAGTTCTGAGGCCTATTTTAAGTTCCTTTCATGGAAATAGAATAGTCATGATTATAAAACTAAGGTTTTTGTTTCGAAATTTGAAGTCTATCCATATTCAAAGTAAATAATGATTTCATTATTATATTTTTATTGGATTCTTCTGAAACAAAGTTTCGTTGATAAAATTTTGACTATATTTTTTATGGTTCAAGGTGCTCATATGAAATAATCGCCTTTTCCTTTCTTAAATCGCATCAGCTGCAATTTTATGAAAACACTAAAAGTTTATAAGCATAGACATAATTATATAAATCTTTCTTCGCAAAAATGGAAATATATATATTTTACGCAAAAATATAAGCTGGAAAAAATATTTTGCGAGATATGGATGTGGATTTGTTAAGAGTTTTTGCTGAATATTCTCAAGGAGAATTTTCTATTCAATTGAATTTCTGCTCTAGAAATAATAGCCCTTAAAGTGGCAACATATGGGATGCATTTGACTCTTCCGTGAAAAGAAAGCTTACAAGTGGTGTAAGTCACCAAAGCTGGAGGTTTTAAAAGCTGAAAGAAATGTATTCGTTTTCTCTGTTGAGTTGTTAACAAAAGTAGGCCTAATTATGCTTAATGTCTTTTACAGTAAGAAGTTTAAATGTGACTAGAAAGTATAGGTGAAAAATTTCCAGTACATTTGTGAAGTACTCAAATTTGTAGGAATATATTACTCTAATGCTTACTAAAAGCTTCTAGTCCTATTTGATAAATTTGCTGAAAGATTATCTTTAAACCACGTTAATGAAGAAAGAAATTGTATTTATATCATTATAGGAATGGTAAGATAGTTGAAAATGTAAAAATTAGAGTAACAGCTGAACTGACAAATTTAAAAATTTCTAATTACAATATAAAATTTCAATTTTCTTTACATTTCAAATTGAAAATGAAAATATTACTTAATTTTATCCAATGTGAATCATCGAAGCAGATTAAGGAATAAGAGTTTACTGAGTATATGTAGCAGATTTTCATAACTATTCAAAACCACATAAATATTCAACAAAGCCAACGTCAAATGAAAATTCAAACAAAGTACAGAGATTATAAGGATGATGTATGTACTATGGAGAAGTATGAAGATTATAAGAGAAAGGCAATAAGCCGTTTCAACAAAGAAGTATTATAAAAAATACTAATAATTGTAATCTATAAACATTAAATTAATCTATCCAGATAACGGATAGAAAAGAATATGGCCATTTAAATAACGGGCCGAAATTTTCTGATGAGTCTTTTATATTGGGCACTAAAAATTATTTCCTAAAGTGTAAATTTTCATCCACGATATACTTGTGGCGAATTGGGATGAGCGAGAATAGAACCTGGGACCTTGTGGTTCGCAGTTCATTAACATGGCCACAATACAAAAGCAATTGCCCGTGTAGCGTAGCTGTTAACTGACTTATAAGCTTTCACCGCATACTCTCCCTCCAGTGAGTCGGAGGTGAGACGAACGATATTGCTGTTTAGTGGTGTTGTATTTAGCTGTTTAGTCTAATGTGCCTGTACCCATTTGAGTAGCGCCAAGCGTTATGGCGAGTGTGTGTGGTTTCTGTAGCGTCAAGTGAGTCTGACGACTTTGTGTTGCTGCATGTAGATGACCCCACATACTTTTTTCAGAATCATTAGTTCATTTGTGCATATTTTTGTGACATAACGCATTTCTGCATGATTTTGTGTGTTGCTTAATATGCACTAAAATGAGTGTTTTTCAAAAAATAATTAATTAATTCAAAATTAATTATAAAATATTAATATTTTCTTAGAAAAAGTCAAGATCCACCTATGATTGATACAAAAATTTTAAAAACGATCATTTCAGTGTAATGAAAAATATTTATTTTATTTAAATAAAAACATTTAACCAAGTAGCTAAAAAGGTGTAATGGATATGGTCAATTTAACGTTGCCAGAATAGGAAGCTCTGATTCTTATTTGTTAAGTGAAAGCTAACCATTTTTGAATATGAGAAAAATTTGACAATTCTTTTAAGAGGCAAAATTACAAAGTCAACGAAAGAACAGTTTTTCATAATATTGCTTTAGCTATTCAGTGTTTTGATGTTGAAGTCAATATAACACTTTACTGTTAAAAGCAAGTTTTAGAATTGTTGTATGTAATTAGTGAAGTCCACGAATTTAATCATATATTTTTATATAAAGCCTTTAATTTATGAATAATGTAATAGTAAGTTTTTAATAAACCGTTATTCGTTATTACAAAGATTTTATTTTGAAATTGTTTATTACATGAAAGTTTTTCTTTATATTTCAAGATGTGCACCATAAACAGCATTACTATATCAATTGGCTGAGTAATTTTTCCTTAAAGAAAATCATTAATATGTTTTAAAGATGAAATCCATGAAAATGGGTCACAGCAAATTATCACCAAATATATATAGCAGATTTTTATTGTATATTTAATAGAATAATGATAAATAATTTGCAAAAAAAATTACCTCCTATGAATATCATTTTATAACCATATTTTAAATTACTAAAAGAATAGAAATGTTTATTTTTTGTTTTGTATTTTAAATTATAAATGATTTTTTATTTCTCTTGAATATTTAATCATCAATTCAAAATTAGTTCTATCTTATTTTTCTTTTAGAAGACGATATATTTGCAAATTACTTATAGTTAGAAAATGTCACCAGTCGAGAACTTTCTTTCATCATTAATTAATTTTTAAACTGCGAAGTATTTTGTTTTCACTTATTAGCTTTTCAACTAATCTTCTCTTTGTATTAATATTATGTATGAATTTATAATTCAAAGATGTTATTAATGAAACAAAATTAAGACTTTCTAAAATATTTCATTAGATATGTTTTATATTTAGATATCAATAATTTCATTAATATTTAGCAGTTTATTTGTCTCAACTAAACATTAATGTGCTTCTCTTATTTTTGTTTATCATCATCTTATAGACTTTGTTTTATTTCATCAGTAGTTTCTAGTATTTGCATTATATTTCAATTAATATTGCGTTATGTTCAATACTACACTGTTTTCACCTAACACCTCAATGGGGTTCAATTTACGACAGGAAGAAATTATATTTTCTAAAAATTATTTTTATACTCTAATTTTCTCTATATTTGAAAGTAAGAAAATCAAGTAAGAATATCTGTTTATAAAATAGGAAAACTATACGAAATAAATTTAATTCATCATTTAAAATCAGTTTATATCACAAAAGATGAAAGAATTTGTTGCTAATAAATGAAATAAGCTAACTCCATTTTCTTTCGATACATTTTAAAATTTTCGAACAAGTAAACAAAGAGCATGAGGGATCTATATTTAGAATGAATTTAGAAGTAGTCAAGACTCTTCGGGATTATTAAATTCTTTGACATAAAAATTGTTATGAAATCCTTTGAAAGTGCCCACTAATTTTTTCTTGGCTTGCTTTTCTTATACCAAAAATAAATAAATGAATAAGTAAAAATAGAATAAATTAACCTTTTTCTCTTTGAGAATGTAGTTTTAATAAATTACTCAGTTTTGTATTGAAAATCGAGACACTAAACCAAGAGAATAAAACGATTCTCATTGATATAAAACGCATGATGCTGCTCCTAATATACTCTATCAAAAAACTGAGATATCATTTAGATACTTTAATTTGATACTTGCATTTAATTATGTGTGAATGTTACAATTTTTAGGTTTGCAATTTGACATCTACAATCAATTTACCATGCGGAAATTATTCTTGATACAATAATACATATCTTGCTAAAGCCTTATTTTAAATTGATAATTTTTTATAGTTTGGTTCGTCATATCAACACAATAAAGCAACGTAGGGTATATTTTGAGGCAAAGTGTGAAAATTTAACAAACACATCTATTGTAGAGATATTTCATAATGCTACACTCTTATGAGAACAAACGACAGGTAGTGTAATGTGCACGAAGCGCATACATATTAACACAAAATCTTTACCAAGAATTAATGTCTGATATTCATAATATAATTATAATGAAAATATCGTACAATATTTTGATATATACATAATAGTTTGACATTGGAAACGGATTTCGAGCCAAGATTAAAGAAAATTACGTTTTATGTAATACAGAATAGGAGCATTACAAAACTACAAATGTTTGATGCACACAATTTTTTTTATCTCAAAACATTAGCAAATAATATGTAACTAAAGTATATTTTATTGCCTTTCAGTCAACTTCATATTTCGTCATCAAGATTAACAACTTTAATTTTGATAAGGACATAATTAATGGTCATTATTTCAACAATAATTTTACAGTATTAATATTTTTAAATTATATTATTAAATAAAAAAGATACAACATTATGCACAGATATCTGCAATAACTGTCCTTATAAAAAATAAGGAAAGTATAATCTTAATGTTTCATTGAGCTTGAATAACAGTCCTCCAGGTTTTGTCGCTGCAGTATTTTCTGATTTATTATTTCCAATACACATTTTTATTTGATAGCCAATATATAACAAAATATGAAATGCTCACGAATTTTTAAAAATATCACTATCACACAGCCCATTCTATTTTTATACATAATTTAAGAAAAATTCAAACTGTTACATATATATCTGGACTTAATTTGCTTGATTTTATAGGTATCTTTAATATATATTAATGAATGAAAAGAATTTTTGTAATGGATTGAACAAATACAAATCTAATTTCTGATTACTTATTCCCTCTGTACCATAGAAATAAAAATCCATACGTTCAAAACACTACACTTAAGTTAATTATGTATTCGAAGTAACCTTTCTTAAAAACGATTAAAAACAGTATTATATATCATATAATGAACACTACTGGGAAATATAGACGTTGGTGCTTAGTCAAGTATAGTAAATGAGCTTAGATATCTGTACCGGCTGCAAAACTATGGAAGTTCAACGATCGAGTTCTCCAAGGAATGAACAGGTGGGCGAACGTTGGTTGAGAGATTTCATTCACAAAAACAATGTGAAAGACTTAAGGTTATCTCATACTAGGTATATATATACAATATACTGACTGAATTGAATATCGTGCAAGCAGCGTGTCACCTGGAGATTAAAGCTGGTATCTTTGTTTGAGCAAAGGATTATATAGTAATCTATGAAAAGCGTGGGAGAGTAATTAGCTCAATAAGGATTTTATCATATACGTAAAAGCGAAGGAAACGAAAATTGTTTTTAAGCATAAAGTATTAAATGCACAGTGATGAGCAAAAAATAAAAGTTTCTACTTTTACCATCACAAAAACTTTTATTTGCTTTCTTCCTAATAATTTATTTTTAATTTAATTTACTAAAAATGAAGGGAAGTGAAAAAATTTTATTAACATAGTATATATGTATATATAATGTTATAGATCATTGTATATTTTTATGTTAAAAAATATTGATCGACATTATCTCTTTTATTTCCAGATTAATCTGATAATTTTATCCTATGATGAATCAGTTTCACAATGTGTATTCAATTTCACAATTTTGGTTACACTTTGTGAAACATTTACTCCTAGAGAATTTGAAAAATTTTTTACTTCTAACTTGAAAAAAATACTGCAGATCAATAATAGTTGATTAATGGATCCGATTACAACTATCGTTAATGATTTAAAATATTCGTTAAAATGTTAAAATAAAAGTTTTCTTATATATATAATACTATACATTACATATATATGTAATATATATAATTATATTTTAAACTTTAATTTCAGTTTAATTAATTTCCAAAGTTTTATCTTAATTTAGCCCATAGTAACTTTATCCTGAAATATTCTCTTATTTCCTGATCTAATTCCACTTTCTCTACTTAATTCAAGAGAAGCTTTATAAAATTGCTGAATCGATAAAACGCCGACACATTCTCACGCTCCGCGTGAAGGGGTAAAAAATGTTCTGTAAGCACATTCTTTTTAAAAGATCCCTGTGCTTCCTTTACTTGTGATTGACATGCGTCAAAAATCCCTATCGAAATCTCATTATATATTAGCACTGTAAAAAAATATTTTCCCTATCAAAATCTCAGGTTATATAAGGCGAGGGATAATTTATTTCGCTCTTCTTCCCCACTTCTGCTTCTGTGGCGGACGTGCTTTGTCCGCGTCTCTGCTTGTAAATAATTATGCTTTCCCGGAATGGATATTAAAAGAATTTTAAAATGTAAGGTCTTTTCACTGTTTTCAAAACTGCATCCTGCTTCACTTAAAATAATGCTTACATATATATATATATAATTTTTTTTTACTTTTTTTTTACATATTAAGTTTTTTTTTTTTGCACACATGTTTAGGATTAGCATTATATAGCATTTGGTTTAATATTTAAATATGTTCTAGATTTTTTTAAAGATAATGCAAATGAGTATTTTAAGATTATAAACTTAAAATCTAAGAAGACTGAATTCATATTCTTACTACTAACGTCAATAATAATGTAATTTATCCTTTTATAATGACAAACTCAAGAAATAAAGCTGCGAATAAAATGTTAAGTGCTGACGCCAAATTGCTAAACAAGAACTATAAATCTTTTGATGTTTTGTAAATCGAAATCTCAACGATTGCTTACAATAATTTATCAAGAGAGTGAAGATTCTCTCTCCAAAAATAATTAAGACACAAAAATGAATCTAAGCACTTTAATAGGGGTGAGCAATGAAAAGAATATAATAGGGGTGAGCAATGAAAAGAATAATTAACCGCTTAAAATGAGATTTTCATTGCTTCGCTACTTTATTTTTAAATACTATGATATCGTCTGAATATGAAACACATTCCTAATAGCTTTTATGGAAAACTTACTTAACAACTTATTAAATAAAGGCCAAAATGTTCTTTGGACATTTCTATTCATGCACTATAAAAATATAGTTTATAACTTATATGAGATTCATTATCAAATTGTTCGCTTCGAAATTTTGATTAAAATCTTTTCATTATATGTTCATAATATGTGGAAAAGTGAAAAATATTGGAGAAAATTTATTTATTAATTAGTATTTCTTCTAAAAAGAAATGTAACATTTCAGTTTCATTTATATCGATATTTTTGTTGCTTTCTGAATTATACGCAATTAGCTATTTGATATCAAAAATTTTATGTATAAATTTTGCAATGTATTTCTTAAGTTAATATTAGACCTACTTTCATAAACACAATATTAAATTTGACCCTCTTACTGGCATCTCAGTTCATAATGTATGACCGCATTTTATCCAAACAATGATTGGCAGAGCACAGAGTGTCTGCGTTTTGGATAAATTGAGCATATAAATTCCATTTGCGGAAATGCACCAGTTTTACAAACAATTGATCAAACTGAATATGTAGAGTTTTAATTTTCCCAACCAAAATCTCCGAGAGTAGAATATAATTGTGATGCTTTTACAATATGAAATCTTAATCTGGCTGGTCCCTTATTTGAAAGCCTGTAGGTGAAAGATAATGCAAACTGATTTAAAAGAAAATATTTTGATTTAAATTTAAGCTCTGAAAGTTTTCCACAAACAATATTTTTTCTATGGAATCCCATTAGAAATCTCAATGGTCCATTTCATAAATTTCATCCAATTATATTTTCTTCTTAAAATAAGAAAAGGCATCGCATCGAATTCGTTGCTATACAATGAAGAGCAATTTGCATCGATAATTAAGCAGCTAATTCAATATGACTCAAAAAATATTTTAAATTGAATTTTCTGTGGATTTCTTCCTTTTCTGTTATCAGATCTGTTAATAGAAATCTTGATAATGGAGTTAAAAATGATTTAGAAGCAGCGAAATCTCATTGATATATTTGCATCTTTCTATTGAAGGAATGCATACGAAGAAGTTATTTGACCTTCGTACGCAGCCATCTATTTACCTTAACCCTTTAAAGGACCATTTTTTTTCAAGTCATATTATGTTTAAATATTTTTAGGCTTGAAATTAGAAAAACAAAAGGAATTCAAATAGCTTATTAGATAAATTTAATTTGATTAAATAATTAATTTGATTAATTAATAATTAAGTAACAAACCAACACACTTCATTTTAAAAATTCATTTGAGATAAAGAACTGAAGCATCTAAGTTTCTGTCTTTCTAAAAAAATTTGTCAGAACTTAGGCCAACCTACATAATTGCATACAAAGATTGATACATTTGGTGGGAAGCATACTTCCCACGGCCCTAGAAAGGGTTAATGTGTACATCATTCATTCCTCGTTTTAAAAGAGGGAAAAAGAGAACCGTAAAAAACAACCACTCTATTAATGAAGACTCAGAGATGGAATGACTCCAAGAAATACTTTTGTAATTATGCAGAAGTAGTTTCCTATTAGTCTATGTCGGAAATCAAGTAATGCTCAGACATAAAATTTGGGAATGTTTAAATGTTACGATATTTTACATTTTTTTTTTTTTTTACAAATTTTGTAAATCTAAATAAATGGTTAATAAAATTGCAATACATGATTCTGTCATCTTCTGATCGTTAGAATTATTTTTTCAATAAAACATTGCATTAAACAAGAAAGTATTTCAATTATGCTAAATTGCAGATATTTCATTGAATTTTTACATTATATAATTTTTTTTTCTTTTATAGAAAATTTCTGTTTAAAAGTGTCATTATTTACTCATTATATTTAACATTACACCTCATTATATAGTAATTATTATTAATTAATATTTAAAAGCATATTAAATACCATTATCTTGCTCTTTTCAGACTGCATTATGCATAAATTTCTTGTTGCAGCATATTGCATTTGTTTTAACACTTTCCATCCATAATAAAATTTTAGTCAAACTTTTGAGAATGATCTTGAAGGAATGCAGCATTTTTTAAATTTTTCTTTTAAAATATTAAGGCTACTTATGGTTTACATAAAAAATACTCTTTTTTTCTGGTTATATGGTTGTTAAATATATTATAGACCACTTTCTAATATTTGACCTTGCTTATGACTTATTATTATCATTTTTGACACATTGCTAGGACCATAGATTATATTTCATGAATATTATACACCATTTTTCTCTGTGAAGAGGTTGAAGAGAACAAAATATCTGTTTGTGCCTAGGTTTCTTAAACCAGCACTGAATGTTCGCATATCTGTTTCATTTAGATTAAAAAAAGTGTAATGAAAGAAAAGAAAATGTAAATATCATAGAATTATAGAAAAAGGCTATCATAGCGAAACGTTGAATTTATTAAATATAAATAGTTTTATTCCTATTCATACTATTGAAGTACTTTATTTAAATAATTGTTTATTAAACGAATATTTGCATAGAATACTTTAAGTAAATTTCATTTAGGCCATCTGTTGAAACCGAGAAGTTTCTGATTTATTACTTGACAATTTTTATAGCATTTATTAAAATGCATATGCATAGAAATAGATATATGGAAATTTCTTAGTCCATACGCTGAAAAGTTCTGTTCTTACAATTATAAGAAATATAATTGATTATATATTCTCAATTCCAGTTAAATTTATAAAATAAATCTATATGTAATTGATTTGGTAGATGAGCTATATTGGCAATATTACCAATTATTATCAATATTTTTTTTATCTAAATCCTGAAACAAAATAAAATCTGTCGCATCATATCATCAATACAGCTATAAAGAATGATTAACCATTTAATTGTCTTAAATAGAAAAGAAAATTTATAAACAACTTACTAATAACGTCATAATAGTCTTGATAGTTAATAGTCTTGATATGATGCACTAAAATGATGGAAATTAACCATATGTAGATTATTTATAATTTTTCCACACCTAGATAATTGGTTTATATTTTTATTTCCAAAAAATAATTTCGTATTAGGTACCTGTAATGTTCACAATTTATCAAACCTCTTGCCGACTTTTGGAATATGAAACATCAAAAATATTTACGATATTATTCCACTGAGAGATAAACCGCGCTTCGATAATCGAAAACATTTACATTTGCATCACTAAACACTCATCTGCAAAAGTTTTCCGTTAGCAATAACAAGATTCGAAATTTATAGGAAGGTCACAACAATTGGTGTTATCTTTGAAGGCAAATACAGAACGGAATAACATATTTTTGACTCATTTGTTTTTCTCTAGAACGGATAATAGTTCATGTTATTATGCCCATGAAATGCGTTCGATATTTTCCAAATGGTGCGCTATTGATAAAAGATATTGCAGAATATCCAAGAAATTCTAAATACCATACAGCATCATGAAGATAATATAACAATATTCCTGGGCATTTTGTGCTAATACGGTAGGATTGTGGCTGATAAAATTTATAAAAATCAGAATATTACCCGTAAAATGAGAACCATGAAGACTATTCTATTAGGACTTGAATTTTAACGCTAGTTCTGGAACATCTGTTGCGCTTCCCGAGAGATTATAAAAATCTGAAAGGTAGAGTTTAAGAAGGAGTAATCGAATCGATAGGTATTAGTTAAATGGAGTCCAAACGATTAGTTAAACGAAGTCTCTGTTTTGAATGTTGAACTCCAGCGAATTCTCTTAGTGTTTTGTGTTGTGGTTGTTTGTTAATGATTTTTGATGCTTCTGTAAAGTTGAATTTTTCAAGTATTGCTTTCTGTGCGCTTTGGTTTTGATTCCTCTGTTTCGGGTTTTTGTGCAGAATAAATCGCATTTATCCTTCACTGAATCTTTCGACCTTACGACCACCGGACGGATTAATTTTGTCTGTTATAATATAATTATATTTCAATCTGTTCAAAGTATCTTGATAAAAAGCAATACACTTGTAAAATTTTGTTTCGATTTTAAAATATTTTATAAAAATATTCAGGTAGAAACTATTTTTCTATTTTTAAAACAACAATTCCAGAATATTTTAAAATCTTATTCTCATTTTGAATTTATTTCAATCGAGTTTTTTACGTATCAAATGGATTTTCTACTGTTTATTCGATTTATTGGTATATATGAAATATTCAAATTATAACAAATGTTTATATGATTTGAATTCTTGATGTCGTAATTTCTGCAAGCATTAAGATTCCATTTTGAACAACAATGATCACTCCATCGCCTAAAAACTTATTCCTTCAACCGTGGAATCATCCCGTATTCATTGAAAAGTCCAAGTAAAATGCAGTATCTTTGAAGGCATATTCTCGGTGGAGCATTATCGATTCAGTTCAATTTCCACTCCGGAAAGGATAACCACTAAGCCGACTACGGCATGGACTTGGAAATGGTGTGCGTTTGATTCACTTCGAACAGGAAGTGGTTTAACATGGATAAAAGTTACCTAATACATAGCTTTAGGAACTGAAAGAAATGGATTCCCATTTTGTATTATAACCGAAAAAAAAGAAAGCCAACTTATATCTAATGTTTATTTCTTAGAATAACAGGCTTAAGTGTGATTGGAAGTCAGTAAGTTGTAAGCACACTTCTATAAGAAAAAGAATTTTTAGGATTACGTTATGTTCTTCAATACATCTGAAAGCAGTTTTTAGGATTTTGCCTGATATTATTTTTATACAATATTTATATAACAATGAAAGGAATTACATGTCATGATTAAATGAAATGCGGAGGATAGAGTTTATAAAAAGGACAAAAGTTTTAAGAAGTATACAATAAGAATTTACTCTCATCAATCACACAAAAATCCTATTCTTCCCATATGAATTGCGCTTTTCTATCTACTATTCCGACTATCGCTTACAAATTAACGCCAGAATTTGAAAAGAGTGAAATTGGTTTTGCATATTGTGTAAAAAAAACATGAGCCAAAATTTCAATAAGCAAAATTACATTGTAAAGTTTTGTGTGACTAAGCATACATGCATGAATGCAATCTATTCTAAACTAAAATTATCATGTTGTTTATGAAAGTATCTAGCCGGCGTCCTGGCATAGGGTAGGGCGTCTTCCCCGTGATCTGGGCGTCCTGGGTTTGAGTCCCGGTTTAGGCATGGTTGTTCTTCCATTATTCTATCTGTGAGATGTGTGAATGTGCCCTCCTGTAAAAAGGGGTTGTGCAAGCGAATGAGTGATGCGTCAGTAGCTAAGTCGTACTCTTGACCCTAGTTGGCACTACTAATAAAACAAGAGACGCTCCCCCACCGGCATAAAATCGCTGTCTTCGTAACAGCTGGCTTGTCCATACAGCATAAAAGTATCTTGTGTTGAGTTTCGTAATTTTGAATTGTGATTGAATGGTGGAGACGGCAAGCTAGCTTGTATTATATTGCTTTATTTTATTTTAATTTTATATCAAAATGATTATTTTTTTATGCCAGATCAAGTATATCCTCAATTCCTTTTTGAAATCTCATCTTTACATAATTGCTCTTTTGAGCTTTAAATTTGATACATTATGCAGCATTTCTCATTTTCGGATTCTCATATATGAAATATACAAAGGGAAAATACAGTAATCGTCAAAAACTTTGAACTCGACATTTCAACTACGAGACGATTCACGTTTCAGATTTCCCGGAATCTAAAGAAAAATGGAATTATGTATGTCTGTACATTTTGAACGAAATCCTTTAGTCTGTTTGTCATTTAAGTATCGTTTTTAGCGATAATTACACAGAAAACCTAGAACATTATGTAGATAAAATTTCTCGAACAGATTTAACATCTAAATGGATCAAATTTGAAATTAATTTCTTCGATGGTCTAACTATCTGTAAGTATATTCACAAACATATAAGCGCGAAAACTATTTTAAAAAAAGATGAATGGAATGACCTGAATATATAAAATTCGATACATTTTTTGTTTAGAAATGTAGCTCTTTGTTAAATTTTGTTTTTAATCATTCGGAAAGAAATCGTCCAAGTTATATATTCGGTTTACTGGCAAACATGTGAATTAATAACAACTCAGTGATTAATTGCCAAAGATTCTTTTGTAACTGTTATTTTCCAATGGCATGTGGTTAATAACACCCAAGTAGAACATTTATTACATAGAATGCAAGAAAACTTCAAGAAAATTTCTTCATTTGGTTATTTTGTAACAGATATTATGCAAATTTTTCACGTTTTCATTCATATAGAACTTTGTCTGGTTCTTTCATTCAGTAATCTTATATTCAATATTTCCTTTTTTATTTGTATGATCTTTTTTAACTTATATATAATCATACTGATTGTAATTTATACATCTACTTATATTATGATATTTTCTTTTTTTAATAAAATCCATCTACATGTTCAAACAATGTTAAACTGAGTAGAAATAAATTGGATCTAGATATGTGGTGTGCTGTTAAGATGGTAAGCATTTACATGCACACAGCATTAATTCTATGATTAATAATTGCAATTACTAATAATTAATTTTAATAGTCGTGTATTAATTAAACTTACATTCTCCTAGCAATAAAATCTAGTTTTCCTATTTTAAATTCTAGTTGATATTCTATCTTACTCAGTGACTTTCTTGAAGTCAGTAAACAATTACAAGGCTATGAAAAAAAGGGTTAAATAAATGTTATAATTTTAAGTTAAAAATTGCTATATTAAAATAAAGTATGAATATAGATTATTTATAATAATTTAAATTCAACAAAATCAGTATTGCTATTGAAAAACAATTAGCTAAAATTGGCTAGTGTGTAGTAAAAAGTACGCCGTGTATCGGGATTGCATTAGCCTAATATATAACTCTTCTACTCTATCTCTAAATTGAAAGATTCAAATTTAAAATAGTTGGGAAATGCTACAGGGATTCAATTTATTGAAAAGTTCAATAAGTGATGCATTTTTATCGAAAATAAATTAGAAAATGTAATAAAATTAAGGGCATTTTAAAATAGGAAAATTCCGTGTGTCTGCCTATTCTTATTAATCTCAAGAATTTTAAATTTTACATTAGTAAATTTCCTTTTTATTTTAAAATAAAAAATTACCTACAACTTTCTCAATTACAATGGATAAATAAAAATTATTTCATATTTATAAAGTCTTTAAGAATAGAAAATTTGAATTAATTATACCTTTTTTATAAATAGGTTTTAAGAAACACATGGAAATAATTTAAACAATCATCGATTTCAAATGGCTGTCAGAAAATATGACACTAGCTCAGTATCTTTGTATACTGATGTGTCTATTTGTAATAATTTTTGCTTAACTATAGATAGTTGAAAAATAACATTTATCTCCTTGCCAATATAAATTTTATATCATCTTGCATCGCCTTACTGTAAAACGGTTTTCCACATTTAATTCGAGAAACAAATGAAACTGCATTCTATTTATCATTTTATTTAAGTTGCGTTATAATGAGATTTGGTTAATTCGATTGAGAGATTAATTAATGTTCTGAATTCATCTCCAATTATTTATAAATATAATATTAAAATCATGCCTGTAATCAATGGAAATTCAAACTGTAATTATATATAATTTGAAATCAAACAAAAAAAATTGTACAAATTGTGCATATTTCTTAATTTTTATCGTTAATTAAATAAGATTTAACATCTATTTTGAAATTTTTTCTTACACAAAAATTTACTTGCTTACTAAAATTATTTTGAATTGCAGTTATTATTTCCTTATTTTATTATCAAATTTTAGGTATTTAAATTTCTCATATCAGTGATTTTAAATTACTAATACCACTAAGAACAATTTATATATTTACTTAGAAGAATTTTATAAAATATTTGATTCCATACGGAAATTTGAACCCAAAGCTCCCTTCAGTACAGAGAATAACAGAAATTCCTTTCTATTCACTTTTCCTCAGCATATACCATAGATTCTGTCAATATCTTACCAAATACCATATAGATATATGCTCCGATAGAAGTTAATACCATAAGCCACTTTGAAGACTTAATCTTAACCACACAATATCAGTATACCGACCACAATTCCGAGCAAATAGGATAAGGCGTATCCAGAATCTCCTTCTATTTCAATGCCTAGGAAAAGTTACGAGATTAGCAACACCTCTGTGGTCTGTCTTTCATCATCCGAATAGATTCTTACGAAATCCTTCAATTTTTATACAATGTTATGGGCTTTTAGTGGAAGTAACTTAAAATAAACGTAAAATAATCGGTAAATTTATATTTTATAGAATAGTGCGAATCCATTTTTCAAAGTGTCCGAGGAAATAGATTTTTAATACAGTAGACTCCCGATTATCCGCGCCTGCCGCACTAAGTTTTTTTTTTTTTTGCTTCCAAGCAAAGACAAAATACTTCCAAAGCAAGAAGCAAACACAAATGACTGATTTCTTCAAAAAGATGTAGTTTTACAGTTATGCTTTTGTAATTACATAATACATTACAGTATTAAAACAGTACATATGTATTAATTTTTCTGTGTTCCTTGACGCCTCTCGTAAGTACAAAGCACTTTTCTGTTTTCATTCACAAAAAGCATTTTAGGTTAGTTTTGAGTGATAAACTTAAATATTAAGCGTTAGTTAAACATTTCCTGCTGTTTATTTTACGTTTTATTGTACATAAAACGATTTTTCAAAGTTGGAATGACTGTTTTCTCTTTTGCTATACCCGTTTTTAGCTTTTTTCGGATTATCCGCGAATTTTGTTATCCGCGGCGGCCGCGCCACCCAATTCCGCGGATAATCGGGAGTGTACTGTATAATGCAATTTCATGTCTTTTAGTAATTATTATACAGATACAAACTGTATTTTTGGTGTTTTTGAAGATTTAAATAGCAGCTTTTGCAATTTGGGATTTTTAATAACATTGCGAATATTTTGTTTCTGTGAAATCTTTCTCTCTCTCACTTTAGATATATAACGAAATTAGAAATAAATATTAAGTTTAATGCAAAAAGAATCGCTTTTACTCGGCAAAAAGCGCTTTTACTGGGCGTGGTAGGCGTGTGCAGCTTTGGACGCGGATGAGTTGAATGTAATTTGGCGTGGTGCGTTTGTACTGATGGCTTTTCTTTTTTTATAGGGTTATTTTGAGTTTTTCTTGCAACTGGTATGGTCTTTGCTTTCATATTTTAATATTTATCGGTTTTATGATTGAGTGGTCTTTAGTAGTTTGTGTTTGTTCTGTTGGGCTTTGGATTTGGAAGTAATAATTTGCTTGATATTGTAAAATTTATTGTCTTTTATTTTTGTAATACTGCTTTTATCTCTAAAGCCTCAATTTCTGGGGATTTTCGGGTCACGAGGGGTTTATTATTTTTGGACGGAAGTCAGGTGTCTCACAGAAAAAATCCCTAGTTTGAATCCCTGCTTGAGGGGAACCCTTATTAAAGTCTTTAGGCCGGATTCATCATGTCTTTCTTTTTGATTCTTAATGCATTAAATTAAATATTTATTTCTAATTTGGTTAAGTTCATCTGTGTTTTAGTGGTAGCAGTATTAGCATTCTCTAAATATAATGCATCTTCTATTAGTTTGGTTCAGAAAAAAAAATTAATTGGATTTCATAATGATTGCATTTTTGATTAATTTCTTATATATATATATAATAAGGAAGTCTGGATGTATGTGTTCATCACATAGATAGAATCACAACATTTTTATTTATCGGACAAAAAACTGATTTATAAAATTTGTATGTTCATCATATAGATAAATTCACAATGTTTTAAATCAATATTTTTTATTAGTCATATTTTAACCAAAAATATGGACGTGCTCTTTAAAACCGGGAACAAAACTCAGTGTTTCTTTTCACTTATTTAGTTATTTCAGACGACTACAAAAGAAATAATTGACCATTTAGGAGAGTAATAAATATTATTCCTGGTAATGACGAAATTTTCGACTTTCTAAAATCGAAACGTCGTTTTCGAAAATACTCAACCCGATTCAACTCGTGCATCCTTTAGAAATCTCATCTCCTATTGACTATACCACCATTAAAAGTAAATCATAGAATTAGAATGAATTCGGGTGATAAAAAAAAAAAAACTTTTTCAGAATGTGAAATGAAATTTTTGTTATCACAAAGAGTGATAAAAATTTCTCAGTGAAATTAACTTTGTAATTAATTATTTGATTTGCTATTAATTTTATACTGTGTTTTGCTTATAAGTATAAAATCTATTATGTGACATTGCACTTTTATTTTGAATTTATATCGATTGTTATGTATGTTGATTGTGATCCATAATCAACATGTAATAGGATGTTGGGTTCACATATTAGAAATCACTAATAAAAATACTATTCTTATAACTTTGTTTTAAGAGTTGGGAACCTGGAATTTTCTATTAAAAGTTTTAATTCACATTAAAATTCAGAAGCAATGCGGGTTTTTTTTATAAATGTCTATCTTGTTTTAAACAATTCTCAATTGAGCCAGGGACTCACGAGCAAATTCACGTAACTCTTATGGATTAAACCTAGAACAGTTTTACTTTTTAATAAGTTGAACGTTAATTAAATTTAGCAGAAATAACGTGAAATCTTGACATTCTCTAACAATAATAAGAAAAATGCAAGGATAGAAAATAAATAAATAAATAATTTATTTATTTCTATTAATTGATGTTATCCCTTTATTATGCATTCAAGGAATAATTTTCTACGACTGATGTTTGTCCCATAAAAATATTTAAACTTTTTTCTACATTCTTTTAATTTTATTCTTTAATGATAAACTGAGAAATGATGTCTAAGAAATATTTTATAGCCCATATAAAATGCATTCCTTTAAATAAAGCACCAATGCAATATGCATATAATTTTCCAATTAAAGCAAAAATAAAAGAACCAAATACAAATATGATGAATTATGTAATAAGTCAATAGACATTACATAATTCATCAAAATTATATAATAGTCTTGCAGGATTCAAGTCCAAGGAAATTAATTAAATATATTGTAACGATTAATCTAAGTGTCAGGATGTAACGCAACGTTACATATAAACAAACATTCCTAAATACGCTTTATTTAATAAGTAATGATATTTTGTAAAAGTGAGATACATATATAATTTTCTTTCTAATTTCATAATTACACAATCTTTCGTTTTTAATCTTTAATTTCTCTTTATTTATTTTTTTAAATCTGGAGCTATAGTTTTTTCCAAACGCTTCTTAGAGATCTATATTATATATAGTATTCTCTTCTGGTGTTTCTTTTATTATTTTCTCTAGTTTTGTACTTTATTTCCATTTATTCTTTCTTATAATTTCTAATTCTTATTAATCCAAACAGTACGAAAACTAATCATAAATTTGAAAAAAAATATTTTAGGATGCATATGCAATTAATCGTTCCCAATTAAATTCATAAATTCCTCCTTTATTATACAAAAAAATTACTTTAGATTAAAATAATCCTCCAGAGTTTTATTTTTAAAATCTACTTAGAAATCAAATGCAATGTGTAAGAAAAACAGAAGAAACGGAAAGTTTCAAATGAAAAGAAAAATTGTGATAAATTCATCAGAGGTATTAGAATATGCATAATTATTCCAAGTTTGAATTCATGTTCCAACTTTTTTTCAAGTAAACTATTTGGCTAATAAGTTTTTCCTCACGACACCTGCTTAAAACGAAAACTATTCTACTGTAAATCATTTAGCAGAATTTTTTTTATATATATTGTTCACTCTTTTTTAATCTTGCAGTGGCTACAATAAAAGGTATTAAAATCTTTAATTATTACTCATTCTATTAGAGCGAGAAAGGTCTATTTTCTCTTTAATTTCTCTTGGAACTATTTTTTCTATAAGTTTCCCACAATTCTTATTTTTAGTCAATTAAATGCATTTCGGGTTAGTTATTTCTAACAAAAATAAATAAACTGCATCTTATCAAGATTAAGCGAAGTGAAAATAATTACTTTTATTATTCATTAAAAAAAGAAAACTAATTAAGGATATTTTTACAAAATCTTCTCCTTTTTCGTAACTTGACAAGAAAAGTATTTCTTAGAAAAAAGTTAGTCTGCATATAAAATTACTTCAAAAATTAATATTTCTTAATTTTTTTTTCTGTTTCTTTTTATTAACATTTATTTTCTCAAAAAATTGATATGCCTTTATTGATCTTAAATATTTGTTAATGTATTCTGAGACAATTTATGCAAAAATGTAATAAAAAAATTTCATGAATTAAAATCATGAAATTAAAAAAATTATTTATTTCATAATGTTACGATATTTAAAAGAAATTCATCAAAGAAATAGAACAAAAATATCTGATGCTGTCCATTGTGAAAAAGATGCCCTTTTTTTTATGCTCCCTTTATGATGCCAAAAGAACTAATTTCTTTAAATATTAAAATATTAGAAGTATTGACTTTGAAATAAAATAGTAGGCCATTATATAAGACCAACATTATATTTCAATCTTTACCAAATTACTAAATTCTTCAGTTATACCCATAACTAAAGCCTTTCTAAAAAGATATTCTGAATCAATATATATAAGTTTTATCATTAAAATATTGATAAAGAAGTAATTAGGAAAGAGCAATATTATTCATTACTCATGAGGAAAATTTCTTAATAAGAAATTCTTTAGAAATATTGGCATGCATAAAGTATTTATAACGCTCCATCTGCATAGTTCAGAATGCATCCAAATACTTTCTTGAAGACAACACTAAGATGCTAAATTTCTCAAACATTTCTCATTATTTTTGTCATAAAGATCCTAGACTTTCTATTAGTTAAGTCTAGTATCTTTATGGCAAAAATTATGAGAAATGAATTTTATGCAAGGTAATGTTAAAATAGTTTTTTTTTTGGGGGGGGGGGCAGTATTAATATTCTTGGAGCAATGACTTAACAAGATTCAATATTTCCAAGAAATATTTCAGGATCCAAACGTTTTCTTTCTTTTAACGTTTAATATGAAATAGTAATACTGAAAAATATTAGAATATTATGTTTTATCTAATACAATGATGAAATAAGAGGGATTGATTTCCTCCAGACTTTCTCGCATATTCTCTAATTAAGGTATTAACCACTTCTCCACACAAACAAAAAATCCTCGAAATTATGGACATTGGGTAAGGCCGGACATATCCTACATTACATTAGCGGAAACATAGTAGTTATGAAATATAGATTTTTGGAATGAATCTAACATTTTTAATTTTTTAGGCTAATATGTACTTTGAACACATTTTTGCCAAAAGAATGATGCCAAAGTTTTACAGGGCTCTACAGTTGTAGTTGCAAGATATCATGCCAAATTTCATCGATTTAAATCATTGCTATTTTGAATTAATAAATTGACAGACATGTGGAAGTATAAACCGACAAACAGTCAAATCTTTAGCATATTTCGTTATAATTTTGATAAGAATATATTTTAAATGTTAAACCGGTATATCAAATGTTATATACTTATTCTTTGCATTCTGGAATTATCAAGTTCACACTTAATCGAACAGCTGGATAGACAGACCTCTTGTAAATGTATTTTGTTTAAAATATGATAGAAATTTAAAAATTTGGTCGTTATCCCATGTACAAATTCTAACTGAAAGCGTTTTCAGCAGACAGATAGAAGGCATAATGCCAAAAATGTGTTTCTCGAACTCATAGACTTCTGAAATCAGAAGAGTCGTCGAAATTCTCATTTTTTGACAATTTCGATACTTTCTCTATAATTTGTGAACAAGAAAGTGAAAATTATTGAATCTTACATTGGTAAGGAAGCATTAGGAACTTATTGAAATTTGCTGATGCATTTCAGTATGTTTAAGAATACAAATTAATTGCAAAAGCTTTTCCCTAATTATTATAATTGGTTATTTCAGTATCAGGTTATTCAGGAAAACATTTATATAATGATATTATATCGATTCGAATACTTTCATGTGCAAGTACGTTTATTTATGAAAGAAAAAAATGAACATTTTTTTTATCTCTCTTTCTGTAAATGATTCACAGTTAAGCACAAAAGTAATAATTTTTTAAACATTTTCTGGATTTTAATGTTGAATATTCGCTCGACGACCCCCCCCCCCTCCGCTCCAGCTGGAAAATACATTGATGGTCTTCTCGATGTTTTACAAAGTGTGAGATGTGATCCTAACATGCAAGGGGGCCTGGATGACCCAAAGGGCCAAATGTGGATTGCAAGATATCATAATCATTTAGAATATGTATGGGACTTCTGGGAAAATTGCAGACTTTGTTAGCTACGATAACAACTGTAACTGGACGTCAAGAAAGAGATTGATTCAAACAAAAACAGTGACCTGATATATAATCAATGTTCTCGATACTGTGAGAATTTCTAAGTTTTCGTATTCCTCAAACTGATGACCCCATATTTGAGAAATATAAATTATACAACTTCTTAAAGTCACGCTAGCTTTAAAAGCTGAGTATAATGAGTTAATCTCACTAGTTCATCTATGACTCCAGAACATTATAGTACGAAAACTATTTTTAATTTGTCGTGCTATAATTTTTGATAGTCAAATACATGCCGTTCTTGTATTTTTCCTTTCAGAAATAATTTGAAAAATTCTAGTTCTGTAAAATTATCTAAAATATTTATTGATTTCTGCTTGTGTATGATTGGTGTACTATATTTTTTATTCATTATAAGATTTTATATAAGGAATCATAGCATAAAAAAAGAGGAGAAACTAATATAGAAAAACTTGCCTTACTGTATTTCAATAATAGATAGAATTCCTTTAATGCAATAGAAGAAACCATTAATAATAAAAAATAATTAATAATAAAATTTTGGAAAATTAATTTCTTCAACATAAAAAATTTTAAGAGATGAATAATTTTGAAAATTGCCTTCGTCTATATCTAAAAATAATGAAAATTTTTAGGAGAAATAAAATAAAAATACTGAATTTTGCATAGCCAAGTTATCTTTCTATTGTGTATAATTTTAATTATATTGAAACATGGAAATCAGTTTTACCTTTATTCTTTCAGTATCAGTTTTTGTAAAAAGTTATAATCTTTCTACATTGTTTCAAATTCATAATATTTTGAAAGATAAACTCTCGATAAAAACTTGCATATTAAGGATTAATAGAATACTGATTTCAGAACTGCCGTTTGACGCTAAAATTTTTATTTTATACATTTATTAAAGCAAGATTTTTTATGAAATTTATAAGTCTCTTTTATTTAAAAAAATAACATTTTCCAAGCAATTTCCCTTTTTTCTTAATTTTTTTTCTTTATTAATTCCTTTTCTTTACTAGCCAATATCTTGCTTTCTTCTATGCTACCACAACAGGTGCATCTGCTCCCATAAGCAAAATCTATGGGAGAGCTTTATTTATAGCGATGAAAAAATTTGTTACATTGTACATGAATATACTAGATAGCAGAAAGAAAAGAAATACATCGCAATGAATGAGGATTAAAGGTACTAAAATAAAGAAAAGTCCTTTAATATTTAATTCTTTACTTGTTCGAGGACAAGGAAAAGACATCTAAACTACTTACAATGCAATTTTAAAAGCTTAAATATATGACATCGTTTAAATCTTACAACAGCCCTTGATAATACAGAATTACGAATAAATAGCAAAATTCAAAACTGTGACATTAAACCTACAGTTTTCGTAGATTTTTCGCTTAGTAATCTTGAAAATTTATAAAGCTTATAATGTTAAATATTTATTATGCTTTATTATGAAATATTTCAGTTCACTTTGTAATCTTTGACAGTTATTTAAAGACACAATTATTTATTCATAATTATCATTATTCATCATGTATTATTATCATAATTCATCGTGCATTATTATCATTATTCATCATGTAGGTTATGATTAAATTTAAAATCTTGCTAATAATACAAAAAATCATTATTTAACTATATTTACGCTCAGAAAAATATTTTGTGTTATTAAAAAATTTATATAATTATACATATCCAATTAGAAAGCTAACTTTAGTATCCTTGCAGAAATGCATTTTTTTTTCTCTGTCTGCATTAGTGCCCAGAATTACAATAAGTTATTCGTTTGTTACTGTTTTTAAAGTTTGCTCTTTACAGTACAAAATAATATCAAATATATAAAAGAAAAATTCGTAAAAATCGTAATAAAAGTGAAAATGGCATTCAATTTAGTAATAAGCATTCGAAATTTGATAAAATTAACTCGCCTTCTTCAAACAAAAATATAGTTATGTAATACCATTACGTAATTAGGTTTTGTTCATAATTTTTTTAATTAAGTATATTTTATCATTATAAATTAGTTAGAATATTAAGATTTGTAAAGTTATTAATCAGATTGTTGTTGCTGTTGTTTATAATGGCACTTGCCATGGACAAACTCACTGACGAAATCAGTGATTTTAAGCTAAGGGAGCATCTCCTGTTTTAGCAGCGCCAACTAGGGCCAAGAGTACGCTTTAGCTACTCACGCCTCACATTCGCTTGCCCAACTTCTTTTTACAGGGGGGGCCCATTCACACTTCTCACAGATAGAACAGATGAAGAACAACCATGCCCGAACCTGGACTCGAACCCTGGACGCCCAGGTCACGGGAAAGACGCGCTACCCCTACGCCAGGACGCCGGCCTTAATCAGATTAGTCAATAAAAATGTACTTTATAGTAAAGGCAATAATTTGACAATTGTGTAATCATCGGTTGTCTTCACAATGAAAAGTTACTACATATGTTTTGAATGCGAATGTTTTTCTAACAATAATATCATACAGTGCAGAAAACAAATACCTTAAGGTTGCTCTCAACAATCTTTGTTAATCTCAGCCAGATGTAAGGTGCTTATGCCTTAAATTCAGTGAACCGGTTACAATAATTTGCTAAGTAAAGATAATTCAAATTTATTCAGGGAACTTAAGGTTTCATTTGTTAAAAGAAACAGTCATTTATTCCTATTTTTCGAAATATCCATCATTTTATAAACAGTATATATTTACAGATTATCTGCTGTGTTTCTAATCTGTTTCATAGTCTGTTCTTAAACATATTTATTAAAAATATTAAAATGAGTGACAGTTTATTTTTCAAGCAAAGCTTAGTTTTATATTTCATAGCAGAGATAATAAAGCTAAGAAATCGATTTGAAACATATTATAAATTTTAAAATATTTCTTTCATATAATTAATTACTACAACATCTTCCTTGATAATTGTATTATTATTTTATATTGCTTTAAAACTAATAACTCACTTCCATTCGCGTTAACATCAAAATTAAATTGCTGACAAAATATTTTCTAAACTAGCAAAATTTAAGAAATATAAACAGCACGCTAACACAGAAATTCATTAAAATAAATGCAGCTACGAAGCATAAGTCGGGAGTTCTTTGTCTATTATGGCTTAGCAGATGGTCCTAACTATTTATTCCGAGGTGGGTGAAATAATGCAAAGGATCAAAAAGAAAATCCCCTCTCCGAGGAAAACAATCAAGTGAGCTAAAGTTTGGGCCAGAATCCATTCAATGGAACTACGAGCTTCCTCTACAAGAGTTACATGCATAATGTAGTTTTCCAGTTGAACATCATAACAGGCGGCGCGAAACTTGAGGATTGTATCAAATAGCTTAGTTTCAAATAATGCATGTGTAGTAGTTTGAAAGAAATAACTTTGTAATAAAAGTTTAGTATTATAGTAAAGACGAGGAGAACAATCTTCTTGTTATCGAAATATACATTTTTTTTTCAACTTTTTATTAAAAAAGATAGTAGTTGTTTTATAAAGAATTTGAATTTCCTAAAATATTTATTTTTCTACATCTTTGATATTTAAATATACTCTTTTATTTTATATTAAATATTGCGAAAATGTTCATGTACATTATATAAAATTTAAATTTTTCATGTATGTGGTATAAAAATAGGCATAATTCTCCATTGCAGAAACAGATTTGGTATCAAGAAAGACAAATTTTTTAAGTCCCAAAAGTTTTTCTAAAATATCATGCAATACAAAGTATATTTACATATTTTTGGAATGGTTTTGATAAAGAATTTTAAAAAAGCAAACTTTTTAGAATTTCTGGCAACAGCTGATTATTTGAAATGATAAATATCGTCTGCTACTTTTAAATTTATTGTTTTGCTGTGGTCTGAAGTTAGGTTCTTTGCACTTTTCGAAGAGAAATATTCCTATTCCATAGTTCATAAATGTTGTCTATTGCATGGCATTACACTGATATCAATTTTGGCCAAAGAATTCGACTCAACGAAGAGCACTTTTTATAATCATATATGAAAACTATTAATAATCAATGAAAATACATTGTGACCCTTGTTGATGTATGGATTTACCGAAATGATTGCTATAAATATACAGTGGCTCAAAAAATTGAGAATACACCTTACTTTTACTTGATAAATCCAACTTTCAATATAAATAACACATTACAGGGAAGTGCAAACATGTTTTTATTTTTACACATAACAAATGGTTTAATTTAGAGTAAAAATAAAGAAAAATAGACGAAAAACTTCTAAATTGAAAAGTTTTAGAAGCAGTTTAAATAAACACACGCAGAATTTTGCCTCAAAAAATTGAGAATACACCAATGAATTTTTTGCAATATCACGCATAGAAACAAAGTGTCACTATTAAGTTGCATGTCTTTTGGCTCTTATAATGGCCTCTAAATGTAGTGGTACCGATTCGTGCAATTTTTGGTGGTATCTGAAGATATTTTACCCCATTCTTCATGCAACACCCATTTAAAGCAATTTAAATGGGTTTTGTTTCTAATTTTGTGTTTTTTGACAGCTGCTTCGAGTGTAGCAAACATATATTCAATGGTACTGATGTCGGGGTACTATGGTGGTGTGTGCAACTGCTGTTATCAATGAAAAAGACACTATATTTTGACCTTACGTGCATTCTATTTGGGATCATTGTCCTGCTGGAAAATGGAATTTCCATCTAAAACCAAATTTTTAACACATTCCTTTAAATTGCTGTGACCAAAATTTTCAAATCATAGGCAGAAGTTTAAATGCTGAAACAGTGCGAAATGCCATTAGACAAGCTGGATATGAAAGTCGCATTGTTAGAGACAAACCATTCATCAGCTTGCAAATTCAAAAAAAGCATTTGAAGTTTGCAAAAACTGATTAGTTGAAACCCAATAACCTTTGGAAGAAAGCTATATTTAGTAATGAAAGAAAACATTTTTGGCAGTGACAGCCATCGTACTGTATAGAGAAAGCCTCATACTGCTTTGGATCAAAAAAAATTATGTCCTACAGTTAAACATGATGGTGACTCCGTCATGATTTGGGGTTGTATCGCTTCATCCGGAGTAGGAAATTTAATTTTTATAGATGGCATTATAAACGATGTGGTTTACTTGGATATACTTCAGCAGCAATCTAAAGTTAAGTGCTAAAAATTTGGGTTAAGATGGAAATTTCATTGTTCAGTAGGACAACGACCCCAAACAGAATGCACGCAGCTTCAAAATATGGTGTCTTTTTCATTGTAAACAGCAGTTACACACACTACCACAGTACCCCGACATAAATATCATTGAATATATGTGGGCTACACTCGAAGCAACGGTCCAAAAATACAAAATTAGAAACAAAACCCATTTAAATTGTTTTAAATGGGTGTTGCATGAAGAATGGGATAAAATATCTTCAGTTACCACCAAAAATTGTACGAATCGGTACCACTACATTTAGAGGTCATGATAAGAGCCTAAAGACATGCAACTTAATAGTGACACTTTGTTTCTATGCGTGATATTGCAAAAAATTCATTCCTGTATTCTCAATTTTTTGAGGCAAAATTTTGCGTATGTTTATTTAAACTGCTTCTAAAACTTTTCAATTTAGAAGTTTTTCGTTTATTTTTCTGTATTTCTACTCTAAATGAAACTATTTGTTATGTATAAAAATAAAAAGATGTTTGCACTTCCCGGTAATGTGTTATTTATAATCAAAGTCGGATTTATCAAGTAAATGTAAGGTGTACTCTCAATTTTTTGAGCCACTGTATGTCTATTTAATTTAGGAAAAGATATGAAAAAATGTACAAACTTTATTTCTTTAGTGCAAATAATGTTTTAGAGAAGGGCTTATGATCATCACTGAATATGGGTCTTATAATGGGAAAGTATAACCAAGAAGAAAGAGAAAAATGTTAAAATCAATTCAAAATAATGATAATATTAAATTTGTTGTCCTATATTTACGGAAGAAGTTCTCTTCTTTATCCCAGTGACTTTCAAAGAGTGAAACTTATTCAAGGCCAAGTTGCACGTCGTGCTTAGAAAAGTACCACTGTATTCTTTGAAAAAAATTAAACGTGCATTTATACATTTTCAGTATATTCCTGTCTTCACGTTTTACTTACGAACTATTGTGCCTTTGGTCTGTTGTAAAGAGCTGTTTAAAACCTTCTAACAGGTAAATCATGATATAGATTTCAGATCCATCAGAATGAACGTTTTAAAGTCCCTACAAATTAACAATTAATTAAACAGCCCTAAAAGATTTATAAAAATACGCAAACTCTCTCAAAATTTCTCTAAAACATTAAATTTGGATCATTTGGTTAATAATAAATGATATTGATTACTTAAAATAAAATCAGAAAAATGATTGTGCTGAAATAAAAAATCTCATGTTCATAATTGAATAATTGTATGTTTGTTATGAATATCCGACATTTCTATATTGTAGAAAATTTTATAGCTTTTTCTTACTTCTAATTTCCTAACTAAATGAGTTCAAATGTACAATGATTCTTTCAACATATTCAAATTTTCAAACATTTACTGATATCTATTCTCTGGTAGATGAAGTAGGCAAAGAGAAAATATTGTAATTCCCTGCATCCATCAAATTTTATCCACATTTGAAAGCTTTCATTGGATGTAGAATTTGGAATAATGTGAAATCAACCAGAAGCAATTTTTAAAAATTATACGATTAGAAAAATACGGCTCAATTAACATAAAATTATATATAATCAATTTCCGATTCATTCAATTCTGGAGGTAGCCTCATGATATTGAGATGTCCATATTCCAATTTACTTAGAGGGCTTCAAGAATACCCAGAGAGCTGCAATAGAAAGAATAGTGAAAGGAGAATATAACGATCAAGGTTTAACTGATCATGGTCCGGGTAGATCAGCCATTTTTTTTCATAGATTTAGATACCGATATTAAGTTCAAATATGCTAACTGAGCAATAGTATTCGATCTGTGCCTGGGCAGACAATCAATTGGAATGTCCAATTTTCTTTTCGTTTTTTGCTTTAGAAATCAAAATTTATATAAGCTCTATTTTCCACCTCATCACAATTCTCAGTTGATAATTTCACATTAATTAAATTAATTACCATGAAGTATGAGTACACATATAAGCATACTTCTTTTCTGAAATCAACACGAAATTTGGATCCATTCTAAAAATTTTTCATCGTAAATTTGTTTCATATCCGAAATCAAAATTTCGGATGGATTGCAAATGGAAAATTATTACGTATGTAAATGAAACCTTCTTTAACAATGAGCCATTACTCATTATATTTGGATTATAGTAATTACAGAAATTTATTTTAAAACAATTTTCTGATTTCTAGTAGGATTTGTAATTATTTTATGCTTTATAATATAATTTAATATTTTTTGTATAATGTGGCTTTTAAAAGATATAAAGATGTTTTTCCTACTCTGTTTTCGAAAAGTTTTTTTTTTTTTTTCGAAAGGATATGCATTTATCGTTATGATTTGCTCTGTCACATTTTTTCTGATTATTTCTAGATAGTCATATTACCACAATACACTTTTTCCTTTAATATTAAATACAATTCAGTATATTATTAATTATTAACAATAAATATTTCTTTGTATATTATATTATGTCCCTTGCTCACTTCAGAAATTAAAAAAAAAAGAATTCCTCTATAGAATCATATTTTATTCCTATATTTTCATTGTGAGAATTCAGCTGTCAGTTAAATTGAATTTTCGTAACAAAAAATAAAACTTTCGCTTTAAACTGACAGAAGACATCTAATAACACACTTATTAAAATATAAATATTTGAAAAATATTACTGAAATTTCAGTAACATTTCAAATGACAATAGTATTTGTCAAGATATTTTGATATTTTCTATTATTGCAGCTTATTTCAATTGTAGAAATGAATCCAATAATACTTTCAGCAATAAGAAAGAGCTCAGTGAAATGTAATTTCACTTTAAATTCTTAATAAACGTCTTCCCTAAATCTTTTCAACGAAGCTTTTATCCCTTTCTTACATTTTTGTTTGAATTTCATATTTTAGTAAAAGAGAATCTCAAGCAAAAGGAATGACCCCCCCTTTTTTTTCTGTCCAGTATAAAACCTTTTAAGAAGAAATTTTATATAGCTGAAATTTTTTCGAAGGTATAGAATGCATGTTTTTCTCGGAAAGTGTATTTATTACTCTTTAATTACACAATTATAACACTAAATACAATAATGTTCGTAAATTCATGTGCTTTGAAATAAGCAAGGTTATATTATAAATTTCAAAGCATTAATTAAGATAAGTAAAACATTGTTCTAAGCTTAAGGTGACCAAAATCAAGATTAAAAACCATTTTTCGCTTTTCTTTCTTTCTTTTTTTGATATTTAAAACACTTACTTAATAATTTTCATCAGTATCATTTACATTGCATTTAAAGCAAATATTTTTAAAATACAAATTTCATAAATTTTAATTTAAGCATTTAAAATAAATACATCAGAAATTTTGTTAACACTATTTAAAATTTATTCCTTGAAATTGATTCATGTTTTCAACTGAAATTAAATTAACTACGGAAATTTGCATTTTATGCTGATTCGATTTTTAAATAAAAAATGTGAAGGAATCATTTGGAGTTTGTCAGCTTATAAAATGGCAATACTGCAAAAATTGCAGGTGGTTATAAAAATAATGGAAGCACAACAAAGGAATACAGAGACCTTACACTTGTAATATAGATTGGATTTGTCTGAGAATTGAATCATACAATGTATTTAGAGGAATATTGTATCACTCTTCATGAAAATATTTTCAAAGTTCCGGGAGAGATGCTGGTGAGATTGATTATGGGATGAACGTTCCAAAATCGACCAAAGCGGCTCAATTATATTGAGGTCGGAGGACTATGTGGGGCAAGGTAAATGTTTCCCTTCATCCTCAAATTCATAAAAAACCGATTGGTCAAGTCCCACTGCATGAATAAGAAAATTATCGTTCTAGAGAATTCAATCTCCTGAAAAAACATGACTTCATAGGATTGACCTGGTCAGTTGAAATTTATATATCCGTCTCTTCAGTTATCTATCCATGCAGGTTACGAATCAGCCAGCAGAAAACCATGACACGGCTGTCCATATCAAGACGAGTCTATTTCCTTGCCGCGCAACTAGAAAGAGACAATCACGATCATTGACTTGTGCAGGTATCCTTCAAATGTAAATTCGTCCTGTTGTAGGGCAAAGTGTGAAGGATGATTCTTCTGGCCACATGATGTTTAGCGTTTCTGTGACAGTGACTTGGGAATTGCTGTCCTGCTGTAAATGATCTGCTATGTCTGTCTCTCTCTTCAAACTGTAATTATTGGCACTGGATAATAAGACGCTGATTGAGCTCTGCGGCCACTTCTGCTGACAGTATTATTTTGGACATTATAACCCGTTGCAATACTCCTTCATTCATCTTCTCCTTCCATCCACTGTTTTACTTTGTCCAGATTTATGACTTGTAGGTCAAAATTACACCAATTCGACATTTTTTTAATGTCTGTAAGATTTGACATCATATGCTTTTGACAAAAATCCAAGAAAAATGCAACTTCAGTAAAATGCGTTGTTTAATAATAATTTATCCGACGTAAAAAAATCAATTACATAATTTTTTTAGAAAATTTCACCTCATCCTTCCTTTTTTTTTCGAAGAATTATTTTTAACAAAAGAAAAAGTATATTCAACAAACCAGAAAAGAAATTGAGAAGACACATACAAAATTATAGCGTCCTAAGTCAAGTTTGATCTTCCAGTAACTCTAGAGCCTCTAAATTCAAAGAAGGGAGAGGATTGCTTTTGGTTTTCAGATAAATTATTAAGTTGTAGAAAATCTGGGTTTCGTTTATGGTCTGCTCAAGAAACAGCCCTGATCTGTAAGTTTTCTGCTTGTTGATTCACTTTTCACCACCCATCTTATTTTTACATTTTTACTTTTTTTTTATTCATTTCCGTTGATTATCGAACTTTCAGAATGAAAATGTGCGTAATAGCATTTTACATTCAAAGTGCAGAAATAATTAAAATTGATTCTTTACAAAAGAAAAAAAATTCTAAAAATAATGTGAGAAGGTCATGGAGCTCTGAAATTCCAATGGATGGTTACTGTTAGGAATACAGATACATATATATTATTTATTTAATATTACTTAAATATGTACTAATTAAATATGATTCGTCCCATTTAGAAATTCACTAAAATACATTTATTTTTGAGGGACCAAAAGAATGACGATGTGAAACAAGGATAATAATATATATATTTTTTTAAATAGCTACTAGGATTGGTTTGAAAAATTCATTAAATACTTGAGTTAATCATGCTATTTTGTTAACTTTTACAACTTCCAAATTCATGCACGCCTTTTTCTAGGTACTATGTTTTTTTCTGTACAAGGTCAATGAATCGTCTAATTAACTATATAAAAATAACTTAGAATTTCATGTTCTTTAAATGCATTCTCTATCAATTTTTCAAACAGTTAGAATTCCCAATTTTAGTGCTTTTTTTAAGTCTATGAATTATTGCATACCTTCTTTAATAATGTATATGAAATTACAACTTTAATTTTCAAAACTTTGCATCAACATGTATCTGCAGACAAAAAAACGCGAAATATTAAGTTCGTGTGATGATTTTCAATAAACGAAATTTAGACAATAAAGCTTTATTAAGCAAGAATATAATCCCCATTATTTTGTATGGCGTATTTCCATCGATTCCATTCAAAGTTTAAGATTCCATTTAGGAACATAATCTTTTATTTCCTAGTAAAAAAGTCGTGAATTGCTTTTGGACATCTTCCTCGGATTTAAAATGTGTTCCTCTTAAAATATTTTGTAAATGTTGAAACAAGTGATGGTCAGAGGGCACAAGATCGTAAAAATATGATGGGTGTTGAAAAATTTCCCAGTCCAGTTCTTACAATTTTCTCTGCATTTGTTATGCAACATATGGTTTGACATCGTCGTGAATGGAAGTTATACTTTTTCTGTCTACCAAAACTGGGCGTTTTTCCAGAATGCTTGCATCTAGAACTATAAGTTTTTGACAATACTTCTCCGACCAGATCGTCTCCTCACATCCGAATAACTTCAAATGTATAATTTAGATGTTCCTTCAAACACACAAAAATTTTAAAAGGGGCTATCCAAGCTTTGTGATAAATCTGCAATTTCAACATTCTTTTTCCCATGTCATTTTGCACTGAATGTTTTTATACGATATGCACATCACATCGCCTGTCACAATACAATTTAAAGAAAATTTCTTTATTGTTATGTACAAGGGGAGATATGGATGCGACGGGGAGAGAGAGAGAGAGAGAGAAAGATGTTTTGCTCAGGTGAAACCTTGAAAACGTATGTAAGGATTTTTTTAACACATTTTCACGTAGAATATGGTAGCAGCAATCAAAAAACCATTCTGTCCATAAATATAAATGACGGCTATACCTGTCATTGAAAAAATTGCACAAATGTGGGGTTTTTTAGTTTTACATTCGTCAAGATATCGATCTTTAAATAATTCGAAAGAAAAATTATTTTAATCCAGAAAAAAATGACATTTCTGGTCCATTTCACGTTTTAAAACTGTCAGTGAATGTGTTAAAAGGACAAACGTGGTCAAATAATCAGTGTTCGATTTTTTCGCAATTTTCTCGATTTTTTTTATTATACGTTTTCTTCCGTTATAACACCATTGTCAATATCAGAAAATCTTCCTTGTTCTGATTGATTTTTTAGTTTAAAATCACCGTTCGAAAATCTGTCAAGCCATCTTTACATGATCCACAAAGACGGAACACAATCAAAATAAGCAGCTGAAGAGTATTTTGTTCTTACAATTTTCTAAAATTTATAATATTTTGTAAGTCGAAAATGAACCATTTGATTATCCATTTTTATAAATTTCCCATACTAAAAAAATTGATCTTCTTAATCTATATTGAACATTTCAGGGATAAAAAAACATTTTTATCCATCAAATAAGTACAAAGAACGCAGAAAACAAAGCCTCGGCATTCCTATATAAACGGCACTTCCTTATCCTCTAGCACCATCTATTAAAACTGCGCACGAACTTTAGCAACAACCTTATAAGCTATAGACTATCTATTGTATCAAACAAAGCAACTAGTTACAAAACCCATTGGTTCTATCTAATAGCAGTTGGTTTCATGAATATTGCGATATCATGTTTACATCGTAAATGATTCTATTTGTGAAATGTAATAAATTTTCTTTCTTTTATGAACTCTCTATTTTCAGTTAATGGTAGCACTTACTTATTCAATGGAAACGCAGAGCGAGTGGTATTATCTTTGAAAGCAAATTCTCAATGGAACACCATCTATTCAGTTCGATTTCCGCTCTGGAAAGGATAGCCATTAAGCTTAGTGTGACATGCACAACTAAAGCATTCCATTCTTCTCAAATAGGAAAAGGATTACGGTCGAGGAATGCTACTTAAAGCCGAAGGCTTTAGGGTCTGAAAGCAATGGATTTGCTTGCTAAGTTCAGCTACATGCATGAAAAAGGCCTATTTATTCGTAATGTTTACTTTCTATGTAAGAGAATGTTTATTTTCTATGTGAATGAAGGTACATGAAAATGAGTTTCTACTGTGACAAAAATATTTTTACATAGTCATATCAATGTTTATAATGTTTCGAGAATTTCTATATTGGGTTAATTTAATTAAAGCAAAGATTATTTCTTGAAAGAATGCACTATTCCACTTTCATTTTCGAGAAAACACAGAAAAATGATAAAATTTAAAATATAAATTAATAAAAAAAGATTAATTTTGTATGCAACACAACATTCAATTTTTTAACTATTTTGCATTTTCCTTACATTTTATATAGTAGACTAGTATATCATTTAATTAATATCTAGCAAACCAGTTGATGACCCGGGGTATAATGATTGAAATTATTTTCTACTTAATATCATAAAATTACTCTTGATGATCTTAACAAAAGAAATTTCTAAGTTTCAAATTATTACTGGCATTAGAGCTGCATTATTTCACTTGCATCTTAACGTCATCAATTAAAATTTAATAGATTGAATGGAGAGTTAATGCTGATAGAAAGTTATTTCTAAAGATTTTGATTTGATTATTTAGTTAAATTTTTATTGTTACTTGTTTTATTTATTCTTATACAATGCACTGTAATTATATTTTTGTAAATTTTGCAATACAAATTAAAATTTCAGAAAATATGAGTATATATTAACAAATCAAAATTCATTTCTTTTGCCATGGATATCTATTTTTAAATTGTAATGTCTCTTATTAATTAAATTTCAATATACAGAGTTCATCATAAAAACTTCAGGAAATAATAATAAACAAAAATAAAGTTTGGAAAAAATTTCAGTTTGCAGGTAATATATTCAAAAGGTCTTTGGATTTCTTTCTCATCAAAAATAATTCAAAAAATAGTTGATAGATGGCGTTTACATGTCAAACGAGATGGTTTATGTAAATCAAGACAGCTATAAAATTCAAGATTGGAAACAGATCCGTCATTCTATGCCAGTAACATGTTATCGTTACCTGATTAAGCATTAGTGATTAAACTTTTCTATAAGAACTGGGAATCCACGACTAAAGCATTGTGGAAATTCCACAATGCATAGTGAAATTCCACAATGCAATTCCACTCTCGCATAGTGAAAGTAATCAAGGCGAATAAATACACAGCTTCACTGAATGGTGTACCGTCGTTTCGAGGAAATGGGAAGTTTGGATAATCATCCACAAAGTGGCAGACCACCCGTCAGTGCGGACGCGTCTCTATTGTACAACTAAAATTTGGCAGCTGAGAAATCAACGCAGAATAGCAGAGCGCCTGAAGCTGAGAGAATAATGGAGATTCTATTGCAGAAATATCGATCTGATGCCTTCTACACGGAATATTGAATCTGAATCAGTACAAGATGCAGGCACTTCACCTGTTATTGCCAGTAGATTCCGATGAAAGACATGTCTTTACAATATGGACGCTCGCATAAATAGAACGTGGCCCAGAATGGTTGCTAAATATCATGTGAATTTGGTGAAGCCCATTTATCATTGCATGGTGACGTCAATATTCAAAACAGTCTTATCTGAACGACATCAACCCACGTGAGTAATCGACCAAATTACTATATTCTCTGCTTGTGACTGTTTGGTGTGGTTCCACCTAATCCTACATTCTGGACCCTTTCTTTTTTAAAGAGCGTTGTCCTGTATCACGTTGGAAACCAGTTGCTTCATTGCAGATTGGTATTATGCGCTTTAGTGAGACCACATTGTGTCTGCTTTGCAGCAAAGATCTGAGTTACTTGCCGTTATCTTTTATCTTCATGCATGAGGGTGCTATGTCTCACCTTGCTCTTTCCGTCAAGAAGTTCCTCCTAGACAAATTCACTGATCATAAGCCGAGGGCGTAAGATTAAGTGGCTCTCACGATTGCCAGACCTTACTCAAACGGATTTTTTGTGGAGGGGATACTTAAAATATCTTTTCTGTCGGGGTTCTCCAGACTCTTTGATGGAACTGAAAGATGCCATTCTACGGGTAGTCGGTGACATCGATGCCGACATGCTACCCACAGTTGTAAAAAGTCACTTGCTTAATACCGTGGGGTTACAATCATATTAAACATCATTGTCTTTAAATAAATAACATCTTTTTAAATAAAATTTCATCTGTGTTACTGGGCTCTTTTTTCCTGATTTAAGTAAACCATCTCAGTCTGGCTTATGAATGCCATTTATCGGTTGTGTTTTGAACAACGTTTTTAATTTAAAAAATCCAAACGCTCTCTGAACATATTCTCGCAAACGACAATTTTTTTCGAACACTAATTTTTTATAATCATTTTTTGAAGTTTGCATGAATTTATAACGCACCCTGTATTGTAGGATCTTTGCAGTTATTAGTTTAGATCTGCAGTATTGGATAATCTAAGTAAATATTCTTTCAAAAAAATAGAAAATATTTGAAATTAAAGTACAAAAAATCGATCAATAAATCTGAATATGGATTTGGAGAGAAAGGACTTTTCAAAGAATTGCAGAAACTCAAATATCAATAAATATATTTCATTATCATTGAATTTTTATAAAATATCAATAGCATAATATTTGAATAATTAGCATAATATTTCATTATTTTTGCATAAATTCTTGTAATCATAGTCAGAAAAAGCATAATTCATTGCAATTTAAAAGATTTTTTTAAAAATTTTTTTACTTGCAATTTAAAAATTTTGTTATTCTTCAACACTTAAAATTACTTGTTATTGTGTTTCATTCAAAACATTTGCAATTACTTTTGAGTTTACTCAAATAAGGATCTAAGTCCATTAATTCTTTTAAATAAACACTTAACAACTCAGAGTTCCTTTTACATGATTTTTTACCCTTACTTACTCTATTTTTCTTACAGGTGTAGTTAATTCATTATTTCCTGTTTCAAAAAAAAATGTTTCCCTCTTTTGTGATAATTTTTTTGAAAGATAAAGGCAAAAAAATATTATGCTTTTTTTTTCTTGTTAAACAAACAAAGTTGCTAACATTTTTGAATTAGCAGTGAGTTGCACTTTTTATTACATGCTTCGTGTTCCGTTTGTTTGTCCATTTTTTATTCGAAACTTATATTATTGCTAAAATTCTTTTAGATGAAAAAATTGCGTTTTTGCCCAAAAAGATTTCGTGTATGCTTCAAAAAGAACACCAGAGGGAAGCTTTTTTTTTCTCATTCATATTTTTCTAGATTGTAATCAAAACTTGTTTATTTAAAGGGATATGATTTCTTTTGTTTAGCTTTCTCATAATTTAATAATGTTAACTGCTATATTAATAATCGTAATCTAAATATTATGAGAGCATTTAAGCTAGAAATTAGCGTTCATAAAAATCATTTACTGCTTTATTTTGGGCATTCACACTTTTATTTTTGATAGGAGCGTATTAACGATTCAAATTAAATTGACTTCGTAATCAAGGAATAATAATAATAATTAGGAACTTTTTATATTTCTTATAGAGAATAATTAGATGAAAGCACACGAATAAATTTTTATTTTCAAAACCAGCGGGAAAGGTCTACCAAATCTTTTCTCTTACTCTCTCCAATAAAGTTCTTAGCCTCCCTCCTCTCTGCTTAACACTGTGGACCCTGGATAAAGCCACAAATGTCTTGCATAGCTTTAAGCTAGAAATATTCACAAAAGACAGATTTTTGGCTTGAATTCAGCAGTTTACTGAATATATCGTGAACAAATGTATTTTGGATGTCTCTGTTCCGATCGATCGAAACAAAAAATTTACTGAAACTACAGTTGTACCAAATGTCATTGATTTGAATCGCTGCGCTTATGGCCCATTGCTTTTACTTGCACCCAAAAGCAGAGACCAACACATGGTCAGTCTTTTCATAATTTTGGTTCAAAATTTGATGAAAATCTGCGGTTGAAAAGCTAAAATTTTGTACCAATTCTATTTACCTCAATTGATACATTTTCGAAGTGTCACGTTTACGTGTTTGAAATATATATAAATAGATAGTGTTTGAACTTTTGAGGAATTCGCTTATAAATTTAATACATACCTACATGTTGGATGAAAACTCTGCGTATCACGTTTTATTCGTCAAGCTCTCTTCATTTAGTAATTATCATGTTATCTAACATTCAGACAACTAGACAGACAGACACTGAATTGATTTTATTCAAAATTTGAAAAATATCTACATCATATATAAATGAAATGAAATATATTAAGTGGGGTCTTTAACAATATGATGGCAATTACTGATCGGAATGCTGCATTACTAAATTCCATGTCATTCCAGGTATGACTTAATTCATACAAAATATAATTCCTGATAATCCCATAGAATGTAAAATTTCTAGTTTAATTTTGGATCCATCATTCATGTAATTGGATCAAATATTCAACCAATCAAAATAGAATAAACCATACATAAATTAATTAAACATGATTAATTAAACATAACAATTCAAATTTGTTAAATTTTATATTATTGTAATAAATAATGTAAAGGTGATGAATAAAACTTTGAAGGTTTCTAAGGAAACTTTGAATGCATAAATAATTTCACATCCATAGATTAAAAAAAATAAAATAAGTGGAATCCGCATATCACGTTTAGTCCTATTCAAGACAAAATAAAATCTAAGGCATGAGAAAAATTACTTTAAAAAAATCTTTTCTGTTATTTTAATACTAAAAAAATATAATTATTTTTTGATATAAATACAATTTTAAATATATCTTAAGTTAAAAATTTTACGTCATTGTTTTGCTTCAGATAAAATATTGCCATTTTAATTAGTTATATGATGCTATTGGTGCTGGTCAACTATTTGTTGTCTGATATTTATGTAATTCATAGAATACTGAAAATCATTTCTTCACATTAAATAAATTCATCATTAAGTGTACTAAGTAATAAGTCTATAATAAGTATGTAATGTAATGTGTGTGAGTAATTAAGCGTAAGAAGTCTATAATAAATATGTAATGTAATGTGTAACTAAATGTTATAACCCTATAATAAGTATTCTATTTTATCAAGTGTAGACAACCAGTTTTCCAGAAATTTATGAATGTAAATGCTAAAATCTAAATATTTTTATATCATTTTAAATCATAAAAATTCCTTAAACCGAATAATATATTACTAATAGATATATTATTCGGAAAAGAATTCAGTCTTTGTTTAAAATCTTCAAAACCGAAGCCCGTAAAGCGAATACCTACTAAAGATGCATTCAACTGACAAGTTATTGAAGGCCGCTCAGAGGAATCTTGACGTCCATCAGTAAATATAATTTATTCCAGTAGAGGGTTGTTGAATTTCCCATCGCTATATTAATGCTTCAAGGATAGAATTGATTCATATATGATATGAATGTTCGATGCTTCTAATTGCGTAGTACTGGCGATCAAACAAGCATTAAATTCTAAACAAACTCGATATACTTTATTATATTAAATTTAAACAGATCGATAAATTGCCTGTAGACATGCTGGCGCAAATTTAAATTATATAATTGATTATAAAGATAATCAGTTAATTAGTGGATTATTTAAATTAATCAATTAAAATAATAAATACTCTTAGTATATTTAAATATATCCGAATGATATTTTAATTATAATGACCATCCCTTAATTCGAGGAAAATGTTAAAAATTTATTTAAAAAAGCATATTGATAAAGATAAAATAAATAAAAAATTTTAATTTTTTATATTTTGAATGTATTTTATAATTCGAAACTACTGCCAATATCCAAAACTTGCATATTTATCGCTCTTTACATTTCGATTCTGTTACTGTAATGAGGTTTTTCGCTCATTTCAAGGACACAAACAAAGCATACCAAATACTATTTTGGCAGCCGATTTGAAATCTAAACAAGCATTTTAAAGTTAAGAAGAAAAAAAACAGTATTTTTTTTTTTAAGAAAATTTCTTCATGTTATATAGAGAGATAGGGTAAGAAGAAATTATACCCCATTTTTAAGACCTTTCAATTTATAAATATAGTTTTTTCGCTTTTTAAATACAGTTTCAGCATTTTAAAACATATTTAATCGCTCTATTTCTATTTTTTCAACTCTCTATCTACATCTATTTAAACGAAAACTAACTTGTTAGCAAACGAATTATAGACTCCCATTACATAAAGTTCAGCAGTTTTAATTTTAATAAGAAGTAAAAGAACTGTACTTTTAATTTTATTTTAGATAGATATGGAAGGGTTGCAAATCATAATTTTTCTAGCTATATTTAATTAAAGATTGCTTAAACATGAGATTTATAATTCCTTTAAAATTACTCTTAATTTTACTGAATGACTAAAGAAAGAATTTCTTTATATAGCCATCAATTGTAAACAATACACTTCAAATAGATGATTTTAATAATTAATTAAATTAATAATTTTAATGAGCAATCATTTTAACATTTATACTTCTGTTTGATGACGATTTAAGTATTATTTATGAAGGCATTAATTTTCTGTCATTTCTGAAGGCATTCATTTAATACTTCTCTTTCTTTCAATTTCATGTCGCGACCAAAAAAACTGAACAGAAATATGAAACCTTCATTTTATTTTTTCGATTTTTAGTCTATTTTTAATTACGTTCTTTGACTTTTAATTACGTTTTGTCTTCAATATACATTCGATAGAAAATTTTCAAATTTTGTCATTATTATAATCATATTAGGAAAACCACATAATAGGGATAATTTTCTTTAAAATTAAATTACATTATTTGTAAAAATACTTGAAATACAAAAATTAATTACATTATTGATATTGCATAGAAATATATTAAAATGATCCAATAATTATTCATACACTGAATTCAAAGCTCTAAGAAGTTTATCAATAATAAAGAAAAATAACAGCTTCGTAATTAAAACAAAAACACGATACCTATATTAGATTTAAGAATCCATATAATTTCAGCTTTAACAAGTTTGAAAGGCTTTATAAATTGAATAAAATACAAAATTAATAAATAATAAGTTTTGCTTTAACTGGGTATTCTCTATTAAAATATTTTAAACAAATTTTAGAAATATTTCTAATTAAATCAAATTAAAAGATTCAGCATTGCCTTAATATTTTTCATTTCCTTCCATGACACAATTTTAATTTACAGAAAAAAAATTAATATGAACCCAATTGCTAATATTCGAATGATTAAGAGAGATTAAATTCCTAAATACATTTCTAAACACTAAAATGTAATATTATAAGTCAGAAGCATTTTAAGAAATTTGCCTTCGATTGTTCAAAGTCACCATATTCCTCAAACCCCATTAGAAATCTGATCACAACCTCTCTAATGGATTCCTCTCACGCAAGTCCGAAGCGGGCCTAAAAGGCTTTTGATTTAATCTTACAAAACACTAAGCTATTTTTTCATAAAATCCACGCGAGAATACTAATTTACCCTTGCCATTCACTGTAAATATATTTTTGCTAGCACTTAAATCATTCTGTTCATGTCTTATTAAGGATTTGTCAAATGTTACTGATTAACGTTGATTTACAACAATTCTGTGAATGAGACAATTTTGTAAAAAAAAGGAGTGACGTCAACTCAATCGATATTTGGACTATAAAACCTCAATTTTGATTCTATGTGATGCAAATGAAATGAATCCCAGGCTCATGTAATGATACTTATTGTATTTAAAATCCCTCATCTAATATTTCTTATTATTTTTTTTCTTTTCATCTAAAGATATAAAAACAATAAAGTAATGGAAATTATCTGACGCTTATAATTTTTTAAATGAATTTTTATATAGTTATGTTTAGGAATTCTCACTTCGGTAATTGAAATATTTCTGCTAATAATAAAGATGACAGTGTGTGTGTGTGTGTGTGCGTGCGTGTGTGTGTGCGTGCGTGCGTGCGTGTGTGTGTGTGTGTGTGTGTGTGTGTGTGTGTGTGTGTGTGTGTGTGTGTGTGTGTGTGTGTGTGTGTGTTCTACAGGCAAGACTGTTTGACCTACAGCTATCATATTTGGTACATATATATGTACACATTTAGGTGGAAGTGTGCACCTAGGTGTGATTATTTTGGATTATATATAATTTTAATTTATTAAAAATTGATCTAAACTTTTGCATTTTTCTTTGACAATTTTTGAAAATATTCGCAAACTTGAATTTTATGTAGTTTTAAAATTTTAAAAAAATGTTTTAATGATGCAAATTTAATAGTCGGTCAATTTTTTCTTGAATTTTGGCAATTATTTAAATAGTTTGCTTTACATAGTTCACAACTATAAACTGATTATATATTTCCTCTCACTTTTGCTTAAAAACCTCCCACTTTTACTTTCTAGTGTAATTATCTATTTTATTATGTTTACGATATCTTAAAATACAACGGAATACGACAGAATTTGCCATGAATGAGAATTTGACGAAAAAGATGATGCAACCATCTTTTTCGCCAATAATGCGAGTCTATTGTGAAACGATCAAAATTAAATTCATTCGAACCCTATTAACTGTCCATTTTAAAATTATATTGCCATGTTTATAAAAGATGTAAATAATGTGATTTAATCGGCAACGGCCGCTATGCCTTCAAAGCTATTTTTATATTATTTTTCATTATCTAATCTTTCTAAACGAAGGAAAACATTAATAAATGTGTTAAATAATGTTCATAAATAATACTTAAATGATTTTTTGTAAATATTACATAACACAAAAATGAAAAAAAAAAGTTTCAGAAAATGTTTCATTTACTTAATATATATATATTACTGTAATTCTTTTTATAGCTAAACAGGTAAGCTATCTTTTTAGCTGTAGAAAAAGTGCTTTCTCAAGGAGCTATACATTTCGTTTTAAAATGTCAAAATTTATTCTATAATGTACATAACACAATTTTTGACAATCTCTTTTAAAGTGTTTTAGTGCTCATAGAATATTAATATATAAATCAGTTTTGTAAATATTTTCTATATTTTTCCATTTCATATCTATTCGAATCGGCATTTTAAAGGTCGGCAGTTGATAAAAATAATCCTATTTTTCAATTCTGCCTTGAAATTTTATAAAGCATTGAATAATAAAAAATAATACAACAACAAAAATCTCCTCTAAATACTTTATAAACTGTTGATAGTCTGTTGAAGAACTTCTTTTATTCGCATAACATTATTAAAAGGAAAAGACTAATCCACTTATATTCGCAATGCTCCGTTTTTACGGAATTGTTTGTTTTTGTAAATGGGGTCGTTTTGCGATTTCATTAGAATAGAAAATTCGGGCATTATTTGTCTTTAATTCAGTAGTAGCACCTTTGGCGATCAGGTGGTTAATAGAGAATTTAATCTCCAGAAGGTATTTAATGCTCATGTTTCTCTTAATAAAGTATTTAGAAGCATCTAATTATTATATTTTAATAATCTAGCAGAAAATAAATTTAAATTATCTGAAACTTTCTGAAAAGGATCAAGTCCTATGACATCAGGTCCTGGTTAAAAACAAAACTATTCTAACAGTCTATTTTCTAATCAGTTTTAAGTTCATATAAGTTCGCTTTCTTATTTATCATAAATATGAGAATAAGTGATTTCACGAATGAGTGTAAGAATAAGTTCCTTGACTTACAGCAATGGAAAGAGATCATCAAGATATAATATTTCATAAAGAAATGAAAATGGTTTGATTTACTACAAAATAATGAAAAATATTATTAAAATATAAGCAAAAAAATAGTAATTTTTTTAAATGTAATATTTGAGAAAAAAATTGCATGACAGTTAAGTTTCTATTCTTGTATGTATAATTTTTTGAATTAAAAAATTCTGTAAAAATTAATTTGAGTTATAATAATTTTGAAAATTACGGAAAAAATATGGTAAAAATCTATTTTGAATTTCGATTAACTCCAATTTTAAAGAAAAGTATTATTACTAAATGAATATTTAGGAAATACACTAATATTTCAAAATTCATAAAATTACAGAAATTGTACCAAATTATAAACTGCTAATTTAAAAAAAAATATCGAAGATATTTTTCCCACACGTTTGGATATTCAGCAATTATTTTTAAAAAATACTCTGGTGTTTTTTTTTTTTTTTCAAAAATATATTTTTTTATTTTACAATTACCGTGGTAAGCCAATTTGCCAAGTGATATGATAAAATTTATTTTCGTTCCGTATTAAATTTAAAACGTGGTTTAGAAAAACTAATATATTCAGCAATATTTAACAAAACTTAAGAGAAATAATTTTGTATTCTTAAAAATATGCAAATTAGTCGAGTTAAAAACTCATTCTTGAATTATTTCTAGAAAGAAATTTATATATCGCGTGATATTATACACATTCTTTTTGAACTTTATGTTCATTTCATTCCAACCGTTCAGAATGAGTGTATATTGGATTTTAGTAAAGCTATATTGTATGCACATAAATATAAAGCATAGAATATTATTGAAATTAATTTTAAATATGCATATATTTTTAATTGACTTTATCCTTTTCCTTCATTTATAGATTTTCATAGCCGAATTCTCAAACATAAAAATAGAAGACAAACTATTTCTTATATATTAAACATTTAAAGAATCCATCATTTTGAAGTGTAGTATTTAGAGAGAAATGGATTCGTTACATTTGATGGAAAAGAGGCTTTATCTGCTTGCGTGGAATTTAGTAACTAGTAAATATACTTATACAATGACGAGGGATTTGTATAAATTTTCTTCAATTTCATGACATTTAAGAACTAGTACCCGAACAAAAATGGGTTCGTGTAATTGATTTCCAATTCCGTCTACAAAGATGTCTTATACCATTCATTATATAAGACGGATGAGTGTTACATTCATGCACTTTGTTTGATAAATGAAGGCACTATGATTCTACGCCAAGTTCTTTCTGGCTCGGTCCTGATGTATCGTTTGAACACTCCAATAGTTGAATAAGTATTGAGAGAAAAATAGAAACTTCTCTTAAGATTGTATTTAACGTTATATCGAGGATTTATACGGATTTAACATGCAATATAGAGAATTGAAGAATCAAAATATTGCAAAAGACTGAGCAGAGTTCCGATAGTAATAAACCATAAATTATTTGAAATTGCCATCATTTTAATATAAATATTCTTCATTAGACTTTATTCATTAAGAAAGATTTGTATACACCAGTACAAATGTATACCTTAATATATGTATAACTTGATAATTTAATTAAACCAATTCTTTCAGAATAGCTTGAAGTGTATTTTTATTATAATAGCTACTATATCTGAGACTTTTTTATATCTGAAAAATATTAAAGGATTTAATGAATACATTTTCCAAAATAATATGCAGGAAATATCATACCATGTGTGAATCAAGAAAACATTGATTAGGAAAAAGAAAGATTAAAATTTAACACTTCTTATCGATAAATTTAACTTAGTTTCTGAAAGAAACTGAAATTTATAACTTTCAAACTTTCTATAATAAAAGTTCCCCCTTCCAAAATATATAGATTTCGATATCGATCCATCAAACAAAAAAAATCTTCTATTTCCGCAATGTTTTTTTTTTTTTTTAATATTTTTAACTTTTAAATATTTTATTTCGTAAATCTTTGTCATTGCTTCTATTGTCACATTTTTTTTTCTAACATTCATAATAAGAACGAAGAATCATCTGAAAACAAATAAATAGAATATTAAATAATTTTTTGAGTTTTGATCAAGTGCATTATTCTCTTTTCTTATTCCGATTTTAGTCCATTTTTCATGAATTTTCTTTCAAATAACCTGAAGTTAAGCGCAGTACTTGAATGTTAAACTTTATTTCCTTTCATACTTCGAAATTTTATATATATATTTTTTAATTGGCTTATTACACATTTATATAAGTGAATTCTATAGTAAAATTTTCTCTAGATTTTTCATTTGTTGTTTTGAATACTCAACGATGCTATCCTATTTTTAAACAATTTAGAAATTAATTATTAGTTTATCTAAAAACTTTTGTTTATACGACAAGCTCCGGTTGCATGTAAAATTGAGAAAAAAATAATTTCAGAATTCTATGACGTTAATTAGAAACATCTTTTAAATAAAAAGCTTAAAAGCTTAAAGAATATAATAAATATTTTTAATACATTAATAAAATTATGTTTTTAGATCATGTTTATAATAATTCTACTTTGGATATTTTTCCTGATGGCATTCATTTTAAACATCATTGACTTTTACTTCTTACTTCATATAATGCATTATTTGATACGCAAAATTTTCTTTCATATATCCTTTTTTATGTGTTATATCTAAAGCTTGTGAAAGTCAGGTCGTATTATATTCCATGTGCAGATCATATTTTTACACCCGGATATTTGATTTTAATACAGTCACAATACACTACTTAGAAGCTTCTAATTGTACATATAAATAAAAAGACACTTTAAATTATTTCAGACAAACGCAGGAGATAATTATGGCAAATTACAAAATGTACAATGACAAACCAGTAAATAAAAAAAAAGAATTTATTTTTCTTAGGACTGCTTTCTATCTCAATTCAAATTTAAAAAATTAAAATATATGCCAATCCCATTCTATTCCAATTTTTCAAAATTAACTTCATTTTTCAATAAAAAAATTAAAATCGTTCAAATTATTGCCTTGTTAAATTGAAAAATTAAATTAAATTTTAACATCTTTTGTAATCTCAGAATTTTTCTACAATATTCTATATTCTTCCTTTGTATTCTTAATTTGTCGTCTAATAATAATGTAAGATGATAATGATAATAAAAGTTCGTGTATTTTATATGTTTCTTTTTTAGAGTAGCTTCTATATGGTTAAATAACATTCAAAGAAATCAGTTTTGATGTAATAATAGATAACAACTCTACAAGTCATCTCTTATAAATGTTAATAGACGAAAAGCTTCATTTTTGCTATTGTATCAATTCATCTATTAGAACAAGTTATTGCAATATACCGCCACAATGTTATTTGTTATTTTGATGTATCTCTATATCTTAAAGATATCGTACCAGTACTGCCAGTTATTTTATGCTAATAAGACTGGTTAGCATTTCATGGCCTAAAAAAATTTAAAATTTATCATAAATAGATTCATAAGCTCAGTGCAAGAATTCAAATTTCTTTTAAAGTCTGTAGTTTATCTCGATATGTATTGCTTCCTTATTTATAAAAATATGCCTTGAATATTAACTATTTCATGTGCAAATAGAGAAATTTCTTTCCGTCTGTTGACCACAAAGCGATCTTAGGAACTGAGATAATCTTTAAAGATACATTCTAAACGGAACATCTATTCAATTGAATGCGCGCTCTAGAAAGGAATGCTTAATGTGCCATGCACAAGGAATACATTTGATTCTTTCCTAACAGGAGAGGGATTACAACCAATAAAAGTTATCTAAAACCGAAAGCTTGGGGGCTAAAAGAAATTGATTCTCCACTTGGGTTGAACTATACTCAAAAAAAGATGTCTATTTATGCGTAATGTTTATTTTTGAGGATAAGAGGCTTATACTTGAATAAACGTATATTGTTATCAATTCAATTTTTAAAGCATAAAAAGAAGAATTTTATACATATATCACATGTTTGCAAATATGATTGTAACATGCCCCTAGGAGTTTTCATAAGTAAACTAAATGAGTAATTATTTATATATAAAATAATATTTAAATATTGTGATAGGAATGTATAAAAATTGTACTATGTAAAGAATACTTATTTGTGTAAATACATGAAATATAGATGCTATCTTTTCTATTAAAAAATAAATAAAAGAGTTCTGCCCAATGAAACATTTGGTTTTTCATTCTATTATTACCACAAAATAAGTTTTTTTTAATTAGATAACTGATTTTTTTTTAAAAATTCAATATTTTCTCATTTAAGTCATTGAAAACTCATTTTTTTTGGCTGTATTATCAATTTTTTCCATAGTTTTTCAATTCAGAACAGTTTACATTATAAAAATCGTTTCTGTTTTCTTTCAATATCTATTCTTTGGGAATTAACATTCTTTATTAAGTTTACATAACCTTCGTTTTAGAAATATTTTACATTTGTAAATACTATTTTCAAAATTACTATATTTGAGAAAAATCTTCTTACAAAAACTTCCATGAATTAAATTCTAAAGTATATTATTTTATCAAATTTGATATAATAAATTATTTTGGAGCTTCGTTCCTGTTCATTCAAAATAATTTTACAGATGTTTTAATGCTTCATATTGTGAGAAAAAAAATGTAAATTTAATTTATTTATCAGCAGGACGCTAATATTTAAAAAACGAATATAATTACAGTTTATTTCTTAGTTCAGTGACTAAGAAATAAATATTTTTTATTTCATTTTTTTAAAGACTCACTAAAAACATTTTTAAACTACAAGGTTTTTATTTTATATTATTTTTCAGTCAAAAAAAAGCTATTTCTAGCATTTTTTAAAGCACTGACTTCCAACAATTATTTCTTGCTCCGCAAGTGGATTTTTTTAAATTATATATATATATATTATGCATACGAAAACATATTTATTTTTCAATAATTTTCGAAAAAACGTATACGGAAGTCTCTTAAGATGAAGCGATAAGTTTTTTTTTTTTTTTTTTCAAAACATCAAAACAAGAAAATATGGTGTTTCTTTTTATGGATAAATAAAAGCGTTTATTGTTTTTTAGTAAGTGATGAACTGCAAGTTTCACTTCATGTTTGAAGAACCCGAATGTCTTATTTTTTACCCTTTTTCTTCTAAATCTTTTAAATGAAAAAGATATTCTTTCACAAAACTAGGCACAATGTTTTTTTCCCCTTCGCTTTTTATAAAACAACGAAAAAAAGCAAGATACAGTTTATTTCTCAGAATTTTTGTAAAGAAAATTTATTTATGTGGATTTATTGGATAAGAGATATTTCTTCAAACTGATTTACAGAATGATGTGAAAGGATATATTGGATGAAATGAGAGAATATATTTAAATATTAAATGACGTTTAAATAAATAAAATTATTCTCATAAATAAGTTTATTATTCCGTATAATTTTTTTTAATTACGTTTTTCTCTCTTGGGTCAGATTTATAAGTAATTTCTATTTAATGTATTTTTCATACATTATAGAAAACATTCATGTAAAAAATAGTTGCATGATGCGTTATCAAAATAGATTTTAACTTCCATAGATATAAAATACCGATATTGTATAAAATGTATAGAATTTAAATAGAAAGGCGTGCAATTTCTTCATAGTTCTTTTCAGGGCTAAATTTTTTAAATATGTGTATTGATAAGAAAAAAAAATTAATTAACTTGTGCTGAACTGGTAGTAAGATCTCGACTACGGGATCGAAGGGTTCCTAGTTCGAGTCCGATTCCACTTAAGGACCACCTTCTCAGTGGTAGTGCAAGTTAAGTCCGTCGGGACTTAATGTCCATCTATTAATGATGTTGGAAGCTTAACAATGGGATCTAGCACATCTTATGGTGATTCAAAATCACTAGGTTCATCCCCAAATTGCCTTTGTACTGCTTTATGCTTGTAGAAAAAAGTTACATGAGAAGTTGTCAAAATAAGTTTTAACTCCATAGATAGAAAATATAATTATATTTAACCCTTTCTAGGGCCGTGGGAAGAATGCTTCCCACCAAATTTATCAATCTTATCAAACTTAGATGCTTCAGTTCTTTATCTCGGACAAAGTAATGTGTCTTGATTTGTTACTTAATTATTAATTAACCAAATTAATTAATCAATCAAATTAATTTTTTCTAATAAGCTAAATGAACCACTTTTCTTATTCTAATTTCAAGCCTAAAAATATTTTAACATAATATGACTAGAAAAAAATGGCCCTTTAAAGGGTTAAAGCTGCTATCAATAAGAATAAAAAAAGAATAATTTGTAACTGAAATATTTATAAAAATGTATCCTGCTCATTAAACAACAAATATCCTTACCCCCTCTTCAACTTTGACAATAAGCGATTTATTAAGTCAGGGTTGCATTCTGGCGATCGTCGATAACTGATTCATGATATCATATGCGATTATGATATATGACGGTCGTTAATAAATATATAAATATCCGACTGATATTTTATATACCTTTATACATTTAAATCTAATTTTTTAACCTTTTCTTTGTCTTTGGAGTTGTAGATATAACTTTAACCGTAGTTAATTCATTACGCAAGTATCATCTCCTATTACTCTTAAATAATAAATTTCAGAGGAAGCGTAAGTCAGTTACGGGTTTTCAATGCTAAAAGATAAATCCACGTTTGAAATATTGAATCCAGAATCAAAGTTTTTTTTAATTTCCACCTATTGAAGAAGAATTTGTAGTTTGAATTTTTTAAAAGTAAAAAGTTAAAGCTTTTGAAAATAGTGAATTAAGCTATGAAATCTTAAAGCATTTGAAATTAGAGCATTAAGTTACGAATCTTAAAATATTTGAAAATAGTGCTATTAATTATTAAACTATGACACAATTAATTGTAATATAAATTTTCTTGCAGTTTCATAAATGGAAACATTTAATTTAATTTTATATAATTATATTTTTACGGTGAAGGATCAATATTGGTCAGGCTGCGCTATAAACCTTTCATAAAACATTTTCTTTAAAAAATATTAAAAATGAGCCACTTCAATAATTTGTAACAAAATCGTCATTTTTTTTTTCTTTTTCGTGTACAGAAATATTTAGTTTTAGTTATATTAACGTCCCGTTTTAAAGCAACACTAAGGCTATTTTGGGATGGACCTGGTTATTTTGAACCATGGTCAGATGACGAGGATGACACCTGAGCTGGCTGCCCCCCCCCTCCACAACCCGCCACACCAGTGTTAGGACGTTTAACGTGCACCAGACCCGCTTACACGACGGTTCTTCGGTGGAATCGGGTCTCGAACTGAACCCTTCCGGTTCCGAAACCGGGACCTTACCACCAGGCCACCTCAGCCCCTCCAGAAATATTTAAATGTAATATAAAATTTAAAGCTAAAAATGATTTTTTATTGAAAGAATTTATGTAATTTAAACGTTAAATTTCCTACTGTAAATACCTCTACAATTTTGAGGGTTTAAAACAAGAGCTTAATAAAATCAAATTTAAATAACCTAAATGTTTCAGCTACATATTTAATCAAAATGAAATTACTGTAATAGAGAGCATATCTTTTGTACCATTACGCTTAAAATTGATGAATATATGTTTGGCCAAATCCTGCCTTTAAATAGAGCTCACTAGAAATTGAAGTACTGGAAGAAAATACTTGCTAGAAATACACAGAATTGACAGGTTATTGAGGCACACTGACCTGAATAGTGACAGTTCATCAGCAAACATAATTTATTGGTGTAGAGGAATACAGAATTCCCATCCTTGTAATAATATTCTAAAGAGGACCAACCATGATGTGAATGCTCGGGGATTTTTGTTGCATAGTAATAGAGGTGAAATGAGCGTTAAATTCTCTCTCTCTCTCTCTCTCTCTCTATATATATATATATATATATATATATATATATATATATATTTAATTTCATCTAATATATATAAAATCATTTTGTGTCTTTGAAACAAAAATTCAACAAATTATTTATTATTAAAAGCTTTAATTTGCATAATAATATAGTCTCTTGTTGAATTAATTTAAAACTGTTGTTGAATTTAATTTAATCTTTTGTTGATGTTGATTTAATATAAAGTTGAATGTAATGTTATTGTATTGTTTATGCTAGTCACAAAATGTTATGAAAGTTATGGAATAATATTAAAATTATCTTTAAAATGTTAAATTTAATATTTTAAATTAGTTAAATATTTAATTAATTACATGTAAATAGCCAAATGATATGATGCCCTTTAGCGCTGCTGTACACATTTTTATTATTGTAAACGATGTTTTCTCAAAGCATCTGAAAAAAATATAAGTTTTCATAAATAGTTCAAATGTAAAGCTTAATCATTCAGAGTAAAAATATAGTTTCAAATTTTTAATCATTCATAGAATTTTTTTTCTTTGGAAACTTGAATTTTTACTAAGACGTTTAAATAATGAGTAAAATAAGTCCATTTTTATCTACTGCCTAGCAACAAAATTTAAAATATTAGATTCTCTTTACAATTTTTCATATCACTTTAGATACGTTTTAACACTAGAACATCCGGGATTTCGATGACCCTTAAACTTCCACTGATGTCGTTTCGACACAACAATATAAAATAATTGTAATAACTAAATAATTGCAGGACTGCTGTTCAGCAGGGTTTAGTTTTAAGACTTTTTAAAATTATTTGATGATATAAAGGGTCATAATTATCATAAATTATGACCCTTTATATCATAAAAAACTGTTCAAAAGAAATTATTTACAACTTACTTCTTCAGATTCTTCGCAGTCAATTTCACGCAATCTATGTCTTCAGCGGAATCTAAATTGGAACAAGACAGCTCACCACCATCCGATTCATTCTCAGAAAACTCCCACAACAAGTTAGCAATTTCATCAAGGCCTTTTATACGAGCCATCGTTTCAAAGCAAGCTGTTTTGGTCATCGTGGAACCCCAAAATTTGTTGCCAATTATCGCGTAACCCTGAATATTTTTTAATCAACGACTTTTCAGAATTTAATATATGATATTAAATGAAACAAATATTATTTTGGTATTTCTGATTTTATTAAATTAAACAAAACTAAAAAAAATCATCATACATTATAGAAATAATTAATAAAAATATAAAACATAAACTAAAATAAATGGAAAATCTTTAATGTGAAGAATGCACCTGCTTCTTTGATTCCATGATTCTCTTAAAATTGGGCTTTAGGTTTGATAACTGAACTAGCATATCTGGTGCAGCATCAAGTTTGTTGCGATATTTGGTTTTTGTCGCAACATATTTTGAAAACCCAGCTTCACACAAATAAGTGGTTGCAAACAGCAATAGAATTCAAATAGCCTGTTTTGCTAAATTTGGATATTTATCGAATACATCTGATCAGAATATTGTTAATGAAACTCTAATTCTAAATTTGGCTTCTAATTGTGTATCCGAACTCAATTCAATCAAATTTTCATAATCCATGGAATGAATTCCTTTTGGTTTTTCTTTTATTTTAAAAGGATTTTGTACCCAGTAATTATCTTGATTCCAGGTTTGGGAAATAATCACTGAGTGATTGCTGTAAACTGGACAGATGTGTTTTTATACCATCACGGATTTCAGTATCTAAGTCCACTTCAGATTCTTCGAGAAAATCACTAAGCGTCTGGAAACACTAGAAGTTATTTTGCTCCACAGCCGAAATCCAATATTGTATTTTTCTTCAAAAGGCAACCAATTTATCTTTTGTTTGCAATATTTTGACTTGTTTTCCTTGCAGGGCCAAACATAATTCGTTCAATTTTTCCAAATATATCAGCAAAGTATGCAAGTGTAGATAGCCGAGCCATATTATTTAATCTGTCTTATAATTCAAATTTATGACTAATCAAATACGCCATCAGTTCCTTTCGCAATTCAAATATTCGCACAAGCATTTTACCACGCGATAACCATCTAACTTCCGTATGAAGAAGTAAAGTGGTATGAAGGCTACCCATATCTTTGCACATGGCTTTGAAAATACGTGATTGCAATGGTATACTTTTCATAAAATTAATAATCTTCACTGCTTCATTTAAAACAGATTTAAATGTTACCGAACTTTTGTTACTAATACATAGGTGGTGAATAGCATATAAGCCAGTTAAAAACTCTTCTACCCGAACGATCGTTTTGGTATAATGGTTTAGTTACTGGACTGTGAACCATAAGGTCCCAGGTTCTATCCTTCGCACATCACATACCGCTTCATTGGTGACCTCGGACAATGAACCTTCAACCTTCGTACAGCTGTTGCGGCGCCATCTACCCTCAACCAAAGTCGTCAGACTCACTTGACGCAGCAAAACCAAAGTCGTCAGACTCACTTGACTCAGCAACCCAAAGTCGCCAGACACACTGGCGCATCAGCACCCACCCACACACGCTCGCTATAACGCTTGGCGTTAATCAACTGGGTACAGGCCCATTTAGACAACAGCTACTCAATATATCACCACTCAACAGTCATATCGTTCGTCTCACCTCCGACTCACTGGAGGGAGAGTACTGTGGTGAATAGCATATAAGCCAGTTAACAACTCTTCTACTCGAATGATAGTTTTGGTATAATGGTTTAGTTACTGGACTGCGAGCCACAAGGTCCCAGGTTCTATCCTCGAGCATATCATACCGCTCCACATATCTGTGAAGAATGCAATGAGTACTGTTACAGTTTTTTGCAACATTTTTTATTCCTGCAACAGCACCTTTCACTTTTCCTGTCATTGCATTTGCTCCATTGCTGCATACTTCAATACATTTTCCCCAGTTAATTTCATGCGTTTTCATGAAATTATCAAAGCAGTTAAATATATTCTCCCCCGTGGTGTTAATGTCCACACTTTCACATAAAAGCAAATCTTCTTCAATTTTTTAATTAAAATCATACCGAACGAAAACAAGCAAAATTGCTAATCCAGCAACGTTTCTAGACTCATCTAGTTCTAACACATAAGCGTTACACGCCTGCAACCGTGAAATAAGTTTTATTTCAATGTCATCGGCAATATCGTTAATACGCCTTTTTACAGTATTGTTAGAAAGAGTCACACTTTCAACTTGTTTACTAGACCTTTCGCCCAATACACACAAAACGATATCTTGAACGCAAAGTTTAATAAGTGATTCATTAATAACGTGTGCCTCGCCTACTAGAGCAAGATCGAAATCCCGGTTAAACATCCATACACCGATATATTGCACAAAAAAAAATTATATAAATTTTGGGGTCGATTGTAAATTTTCCGAGGAAAATGTGAATATATTAAACATAATTCTTATCTTTTTAATCAAATAAAATTTGTCATGCGTAACCCCTAAATTATTTCGTGGAACCCACTTAGGGAACCACTGTTTCAGAGTGTCTGCTCTACACGAGGTTTGAAAATCGAATGATTTTTTTTATGAGCAGCTAAGCAAATGCTATGTAACGAAACAGACACAACAATTTTAGAATAATTGATTCATTTCCGCTGTGAACTCAATAACACTGCATTCAAGGTCAAGCAAATGTGAGATAGTACTTTGGGAAGTTTGTTTTAAGTGTGTATCTTAAAAATAATTTAAATCTGCTCTTAAATTCAGTGAAACTTTTCATATTTTTGGAGAAAAATTCCTCATATTTTACTGAACAAAATTCTTTTTTCATATATGCAAACAACATTAGATTTCAGAATCGGATATTTTCAATCTCTGGGGAAAAAAACTGTCGAAAAAATCAAAAAATATTCATTGAGAAGAAGTTCATTTTTCTTTCAAATATATCTATCCTCCGTTTCTATTCTTATATTAATTTAAACATTTATTGTTATTTTATAAATACTTTGACCTGTGATCTTTTATTTGTTACTTTAAATGTTTTTCTCTTATCTGTAACTTTAAAGTAATCTTGTATATAGCTTGCAATTAAATTTTCATTCATTTCATGCAATCAATAGGGAAAATGCAAATAAACGTTTTCTCAAAATTAAACCATATTAATTTTTAACTTTTATTTCCTGATATCCTTTATAGAATTGAATTACTTAAATAAATTTAATTGCCTGATTAATGTAAACCTTTTAAAGTAATTGAAAATTACTCGTAGACCGAATTAAAAGTTCTTAAGAACTATAATAAGAAAAATGTAAATAACTGCTACGTAATTAAGCAAAATAAAGACGATATCTATATGAGACTCAAAATTGAATATTATCTCAATTTCGCAGAGCATGGAATTTTTTTTATCGAAATGCTAATACATTCTCAATTAACTTCGTATTGCATTAATAAATTTTTATTTATCTTTAAACTGAATATTTTCTATTATATCGGACTTTTAAAAATAATTTGTAGATCGTCTTACATTAAATTCGAAGTAAATAGTATAAAGATTTCATATTGCTTTATTTGATTTTTGAAAACGAAGTTTGATAAGTCAAATTAGTCTCATCTTTCTTCAAAACATTTAATTAGATAGAATTGTCTTTATCAAGGATTCAATTTATTATATCGTGAAAATTTAAATGAATACCTTATGTTATGAAAAATTAAAGCAAGTATTTTTTTTTCCTTCATACCATATAATCTCAAAAATTGGCATATTTTTTTTAAAAAAAAGGTCATTTAACAATTTTTTTTTTTAAATTTATATCAAAATATAAGAAACTGCAGTAGGAAAAAGCAGGAAAGTTAAAAGTTTTGTTCCACCATTCTTACACATTATCTAATACACCATTGTTCTCATGAGATAAGCTTAAAATTTCAAATATCTCTCAGGAGATTTTTTGGTCCAGAAATTCTATATCTTCTAACATTGGACATAAATAGAATCGTCCATTACACACAAAAGCCAAAACGTGCTTTTCGTGTATTTTCAAACAACTGCTATCCTTTGTTGACAGAGAATAAAGAGACTTATGTTCAATGGAATGTATAAAACGTTGTTGAGCGAAAAAAATGAGATACGGGGGAAAATGCATGCGTTTTTTTTTTTTTTTTTTTTTTTTTTTTTTTTTTTTTTTACTTTATAAGCAATAGAATAACATAAAAAATAAACATTGAAAAAATTCAAACATAAAAACATATATTGTTCTCGTTTTATTCTTTAAAAGCAATTTCAGCGTAAAAATAGAATAAAAGACCTAGATGAAAAAAATGTAAACTGTTGTAATAAATTTAAAAATATGGATTTGAATTTTAAGAAATACCCATAAAATATTGCTAATTTTTATTTCATTTTCTAAAATCTTGAACTTTAAGAGAATTTCAAAATGGAAAGCTTTTTATTATAATTCAATTTTTCAATTATAATTTAAACTGCTCATCCTGATGAAAGTCGAATATTGAGTATTATAGCTGTATTCAAAAATTTACAAAACAAACGCTTCGATGAAATTGACTCTTCCGCCTTTAGCACAATAATCCTAGGAATGAGAAGGGAAAAGACACAATTGGGGTAATTTTCTCACACAGTCCTGGGTTACGCTTCAACAGTTGTCTTTCTACTTTAGGCTGTGAAAGGAATGCACTCGAATGGAGAATATATTCTAAGGAAATAGCCTTTTATGCAGTGCAAGATTCCTATTATGATGATATCATCCGAAACATTTTCCTGGGAATATTACTTCTGTGCATATAAATTACTCTTAAACACCATGGAAGTATGAAATTCATATTAGGTTAAGTGATTTCCATATTGTGTTAAAAATTCCTATAAAAACTCAAATGGAAAATTTATGTGCCTTATAAAATTTCTTTGGGGCGAGGGGTCATGTGAAAATAAATAAAACAAAGAGTTTCTTTTTAGACCTCTTAACTAATTAATTCCTCGCATAATTCTGATTGCTTAGATTCCATTATTGAAATCTACTTTGTATGATTATATTAGAGAATATAAAGCTCATCACTTGCTATCAAGGAATAATTTGCATACAAATAATTAATGAATAATAAGATAAATAATTTACATCTTTGTATGCATACAAACAATTTATTTGAATGATACTGCTATATTGCTAAGACCGATTTGAATTAAAAGAATGTTGATGAAAATAATGACAAGACAAAAAGTTAAAGAATCTCACAATATTTAATGAATTTGATTTACTTTAATCAGTTCAGTATAAGAAATATCAATATGGGAGATGTATGTTAAAACAATGCCACGGTTGGTACCATATTACAATATATGATACCAACAAGGTAATACTCCTCTGCTAGAACTACCTGCTCGGTCGTCTTTTAAATGCCATTTTTTAATTGAAACAACAGAATGAATTATTTAGACTGAAATGAAGAAAATATACCATTGCAGTATTTGTTTTCTTCATCTCAATTTACGCTAATCAATATAAGTACATTATAATGTCATAAAAGAAAACCACCTGATAATACAGGTATTGTTATACACTCCATTTCATGCTATTTTAAACGATTATTGCTCTTTTATTTCCAACAATTTTAATTTATTTTTTCATCTCGATGCTTGTTAAAGTTTTTATATGGTTAGTCATTCGAAATTTACGCCTTTGAACATTTATCTTTCTTTTTTTCATTCTAAAGACCTTTTAAGACTTTTTTCTCAAGATGAAAATAATTTATTTTAAATGTAATATTAAACAAGTTTTCACAACTCAATAGTAGACTGATGTAAATTTAAATTCCAATTAAAGTTGATTATATAAAATGATAAGGAAAAATTGGGCCTTACAAAAATAATAATTTGTCATCTTAGAATGGTGCATGAATAAATAAATTGAGGATTTATTGACAAAAGTATGCTTTGATTCAATTTCATTAAAATTATATAATATTAATTTAATTATATTGGATCATTGCGAAATTACCTTACAGTTGCACAACATACATTTTACAATGTAGACATATTATTATTACATTGTTGGTCTCTGAATATAATTTCATATTATTTCTTTGAATATAAATGTCACTACTGTATAGCATTATCTGTGATGAGAAAAATTATATTCTGAATTATATTTTCTTTCAATCATTAAATACCGTGCTGTTCTGCTTTTCACTACATTATAAACATGACGTTCATATCTCAAAGATAATACAATAATTACTATAGTCAAAAATTAAAATTTTAGCAAAAAAAAAGCGAATGAAATACGCAAAGGATATATTAAAGTGCATCTCCTCATTCATTAAACTGCTGCGAGGTGATTAGTAAAAAAGTTATAATTTTGTATATTTTAAAATTAAATATTGTAAAAAAGTTTGAAGTAAAAAGATGTTAAATACATAAGGTATTTAAATCATGACAGTTGTATATCTAATAAATGATTCATTTGGTTTTATCAGCTAGTATTTTAATACTTTAAGCCTAGAAGAGAATGAAATATTTTATTTTTCATTTAAAAAATGAAATTATTATTAGTGGTGCTAATTCCTTCCTTAGAAATGGAAATCATGATAAGTGTTAAATAATAATAAAACGTCCACATTAAAAAAAAATATATTGATTTAAAACCGAATAAAAATTCTGAAAATATAAACCGTTGAAAAATTGAATTTAAAAACATTGAGATCAAAAGATTAAATCAATAAAAAAATGGAAAATTGGAGAGTAACGACGATATGTATAATTAATCTTGTTTCTTAAATTAATGATTTCTTTTACCGCTAATGATTTCTTCTCAAGATATGTATGCTGAAATAGAAACTGCTAACCAAATTAGAGTTTTTTTCTCTTCAGATATCGACCATCTGTAATAACTAGAAAAATTAAAAACGCTCACGTATTTCACGTTCAATAGAAACCCTCATTTTATTCTATCTAAGAATTTATTCCGATATTTATTATTATTTCTCCATTTCTGAATATTTTCTGTATCGTGCTTTAATTAATTAGTAGTTTTAAAGTGAAATCATTTGAAAAAGAAAAGAATCCTATTTCAGGAACCTTTGCCAAGCATCTTTATTATGAAATGTAGATTAATTATACAATAATAAATACTGTTAATTAGTTAATAAATGCCATTTTAGAATATTGCTTTTTCTTCTTTTTCAATAAAGTATAAAAGTGTATTATTTAGTTTCTTGACATATATATAATATATCTTCTTAGCATGCAATCATTTATCTTAATTTCCCAAATTTTATACTAGGGAAAAATGAATGTTTTGAAATAATCTATTGCAAAACATTTTTTTAACATTTGGGATGTTTTGGAGCTTTACAGTAGCATATCCTCACTGCTTTATCAAAATATAGGGTTTTCCACAAGGTATGCAGTTTCTAATATTGCATAGAACACTTTAAGACTAGTATTTTGATTTATAACACACGGGGTTCCCGAATATAGCGTTATAATCTAAGTACACGAAGAAAGTTAATTACGAATCCGACAGTTCGTATTCCAAATTACAATGCATACAACGATTGCACAGCATGGAAGCTTCCCTAGGTGACAATGCCAATTTGTTGCAACCTGTGAGAGAAAAGTGCATTTGCAAGTGAATATGCAAAATCCTGCCCCTTCAGAAAAGGCTAGAAAACTATTTTGATGAGAATGAGTCGCGAGTTACTCACTAAGAAATTACTGCGCACTGTACGAAGAGTGAGAGGCAAGTCCATCAACTTCGGTATACCAGGTGACATGATGACTAGACATGTCCAAAAGTACGGTGCATCGAATAAAGAGGAGGGATGCGGCTCTGTTCCCTTACAAAATTCAAATCACCCATGACCGATTTGGATGGTTTAAGAAGGTTTGATTTTGAAAAGACGATGATTAATTAAGCTGAATGTAGCGAAATTGATTTTAAATGGATCTGGTTCGGTGATGAGGCGCACTTCCATCTCCAAGAATATGTTAGCAAACCGAAGTGGAGTTTCTGAGCCTCTGAAAATCCTCATCATGCAATAGTTTTGTCACTACACCAATTTAGGCTTAGTTTGGTGTGAGTTTTCTGATGAAGCCATTATTGGGCCAATTTTTTTATCGAAAATGTCATCGGTGAAGTTATTTTGATTTGTTGAATGACGATGTCATTCCATTCTTTCATGGCATAGGCAAGATAAACGTTTATTGGTTTATGCAAGATGATGTTATGCTTCACAGCACTCAGTGGAATTTCGATCTCTTAGTGGAACATTTTTACGATAGACTGATCGGCTTGTATTCCATTACGGTTGTATTAGAGTGGCTACCTTACTTACCAGATCTTAACCCGTGCGACTTTTTTAAGGGGAAGTCTGAACTCTGAAAAACACATTGTATATCACACAGCCCTCAACATTGGACGAATTGAGAGCAGCAATTGAAACCTTAAGTCAAGGAGATTGGAACAGAAGTTTTGCTGAAAACAATTGTGAACTTCACTTTCAGACTTCGACATATCATTTGTTCGAACGGACATTTCGAAAAAATGTTGTATTGAAAGTTCTCAAAAACATTGATTTTCACTTGTTGATTTGAAGTTTTCACCTTAAGCTTCACACCTCACAGGCTTCATGCTATATTCGGGACTCACCTTGACGTATTCTGTCCGAAACTGTTAATATTAGACGCTACATACCTGTTGGACACCCTATACCACCTTCATAAGAGGTTGTAATGTTGAATTCTTCAAACATTGCAACATCACTTCAAACATAATTCAAACATCATTTTTTGCCTAATACATTAAATTATTTTGATCATCTTGGATATATTACGTAGTAAAAGTTGAGCAATTTAGTTTCTGCTTGTATGATCAAAAACCTTCTTAAATTATTGTATTAGAATGCGAGTATTTGAAAATATTTCCTCTAAATATGTATGTAGCATTACACCATTTTTATGCAATTATTAAATAAAAAATTGCTAATTTTGTAGCATGATACATTTTTGTCACAACGGTAAGCTTCGAGTTTTAATATAGTCGAAGAAAATGCCTACATTATTATATTAAAACGTTGCAGAAAATATTTTAATTTGATTGAATATATTAATTTGCTTCAAGCATACGTATGAATAATATAATACATTGAAGTGAAATATAAAATAAGTTTATTTGCAAGTAAAATATACATACACAATAATTTGGTATTCAAAAAAATAAATGTATTGGTGAATTTAGATTACATTTCAAATAGGAAAAATTTACATATAATTAAATATTAGCAGATAACTTTAATATTTTATTAATGAATCATTCATTAATTCAATTAATGAATCATTCATTAATTCAATTAATGAATCATTCATTAATTTAATTAATGAATCATTACTGTATTCTAATACAATAATAATACTCGCATTCTAATACAATTATGATTCATTAATTCAATTAATGAATCATTCAATTCAATCAAAAAAAATATCTTCCTATTTTTTAACAAATTTTATTTCCACAAAATGATTAACATATAAGAATACATAAAAAACGAAAATGACGAAAATTAAAAGGTAAATTAAAATTACAATTTGAACTAAATTGCAGGTAAAGAAAAGATACAAGCCTTATGGCACATTTATGACTTAGATACTTAGTATTTAAAAAGAAATTTTGTATTTAATAAATATAATGATGAAGCACTACCAAATCTTCGAAGTAGGTAACCCAAAATATCAGTGACTTTATATGGAATAGCATTTGCTCATTTAAAAACTAAAATTTTTTATACCTGATAAGATTGTAATTAATATTTTAAACGTAATCGAAAATTTTGCACAACTACTTAAAATGCTTAAAACCCAGTGGGTGAGAATAATTAAAATAATTAAATTCAACTGAGAATAATTAAATAATTAAATTCAACTGAGAATAATTAAATAATTAAAAAGAAAACTTATTGCATATAATTTAAGCATGCTTAAAATTACAATTTAAGTATTTCAAATTAAAAAGTAAGCCTACAAATATTTATTGCATCCCTTTAAAGATTTGAAGAATCATTAATTTTATTGAAATAAAAGCTATGATTCACCATTAAACATTTCAGATTTTTTCATAAAAAATGATCAATAAAACTAGTGATTTTCCTAGGAAATTTGCTGATCTCCATGGTGATCAGGCATGGTGATCAAATAGTGTTTTTGTAGGTTTAAGAAGATAATTCCTGCTTAGCTTCCTGGTTAAGCCATCAGTTCTCCGAATACAAGTTACAACATTGAAATTTTATGAAAATTAATTTTAAATAGGAGTATTTAGAATCTGGAAATCAAATACTTTAAAATTTAGAATTTAAAACATTTAGAAAAATGAATTTCTTAATATAAATTGTTTTAAATGGATGCAATAATTGATACATTTACGAATAAACTAGCTGGCGTCCTGGCATAGGGGTAGCGCGTCTTCCCCGTGATCTGGGCGTCCCGGGTTCGAGTCCCGGTTTGGGCATGGTTGTTCTTCTGTTGTTCTATCTGTGAGGTGTGTGAATGTGCCCTCCTGTAAAAAGGGGTTGTGCAAGCGAATGAATGATGCGTGAGTGGCAAAGTCGTACTCTTGGCCCTAGTTGGCGCTGCTATAAAAAATAAGAGACGTCCCCCTCAGGCTTAAATCGCTGTCTTCGTTACAGCGGGCTTGTCAGTGGCAAGTGCCATAAGAAATAAACAAACAAACAAACAACAAACGAATAAACTTCGAAGAATTAAAATTAATTTTTTCAAGAAAAAATTTTTAAGGTAAAAAGACCGATTTAATTTATTTAAAGGCTTGTTAATTTAAATATCTTGTATTCAATGTGTCAAGAAACGCATCCTTTAAATTAAACAATAATGTAGAAGCAATTATTAAATATATTTAAAATATCTTTCATCACGAAATATAATTGAATGCACATTTTTGCCCATAACATCAGTGTTATATATAAAAATGTAGTACCCATTGCCGCCATCGTGACGAAATATATGAAAAGCATAAGGTAAAAATTTATAATCTACATTTATATGCATTTAATTTTATATTAACTTTATTTTTTAAATATTAATCAGTATAAAATAAAGGCTAACTGAGTATTTTTATTTTCCTTTGACTTCGTTTATTAAAAGACTCTATTAGATAGCTCATTACATAAGTTAGAAACAAATTTTCTATAGCATCTAAATCGATCAGGCTTGATTAATCGTCTTGTTTGTTTGTTGTTCTTTGTCATTCAAGTCTAGTTTAATTTAGTTTAGTTTAGTTTAGTTATATTTAACGTCCCGTTGTAAAGCAGCACTAGGGCTTATTGTCAATCAAAGTGTAATCTTTCAGCACATGACATTCAGCCTGTGATTCTAAATATAAAAGAGTAATAGATAGAATAAATTTAAATTGAATGTTGATATTCATACCATGATTTTAATAGCCCAAAGAAGGTTTATTAAATATCTGAATGATAATGAAATATCTTAATCTTATAAACATTTTGATGCCTTTCATGAAAATAGGTGGAGAATTTTTTCATAGATTTAACTTTCACAAGACTTATATCATATTACATTTTTTTATATAAAACTGAGTTTCGAACTCATCTGATATCTTTTTTTTTAGCTTTTATCATTTGTTTGCAGTGGTTGATTCAAATTGTTAATGTGTGTGTTGAAAAATTTCGTATGAATGCCTTTTCTTTTATTCTGCTTAGTAATAATATTAAATGTTATCGCGTTTTCGGTACTTCACTGGTGCTGAGTGAAAATATTGGCCTAATAACGCAGTGGGCAGTGAAAAAGTATAGCTAAAAGATAAGTGATGGATTCAAATCCAAAAACTCCAGATTTTGTACTGGAGCGAATAGAGTACATCACTCCAGTGGCTTGACAAGGAGTGATCTTGAATGTTTAGCTTGATATCTCTGGCATTCAATATACATTACCATGTTAGACATGATTGCATGTTTCTAGTTTGCCCCACTTTATTAAACGCAATATTTGATAAAAAGTCGGAGTCCTGGCATAGGGGTAGCGGGTCTTCCTCGTGATCTGGGCGTCCAGAGTTCGAATCCCGGTTCGGGCATGGATGTTCTTCATCTGTGTTCTATCTGTGAGGTGTGTGAATGTGCCCCCTGTAAAAAGGTGCTGTGCAAGCGAATGTGTGTGAGGTTCATGAGCTAGAAGTCAAACTTCTGCCCTTGGGTGCTCAGGGGTCTTTATCCTCAGAAGCTACTGCAACCCCTTTTCTGTGGTAACACGGACACGACATCATCATCATCATTTGATAGAAAATAATTTGTTCTTCTCATAAATTTGTACAACTGTTACTTTAATTTTCGTTCCTGATTAAGAAGAATATAAACAATATCACTGTATTTTTGGTCAAAATATACATTGTATTGCAGGACTGAATAAATCTGAGTGTTTTCTGAGTGAAGTGAAGTAAACTTTTCCTCAACAATTACTGAAACGCTCTATAACATACGGGAAATCGGTCTGTGTTGTTAGTGTAATATATTGGCACTCCTTACTTTAATAAAGTGAGCAAAAATCTCTCGAGTTCCAAAATAAATCAAAAACTCAGTATGCAAAAGAATTAGAAGAGCAATTATAAAAATAGTTGAATTAAATAAAGTCCTATGGAGGTTCTTTATGTGCAACGAAATTCTGAGATAAAATTTTGCTTCCTGGAGTTGAGATTTACGGTCAAAGACTCGATTCCACGAAAGATTAGCAATATATTTGGAGACTGAATAAACAAGTCTTAGTAGAGTATGGACACCTACAGAATGAAGTCTGGATATAAATGTTTCGTGTGTCATTCGCTCTGGATTTTAAAATGAAATAAGTCATCTCCAAATACCCTTTCAAGTAAAAGAATAGAGAAAGGAAATCGTGAAATGAAATGCTTATGAATGACTATATATATATATATATATATATATATATATATATATATATATATATATATATATATATATAATCCTTTCATGTGTCATCAATCAAGGAATGATTTTTAATGGAAAAAATATTTCTCTTTCCTCTAACACTACTGTTAATATGTGCTGCTACTTATTCATAAAGAATGTTCTGTATATTTTATTATTCCAATCTCGTATATATTAATTGTACCCATTTTAAGATTAATTCTATAAGACAACAATAAATTAATAAAATGCACATGTTATAACATTGAAAATGAAAATCAATTGTCCAAGTAAGCAATCTTTAATATATTTCTTTATATTAAATTGAAAATGAAATGCGCTTAGCCTAAATTATCTAAAACCTCTCATTTATTTTGTTAAATAACGGTTTTTTCAACTCAAGTTTAAATATTGATATTCTTTGGTGAAATCATCGTTTGATAACATCCGAGAAGTTACTATTTGGATTAATTATAAATTGCTATATATATTCTAACATTAGGCATTTAATGTCTTCACTTGAACAAAATTTTATGGATGAGATTGTTTCGCATTCCAAATGATGTCTTAACCAATTTATCATAGAAAAAATATTAAGATCCACAAAAGTATCTTGCTAACAAAAAAAGTATTTGTTCCTGGTTGCGACGAGTTATATTTTTGAATGAATATATTTTATATTGATGGCCATTTGCCTTGAATCAATGTGTTGTGTAGGCTTTAAAAAACGAATCATTTTAACATTTTGTTTGATTATGAATTACATATTTAATCTTTTAATTTTTTTTATAATTTAGTATCCCTTGTTTGACTTAAAACATAAAATTATCAAATATTGACAAACGATAATTTCCATGTAATTAATCCAATATTTGAATAAAACTATACCAATAGCAACAGAATTATCAATGATTTTCTGCTTCCCTATTTGACAAAAAAATGTTTCTGAAGAGCACAACAATATTAGCAGAAATTGCGGCATCAGATTTTGTAGATTATTTTATATAATGATTTTTTTTATATTTTATTTCTCTGGAAACTGTTTTTTGTTTACATATTTTCTTTAAAAAAATTCCAAATGAATTTGTTAGTCGGATCAAAATAAAACTATGTTTTACTATCCATACTTAAAAACTTGCAATGAATATTACTAATTCAACCAGTAGTAGTGAGCTTAAAATTTCTCAGCATTCTTTCTAATAAATGCTTTAATTTTCTAATACCGCCTAAACATTTGGACCTTAAATGAGGCTGTTTGTCCTGTGCATGACATTGGTAAGCAATAATTATGAAACATTACCTTAAGCATGAATCTAGAATTATTACTAATCTAACAGGCGAATTTATATTAGGGCGCTATTTTTCGACCACTGAAACCTAAAACTTAACATAGAGCTTCTGTTGTAGTCACAAGATCGTCTTCCGAATTTTTGTTCAGTAGGCGATCTGAAATATATATAATTTTATCATTCTAGCCCAGAATACTTTTGAATCATCGCATGCAAAGACATAATTACAAAAAGATGTTTTCGAAATCAGGGTGGTTTGAAACATAGAAATTCGTCCACTTAATTGTAAGTTTCCACTTACAATTTTTTATGAACATTTCTCTATATTTCGTATACAAGAGAGTAAAGACATATATCTAGTGTCTAAAGTAAAGACTAATAAAGTGTAAGAAGGAATTTGGATAAAACAAAAACCATATATGACATCACAAATTGGATTGGAACTGCTTCGACTTTGAAAAAAGACAATTTATTTTAAGTGGTGTCCATAAATCCAATCCAAAAGAATGTGAAAGTTTATTTCGTGACAGTTGTCTTCGTTTTCCAAGATAATTTTTTTCCTTCACTATCGACAGTAAGGTGGCAAAGACGTTGTGATATCATTACAGTTAAATATATGGCACAAAGTATTCAAGTAATGACATAGAAGTAGATACTCTCTGCAATCATATACAGTGTCTCACAAAAGTGATGGGACACTTGTGCTTTACAAAAGGAAACTGTAATAAAATAAATTTTAAAAAACATGTACACATTTTTTGTGGGTGTGCTTCATACTTAAATTAGTAACAATTGTTACATAACATACATTTTGTCAAAATATTAAAATATTAATTTAATAAAAATACAATTGTTTAGAACGGAGCAAAAAATAGCTCACATAAGTGATGGGACACCATTAGATATGCAACAAAACTCGTCTGAAATAAGCAATAAAAATATTTTTGGTGGTTTTATTTTTACTCAAAAGCATTTGGCAATAATTTATAAAATCGTCTGCAGTATTTCTCTCCAGTTTGTTTTGGAGTTTTTTGTGTTTTTTAGCTCTGTGCAGCCATGAATGTTAAACGAAAAGAAACTTCGCTTGAAATTCGAAAATTAGTTATTAATTTGCATATTGAACGTGGAAAATCTATTAGAAAAACTGCTGAAACAGTTAACTTGAGTCATTCAACAGTTTTCAATATCATTAAACGATATAAAAACAATCATATTATTCAGGATAAAAGAAGACCTGGCCGATCATCAAAGCTATACAACGGAATAAAGCGAATTATCGTTCGAAATATTAAAAAAAAATCCAAGAAAGAGTACTTCTAAAGTTGCTGCTGATTTACAAGCATTATATGGAATAATTGTTAATCCTGAGACTATTAGAAGGGTAATTCGATCTGCTGGATATCACGGTAGAGTAGCCAGGAAAAAATTCTTCGTAAATGAAAAGAATAGAAAACTCAGACTAGCTTTCGCCAAATCCAATATAAATAAGAATTCTGATTACTGGAATAAAGTTATATTTGCTGATGAAAGCAAATTTAATATATTAGGTACTGACGGTAGAATCTTGGTGTGGAGAAAACCCAGGGAAGAATTTCGCAAACAGACCTTGGTGTCAACAGTAAAACATGGTAGAGGAGGAGTTATGGTATGGGGGTGTATGTCGTTCGCTGGAGTTGGTAATCTTGTTTTTATGGACAGTATAATGGATCAGTACAAGTATATTGATATTTTAAAGCAAAATTTGAAATCTTCAGCACGAAAATTGAACCTTGATAACGATTTTAAATTCTACCAGGACAATGACCCCAAGCACACTGCTTTGAACGTTAGACTCTGGCTGCTGTATAACTGTCCTGAAGTAATAAAAACACCACCACAATCTCCAGACTTAAATCCCATAGAGAATATTTGGCAAGAATTGGAATCAAGAATTCGCAAACATACCATTTCTTCAAAACAACAATTAAAATCGGTGCTTCAAGAAGAATGGGGTAAAATCACACCAAAAATCACAAACAAATTAATCGAATCCATCTCAAGAAGATTAAATCATGTTTTAAAAGTAAAAGTAAATCCAACAAAATATTAAAACCTTTTAAAAAGTAAAATTTTCATATAAATATTTGATGGAAAAGTAAGTGTCCCATCACTTATGTGAGCCATTTTTTGCTCCGTTCTAAACAATTGTATTTTTATTAAATTAATATTTTAATATTTTGACAAATGTATGTTATGTAATAATTGTTACTAACTTTAAATATGAAACACACCCAAAAAATTTGTACATGTTTATTTATTTATTTTGTTACAGTTTCCTTTTGTAAAGCGCAAGTGTCCCATCACTTTTGCGAGACACTGTATATATTCGATCTTTATTGTATATACACTGTAATTCGATCTTCATAGAAGGCGCAATTTGGAAGATGGGTCAAAGCTGAATCTTGAAAGAATGGCTGTTCAGTGTTCATTCCCAATTCGTACCATTGTCTAAAGCAAGTCATTTATGCATGGAAAATTATGATTTCGTTGAATGGTCAGAATCAAAGCAGAAACTCTATAAAGAATAATATTATAGCTGACAAAAGTGAAGAAATTATGTAATAAGAGATTAGGATCAATGGATTTGCAGAAAATAGAGTTGTGAATAATTCAGGATGCAATAAAGGTTTTGGAGCTGTCTAATGTTGTCCCAGAACAAAATGATTTGGATGTTTTTGAGCAAATTTAAATTTTTGTCGGTGAATGTTTAAAAATTAAATGCTAATACTTTTACATGAGTAAAAGTAAATCGTGCTTGGAAATATAATTCCTTCCCTGAAGGTAAATTTTAAGAATAAGTTGAAATTAAAAATTTGTTTAAACGTTGGGCTTATTTTTAAAGAAATATGATAGATCCATTTTTGACCTTTTACTTCGTCTCTTTTGCATTCGGTTTCCCATCGAGAAAATACAAAATAAAAGCCATTTCCATTGAAAAAAAAAACCGAATATAAATTCTCTATAACAATTTTTTTTATCAACCCCAAAACCTCTTTATTCATTGTTTCAGTAACGAATTGTAATCAATCCTTTACCAAACTTTCAAGCGACTAAATCATTTACAGAGAAGACATTGTCAAGAAAATTTTCATGTTATCACTATTAACATTTAATATATAATTGCATGAAAATTTATATAAATTTATATTCTATACTGATTGGGGTAAGGTACTTGACAATTATCAATTAAGACATTAATATACAGCATTACACATTCCTTCTGCAGATAGAAATAAATTTTCTCTTATTAGGTGGTTATTTTTCATTACCAGAGAATAAGATCATTTATTAATGGAGAAGTCATGAAAGTGGCATTTCATTAAAGGCAAATTCTCAGTGGAACATAAATTATTCAGTTCGATTTCCGATTTGGTAAAGATAGCGTTAAGATCAAGCTGCCACATACGTAGGAATTTGATTCTTTTTGAATATGAAAAGAGTCTTGGCAATGTAATATCCCTGGAGATGAAGAGTTAAGAACTGAATAAACTTATTCTGCTGCGTTTTCTATATGCATAAAAGCCTATTTTATCAATGTTTATTTTCCGGATTAGGAAGTTTAAAGTAAATCATGTGGAAATATAAAATGTTCAACTGAATGCAATTTGGTAAGGAAAAGAGTACCAAAGTGTATATTTGAAGAATTTGTACGGCGATTTTTGTGTCGTTTTATAAATTATTTTAGGATTGTCTTAATTAAAATGAAATATCAATTTAAAGTAAAGTTGCATTATCTTCGCACAGTAACTGAAACAGATTAGTGAAGATATTATAGTCTAAAATGCAATTTCGGACAAAAATCATTAAGGATATTTAATAAAATGATAATCCATGAAAATGAAGTTTGAAAAGTAGTGAAAATTTCAATTAAAAATAACACGAACTTTGGATATCTTGAAAATCTGAGCTAAAAAAATTCCTAATTATGGAAATTTTATATATTTCAAAAATTTTAAATTTGTGTTTAGAAAATGAATCTATGGGAAGATATTCATTTAGATTAGACCTCACCAACATCTATATTTAAATATTATCTTTTCCAAATTATGGACAAATTATGAATGCTATAAGCATATTTGTTTTTCTTTAGATTGGTCAATACAGGTGGGAGTAACTTTTCAATTATTCAAAATCTAGTTTTAAAGTATTCAGTTGGGCAGTTTATTTTATATATAAATAAGATTAATTTGAATAATCGTTCAAAAAACAATTATACATAATAAGTGAAAAGAAATAAATTTCTAAATTATTGGTATATGCGCTACCAATCACTAGAATTTATATTCTTGCAAATAAATTTCTTTCTCGCATACTTACATTTACATTTATTTTTATTAACCTATACAATATTTAACTTATTTGATCTGTTGTAGTTTATAATTTGTTATTTTACTAATGCTATATTTTAATATTACTGAAAACTTCAACACTGCAAAAAAAATGTCCAGTATTGCATCTTATATTTGTATTAATGCTTTATTGCATACATTTTTTTTTTTTTAATTTTTTTTTTAAACTTCAGATCAGCAAAATTAGACTCATGGGAATTTATTAGAGGTTATTTCAAATTCAAAAAAATGTAAGAGAACCTACGTATTCAAAATGATCAACAATGAATATGCGCTATATATTCACAAATTGATCAAAAAAGAGTAAGGTAATAAAAATTTCGATATCAAGAATCGTATTTACTGAAAATGGAACTGTTCTCTTCCAATGGAACTCCAAGTTCATGAATTCTTTGTCAAATGATGATATAAAGATCCAATTTCGCATCAATAAATTTCAAATTTTAGGATTCCTGAAGATCTTATTTCAAAGATATTAGTATAAATTTGTCTAGAAAAATATTAAATTAATTTTTAAGTTCAAGTTTCAGTTTTTAAATTCATGACGATTTTCTAAATCGAATTTTCAAGATTTCTCTAATGTTCCCAACTACAATTCAACTTTTCTCTACGGGATTTTTTTTTCGACCTAACCTTTGTATTTAAATCCCTTCTGCTTGGATTTGAATTTTGAGATTTACAGCCGAAGTGCCATTATGTTGATTTTATGGAGAACAAAATTAAGCCTTTGAAAACATATCAAGGAAAAAGTACAGCCATGTAAAATACCTATAAATGAAAAACTGTCATAATGAAACGGAATCCAGCGTGTTTTATTTATTTTCTTTTATAATATAACTGTGTTTTCCTCGCGATGGTTATAGATAAATCATCAGATAATTCGTCATCATTCCCCCCCCCCCACTGAATTGTATATCTGTATCTGATAAGTCATACCCTTCACATACTTTATGTAGTTTTTCTAATAGTGTTATTGCTTATTTTATCTTCTTATCATATATTAACGTCCCATACTTAGTGGATAAATTGAATGCAAATGAGGATTCAAGAGATCAACTTCATAAGCTACCAAGTTTGAAAACCTATTTACCTTCATTAAATATATATAATACGTTTTCACTCCTTATTTCTCGTCTTAACTCTGTCATTCCTAAAATCATTCGAATTCAGCCACTTTAGTATATTGGAATCCCTGAATATCTGGTTCAAAGATAAGAAAAATCTCTACTCCTTCAAAAATCACTGACAGATCGGATACTAAACAAATGTAGCTTGGGAATCCTTTAAGAAGTCTCAAGAAACGTACTGTCCTCTAAACTCATTTGAGCAATCATCTGTAGCGAACAAAGTACGCGCCTCAGGTATCAAACCATTATATTTAGCTAAAGAGAAAAGAATTTTATAGTGATATTCAATCGTCCCGGGTGCCAGCCGTTGTTCCGTTGAACAAACTTTGGAGTCTTTCAATACTGTTAGTTAAAATAAGCATAATGTTTAGTAAATCCTTTTAGTCTTTTTAAGCCTCTAAAATTCAAAACGGCGTTTCGTCTAGCCAGGAAAGTAATATGATGTACTTATAGTGAAGTGACTTCCTTGATTTTATTGAGACAAGTTACAGTGCCCCTAGAGGTGAAGGATAATTACAAAATATAGGATATAGGCCAAAACGTCTAGTTAGAAAAACGTACGTTATACCATAATCAAAATACAAACTGTAAAACTGGCGGAGATTTTTGCGATTAAAATCGACTTTCCATGATTTGAAAAAGTAGTTTCTAAAATTAAAAAAATTAATCTATGGTATTATCACATAATTTTTCAGAATTAAGAAATTCAAAGTGAAATTTAAGCAATGAAGAAAATATATTAATAATATAAAAAAATATGAAAGATGCTTTAGTGTGAGAAGTTTCTGAGGATGTAAATAAGACACCGTTTTGAATTTAAAGGGCTTGAAAGGCCTTTACTAATCACCCTGTATATAAAATCTCTGCACGTAAGATGATCGTGAAATGCTCATTGACATTATCACAAAGGATGTTAAGTGCTTTATTTAAAAAAAATCTGTTATATAGAGGTAGTAACACTTTTGACTTGTATATTTCATTGAAATAGAAACTTAATTCATTCTTGCTAAAATAGCCTATTTTTCTTGGGTACTGTTATCTATTTTTCAAAGCTTTTCCTTAAATTCTAGTTAATATGAGTCTGAAATTGAAACTTGAAAACCGTAAAATGCCTTGTTTCTAGATTAAAATTCATCTTCTGATTCTATATGTACTTATATTTTCATTACTTTCTCTTATCACATATTCTGGAATTTCGAACATATTTCCAGTATTACTCTTAATGCTTGTCTAGGCAAAGAATTATAGGAATTCCATTCCATTCATTCTTCCCCAAGTAACGCAATAAATAAATCAATATCTCATAAACGCCCGTGTAGATATGTTTCTTTCGAAGCTTATACCATAAACCACCCCGAAATTCCCATCCAGTGCACACCCAGTATCAGCATATCGCCCACAATTCGAGTAAATAGAATGAGGCGTATCCAATCTCTCCATTCATCTCGGTGCGAATGAAAATTTACGGGATCTTAGAGAGGATACAAGGAGTATGGTCTGATGTTCAATATCCAGGGAAATCTCCAGTGAATTTTTATACGACTTTATGAACTCTTGGTGAAAGTATGCCAAGATCGTAAAATAACTAAGCAGAATTCGTGTTTTCTAGAATGCTGGAAATTCTCATTTCGCTATAGATAGATAGGACAAATGATATCTAGATACAATCTCGATTTTCAGAGAAACAAAAAAGATTGATTTACTGCTTGCATGCTTCGGCAGAATTACGTAATTTTATTATAAGCGAACTGTATTGGTCATCAGAGAATATTTGGTTGCAACTAATAATAATATATTTGGTTGCTCGTAAATGAATATAAAATATTTAATAGATTTAAGTAGTAGAATAAAAAAAAAGATAGCATTCCATATTTCCTTCATGATGAATATTCTATTTTAGATCACATATAAAATGTAATATGTGAATATATGCTTTTTTAAAATATATTCATTAGTAATTATGAAAAAAATTTGCAAAAATTCTAAATGCAAAATGGCAATAAAATAATGTATTGATTAAAATTTAAAAATTATTTAATCATTTAATTTAAAACCAAATAATTTATGATTTAATTTTAATGTCCATTTTTAAAAGATATTGATAAAAAAAATTGTAGGATTTTGAAGCATCAAAAATTAATTAAATGCCCGTTTTCACAAAAGTTTTGAATGATGGGAACTTTAATTTCAAAATATTTTGTTCTTTTTTTTATAATTTTTTTTTCATATTTCTATACTTCCATTTATATGAATTCTGCAAGAAAATTTAAGGAAACTTTTTAAGCTCGAAGCCAATTTTAATTTCAGTTCAAACTCTTGATAGCACTTTAAGCTGACATAAACTTTGCAATATTTTTACTAATTTATAAATTATATATAAATAGAAAAAAATAACATGTGTGAACTATGAAGGTCCTTAATTTTTACAAATATAATTTTGAAGGTCCTTAATTTTTACAAATATAATTTTGAAGGTCCTTAATTTTTACAAATATAATTTTGAAGGTCCTTAATTTTTACAAATATAATTTTTAAGAAATTTCTAGAGGAAATGATGCTCCCTATTCTAAAGTTAACAAATTTGTCTAATTAATTTTCTTTATTGGAAAACGCTCTGTTAAGCTTAAATTCAAAATCCCTTTTCATGGAGATTTACAAAAGTTTCGAATAATGTGAACTTTAATTCCAAACTACTTCTCTACAATTTTCAAATTTTTTTTTCCAGAGAATACACGTCAATCTAATCCTTTGTTTTGGTTCGGTCGACGTACATACACGTCGAATAAAATAAAGGAATTGCGATTTAAAAATTCAAAATATCAGTCAGATGTAATACAATCATTTAGAGGTATTTTCTTTACGGTTCCAGTAACCTGCTATAAATAAAAAAAAATAATTCGATGAAGTTGTTAGGTGTAGAATATATTCCATGAATAATGTATTGTTTTTTACAAAAGTAAGTTGATCGTTTTCCCCAATGTATTGGATATTCCGCGTGCTTTATTTGGACATCGAGATTTTCTTGTACTGTATCCATACATCGGGCAGTTCCCAACAGCGATAGAAAAAAATAACAGGTGTGAACTATGAAGGTCCTTAATTATTGGTTTGTGTGAACAAGTGATATTTATAAAATTAAAAAAAAAAACTTTACATTTTTTAACTTTTGTATACGTTAAGGATGGTTGTCTAAGTTGCCTTAAACACTTCTCCTTGACGTGACGTCTTAACGAAAAACATTTCCTCAACTTTATATCATCTACACCATTATTATTTACATTGATATTTTTAAAAAATTAATAACAATCTCTTCAACAGTAAATTATTAATTTTTTATTCAACGTGTATGCACGTCATCGCTTGATATTTGTTACGCAGATCGTAGCAATTTTTAAAAACAAACTCCAAGTTAGCTGTTAAAATGAAATTAATATTTAATGTCTCTTATTTTAAAGTAGTTGAAAATTTATTACATTTTTACATAAATTCTTTGTGTATTTATGAATTGACAAGAGATTTCAAAGCTAGTGACACGCTAATTAAATTTTATATTCAATATATCCTATCATAAACCTAATACACTCAATGCATTATATAAATATATGTTAAGATAAAAGTATATGTCCATATTAAGAGTATTATTTTTAAATATTTAAGAAGTACGAAATAGTATCATAGACTAATAATTTGCACTTAATATTTAATTAACTAATTAATGCAGTTTTTTAGCTGAATCAAAGATTAGAAATTTTAGAGATTTATAGAAATTTTAATATACAGTGGCTCAAAAAATTGAGAGTACACCTTACTTTTACTTGATAATTCAGACTTTCAATATAAATAACATATTACTGGGAAGTGCAAACATTTTTTTTTTATTTTTACACATAACAAATGGTTTAATTTAGAGTAAAAATAAAGAAGAATCAACGAAAAACTTCTAAATTGAAAAGTTTCAGAAGCCTCTTCAATAAACATACGCAGAATTTAGCCTCAAAAAATTGAGAATACACCAATGAAATTCTTGTAATATCTCGCATAAAAAGAATGTGTCAGTATTTAGTTGCATATCTTTTGGCTTTTATAATGGCCTCTAAACGTCGTGGTACCGATTCGACCAATTTTTGGTGGCATCTGAAGATATTTTGCCCCATTCTTCTTGCACCACTTATTATAAATGGGTTTTGTTTCTAATTTTGTGTTTTTGGACCGCTGCTTTGAGTGTGGCCCACAGATATTAAATGGTATTGATGTTGGGGTAATGTGGTGGTGTGTGTAAATGCTGTTTACAATGAAAAAGACGTCATATTTTGACGTTACATTCATTCTATTTGGGTTCGTTGTCCACCTGGAAAATGAAATTTCCATCTGAACTCTGATTTTTAGCACTTTTCTTTAGATTGCTGTGAAGTATATACAAGTAAACCATATCGTTTATAATGCCATCTATAAAAATTAAATTTCCTACCCCGGATGACCTCAAATCATGAAGGGGTCATCACCATGTTTAACTGTAACTGTTAATCTTTTTAGATCCAAAGCTGTATTAGGCTTTCTCCGTACAGTACGATTGCTGTCACTGCCAAAAATGTTGAGTTTTCTGTCATTACTAAATATAGCTTTCTTCCAAAGGTTATTGGTCTTCAATAGATAAGTTTTTGCAAACTTCAGATGCTTTTTCTGAATTTGCAAGTTGATTAACGGTTTCTTTCTAACAATGCTACTTTTATATCCAGCTTGTCTAATGGCATTTCGCACAGTTTCAGCACTTACACTTCTGCCTATGATTTGAAAAATTTCTGCAACAAGTTGGAGGAACAATATGGTCGCAACAAACTAAAACAAAGTGTAAAAATTTGAGTTTAGATGGAAATTTCATTTTCCAGTTGGACAATGACCCCAAATAGAATGCACCTGACGTCAAAATATGGTGCATTTTTCATTGTAAACAGCAGTTACACTCACCACCACAGTACCCCGACATCAATATCATTGAATATTCTTGGGTCATACTCCAAAAACTGGTTCAAAAACACAAAATTAGAAACAAAACCCATTTATAATAAGTGGTGCAAGAAGAATGGGGCAAAATATCTTCAGATACCACCAAAAATTGAATCGGTACCACGACGTTTAGAGGCCATTATAAAATCCAAAAGATATGCAACTAAATACTGACATATTCTTTCTATGCGAGATATTACAAGAATTTCATTGGTGTATTCTCAATTTTTTGAGGTAAAATTCTGCTTATGTTTATTTAAAATGGTATTTTATTTAAGGTATGTTTATTTAAATGCTTCTAAAACTTTTCAATTTAGAAGTTTTTCGTTGATTTTTCTTTATTTTTACTCCAAATTAAACCATTTGTTATGTGTAAAAATAAAAACATGTTTGCACCTCCCGGTTATGTGTTATTTATATTGAAAGTCGGATTTATCAAGTAAAAGTAAGGTGTACTCTCAATTTTTTAAGCCACTGTAATAAGCAACAATGCGTTAATTTTTAAAACAACGTCAACGAATTTAAAAATAGCCGTACTGGGAATCTCAGCTCTCTTAACATCTGCTTAGTTATTATTACTACAGAGAAAGTGACATGGTGATAAAAAAGATATAAATATTTTATTGTTCAATAATTTTATAAATTAATATTTAGGAATAGTATAACATTTATAATTTTCTTTAAATGAAAAAAATGTAGGAAGATTAGTTTAAAAAATTAGTTTTTTCAAGCGACAATTTATTTGTCACGCCAATTTTTTTAATCCGAAATCTTAGTTGTTATGAAGAAATCGCTTGTAATATCGCAAAAGAAAAGATTTAATTGCCACTTTAAATATTCAAATTAAACTGAAAATAATATCATTTAGTAGAATATATTTTACATTTTTAAACGTGTATACCCTTTGCATAATTTGATTGCACTTACCTTCTTCTAATTTCGTCACAACCTATTACATTTATATCTATTATTTTATAAGAATCACAAGTAATCTTTTCACATTGACTAGAGTTATAAAATCATTATTTTTCAAACACATTCTTGTTAATGCAGAAATAGGCTCAACGTTAATAAAAGCATTTAAAAATTAATGAATGCAGATATTAGATAATCAAAAAATTGCATTCTAAATAAATAAAAATTTAAGATAATTTTGTCATTGAAAGAAATAAAACCAAGACTAGTCAGTATCGGCATTTTGAGAATTTTATTTATCTTTATATTTTACTTATATTTTATTAAGCTTCAGATATATCAGTAGTACTTTTTTCTTAGACAACGTTAACATTTTTATGTCATCGTTTTAAGCGAGGAGTATTTTGGAAATAAATTTCATGACAAGAGTTGTTCTTGTTGTTGGATTACATAGAGACATGTTTATGGGAATCGTGAAATACGATCTGAGCATTTAATCCTAATAGATTGTTATAACTAACAATGGTCTTTATTTGTAGAAATATTTTGCTTGTAAAGAAACATATATATCAATAAAAATAGTTGTTCATCCAGATTTATTTATTTTTGCTGTGAAAATTCTTCATAATCTGTGCTATATAATTCTCTGCCAAATTGCATAGTCAGAATTATTTGAAAATAAAAAATAACTTATTATGTATTTATTCTGTAAAGATGCTTATTCTGATTTATTCTGTAATAAGAACCATAGAAATGAGACTAGTTATATATAATTAATTGCTGACGTTTTAACTGCTGACGGAGGAGGCCCAAAAACTATAGATTCTATTTGAATAAATATTACAAATTATTCAATATGTGCTTGAATATTTTTAAATAATAAACAGAAGTCTAAAATCTCGCCAAATATTGTAAATTTCATGGTTGTGATAAATATAATATTTTTCATTTTCGACACTTTTTCTTTTACTAAAATAATATTTAATAAAGATAGATTCAATGGATTCTCATAAAACCACAAATAATTAATGGCTGGTAAGCCTTGTTTGATGGTCGGTCTCTGTGTGAAAATGTTCGGTGTTAACTGCAAAAGTCAATGTATGAATTAATGGCATAATATTTCTTTTAGAGTACTATTACTAACGTATCTATCTTAACAAACAGACGAAATTTGATATGCTAACATAGAATGTAGCATGTTCAAGAATATTATTTGCAGCAGGATAAGTACATCTGCGTTATTATTTCTGCTAAATAGTTTATAGGGATTGAATTGCAACTAACAGATTCTTAAAAATAAGAGATGTCGCCGAATGACTCCCCACTCCATCAAGCTCGACATATCTCCCCTCAATGAATTTATTTTAGTGGGTGTGCATAAAATACAATGTCCACACTTTCAGAAACAATTCCAAAAGCAGCTACGATTAACAAACTGAAAGCATTCATTGAAAGAGATTGCGCCCAAAAGAAAATAAATACAGAAGATTGTAATCTCTCGAATGGCGTCTCTGAATGTATTTAAACACTAATAGTCAACGATAATGGGCTAAATTATACATTTGAGTTCATTTATTTAAGAAACTTACGTGCTTTTTACCATGTAATAGTCATTCAAAAAGTACATATTATTTGGGACATCCTGCCACTTACTTGCGTTTTTTTTCATTATGTGTGACGGTTAGAAATATTATTGCTTATTTGCCTTTTAAGAAATTAAACTCACAATGACAATACATTTCCTTTTCCTGCTCTGTTTTTTTTTTCCTTTTATTTTCTTAATTTATGGTTATTACTTTTTACCTCAACGTAACAGATAATTTTTCTCTATCTTCTGTAAATGGGATATGGTATAAACGGAACGACTTAAATCAACGAAATTCGGTATAATGTGTTCAAAATAAGTATTCGCACTGTGGCGGATGGGTATGAGCGAGGTTAGAACCTGGGACCTTGTGGTTCGCAGTCCAGTAACATAACCCCGATACAAAAGCAATTGCTCGGGTAGCGGAGCTGTTAACTGGCTTATAAGCTTTCACCACAGACTCTCCCTCCAGTGAGACGAACGTTATGGCTGTTGAGTGGCGATGTATTAGCTGTTAATTCTAATGCACCTGTACCCATTTGAGTAGCGCCAAGCGTTATGGCGAGCGTGTGTCTGTGAGTGGTTGCTGATGCTGTTTGCTGCGTCAAGTGAATCTGACGACTTTGGATTGCTGCGGCCTTTGTTGCGTTGCGGCGTGAAGTGAATCTTACGACTTTGGTTTGCTGTGGGTAGATGGCGCCACAACAGCTGCACGAAGGTTGAAGGTTCATTGTCCGAGGTCACCAATGTGGCGGATTGTTATGAGCGAGGATAGAACCTGGGACCTTGTGGTTCGCAGCCCAGTAACGTAACCACGATGCAAAAGCAATTGCTCGGGTAGCGTAGCTGTTAACTGACTTATAAGCTTTCACCGTAACACGATCGATTCAGGAAAAATGTTAGATTCACGTCAAAGTTATATATTTCCTAATTATTTTTCGCTGATATCATACAAGACATTCGTGGCCGTATCCATGGTTCTTATTGTATTCGGGGGGAGGGAAATAAGACCTTGACATAAAAGTATGCAAAAAAAATTCGAGAAGATTACTCCCGCTGGTTTCGTTTTGTAATTGAGATGTAAATGCGAAAAAAATTGCAATTTAATTCAACAAAATCTAAAGTATTGTGTTTGTAAGTTCATTGCTTATAACTGTTATTTTTTAAACTAGCACAGAGAGATGAAAGAATTATAAATCAGTGAGATAGAAATCTAAATCAGATTTAGAACAAAGTATCGTTTTAAACCGTGAAATGTCGCAATTCCTAGTGAGAGGAAATTTAGAAAAAGTAAAATTTTGTTGCTTCAACAAAGTGGAATATCAATTATTAGTAAGAGTATGTAATAAAATGTTAATCAATATAATTTTTGTTGAAACCATTTAAAAAAATTTGTTTCATTAATATTCACTTTTCAATTCAATGTGAATAATAGTTTATTAAAAATTTAATATCTCAATTAATATGAATTATAATATATTTCATGATTTATAGAATTTCATTGACCAAATCAAAAAATAACGAAAATAATTAATATTCTTCCCCTCTCATTATTTGCAGATAGAAAAAAATATATTAATAAATATTCAGTTAACATCATAGCTAAAATGCCATTTTATCTCTATAAATATAAAAGAATAACATTTGTTAAATTTTGGGGAGCTTTATTAACCCTTATTTAATAGTGGCGATATTTTAAATAATCTAATCAAAAATTCAAATCTTGTTAATTTAATAAATCTTATCATATTAATCTTATATCAATCTTAAACATTACAATAGTTTCTCTGTGGTAATGTTTTCACTTTCATAATACATAATTATATTCTATTATATGTAATTTTTGCAATTTGGAATTATTATTTAACTATGTCAAATGGTTTTCGAAAAAAATTGATCAAAACTGAAGTTTCTCTTACGTTTAGAGTAAGAGTCTAGTTGTCGATACATCCTAATCATTTCATTCTTAACAGCGCTAGTAGATGGCGCTTATATTAGATATTTACATTGTATTGTAGAACATGTTTTTAAAGAAATTGAATTGAGAATTTTTTTTAATGTCGGTCAATAAACCGATAAAAAATAAATTTTATGGTGAGTTATTTTTCTTTCAAATTATTTTATCTAATATAAGCATCGTTTAATATTATGGTTAAATAAGAAAAGAATATACCATCTAAAATACATCATTTTGTTAATCCTATTTGTTTAGATTTCCTGTTTTACATTTGTATAACTGTACAGAATATTTTCTATCAAATTTTCTTGATATTTTGATTATTTTAATTAATACATAAGACAAAAATTTAAAGAACTCAAATTTTAGTCCATTAATAAAATGCTATTACAAAATAACATTTTTATAATAGAATAAACACAGATCTTAATCATATTACTTAATAAGTAAAGAATATTGAGAAATTAAAAGCTCAGCATAACAATTTACTTGCTAATTGCGAATAAAGCACTTCAGAAGAAAATCACTTCAGAGAATCAGGCGATTAAATAAAAATTTTATTTTATAGGATTTTTTTAGTTTTTAAAATTACAGCATTTCACCCAGTTTATAATCTGATACAAAAGCAAATAAATATTAAAGTACAAGAATTCACATTTCTATTTCCATTTAATAACCTGTCATTGTATTAAACAGTTGCAAAAAATGCCATATGTGTAGTTTTCCCCCAAGCAGGGAGATAATTCAATAATTTTTCGCTCTCATTTATCCATTTCTGAATTTTCTCGATATTAATATGCACAAAAAATTCGAATATATGAATTGTTATTCATGTAAACGAAATAACTTTTTTAGTGTTCGGAACGATTATTTACTTTAAAAATCACTAGGCCGACAGTAATTTTGCTCTTCTACCGGAAAATATCAAAATTTATACATTTAAAATCATTTATTGCTAAGTGCTATATTATTTTTTAAAGAATTCAGAAAGAATTTTACCTTTTTCTTATTTAAATTAGTATATTCTTTTTTAGATATTTGAACGAAAATAAATATTTCAATAAATTTTCTACAAAAGATTTTTTTAAATAGCCTCAATGAGCCTTCCATATATATTTTTGACTTTCATGAAATGATTTAACATCCACGTTCTCCTTGTTGAAATGTGGTAAATCTATATTTATACAAGGGTTTCTCCTTTATTGAAATTGCCTTTTTCCCTTTCATTATTGAAAATGCCACAGGAAAAAAGAGCATATAATAATAAAATAATTATAGTATAAAAAAAGCATATAAATAATTATTTTCTATTTTTTTATTATTATTATTTAAGAGAATTTATTCAAGAAAATTTTCTTTCTGAAAAAACGAAGTTTTAGTGCTCTTATTTTTTTTTAACCTATTTAGCTTTTTATTTATTGATTCATTTGAAAATTTATATATAAATAGACCGAGAACAATTACAATAACATCTATTTTAAATCACACTCCTATATTATAAAATAAAATTCACAGGTTTACGTAATGTAAATTGTCTATTTCATATGCATTCATCATCTTCAGAACAAATTTGATTCTTTTAAGAAAGTTTCGAATTAAGGTATCTCCTTAGTATTACTATTCTGCCTTATTCTATAAATATAGTATATAATGGTTATAATAATTCCTATTACTACTAATTCCTATTATTTTTCTGCTTTATTATATACTTAATTATAATAATTTCGTGATTTCACAATAATTCTGAAATTTTTCAATTACTTCATTTAAATTTCATGTAAAAAGACAAAAGTGTCTGAAATTTATAATGAAATTCTTTTAACCATTGTCTGAGAGAAAATACCTTCACAAACTTTGCATACATAAAATTTTTATAGTGCTCCGTCTACATATTTAAGTATTCATTTAAAATAAAAAAAAAATCAATATAAACCTGTATCAAAGCTTAATCAAGGATGTGATGTTTTGCCGTTGATGTGACGTTTTTTTAAAGTTAGAAAGATGCATAATTAAGTACTGATTAAAGTTTAAGTTAAGATTTTTAATCTGTATTTTAAGGAGACAGTTTTTATATTGTTTTATCACGAAAAACCTTCAAAATATTGTTTATGCTCAGTCGAACGATTTACTATATGCTGGATGAGATTATGCCAAGTAATTCTTAATTATGCCAAGCATTAATTTTTGCAAATACATTTTTTTCCCTTTAAAATGGTGCTATCCAGTTGCAGTTTGTAGTTTTGATATACTTTCTTCAGTCTTTTGCTCATAATACTAAAGAACTTGAAAAAAAGAATAAAAATTGATAGAATTAAATCAGCAGCATTTGATGCGTTTAGTGTAGGAATTTAGCAGGTTTCTAGTTTTTCCTTGCTTCCTTATTGTCATTTATTCCGGGGAATAGCTTACAATACTATGAAGTACCTGTTAACATTTAAATCTTCCGTATAAACATCTAAGTCCATTTAATCAATAATACATTAAAATATAAAATTACTTCTGTCAATTTTTTGGTATATTTATTCAACTTTTCTTATTTTAAAATGTTTAAAACAAAAAAAAAAGAATACTTGTTATTAAAACAAAAGATATTTCGTTTTATGTCAATCAAAATTATTTCTATAATTTTACATACTTACAACTTGCAACAGCTTAATAACTGGTAAAACAGCAATACAAATAAGTAATAAATTTTACGAGATAATACTGTAATTATAGCATCTGAGGAGCGTGTTTAGTATATTTATTTTCTATGTAACTAAGTATAACAAAAAATGTAATAAATATTGCATCGAAACTTGTTTATTTGCCGAGGTACAATGGAGTAGTTCCACAGTATTTCATATACTACAAAAGGTACTGATATTGAGCCAGAATAAATTATTAAGAATGTCTTTAATTAAAGTTATCCTTAACTTTATGTAAAGATATTCTTAATTACTTTTCTTTTTTTTTTTCTAATAATTACAAAATTTCAGTGCTTCCTGCTGTTTAGATTTTTAAAAAATTTCAAATCCGTTATGTTATTATTATATGTACAAGTTTTTCCATTCAGGTAATAAATTTCCTCTTGTCTTTCCATAAATCTCGAAATGAGATTAGCTATTCTAGTTAGATTCATTTTATCATAGATTCATACAGTGATCTACGTAACAGAAATAATTATGCTAAACACATTCCGATTTATTGTATTTTGTCCGATAATCTCTTGTAAACAGTTTCGCTGGAAAATCATTTACCGATTAAAAACCGAAATTATAAATGATTTGTTACTCTAGATACTCTAGAATATTATTATTATTAGTTGACAAGCATTTAATTAATATTGTTTAAAAAGCTTGGTTTAGCATTACAAACATTATATAAAATAAAAAGCATTATATATGGCATTACAAGCATTGTATAAAATAGCATTACAAGCATTGTATAAAATAAAAAAAAACATTATATATAGTATTACAAGCATTGTATAAAATAAAAAAAATATTATATACAGTATTACAAACATTATATAAAATAAAAAAACTTTATATACAGCATCACAAACATTATATAAAATGGAAAACATTATATACAGCATCACAAACATTATATAAAATGGAAAACATTATATACAGCATCACAAACATTATATAAAATGGAAAACATTATATACAGCATCACAAACATTATATAAAAGGGAAAACATCATATACAGCATTACAAACATTATATAAAGTAGAAAACATTAAATACAGCATTAAAATCCTTATATAAAATATAAAACATTATATACAGCATTACAAACATTATATAAAGGAGAAACATTAAATACTGCATTACAAACATTATATAAAATGGAAAACATTATATACAGCATCACAAACATTATATAAAATGGAAAACATTATAGACAGCATCACAAACATTATATAAAATGGAAAACATTATATACAGCATCACAAACATTATATAAAATGGAAAACATTATATACAGCATTACAAACATTATATAAAAGTAGAAAACATTAAATACAGCATTAAAATCCTTATATAAAATATAAAACATTATATACAGCATTACAAACATTATATAAAGTAGAAAACATTAAATACAGCATTAAAATCCTTATATAAAATATAAAACATTATATACAGCATTACAAACATTATATAAAATAGAAAGAATATATATACAGCATTACAAACATTATATACAGCATTTCAAGCCTTATATAAAATTTTAAAATTTATGTATACCAGTTTCCTTATAATTAGTTTTACACGACACTGTATTTTTGACTGAGAATCTCATCAATTTCAAATGTTTCTTGGAGTTACGCATTTTAATTTAGAGGACAATTGCTTCCTTTTTCTCTTAACACATCTATCTCCTTCTTCTGCAAGTTATTAAACTTTCTTTACAAATGAGCTTCATCCTATACGAACTCAAATATTTGCAATGTGTTACAACAGAAGAATCATTTCCAACACAAACACTCTCGGAGCAATGAATTGTTAGATGCAAATGTGTGTATTTTTAGAAACAACCCAAAACTTCTAAAATGAGCCTGACTTAATGAAGCTCAGATAATTTATAAGTTAGAGGGGAAAAAATTGTCTTTCTAAAATAAGTCTGATGTTTAAAATTATTACTATGGTTAGCAGTTCATTCACCCCATGAGTCTCACTTGTTTAATCTTCGTTTCAACATGAATTATTAAGAAATATTTTAAATTTTTTTTCAAATATCTTTTTAAGGTGTCAAATGGGGAATGGAGTTTGTGGAGTTTCAACTTTAAATATATATAAAAATATTACTGATAATAATTCATCGAAATCAATGTGTCCCTATTTTAAGTAATTTGTAATGTTGGATAAAACATGAAAATAAATAAATATTGGAATTTAATAAGTTAGGAGGACATAAAATTTAGAGACATAGCTCAAGGATATAATGTGTGCTTAAAATAAAAAAAAAATGTGTATAAAATTTCATACTTACTTTAAAATTTAAATCTTATTTAAAATCAGTAAAAATTATACTACCCAACAAAGAAACTGATATTATTTTTTAAAAAAACTGTACTGATGCGTTTGTGTTTGCAGGAATTTTAAAAAATAAAAAAATAACCGTGAAAGAATTTCATTTCAGATCATTTTTTGTTAGTCACAATATAAAATATTCAGCATTGTATAGAGTATCTCAGCACCAGAATTATAAACTTCTAGGAAAGATAGTGTGCATAGATGATTCGGAATCATATAGCAATTCTGGGTCGAAAAAGTTCGGCAGATGGGAAATTCGGCTGATGGAATGGAAAATTTCGGCTCGGAATCATATAGCAGATGGGTTAGCATATGGATTTGTGAAGAATTCTAGAAAATTTCTTAAGACAATTTACATTCCAGCATTCTCTAGCAATCAGCTGTAGAATCTGTATCAACTGTTTAGGGTCATAATCAATGAGATCACATCCATTTATGTTGAACAGAAGGTGTTAATTAAAGAATTGCATAGTAATGCCATCGTATTTGGCGTCAGTAGACCAAAACTTTAAATCCAATGTTTCATTTATAGAGAAAAAAAATCTCTCCCACATATTCATACCTACATTTGGATCAATGACGTCATCAGGACTTTATTGTTTTTTAATCCAAAGAAATCATTCACTTCCTTGACATTTACATGCCTGTTTTTAGGCTTTATTTTATTGGAAAGATTTGGAGAAAAATGTATGTGGAGATAAATCTCTCAGAGCAGGATTTTTATTGCAGTCCCAAAAAATTTCATGCATTTTCAGTGGAACTGTGAAGATGCTTTTTTATAGTTTTGGCGTGATCTATGCACATAATTCTTAATTATTTTTGAAGTTAGTGCATTCACTTATTCCCTCATTGGGGAAAGTCCCCGTTTTCAATTTGTTCTTTGTCTGAATTTTTGATATATACAAACCCAAATCTATGGACATGCAACAAAAATGCACAAAAAATGCTGCATAATTCAAATTTCCATTTCTTAAAGAATACAATGTCATTTTTAATGACATGAAAACTGATAAAATTACAGATTGCATTCAGAATCTCTGAACTTTTTCAAAAGTTATCTTAACCCAATCATTAGCAATCAAGCAATTTTGGCCCACAGTAAATTGAAACATTCATATTCACATACAACTACCAAATGGCACCTTTCCGCCCTAAAATACCTTGATTAGTGACAATTTACTTGAAATATTTTCTTTGAAGATTTTTACTGCAGCTTAAAAATTTTATCAAACCTAACTTAAACTTGTTTCTAATCAGATTCTACGTCCAGACTTTAAATGGTTTTAGCTAGATTTTCTAGGCTTCCAAATTGACCCAGTTTACTCAGATTGAGGAAAAAAATCGTTGTCATTGGCACTGAAACTCATAAATGTCAAGAATTTTGGTAATATCCCTTTCTCCTAATAGAATATACTGGAAATAAAGTAACCTTTGTGCTTTTCATGTAATTTTGTGTTTTAATTATTCTCAATGTGCAAAATTTGAGGAAAATTTACAAAGAATTATATTTTAATATGTTTCCTATTGTGAGATCATGTCTTTTGTTACGGTAACTAAAATCACGAGATAAAATGTCATCGAATGCTGCTATTGTTTTTTTTGGGGAGGGGGGGGGAATGAAACTCTTTGTATAATTTTGTTATTGAAAAATTACTCAGGCTGTCAAAATTCCTGTCATGATCCCTAACAGAAAAATGTAACCTTTCGCTGATATGAATTTATTTTCTTGTATTCCAGTTTTCTGATAACAAAAATATTGCATTGAAGTTTTTCTGTAATTAGTTAATAAAATTTATAGGGTAATTTAAACAGAATATTTGTGAATATTTTTAGATAATAACATGACATGTTAGTCAAATACATTTAAATCTTTTTTCTTGGATTGAAAAAGTAAATATATTAGTCCTTTTTTTATTTGTCTCATTTAAAAAGATATTTCTGAACAACTGTATTAAATGAAACATTTTTTGATTCGATGCTCTTCAAATTTTTTTTAAATCGTTATTTTATATTTTCTTTATGAAGTAAACATTCCTTTATAACCGATTTTTCATGGGGGAGGGTTATTAAATTTTAAAAAATGAAATTTAACATTTTGAAATAGATAGAAACCTTTCTTAAATCAATAAATGACATTTTTTATCCATAATATCAATTCTCTTATAAATTCTTTGTACATTTATTATACTATAAGGTGTTTATGCATATTTATTTATTTATTTTAATTCACATAACATTATTGATGTGAAAATCCGTAGAAATATGCAGAATGCAATAAAAATATTGCAAATAAGCAAGATTATGAAATTTATGTACAGAGTGGATGGCTCATCGTCAAAAGGAAAAAAAATGAAGCGATCAAAGTAAGATATAATCTTTTTCAAATCTAGAGGATTTATCGCCTTTAAAATTTTAGTGTTCTTTCTTGTAAAAAAACAATATCTATTTGAATCAATATGAATAAAGTATTAAATACAGACTGTTGAAGCAGTAGTTATGTAGTATTTCTGATTTTGAAGTTCATTCTAGAAATGTCAGATTTTATTAAAAGAGTTTTAAATTATTAAATTTATTTTCTATCATAATATAGAGCCCTGTTCAAATAATACCTTTCCTTTAAAGCAAGAATATTTATTTCATCGAAAGGATGGTCTCTTCCATTTTTTTTTCAAGTGGAAAATTTTATAAGTAAAGAGGAACTCAAGATAAAACTATTATTGTATCAGGAATTTTCACAATTTATTTAAGAAGAGCATAAAAGAATTGTCCTCTGGGTTTTCACAATTTATGAACACACGAAGACACTTTTTATGAGTTCATAAAAGCTGTCTCTTTTAGAAATTCAATTACATAATTTTATGAGAAAATACTTTCATATTTTAGTTCATGAATTAGATTAATTCAAACCGTAAATACCAAGTCATTGCAATTTTACTATGCTTTAGGAATAACTCCTTTTTGTATTATCCGTTTAATAATACATTTTTAGTATATGATTTTCAGGAACATATTTGTTAATATTTCTTAAGAATTATTCTTTAAAGTAAAGAAATGTTGAGAAAAGCAATGCCTTAAATCGACTATAAAATTTCATGACGGATGATGTTTTATCAACACTAGACGATTGCAATTAATTGAGAATATATTCGTTTATAAAAAAATCGTAAAAAAAGAATTTATCAAATAACATTAAATTTTGCAGTCCTTAAGATTTAAAATTTCAAACTTAGTCTGTATTTTTTCATTGCTGTAATGAAAAGCATTTCGTAATGGTTTATACTATTTGTCTACTTAGTGTGCGTTTATTCTAAATTGACTAATCTTCAACAGTTGCAGGAAAAAAACATTTTTATCTTCCATGAATAAATTTGAAAAAATGATAATTTATGAATATAAAATGGCTGTTTAATGTTAATTCTCTGCTGAAAAATGACTATTTAAATAGGTGATGATTACAATATATTATGTACATGATATAGTTAAAAGTTCTTAAATTTCAAAGAAATGTCAATAATACTGTCAATGTGAAACTTCAATATTGTTATATTTTTTAAATAGATATTTTATTCCTACCACATTATAAGATTCACTAAATTGTTTTTTAGTATTAAAAATAGATGATTGGTAATGTTTTCTAATATATTATGCTGTTTACTGCCTTTTGCCTCGCGGAAATGAAACTTAAATATTTATCATTATATCAAGCTATTTCATTCGAAAATATTCTATCAGATTGTGAATAGGAACTCCAGATCTTTTTATTATATGAAGAACTAATTAGCTAATTTCAGTTAACACCGGTATTACTAAAATGCAATGCTTACAAACTATTACATCTGAATCAAGAGGTAGAGATAAATTTCAAAATTGAATTTAATGCATAAAAACTAAAATTACATTTCACAATCCTTTTCCTAAATACTAATTACTTAATATCCGTGTTATAATTTTAAGTTCCAAAATTGCATTTCTTTATATATAAAATAAATAACATCTAGTATTAAGATAAGCAAAAGAAAGAGCTTAATGATGAATGTATTAAACAATGATACTCATATAAATATAAGAGAATAGGCCTCGATCTAAAGTTAAAAGAACTTTGAACTCAAGATTAAATTACACAATGAAAGGGAAAATTCCGTGCTAGTACAATGTATTCAAGCAATCATTTTTTATTATTATATCTCTCAGAAATGGGGAAAAGCTTATACATTATTTATTTAATAAAAGATGTAATATTAACAAGAAAACTTTGAATTTATTAAGGCGATCAATAGAAAGAAAAAAATGATGAATGTTCTCAACAGTGATAAAAGTACAGTTATATCAAACTAGTTCCCGAAACAAATTTAAAAGAATCTTGAATTCAAGAATAGATATTATAATAAAAAGAAGCACTCAGTTCAAGAACATTTCCAGTTCAAATAATCGATAATTAGGAATGCATTTTTCAATTATTATTCATGAAGTTTTACAGAAAATGGGAAAAGGAAATCACACATCAATCAAAATATGAAGCGGGAACAAGAAAAATTTCGATTCAGAACTAGAATGGAGAAATTCAGAAACTAGAATGGAGAAATATTATACATTCAGAAACACAGAAAATAGCAATAAAGTAGATGATTTATAACATAAAATATTACAAAATATGAATAAATATTAATCTATGAATTTTAATATTGGATATAATCAAAAAAGATTATTTATATGATAAAATTTAACTGCAATTATTATTTTAATGAATTTAAACGGTATTTTTCTTAATGTCAGATTGTTTAGCAACCTGACGTATAGAAATTCATTGCAATAATTTCTATAATGGCTCTACATAAATAAGATTGAAATTATTTATAAATTTTACTGAAGTAAATTAATTTGTAATTTAATTTTCTGTTTGAATACGTTTAATAAAGATAATAAAAAGGTATTAACTAATGGCAAAAATAATGGTTAGACACTCTTAAAAAAGTCAATACATAATTCATCGTATACCTTCCTCGTTAAATTATTTTAAATACCCAAAGCTGTAATGTATATGTTTTCTTTCATGACTAAAAACTGTATTACAACAGTAAATCGCGATTGCATAAATTTGATAAAAATGAAAGAATAAAATTATTTAAAATATTTAAAGTGAATGAATATATTTACATATATATTTTTATTTGGAAAAAAATCCGATAATTAAGATACGTTTCTTTAAACAAATTCTGATATTTTGCTCAATATGACTTACATACTGTAATTCGATCATGAGGGAAAATTGAATAGAGGAAGTGGATTTCCATTTTTTAAAAATGTTACCCTTCCACCCAAATGGATGCTACTTAGAGATTTGACAGTTGATTTACAGTGTGGCTTATATATCTTAAAAGAATGTTTCTGCTTTCATATAAAGAAGTAAATAAATATTTTTTTATCTTGGCATCTTTATCAAAACGTATTACTGTACAAACTTAGAATACGTTACAATGCTTGTTTCTCAGAAGAGAAAGAGGCCATTTATTTATTAAGTAAAGCTGAAAGGCATTAGTTTCCAAAGATCGTTCAATGTAAAAACTGTTTTTACCAGAAATTTGATATACCGAAAAACAATTCCGGTACTCTGAAAAAGTGTTTAAAAAATCCGGAAGAGACTGAGAAAAATGATTGATTTCTTTCGGAACCACAAAGTAAAATTGGACAGATTTCGTAATGCATCACTCTCTGTATTGAAGTTGCTGCCTTCGCTTTTTCTTAAACTCTAAAGATGTTTCACAGAGTAAAGAAAAGTTGTTGTTGTTTTTTTAAATTATTACATGCGACAATAACAAGAAAGGGTGTACAACAAAAATTTCTTGGAGCTAAAAAACAGCCAAAGAATTTTCAGAAAGTAATATATGCCCAAAGAATTCTTTTTAAAAATGTTTAATGCTTTTGTTGTTAAAAAGAAAACTGGCATTTCCACTTTTTTGCAAACGTTTATCATGTATTGTGGAACAAAAATCAAAATTTTCAAAAGTACCATACCCAAATATTTTGAATTTGATAACGTAGCCCTTTTGAGATTGAATGGATATAGTATAAAAGAGTCGATTGTATTTTGATTTTAGTACTAAATACATTTAGCTAAAAATATTTAATTCACAGTATTCCACTCGTTTCGAATGCCTTCGGTTGTTTTAAAAGTTATATAAACAAAAGTAAACAAGCATGAATATTTGAATGAATTAAATTTTTTTAAACTTTAATGTGAAATTTTTTAATTTTATGATTTTCATATTTTCTATAAATATTTCTCAAAGTTTTAACTTTCAGAATTAAGCATTATATTTAAATAAAAAAAAATAATTAATCGTGCTTAGTTTAAATAATCTACATATTTTTCATATTAAAATATAGAATAATCATAAAGAGGAAAAGTAAGAATTTTTTTGTCTTATTCCAATTAAAGTTTAACAGTATATCAAATCTAAAGACATTAAGAATGCATATGTATATACAGGATGTCCCTGAACTCATGGTCAAATTTTAAAGATATTTAAAATGCATATAAAGAATGTGTGTGTGTGTGTGTGTGTGTGTGTGTGTGTGTGTGTGTGTGTGTGTGTGTGTGTGTGTGTGTGTGTGTGTGTGTGTGTGTGTGTGTGTGTGTGTGTGTGTGTGTGTGTGTGTGTGTGTGTGTGTGTGTGTGTGTGTGTGTGTGTGTGTGTGTGTGTGTGTGTGTGTGTGTGTGTGTTGCAATAGGAAGTTGGAAATGAAAAGTGTAGAAGAAACAGGCAAATGAGAACGTATTACCTATAACACTACAATTGACTTTGACAAAAACTTCATTGCAAAACTTTCAGTCTCTGTTGCAACCGTTCAGAAAAAACTTAAGCGAGAATACCTGGCATTTTCGAATTAGTATGCCAATCTTTTGCTAGACACCACCAGACATGTATTGATGCTGGAGATGACACATTTGAGCACTTAATGTGATATTAAATAATAGCTTTTCCCTCAACATTTTTTTCATCCATATTTTCATTTCTGACCCCATATCACTATACAAAGAAATGCTTCTTTATATGTATTTTACCTACCCTTAATGACTAATAAAGTTAGGAATACCATATATATATGGTATATAATATATGGCATATGAAACGTGTAAAAAATGTGATGTTATTTAAGTCCAGAAATAAGACCAGAAACCAGAAAAACCAGAGACACTTGCATAGAAATTGTTATAAAATTTCTGTTTGTTTTATTACATTCATTTTAAGCTTATTTCAAACATGCTTATTTAAGGAGATTCCTTTTACTATTCCTCATAAATAATTCTTTATAAATTCAAAATGATTAAAATTCTGTCAAAGGTGAAGCTTCTTTTTAATTACTGTATTAAAAAAAGTATATGAATCTTCTGAGAAAGTTTGTTGAATAATTTTCACAATATTTAGCTTGTAATTTAAATTATAATTAAGAATTGTAACTAATAGAAACTCTTTTTCTGTTCCTTTAATTATATCACATTTTACATTGGAAATTCACACAGCTCTTTCACTTATTAACTAAATTTAATTATTTTTGCAAATAGAATTATCTGAAAAATGATGCACAAGGAAATATTTTAGTTTTGTTATCTGAGCAACTTAATCTTTTCAGAAGACACAAATTAACATTTTTCTTAGAAATTTTATAATATTTGATGTAACATCGATCATATGCAATATAAATAATTAAAAATATTTAAAATTTAAGAAAAAAAGATCCTATAATTCCATTTTAGTCTAAAAATGAAATAACATATTCAGTATTAAATAAGAAAAATTTAATCTTGTATTTGGAATTTAGGACAGTTCACTTGTGTTAATATAATATTATAATCTTTTACCGCTTACTATTTTGCCGCTACTTTGTCTGCTTTAAAAATTTATTTACAGAAATCATTGAAAAAATATTTAAGATATTTTTGAAATTCTGGAAGCGTTTATGGCGATAATTCCGTTGGATAGTTAGAGAATGGAATGATATGTAAAAAAGTCATCATGTATAAACAAAACTTCCTTGAAAATAAATTATTTTAAAGAAAATGAGAAGTGTTCTTCTCTATTTTTTTATTATATTTATGTTTTACCCAGCATATTATTTAATGACATATTATTTTATGCATAAAACTAAAATCTATGCTAACTAAATAAATGACTAAAACTAATTAATAACTAAATAGTTAATACTTATTGCAAATATAGAAAAATGGCAAGAAAAATTTTCCGTAGAATTTACTAACATTCTTATTTCTATCTTTTTCTAAAGTTTATGAATATAAGGATTGTAAGGAGCGAAGGAATGTATGAATTTCTTTATTAATTCATTTGTTTTGTTCTTAAAAAAATAATTCAGCAATGTTTTTAAAAATATCTTTTCAATTTTATATACTCTTTCTTATTTTTATCCAATTGTCTTAATTAACGACCTTTAATGTAAAAATAAGGTTGTAACTTGGTTTAAAGGATCTGTAATTGTTAAATTTCCCTTCGTGATGAAAATATTTAAAGTTAAAATCTTAAAAAAAAAATCAAAAATTTGATTCCTATTCATCCAGTTATTAATTTATCAAGACAATAAAAAAAATACTGCTATAGTGCTTTTGAAATTTCTGGCATGTATTGACAAGTAAAGAATTTTTATTTGTCTGTCCGACTTTTTTAAAAAAATTTTAATTTCAAATTCAACTTTTTTTAAAAAATTCATATGTAATATTTGTATAGTGTTTGATGCAATTATAAATGAAGAAAAGGAACATGTTGAAAACAAATTTCTTACGAAAAGATTATTCTTAGGTCCATTTTTTCACTATTGCGAAAAGTCTGATGATATCAATCTTGGGAAAAGTTATATTTAAGCTAAATAAAGAATTTACCTTCAATTAAAAGATTTTGATTTTAGCCAGTTGGAAAACTATGAATGGCTTCTGTCTGCGAAAATAAGACAAGAAAAAAAAGAATTTCTGGTCAAATTCTCAACTAACCAATGTCTAAAACGACCTTTTAAAATATAATAAGCAACATCTCATTCCTTGATCATGGTAAGTTAAATAATAAAATTCTAATAATTTTTTGCAAGAGCTGTGTTATTGGATCTAATTCACATTTAACGCATCTTTGATATGCTCATGAAATGTACTAAAACATCCCTCGTTTTTTATTTATTTTTTAATTAAATTTAGTTTATTTCCCCTCCTTTCTTAGAAAACTCCTTCTCTTAAATATAATAAATTTTATATAGCTCCATAGTACAGGCGAGTAAGATGAGAAAACAAATTGGCAACTACCTTCATACAGAACTAAAGGACTCGCTTCTAGTGGTTTTCAGCAATTGGTTCACGCCAAGTGTCCTCTTAAATGAATACAGTAGGAAAATGAAACAAAGGAAAAGGGAAAAAATTGAAGAAAATATTTTCTTGCGGAACTAGAGTTCCTGTGGACAGCTACAAAGAATAAGTAAAGGAGTAAAAAGGAAACAGCTTTAGGGCAGAAGAAAATTACTTTAGTTTTATTTTTGTCATACTTCCTGAAACTGTAGTCTTTGCTTAAAAGCAACGGACTAAAATTAAAGAATTTTTTTTGCAGCACGATACCTGTTTATTTTAAAGGCTTGTTTCGAAACATCTGTATAATATACGGAGTTATTCAATTTTAGTTCATTTAAATTTGCTCCTTTGGAAGACATTTTTTGTAAATGTAAAGTAAGCTGTTGGAGTTTGAGAAAATGCAAAACAAACAATATTTTTTTCTTATTCTAATAATGGTGCAAATACGTGACATGCCGAAATATAAATATATGCATAGTCATATTACTGATTCTCTGATCCACCAGTAGGCACACGGATAAATAATACTGAATGACAGGACCGCAGCAAAAAACAGCACTGGCGGGACTGTGGTTGAGTCCTAAGGACCATCACCGGCCGTTGTATAACCCTTTTCGAAGAAAGTACGTCCTGTCATCGGTGGGAGACAGGACGTACTTGGGAGGGTGTGAGACCAGACCCCCACCTTTTCGTGTACCCTCCATGTTGGCAATAACCAGCCACCATGCCGGAAGCTTTTCATCCTTATTTCTAGGTGCCCCCTTGGGGAGGTAAATAAATATGTGTAAAGAATTCAAATGGAAATTATTATAACAAAGCTTAAGAAACAATAGTTTTCAACAAAGCATTTAACCAAAATGTAATATAAATTTTTGCAACATTAGTTGGTTTTACCCTAACAAAGAAACTACATACCATAAAAAAGAAATATTTGTGAAACTAACTTATAAAGTAGTTGTTTCCTAAGTCAAAAACTTTTAAAAGAAAATCAAAACTCAAAATTAAAAATGTATCATTTCATTCTTTTTGTGTTCCATTTTATTCTTTTTTTTTTTTTTTTTTGCAATTTAACCTTAATATTTATTTCTAATTTGCTTTACTCTAACAAAATAATAGTACTGTGACGGATTGATATGAGCGAGGATAGAACATGGAACCTTGTGGTTCGCAGTCCAGTAACATGACCACGATACAAAAGCAATTTTTTGGGTAGCGTAGCTGCTAACTGGCTTATAAGCTATTCACTACAGTACTATTAATTTTAATTATGATTTCCAAAAAGATACAGAAGATAATACTATACAAAAAAAGCAAGTGCGAAATCGTTTTATTTTACTGATCACCGGCCTTTTCTGAAGCAGAATAAACGAGATTTACTACGAAGTATATGTTAGTGAATATTAAAAAAATATCCTCAATAATTATATCATTATTGGAGTTTCAAAGATAATATTTTTCCCTGTGAAATAGCTTCTAATAATGCAGATCTTCATTTAAACAACCAATGAAGTATAGCATTAAATTTCCTTCTCATTTTTTTTTAATTTGTATATGTTTTGCATTTTAAGAGAAGATACCCCATAACATGCATAACGAGTTTACATAAAATAAGTTTGTTTCATTTATTTTATGTTTCATGCATTCAAAAAAAAATTACAACAACTTACATTTAAGAAGAAATAAAAAGAAAAAAACACTAATACATTACTTAATAAAATGATAACCCTATTTCAAAAAACCAACTGATTAAATTGATATTAAAATACAATTGTCTTACTTCTCTCATTATTTACCAAATTATTATGCTTATCTGAAAGTAAATTTTACTTAAATGAAAATTCCAATGTTAAAGTGTTTCATATTTAGAGAAATTGGATACTTTAAGCAGGAAGTGGGTGAAGAATTTGATTTATTGTATTTGTATGAATAATCATTCTCTCTTTCAGCTGAATTTGGTATAAATTATTTAGAAGTTTACGGTAACCATTTTTATTAACCCATTTCGAATACACATATACAGTATTCAAGTCCAAATGTATCCAATGTTTCTTATTTCAATTATTGACTGTACTTTCACTTTCAATTTTTGTACAAAATAAATGTAACAATTTATTTTTGTCTTTAGAAAGTATTCGTTACAAAACGCACCATTTTTATGCATATTTATCCATGTTTACAAAATTTTTATGTACATTTATCCACATTTAATTACATTAAGTACAAAAAATAAATATAAAAACCTAGAAACTTCCATTTTTTACACAAATCTTATTGTATTATAAAAATTTTATTACATTAATTATAAGTGTTCAATATTAAAAAAATAATGGTAATTGAAATACATTAAAATTTATTTTTCTACATTTTTTCAAACTTATAAGCTAAGTGTTTCTGTTTGTTTAGTCGTATATTATCTGAATGGATATTTTAATTAGAATCATATTCACTGTTTATCAACGGTCTTATATATCCTAGATTTAAAAGGTTTTGGCAATATATCTACCCATTTATCCCGTAAGATCCGGATGGCCGCAAATTTATCCTTTTCTTGTCTGCAGGAATGGGTTTCTTGATCATCAAATTTCAAAAGTCTTGAGATATGAAAGAATATTTCCTCGTCTGGCCTTTTCTATGCGTCCTTTAAACTTTATGTGCAATCATTGCAGGATTTAAATAAGCCAGCAAGCAAATGTAAACATATAAAGGCCCTGAATTCAGTACCATCAATTTCTTTCTACTTATCTCCAAACACACATTTTCCTCTTATATTGAAGTTCATGATGTTTTTCTTTTGTAATAAATAGCTTAAAAGCCGAGAGTTCATCATGAAATTTTGAAGTAGCGCATCTAGTAGTTTCGGTTGTAATTTCCTACATATTCTAAATATTTATGTCTAAGCATTTTGTCACCATTACTCTCTTCCAGCAATAAAGTGTAACCATAAAATAAATATTATAAATTTACATATATCTATATTTATAATATACTAGCTTTAACCCGCAACTTCATAAGCGTGGAAATAGCTTGGAATTTATAGCATCAATGGCTTTATCTTTTGTTACTCCTGCGCATGCTTGAATTTTCAACGCCAATTGGGCCAACACAAATGTATGAATATTCTACGGCAGTTGGGGTAACGCAATATAGATTATAAATTTTTAATTTCCTTTATTCTGTTTTATTTTAATTCAAAAGTACTTCAGAATGAGTCCGAAAGATCGATTCATTAACAATGTTTAATTTTAAATGCATCGAACACTAAGAAAATAAACAGAATCATTTGAAATAATAGTCAAAATCATGTTAAGCCTAATCTCATTGGAGTGAGAAAAAAAACTGAAGCTTTACTCATTTGGCGATTTTTGGCAGGAAAGTTAGTTTTTAATTAATAAACAATTAACCACTCAATTAAACGGAATAAATAGTAGCCTTATGTCCTATTCCAAACTATAATCTATCTCTCAGCTAAATTTCATCCAATTCTGTTCTGGCGTGATTGACTAACAAACATCCATCCATCCAAACTTTCACATTTATAATAGTAGTATAGATATCAATAATAAATATAGTTTCGAATTATAAATATAGCATTCTTCATATTACGAAGGAGAAAAATAAGTTTTTCTTTTTAAATCTCTGCATTTTAGCATAAGGGTCATAAAGGAAACGAGCATAGGGTATGTAAACTTTTTTCGAAAAATAGGTTTATGTTGTAATCGAAACAAAAAACGAATGTATTTCTCAGAATAGCATACTGAGTGCACTCATGATACCACAAAATAACAGATAATAGCATGGCTATTACGTTCTCGCTTTATGAGTGGTTGCTCATTCGTAAAGCCATAATATGATTGAACTGCATTTTGGTCGTATTCAACCCAGACACAGCAGCCCGGTTTTAAAATATTTGAAAGTTGAAATAATTATTGAACAGTTCACAAATATTTCAACGATAACGATCCGGTTTTATTATTTATTGAGGAAATTCAAGATTTCGCATTATAATTGAATTTCTATGCATGTGGCTTGAAGATCCAATGAAATTTTAAAGCTATCCCGAAGTGTGTACATATATCCTTAAAATATTCAATGATATTTGTAAAAAATTACTTAAAAGAGTTTGTGAACTATTAGTTACTTAACTGAATAAAATTATTCTTTAAGAAATTCAACTAAATAAGTTGTATTCATATTAATTTCTCATAAAATGTCAAAAAAAGTGTTACATTTAATTAGAAAAAATATTTTTTCATTTAAGAAAAAGTGAAAAAACGCTTTTCGAATAAAGTAGAAGTTAAGTTATTAAATAGTTCAACGCCTTTATTTGTATAGAATATGTCTAGAAAAAAGTTAATAGGCCTTTCACCTCAAGATTAATTAATACATAGCTAATTGATCAAAGAACTAATGTTAGTTATGAAAAATTCTATGTTTGTCTTCTGCTATCAACTAAATTTATATTTATCCAAAGAAATTCGTGATAAGTTGTCGCCAAATATTGGAGGTATCATTAATAACTGCCAACCTCTCTGTAGTAGATAGGTGGTTGGCATCCAATAACAAAAGCAAATACTTCTTCAAAGGTCGCCATCGATTCATAAAAGAAAAATATAGCCCCCAAACCTTTTATACGAGAAATTCTGTCAGCCATGGGTACTTGATCACTAAAAGCAATAAGAGGTCTGTATGCATTCTTCTTGAAACTGGGGCTTCAGAATAGTCATTCTGTTTTTAGTATTTTTTTTTTTCATTTGTCTGACATGATGAAAGTATATAAACCTTAACGAAGCAATTTTTTTAATATTTTATTAGTTGTAGTATTGTATTATTAGTTTGCTATTTTTGGTGAAATATGGATATATTTCCCTCTTTTTATTTTCCCAAATGCAAAGATTACCTGAAGAAAGTATTGCAATAATCAAAAAATTCGAACTTGATATCTTGTCAAATCTCACTAAATTCGAAATACACAATTTTTGGCGTTATGCTTGTGTGCGCAGATAATACAAAAACACGTTGATCTAGACAGATGAAATTTTGTACGCTGTGTTTGAGCCAAATATTCTCCCTCAAATTTCGGAAGAATACTTTCAATTTATTTCTATGAAATCTCTTTATCTGGTTATTCTAATACAAGTGGTCATGAAATCTTCAAAGTGTGAAGAGCGAGATACTATAAATATTGACACACAGATTTAACATCTAAATTGCAGACCCCTATAAAATATTGAGCCAAATCTAATAAGACCTTGCCTGCTTATTTTCCTATATTTTTTTTCATATAAACATGAACTCAAAAACAGTTCTATAAATAACAAGTAACTCAAATCAATTCCACCAAAAATAATAGATAAATAAAATTTGGTACAGAGCGATAATATTTAAAGTGTACATATTTCTCAAATTTTCAAATAATCCTTCAAATTGTTAGCCGTCTGTAATTTCGTTAATATCCAAGGGCAATAGCTAAAAAGTTCAAAGACTTAAGTGAATAAAATGCTATATGATATATTAAAATTGTAGCTATGTAGCAAATTTTAGTCCCATTTGAATGAAAAAATAGTACAAAATACATATTCAGTTTTTTTTTAATTCACAACAAAACACAAATATTAATATGTGGGATTCAGAAAAATATTTGAGCATTCGTAGTGTTCACAGCATTCCCAAAACCCATAATTTATGTATGAGTAGAAGGGTAACATCTTTATCAATGAATATCGAGAAATATCAGTAAGACAATTCCTGCTGGTTTAACTGATATTGTTCAATTTTACTCAAATTCCAGATGTTCTTAAACTAAATATGACACATTAAAGGACTGGAATTTCCATATGAAATTACCACTTTTCTTTTATCTTTTTTTAAACATCCTACTTCCTTAAATGCGTAATGAAATTTCAAATAAAATGACAATATATATTTTGTGCTAAATAAATTCCTTTTCATAATTTTAATCATATCATATTTTTTCTTATTTTTCTTGATTTTAATCATTTTAATTATTGTATGTATTTACCTTTTTGCTTCCATGTAGCAATTTAAAACATTTTCGCAAACGTTTGGTCTTGATTTCAAATATTGTTTTATGCATTTTTATAAAATTTTTATGACAGTTAAAAAGTCGCTCTTTCATATTATTTCACTTTAAGTAAAAAGGAATTTGTTTCGTTAATGAATCCTAGCATTTGAAACTTTCTTATATTTTTTCTTGTAGAATCTCTTTTAATAGTTTATTGTAATAAATCTGTCGTCAATTTTAGGTTGCTTTTATAACATTGACTATTCATCGACACTATTACAAAAAATACCCATTCTGAGTATTTTGCAATCTATTCCATAATTCCATATATACTTCTACATGAAAGTAATCTTCTTCCTAGTTTGGAGATTTCCATTTTAGTTCGTATAGTATATAAATGCATAATGTATCCTGTTAGCAGAAGATAATGTATATATATCTCTATGATGTTGTTCGACATTTTGAATGCTGAACAATATCGTAGAAATGTAGTTGGGCATTTTGTACCAATAAGATACACTTCTAAAATAGAATCACATATCTACTCTCAGTCGAATTATTGAAAATAAATCAAGAAGAAATTTTCAATCTACAAATTATATTTAAAACATTGATTTCAGTTCCAAATATAATTTTTTCTTCCAAATCAGATAATCCCTGTCCCTCTATATAAAATAAATAACTTTTCTGTTGGCAATGAGTTATTGGCGCACAATCGCAAAAAATAAATATTTCTGTAATGAACGAAATAATCTCAAAGCTTTTATGTCCAAAATTCTAGTTGGCAATGGCACTTGATCATTAAAAGCAACGAGATGAATTTCTGTGTGTATTCTTCTTAATCTGGGCCCTTATTGTATTGCAAACTCCTTTTTTCATTTTTCTGAAGCATTAAGAGCACATAAAATCAATTGGAGGATATTTTTATATTTGATATCTCAATGCTATATGTTTGCTGTTATTATACGTTTCAGAATCTTTCCGCTTTCTTTTCTCGTATTATTCAATATTACTCAAACATTAACTATACTTAACAAAAGGCACACATTTAGGGATAGCACCCTTCTTTTCATCTATTACAAAATATATTATATTCAGAATATATCAAAAATAAACATTCTGAGTATTGAATAAGATATAAAATTTTTGTGAAATTGTCATTTTATCGTACTAGAATCCTGATTAGTTGAAAGCATGGCAAAGAAAAATTCTTTTTTATTCTATGCTGCTAAATTAGAACCACATAATATCATCAAACAGAGGCCAACAATGTTTATCAAGTGAAATCTGTTATTCAGTTTCTGAAAAATATCTTAATATCTATGTTCTCATGCATTAATTTAAACATTATAAGATGGTGCACTCTTTTGGTGTGAATTTTAACACTGTTCATATTCCTCATCTTCCATTAAATGCGTACCTCTAAAATAGTTACGGTTACTCAGTACACTAGTAATCGGGAACGATATTAATTTTTTTCCCCAATCTGTAAAAAATCTCTAAATTTCTCGACACTACACTTATAATTATTAAACTAAACTATATGAAATTATTTTCACCAAAAATGAAGAATTTATTTGGAATCAAATTTCAAGATTTAGTTTTCTATTTTCTACTTCAGCGATTTCTGCAAGATGGAAATGAGTATATTTTCTAATGGGTTTCATGATTTTCGCGGGCTAATGTATTTATCTTCTAATATTACAGATTATTATATCATGTTATTTACAAGTAGCATTTAATAATGTTTAAAACATTTCAGCATGTTTGTAAATGCCGATTTTAATTAGTTATTTAAAAAAAATATCAACCCTCTGACAGATTTCTTATGTACTTCGTTTATCTTTGATGTAATAAAATATTATGACAGACTCTATCTGTCACATTTCCTTTATACAGAATAAAAAAATATATTTACGAGGTTATGTATCCATCCCACATTGAAGTTTTAAAAATATTGTTTAATTAATTGTCACAAAAACTGCATTAAACACTTGCTTAGATAGGGATAATCTTTTAATATGTATTTGTATTGTATGCCTTTTTATATAAAAGTGTAACTAATCTTTTTTAAATTCAAATTATCTATTGAAATGTTAAATAGGTTCAAAGAGCTTCCAAACAACAGAAATTTGGGAAATTTTTCCCCGATTCCAAATATTTTCATTTAGTTTAGTGTTTTAATTTTGAGGACAATTACTTCCACTTTCTATTAACCCATCGGTCTCTTTCGCCTGTAGGTTATTACACTTTCCTTACAAGTGAGCGTAATCGTCGACTAACTCAAATATTTGCATAGCGAAACACGAGAAGAAACAGTATTCAAACAAACACTTGCCTCTTATCTAAGCTGCTTCGGAATAGATTTCTTGAAGACAAATGTGTATTTTTAGAGGCAGTCCAACGTTTGAACTTTGGGCTCTCTTTTGTGAAACTATTTAATGAAATCCAGAAAGTTTTATAATTAGAGAAATGCAAAAGTTTCTAAAATGACAAAGTTATAATTATATTCTGACAAAAATTCTGAATTTCAAAAAATTTCAGCATTGTCAATGTTTTTTAAAGTGCATGAAACATTTATAGCGTATGATAAGGATTTTTTTCTGAAAATTTATTTTATAGTTTTTTCAAGTTAATCTCTATAGAATTTGTTATTAATGAAATGCAAAATAATCTAATATTTAAAAATCTCTTGTCACGGTGTTTGTGTTCGTACTCCTCCGAAACGGCTCGACCAATTTTTACGAAATTTTTTGTGTATTTGGTAGGTATGAGAATAGGTTATAAAGTATATTTCATAACGCTAGGTAATTAGGGTGTCCCTATCCACGTTCAACGTACGCTGATGAGATCAGCGCTTGCTTGAAATCATCGCCAATAGGACGTAATGTTGAAAAATTCCAGCTAAAAATAAACATGCGCTTCCAAATTCTACAAGATCCATCTGCTGACACATTCTCGGACCCATTGTTAGATATCGGTGATGAAAAAGTTACTGCCTTTGAAAATACTTGAGGCATAAAATTGCCCACTAATTTTCTTATATAATTCTCCTACTTTAAACTTCTTTTAGCTATCTCCTATAAATATATGTATTGTTTATGTTTTTCGAACTTAGCATTGATTGTGCATTGAATAAATATATAATTCATGGTTTAATAAGAAATGTAGTCTTTTTTAACCATTTAAATTTGAAAGACATGTAAATTTCAAAAGGTATCCGCAATTTCGGACATTACTGTATATATTCTGCTACAAATCCCAAATGTGAAAACATGCATTAGGTTTTAATAAGCTTTATCAAACGTCAATATCATTGTCTAAGAGAAAACCAGATTAATTAATGTTATACGGCAATTAATACTATTTCCAAAGAATAATAACAGGTAACAGATTATTTCCGGAAGAGCAATAATCTGTTATCTGCAAGATACTATAGTTCAAGAAAAATTCTACTTTTATTCAGATTTGTTTTTACCACTACATGAGCTATCTGTAGAGAATAGATTTTTATATGAATTTCGTGCGGATTAAAAAAAAACGATTTTATGATCTTTGTTAGCTTACGATCAGAGAGACTGGATTCTATTGAAAATGCAAATAGTTAAAATATATCCGTATTTTGAATCAGAAACATAAGAACTACATGGAATTTGCTCAGCTGTAGACTGTTATTAATATTGGAATGCCATGTTCAAATTATGGGTTAATTGAATTATTTTTGTCTGTCGAGATATTGAAATGAAAGTTAGAGCGAGAAGTTGGTTGGTTAAAGAGTACTGCATTTCGACCAATTTTAAGTTTCGTCGGGTTTTTTTTAGATTTTGTAAATAATAATAGACATGTAGATCAAAATTTAAAATAACTATTTAAATCCGTGAATTTTCATGCCCGGACAACTCAAAAATCAAAATATAAAGAGAAATGAAACTTAAAATATCATTTATTTTATAATGCTTTGATATTTTTAATACTTCCTGAATCCAGAAAAAGAAGCTAGTTCAAACTTTTAACTCCATTTTAACTATGATTCTTTTAGTTCGAAGTTTTGGATGAATTTATTTTTGGTGGAGAGATATTAGTAAGTATCAGGTAGTAGGAGAGGTATTAGTATAAGTCAAAAATTAGGATTCAATATTGCATTTAATTTAAGAACTACGTTATCTCATGTGTAAGATTCCATCATTATTGATTTTCAATATGAAAATCAATCAAGGAAAAAGATCAATAATGTTCTTCTAAGTAGTTGGTGTAAATAATAAATGTATTTTTCAAGTTGATTTAATATTGCAAGAAAACACCATTGATTTATTTAACTTTTACGAAGTTGCAGATTCTGAAATACACCAAAATAAAATTCTTTTCGTAATATGGGTGTTTACTTTCACCTTAAGAGAAAACACGTAGTTCTCTTTCATACACAGTTATGCGACCTAGCGCCAAAGGAATTTTCTAATTTTTATGTATATAAATAAGACAATATCATTAGGATATTAAAATTGGGATTAAATGCTATCAGTTAAACATTGCTTTTGCTTTAATATCAAATCATGATTGGTCTCTTTCGAAATCAGTGAGACTGGTCTCCCAAAACTGTCTGATACTTTAATAAACTTGTCATGTCATGTCAAACTTGTCATGTAACGGCTTGCATGAATTTGTTGAAAAATAATTATATTTACTTTTGGCTAGAATTTCGAATTTTTGCCAAATATATCGAGTCACCTTGGAGAGTGTTTTTTGGCAATTAATCCCTGACATGCAGTTAATAGATTCGAAAATAGAATTTGTGTTTTAGCCACATTTTTCTTAATCGATTGAGACAAAGATTTGATAGAAAACTGTACTTGTAGTCACAAAATATTATACCTAATTTGATATATTTCAGTCATTGCGGTTTTGAATTGTCACGTTACCATGTTTTTTAAATTAAAGATCGACAGATAGTCAACCCGTTGTCGGTTTTGTGTCAAGTTTTGGCAGGTGTCTAAACTATAGATGTTAAATCTACAAACCGTATCTTATCTGTCTGTTTCTCTTCGTTTTATAGTTATTGTGTTAACTTATATACGAACAGACGGATTTACTCTGAATAGATTTTGCGAAAAATTTGATAGAAAACTGCAAATTTAGTTTAAGGACTGTATAGCAAATTCAACCGTCAAACTCAAAGCATTTTTGAGTTATCTTTGTCGTAGACAAACATATCCAAACATATGTTTTTCCAACTCAGGAAGATCTTAAAGGTAGAGATTCGTCAAAATTTTGAGTTTGAATTTTTCGACGATTACTATACTCTTTCTATACTACCTATACAAGAAGGTAAAAAAATAAAAATGTCTTAAATGTTTTTATTTAGAGCAAAAGCTTTAAGATTACTATTTAAAAATTACATTTGTTAAGATACTTTTCTAAAAGATATTACACATAAAATTGTTGCTGTAAAAGTTAATTGCTTGTTTTCAAAGAATATTTTAGAAATAACTGGAGTTATTCGCTGTTTAGAAAACAATTTCTTTTTTTTTCTGTAGAAGAAACGGTAGATGTCTTTTTGTTGTCATACATGCAAGTTTAAACTCGGTAGCAAATCCGTGCTTATATTTATATTTACTGAAATATCACAAATCCCATTTCATAAGTTCATCCATGAAATATGAAACGACTCTCTTTTTGAGTTTCTCATTTGAAGTAAATGAAACTTCCAACTTCTGAAACTCTTCCAAACTTTTTCAGAGTAAAAAAAAAAATCTTTTAAACGGAAAAGTCTTAAACGTAAAGATGCTTTTAGCGAAAAAGTCTGAAATGCAACTTCAAAACATTGAAGATGGAAATTTTAATGAAGCATTTTTTGCTCGTATTCCATGTTAAAGGGTAGGTTGATATCATGATTTCAATTATCAATTTATGTTAAATATATAATGAGCTATACAAAATAATGTACGCGTTCAATACTGTACATAAGCCCACATTTCCATATCTGTTTTAGAATTAAATCAAAATGTTATTTTGTCTTTCCCTTAATCAAAATAACTCGTATAGAAACTTATAAAATTTGTATAAGAACTTTTAAATGATTTATAAAATACTTTTATGCTTTTAAAAAATTAGCACTGGAAATGCTCTTAAAAAATGTCTTTATATTTCACCCGAATGAGATTCAACAAATTTCATAAATGGATTCTTGTCATATTTCGCTTAGAGAAATATAATACATATTGTTTTTAAAAAAAATAAATCAGCAAGAAAAAAGTAATTTTTTTTTTCATTTCTATTCTAACCCGTAGTGATATGAAATTTTTAAATCTAATCTGTTCTGTATTACCCATTTGTTTATAAAGTCGGGTATGAGATTTTCAAGTTATGGAATTAGACGAAGGAAATATATCTCTTATATATAATTTTATATATACATTTTGTCTCTTTTATATCTTATATAATAAATAATAAAAGTATACATATCTTTTGTCGAATTGAAACCATTAACGATTAAAATTATAATAATGTGACTACGAAAGATATTTTTACATAAAGCCTTGCCATTACAACTTTAAAACAGTTCTATTTAACTAAATATATTTTTGTAAGATTTTTTTCTCTGATCTATATTATTTCCTTATACATTTATGTATTTAGATTCTGGAAGACGAAACTCAAATAAAAAAACACAATTCAAAAGAACGTAGTAACTAATAGATGCTAACGATTCTAGTCACTGCAATTAATTTTTGGTTGTTTGGAAACAATGGGAAGAGGTTTGGGGACGAATTCCTTAATTTTACAATGCATTAATTTTATGAATATTGCGCAATTAAACATCTTTTGAAAGTTCAATATTTTAATTTTAAAAATATAAAATAAGACATGAAAGATGATTTAAAATAAAAAGTATAAATATGAATCAAATAAATGTGTTCAAAATAAACTTATGTGAACCGAAAATAGATTAGATATTATCACGAAAAAGCAACTAATGTAGAATACAATTTAATAATAAAGTAAATTAATTCATTTGAAGTAACTTGAATCAAAGTAAACATATAATTTGAACACAACTCTTGGGATTTAGCATTTGTTCTTTTAAGAATAATTTATTCAGAGTTAAAGAGAAATGGAAATAATTTCCTAAAATATAAATAAATGATAAATAGCAATATATGTTTAAGATGGAATTTTAATCAGATTAAATTACCAAGGCGGCATTTCGAATCTCGGGTTGTCAGAATGACAGTCTAATGCTCTGCGACAATAACCTTTGGCAAGAATAATTATGCGGTTGTATTTATTATTCTTTTGGTAATAAATGTTTATTTAATGAAGTTTATATTACATGCACTTCTTTCTTAATTCATTAAATTCTCTGAGATAAAAATAAAACATTGGGCTTTAAATTCCGTTTTTTATTAAGTAAGCAGTGACTATTCTAAAGAAATTTAGTTATAAAGTAATGGAAAATTAATAATCCTAAATGAAAATAAAAATTTAATTATAGTAATGTTGATTCTAACAATTAGCGCACCGAAGAAAGATCTTTGGATTTAATGGAATTTTACGGAAACTTCATTTGCACTGTCACATAATAGTTTAGAAACTTTTTTTTCTGAAATAAAATTATAGGTTTTTTCTAAAGCCCTATCAGAATATAATGAAAAAAACATTGTGAATTATTGTAGTAATATATTTTGGCTTACATTGGGACAGTTAAATTATGAAAAATGCGCATGGTTGAATAACTTTTCCTTCAGTTACACAGAATCTTTTATCTATATTGAATTCTCAAGATTTTTTTTTCCTTTAAGAAATTGTCTTACCCATTTTATTACATTGCAGTTTCGTTAAAAGGTTGTTCAAAATAACATATTAAGAAAAATGAATATAAGAGTGTCCATAATTTAATGAATATTTTAGAATTAAAGTCACTTATCTCAAATGCTTAATAAATCTTTTTTATTGGATGATTTCTTCATTTTCTTTTTCTGATGTATGGAAAAGGAATGTTTGTATAAAAATTCATATTACATGGAAATATGTATACTTGGAATAAAGGATAAATGACAAGATCCTTCTATCCAACCTTAACTTGAGAACGGCGACAACTATTGCCACAAAGTTGAGTTATAGGTATAGTAAAACAAATATGCACTGTGATTGGCTACAAAGTGATTTGGTGATAAAGAATAGAATCAATATTCCTGTTTCAAAAAAAGCACAGGATGCGAGACGGTCAGTTTCAAAATTGTAACGCATATTGATTTTAATACAAAAAAAGCACTTTGAGAATAACAAATCTAAGAACAAGATGTGTAAAATGTTACTTTTCTCGATTTTCTAAATCTGTAATGTAACAATTCGCGATATCAAAAGAAAAGATTGGATTTTAGACAATAAACGTACACCCCATGACGTACCATTAGCTCAGGCGGAAAATATAACTAATCTGTGATAATTAACTGTTCTAATTTATTTCTAACTCTTCTCTGGAAAGATTGTGACCAAAGGAATCCACCTTTGGTTCTTGGATTTTTTTTTAACACTCAAGAAGTTTTATCGTAATAAATCGAAAATGCTATACATTCTGACATTGATTTTTTTTCTCCCTTCTCTTGTTCCATTTTCAAGATAGAGATGAAATCTCCGTTTTTCGCCGCCACCTGACGCAGCAATTGATCTCACTATGTTGTCATGGTCGCTTTACTATAGTACTTTATCTCAAAAATCAAGAAATTAGCTGTCACTCTCAAGTTAGTGTGGGTTAAAATAAAACTTTAGGAGATACCCAGTATATCTATATTTTCATAAAGCAAGATTTCTCAAAAATAAAAAAATACTAGAAAATTGCGTTTAAGGTCCATCTACAGGGTAGTTCTAAAATCAGGAAATCTTGCAGGGTTCATCGAACATATTAACTACCGGGACACAATTGCGCTATAATTTCTTTTGTTTCTGTGATGGTATTTTAATAATTAATTGTTGAATAGCTCAAATATTTTATTATAATTTTTTTAGTGAAAAACTAAATATTTTCTCCTTTTAAAGTTCAGAGTAAAAGTTTTAATAATATTATATAGATAAAAAATGTTATAAAAGAAAGTACAACATGCCCTCATTTTCTTAAATATTTCACTTAGATTTATAAAAAATAGATTATAGAAAATTTCTTTAAATAAGGTAGGTAATTGTATAAAGCACTTTAGTTTCAGCGGAGATCGATAGTAAAACATTTTTTTAAAAATTCCATTTTTATACACCCTCCAGAGTGTAAATGTATGAATAAGTAAAATGTTTCGTTTAAATTTATCTATGCAAACACAAAATTTCTCTTTTCTATCTACAAACTTATTGACTTAAAGGTCACCTTCATTGTCTATAAGGCACCTTCATTGACTTAAACCACTTTTTCATAGTTCTGAGCTATAAACGGAGCTTTCGTTGTACAGTTCAAGAATAATGCATTTATCATTATTCTTGATGGCGATGATAATTCTTGATTATCATAATTAAATAGCGATATAAGAAGTCAATAATACATTTTTTAACTTAAATTTAATATAAAAAATGGTAAACGAATGCAATGTTTGAAGTGTTTACAGAACAGGTTCAAAAGTAGCAATTACAATACCTTTATGAATTTCCTTTCTTCTAGTAATATTTACATACATGTGCTCTACAATTACATACAACTCCATTACAATTATATACAGAATAATTCGTCAGCATTTCAATATGTTCCTCGTTACTGAAATATGCCGTTTTTTTTAGATAAGCTTAATATCATGCTTATAATTTATCCTCGTTTGTAAATGCATTACATTTTGGAATATCTTAAATGTTCAATCTCACAAGTTTCCTCTCCCTCCCTTCCTTCGTTATTGAGTTAATACTATTGATCAATCAATGTACAATAGTATGCTTGATTAGAAAATTTCTTTCGAGTTGAATATGCACTACGGGACAAATATTTACTTAAAACATTTTTTTTTGTATTGAATAAATTTGATTTTTAAAAATGTTTCCATCTAAATTTAAGATAGAATTGATACGGTCTTTATTGAGAATGTATAAAACATTATATTTTAGTCTTTTAATATCAACTTTTACGAAAAAAAATGAATTAAATTCGAATTTTACGAAACAAAATGAATTAAATTATTCTCGTTAGAGAAAAAAGTTCTATTCAAAAGAATGAATGCAAAAATGTATGGTCCTTAGAATTGTTGGCAGTGGCCGTAAGATGAACTTCTTTTGCCTCCAGAAAATTCCTTTTGGTCCAGTAAAAGAGAAACAACCCAAACCTTTTATCCCGACATCTTGTCAAGTTTACAAGTTCTATTTGTGGAGGGTACTGCATACTTTACTTAGCTGTCAAGAGAGAGACCATTTGTATGTTGAAAAGTGTTAGTATCCAATGGTTCTCTAAAACAAAAACTGATTCCCTTGAAGTTTTGCTTAACTGAGAAACACTTCGAAGTCTTTCAAATAGCGTAAGAAAGGGAAAGAGAAAAAAATGACTAAATGTTTACATGGTAACTTTTTTACACTGTATATGGATTATTGCATTATACTTTGATACCACGCTGATTCCAAAGACCTAATCAAAGAAAAATTCCCACCAACGGAAAGAAAATGATAGTCTTTATTGATTTTTGATTTGAAAAATTTTAGTTGTAGTCAAAACACGATTTTCCATAAAATGAAACATGTAAAAAGTCTAACTGCATAAGTGAAAAAGATAAAAAGTAGAATTTTCGACGGCTTTGCATGAATTAAGTTAGTTAGTTGAAATATATAGTTAGTTATTGAAACCTTACAAATGAAATCTGCCATTGATTGATTATAAACTTAGAAACATTTAGTTACAATATAACACGTAAAATTTTATTGCCATGTTTTCAATAATTTTTATTGAATCGTCTGCTCTTTACTCTGTCTGATAATTTTCGAAATTTAAATTAAACAGTGGGGCTTATCTAAAAAGTCACGATCAACTAGCAAAGTATAAATTTCTAAGTGAGAAAATTTTGTTTTGTGAGGGAAAGAATAATTATGTTCCAATCTCAGCACAAATTTTTAATTCAAATGAATTGACTACAGATAAGAATATTTGAAAATCATATGCAGTATGCCCACTGAAGTTCCTTGCCACCCTCTTGACTTCGGAATGACTGCTATATATTTAAAAAAAGTTGATCATGGTTCGTTGATTATTTTCTCCTCAAATGAATTGAGAATTTTTATCATAAATTAGATTTTATATTAGAAGTGTAAAACATCAACTGAAATACTGCCTTTATATTTCTACATGAGCAATCACTTGATAATATTGACTCAACAAAATGCAATTTCACAAAATAATTAAATTTATTTTAAATGATGAAGTAGCAATAATGAAGTATCTATCCCCTCCCTCACACACATATGGGGAGTAGATATAAAACACTGAAATTCTTAACTCAGAAACCTCTCTTATTACTTAAATGGCAAAAATCAATTGTAAACAAATTGTCCTACGAATGCTTCGTCTACTTCATTGAACGTTCTTTATCTGCACGTAATAGAATACTTCACTTAGTTAAGAATACAGTTTCAAAATTCCATTAAACACTTAAAAACAGAGTTTAAACACTTAAAAAAAATCCTGATATGAGCGGTAAAACCAGTACGAAAATAGGCTTAACCATAGAGCTAAGTAAACCAGTACGAAAATAGGCTTAACCATAGAGCTAAGTAAACCAGTACGAAAATAGGCTTAACCATCGACATAAAGGTAGTCACTATAATTTTTCAAAGAAAATTAATGCTCATATTTTCAAAAATTATTTTTTTTTTTTTACAAATATGATCTTTATATAATTTTAGTTTTAAATAATTTCTTTTACTTAGTTTTTAAATAATTTCTTTTATTTTATTCTATGTACAAACAGTAACAATATTTTGAATATTATAATGAAATTCAAATTTATCCAACAAAACTTCCAGTCATATATTTTGGTCAATATTAAAATTATTATTTAAAAAGCGGATTTCCTTGGAATTTGACTCCAAAGTAAAAGTTTCACTACCATTTATATTTCGAAGTATATGCCTTTTCTAATTTTTAGAGGATTGATTCCATAAAATTTCCATGTTTTTCCAAGCGTATTAAATAACGGGGTTAATTTTATTTACAGAAATATTTGCAGTCCAATTTGATCGTTTAACAACATAAAACTCATTGAACAAACAGAATATTCTGGATAAAGGTGCTAGTCGTCAATAGTGACTAGTTGTAATAAAAATACATTTGAAAGAATTGAAGTGCAAGCAAATTCTGGAATTTCCAAAGGCTGATACTTTTTTTTTTATTTAATGTTGCCATAAATGTTTCTGATCTTTTATTTTTATTTAATTAATTTTCTTCTAGCTATAAAATTCTAATTCATGTGCATATAAATAATTTCAAAACAAGAAAAGGAAACAAACATAGAAGATTTATTTTTTTAATATTCCAATATTTAATTATTCAATGTTTTGAAATTTGGCGAAAACTACTAACATTCCGAAATTTGGAACACGAATTAAAAAAAATAATTTTTTAGAATAAATTTTTAAAAATTTTTAAAGAGTATTTTGTTTACAAATTTAACATGGTCGATTTATTAGGAGCAATTTCTATATAAATCAGAGTTTTTTTCTTCGCTTACAAAAAGATTCATAAATTATATTTATTTAAATTTGTAAATAGGACACAATATTTTATAGTATTGTAAAATTTGGTAAAAATAATATTTTTTATAGAATAAAATGTATGAATTTATTATATTCATCAATATTGGATTCCGATAGTTTTTTCAATATTCATCAAATTAGTTCCTAATGCAATGAATATTCCTAAAATTAATTATAATTATCTACTCGACTAAGGAATGTTACATTTCACTTCTTAACACAAAGTCTGATTATTATTTAAATTTTCTGTTTGTTTTTTGCATGTAGATTCGAAGTCAGGATCATATGAGTTGTGAAGAGCGTCTTTTTCACTGAGCCAGAGAGACCTTGAGATAGGAATCTCGATTATGATATTTGAGTGCTCGACTCAATAGATTTAATGCGGTTCCTTATTTAATTTTAGATTGTCCTTTTATTTTAATGACTGTTTTAAAAGTTGCGTTAAGAATGCTCGAGTAAAATGTTCATTAAACAGTAATCAGATTCCTTTTTCTAATTATAAGGGTATCACTCATTCGGTGCTTTAGTTGTTTGTTTCTAGATAAGCACTCATCGATTTCATTCCTTTTGTTTGAAAATTTTTTTCGAAAAAAAAAAATACAGAAGCTGATATTATATTATCAAGGATCATTAAGGAATAAATCTTAAAACCAACAATCATCTATATATCTTTAAAAAGCTTTGTTTCCCTCAAAGTTAGATTTAAGTTGTTGAAATAAAAAAAAAGTTAACGAAAGAAACATTTTCTATAATAGTTCAAAACAACAATAAAAAAACAGTGCAAACAATAGCGATGAATCTTTTCTTTTCTCGGAAGTTGAAAATAAACTGAAAATGAATTTCTATTGCAAAATTCATGCTGTGAAATTCGATAACGAATTCTTGATAACAAATTTCTTTACACGTATCCTTTCAGAGAAATTGTTCGAGATTTGTGGTTTTAATATACAGTCGTCAATAAATACAAAAAAATTTTTATTATCATAACTTCACAAAATGGTATCGATAGAAAGGGTTCAAGGATCATGTTTCTTTAGATAGACACATTGATTAACTGGCATAATTAACATCGTTAATTAATTAGTATCAAAAAATTTTCCCATTACGACTTTCAATTTTTTTGGCTCAAAAGTTGGAGTTACCAAACAAGACGATAAATAATTTTTCCCTAAAAATCTATTACAATGCAGATGGATGTAAAAGGGAAGATTTATCTATATTTCAACAGAATTTTACAACTAAAATATGCTTTTGGAGGGTTTCTTGATTATTTTTCCTCTTTTGGCTTGATTTAAATTCATTAGCTGGCGCTGTTATCTTTCAAACTAAGTCGCTTTTTTCTTATGTTCAATCTGTGTGTTAGTTTGAAATTTCATATTTTGAATACATAAATTTTTGGCATTCTTCATATCTTTAAAGTTTAATGTCTATTTCTTGTTTATCTAGAATGATGGTCAAATTTCTTAAATGTGTTTTACCGTTTCTCTACATTATTTTGTTTAATGTTTTTTTCAGTTTTTTTTTTTTTTTTTTTTTTTCTAATTTTGATATGAAATTTTAAAAAACATTTTATATTAAATTTTCAATTTCTTATATGCTTTTTCTTAATAATATATTTTACTCTTTGTGAATTGTTATACCAATTTATGTCTTCAAAACTTTATTATTATTATTTTTATTATTTGACAATTTGGGCGTCATGAAAAATAAATTCTTGAGCGAAACTCAAACCGCTCTCTAAAAAAGAATCCCTGGTATGAATCCCTTCTTGAATGCGACTTCTGATAAAATCTTCATGGCGGATTCCTAATTTGTCTCCTATAGTTTTAATTTTATTCCAGTTTCCTTCTATTTATTAGTGCAAGATAATCTTAAAGTTTCTTTAATATTTGCCTTATTCATAAATGACATTCATCGATAATTATAGACTTCAGTTTTTGACATTGAAAAATATGTTTTTATCAAAGGAATTAAAAGATGCTCTTTTATGTTTAAGATATGCTATTGGTTGTATTTACTGCTTTATTTTTTCAAATGTGATTTTGCACATTTTTTTCCTGAGATCTCCGATTTTAAATAGTATAACACAGAAATTAAAATGTTGTATCTGGGTAAAATAGTAGTTAACTAATTACCAGAATGAATTAAATAAAATGTATCTTCATTTTTTCCGTCGTAATAATAAGAGCATGTGCTTTGGATTCAACATTTGTAGACTCTATTTTGCAAACTTGGAATATAAATGCCAGAAACGGCGCCTATCAAAGCCGATATTGAATAACCAATATTACGATATTTCACCATTCTTGTGAAGCGAACGTGGACTACTTTCCTTTCAATATTCATTTTCTATTTCACCCGAAGCTAATTCAACCAGGAGAAATATAAAAATCGAATCTCTTGTTTTATATTACTGAAAAATGGTCTTTATTCCTTCGTGCTAATTTTATTATATGTAATTATCAATAGAAACACCAATTCTCATTCAAACTAGGCAATGAATCACTCTTTATCATATAACTTTATTACATGACGATAAATAAAATAAAATTTTGAAAGGACAAATTTTATAGCCTTAACACAAAACTGCATTTAAAAAATTCCGATGATGTAATAATAGTTCATATTTGATACACTCCTGCTAAATGTATGGTCACTCTTTTTTTTCTATCGTTTTTGATGTTTGTAATAATTTTCAGATAGAAAGCTGCAGTATCCTAAATTTCATTCACAAATTATTGATCATTTATCCTTTTTTGTTCTCTTCTTTATTCTGATTGCCCTTAAAGCTGTATACGTATTGTGTCTGAATTGCAGATAAACACTTTTACTGAAATTATTCAAAAATACAATTGATATTTTATTTAATCTACAGTAATAAAAGAAAATTTTTTGCATTTACTAAGGCTAAAATTAGACACATGATCTAAGTTTAAAGGTCAAAACTTCATGTCAGATTTCATATACTACAGTTTTGGTGTAAAATTTGTATATGGAATATCATCCTCTAGTTCGAACCAATTTTCAATGTCCATTTTTGCCGACTGACGGACATGATTCTAAATGAGTTTATTGTACTTCATGGTTGTCTGAAACATAAAATTACATCAATAAATTCATAGAATCAATAAGTACGGTTTTGAGTTGTATACTTCGTATATGAGAATACGAAGTATACTCAAATATATGTATACTTCGTTTATGTATATGTATATATATACTTCGTATATGTATATGTATATTTCGTATACGATAAATTAAAAATTTAGTTATCTTTATTTCACTCTACAGAAATAAACGGGGGGGGGGGGTAAATCTAAATCCTAAATTTTCTTTTTTATTGATTTGATTAAAATATTTTTGAAATATGTTTAAAATCTAATATTTTTACATTAAACAAAAATATTTCTCAACTTAAGGATTTTGATTAACTATCCTTTCCACCTGAAAATAAAATTTTCTTTTAAATAAAGGCTGATAAAATCATTGACCACTATTTATAATTCAGTTTCTTATCTATGAAGTAAAATTTTTCATAAAAATATACGAATAAATTTATTTTATACAAAATTCCTGAATGCTCTTAAAATGCCTAAGGAAGGATCAACTATAGAGGCGGATTTGAAATGTAATGAAATGCTAAATTTCCAATTAAAGAAATCATGCATTAGTTGGAATTTGAAAATGAATTCCCGTGCTGTGCATCAGTCTAAATCGTTTTCTTTTTGAAATCTAAATGAAATAACAAAATAAATTTTTGTTGTTGTTTTAAGTAATCTGAGATTTACTTAGTGTATGTTCATTAGTGGTTAGCTCTTTTTAGGTGGAGTTCTATGTCAACAAAATTGTATCCCAACAACTTCTGCGAATTTTGGGCAGAAATTTGATACGCATATATATATATATATATATATATAATATAGAAATACGCTTAATGGATCGAATTATTAAAAAATCATGGGTTTCCGTAAACAGAAAAATCGGAGATGTTATTTAATTATATTAACTCGACTGATTTTGTTTTTGGAATAAATAAATCTTTTCACTTGAATCATTTCCGTCGATGCCAATTTTGAAAAAATATGATGTCCCACGAATTTTGTTAATCACACATCATCTGTTTATATACAACCATTCATTCTATAATTTAATATTATCATTCACATTTGTAAGATTCATTGTGTGTGTGTGTGTGTGTGTATATATATATATTCGGTGTTGCCGAATTCGACCGACAAATTCAGAGGAGTGATAGTAGCCATCAAGAGGATAAAGAATCCCCATACAACATGGGGTCCCAAACGACGTTTAGGGCGTGAAAATCGCAAAAATATTGGGAGTCGGAGAACTGTTAAAAACTGTAAAAAATTAATAAAATGATAAAAATTTGTGTTTCAACTATGATCTTTTAGCGAAAGCACATTCTTAAAGGCTATTTTCATGCAAGTAACATGCCGATTTGATGAACCAGGGGATCATAAATTATTGAAAACGAAAAAGTTTCCAAACAAAAGTTCCAAATCCTTGCATTCATGGTGTCCTTCTCTTTGACAGGCTAATTGTCTCTTCGATGCCTGTTTTTGATATTTTCACAGAATAAACGTCTCATGCGATCCTACGTTTTATGATAATTTTTCATTTCCTTAATGCCTACTATCACTTCTCTAAATTTACCTTTCGAATTTGGCAACACCCTCTGTAGTAAACATCGACACCAATGTTGCAGCGATGTTTCCCGGCAAACATTTTAGTTTTTCTTGAATATCTTAAAACTTCCTGAGCTTTCACACTACAGACTTATATCAAATTAAAGAGTATAAAATTCCTTATATTTTCAAGCCTTTATTTTCCTTAAAGTTTTAATGTTCTTGCAGATAAGGGTTCTAAACTACTTTTTCGTTTTCAATAATTTATAATCCCCTGGTTCATCAAATCGGCATGTTACTTACATGAAAAATAGCCCTTAAGAATGTCCTTTCACTTAAAAAGAAATCACAGTTGAAGCACCTTTTGGTATTTTTTTATTAATGTTTTACAGTCTGTCTGTTTAATGTTAAATAGATGTTATATATATATATATATATATATAGAATGTTATATATATATATATTTAATGTTATATATATATATATATATATATATAGAAATACGCTTAATGGATCGAATTATTAAAAAATCATGGGTTTCCGTAAACAGAAAAAATCGGAGATGTTATTTAATTATATTAACTCGACTGATTTTGTTTTTGGAATAAATAAATCTTTTCACTTGAATCATTTCCGTCGATGCCAATTTTGTAAAAATATGATGTCCCACGAATTTTGTTAATCACACATCATCTGTTTATATACAACCATTCATTCTATAATTTAATATTATCATTCACATTTGTTAGATTCATTGTATATATATATATATATATATATATATATATATATATATATATATAATATATTCGGTGTTGCCGAATTCGACCGACAAATTCAGAGGAGTGATAGTAGCCATCAAGAGGATAAAGAATCACCATACAACATGGGGTCCCAAACGACGTTTAGGGGGTGAAAATCGCAAAAATAGTGGGAGTCAGAGAGGTGTTGGAAACTGTAAAAAATTAATACAAGAAAATAACAAATGGTGTATCAACTATGATTTCTTTTTAAGTGAAAGCACATTCTTAAGGGCTATTTTTCAAGTAAGTAACATGTTGATTTGATGAACCAGGGGATTATAAATTATTGAAAACGAAAAAGTAGTTTAGAACCCTTATCTGCAAGAACATTAAAACTTTAAGGAAAATAAAGGCTTGAAAATATAATGAATTTTATACTCTTTAAATTGATATAAGTCTATAGTGTGAAAGCTGAGGAAGTTTTAAGATATTCAAGAAAAACTAAAATGTTTGCCGGGAAACATCACTACAACATTGGTGCCGATGTTTACAGAGGGTGTTGCCAAATTCGAAAGGTAAATTTAGAGAAGTGATAGTAGGCATTAAGGAGATGAAAAATTATCATAAAACGTAGGATTGCATGAGACGTTTATTCTGTGACAATATCAAAAACAGACATCGAACAGACAATTAGCCTGGCGAAGAGAAGGACACCATGAATGCGAGGATTTGGAACTTTTGTTTGGAAACTTTTTCGTTTTCAATAATTTATGATCCCCTGGTTCATCAAATCGGCATGTTACTTGCATGAAAATAGCCTTTAAGAATGTGCTTTCGCTAAAAGATCACAGTTGAAACATAAATTTTTATCATTTTATTAATTTTTTACAGTTTTCAACAGTTCTCTGACTCCTTATATTTTTTGGGATTTTCATCCCCTAAACGTAGTTTGGGACCCCATGTTGTAGGGTGATTCTTTATCCTCTTGATGCCTACTATCACTCCTCTGAATTTGTCGGTTGAGTTCGCCAACGCCCTATATATCTACAGTTTGGAATTAAATACATTCAGGGCATAATACTTTGATAAAAGACATTTATCAATTTGGTGAGATAACAAATTTAAAATTCGAAACGTGTCGGTTTATATAATATTATTTTGCATTAGCTTTATGTTGCAATAAAAACTGAATATATTTTAAATTAACACATTAAGCTGACCTGGTTAACTGTTTTAAAAAGGTTTTGTCAGCAGATTGAAAGCCCCAACATTTAAGATCTAATTAATTAATTCCTAAATAATTTGTTTAGAGTAAATTATATAAAGTGGATCACTTAACTCCGAGAAACAAAATATAAATTATATTAGACATGCAAACGTTTTGGAATCAAATTAAATTATAGAAAAAAAGCTGTTTACTGTCTTCTCCCAAAATTGAAAAGGAAATGAACACTCTTTTTATAATTGAATTCAAAAGGTGTAGATTTTATCATCCAGTCAAAGTAAATTATAATAAAGAAAAATAGGAAAGAAAGGGATAAAATGCAATATTTACTAAACCTTGAAAATAAAGGTATTTATTTGGCATTTAGACATTTAATGTAATTAAATAAGATACATATAACAAACATTTTATTTTATATTAAATAAATTAAGGCATTTTAAAAGCTTACACCCGAACTATTTTCAGTGTAATAACACTTTAAGAACAAAAATGAAAAGAAAAAATGGTGAAGTTTCATATGATAAAAAAAAATCCATAATGCATTAGATGGCATGTGTAAGAAAATGTCATTTCTGTCAGTAAAAGACTGAAACTCCATTTTCTTTCTACTCATGTTTTTAATACCTTGTTCGCTTATTCCTGTTATAATAAGTCGGAGAAGGAAAGTTAGAAGTGTCATCTTTATTTTTTTTAGTACCAAATATAAAAGACGCTTTGTAACGTCAGGAACCAGTGTGAACTTTCTTAAACTTCCAAAATAATCCATTTAAGTTACGGAACTGCAATGTTTCACTTACCTTTTCACGCCTTAGGCATAAAAAAGAAAATCGCAGTACTACGGTTCACGTGCCGAAAATAAGATGTTAAATAAAAAAAATGTTGGAAAAATGATTTTCTGAACTTCAAAAACTAGGAAAATTTTATTAAGTCTTTTTTATTTATATCTCAGAGCTAAATTTGTAGTTGGGACCCAAATATTTTCCATGACCGCATTTTGTGAGCTTCATACTGTATGGTTTCTTTCAGATAGCATTTGGACTACTGCAAATACTTATGAAAGATCTGAAAAAAAAGTTCATTTCTGTAGTTTGTATCATTATTTTTCCTTTTTCTTGTCTTCTATAAATTCTAACTAAACACACTGTTAAAAGTGCAGTTTTCTTTCCATTTTCTTTATGATTTATTTTTGGAATGTGTTTAAAATTTTATAAATTTTTAAGGACAATTGAATATGATTATAAATGAAAGTAAAAAAAGATGAGTGCAAAATTTGTCTTGTTTATGTCAGACCCAAAGTGCCCCTTTTTAATTATCGTATCTCTCATTAATAAATTTAGAAACAATTTCTGTTTAAAGATTACAATAATTTGATTATCTTACAATAGCACCAAGTAAAAATAGTACAATTGTAATTTGAAAAAAAAAACAATATTTTTCAAAATAATGAATGTTATTCACTTTTATCATGGATATTCAACTGTTATTAAAAACGTTTTAAGTTATACTTTTTCTTATTTTTATTCATTAACAAGAAATAAGTAAACGAATCCATGCATTTATCGATGCTCTACTGATGAATTACCCTTCACCGAGTGCTTACTTGGGTGAAAATCTCAATAGAAAAGACTGTGAAAGCTGAATTTGATAGTAAGGATTTGAAACATCCAGATTGTGATTTGAGATAATCCGAAAGTGAATATATGATACAGGAAATATTGAGATTTAGAGAGATTGTTTCGAATGAAAATTAAATATGAATAGTAACTAAAATGTGGTTTAATGGCAAACGATATTTGTAAAAATACCCTTTGAACAATTCGACAACAAAGTAAACATGAATTTCATATTCGATAGTATCACCTTTTGCTTCCATTAACTGTACTACAGATAATCTTTCTTTTCCAATTCTATTCTACTGCCTATTCTTTAATAATTTCTATGTGTAGCACTCTGCGTTAGTTGTAATAAAATTATTTGAACTATAAAGAAAATTAATCAAACATATTGCAAATTCAAAAAAAGCAATGCAAGATTTATTTTAATAAAAATGATAAAAATTATAATATATGCATAAAGCAATGTTAAATAATTTATGTAAATTTAAGAGTTATCAAAAATAAATTGTTAATAGAACTTCTAATAAAATATCAGATTTTCCTTTTTAAAAAAATTAAATTTAAAATACATAAGCAAAGAAAATGTTATAAATAATACGAGTAGTAGATATGGCATTTGAATTGATAATGATTACTTTTTCCTTATTATATTTTCATGAATTTTTTCATTGTGTATAGAATGAGTTATAGATAGACTTATGAAAAAGCAAAAGCATAATATAATGTAACAGCACAATTTGGAAAAAAATGAACAATAATACAGCAATAGATTTCTGCAATAGTGGAATAGGATTTTTTGATGCTCTGTAAATTTGCGGTATAGTAAAAATGGGACAGCAAACTATTGTCATAACTATTAGCATTCAATTTTCTATTTGTCTTATTTTTAGTCAAAATTAACTGGTAATATCAGTAGTCAAATTCATTTACAATACTTATGAATCTCTAATTCTCTCTTTCAATATTTATTTCAAAAGATTGGAGTAATACCCCAGCAAAAAATATTTGCTAAAATCAAATATGCCAACATTTTTATTAATAATTTCCGAAAGAACCAGGGTTTATCCAGGTTTTAAAGAGGTATTGAAAAAGATACATAATTAAGAGAAAACACCTTACAATTACATTGTATCATAGTTTTAAAAATCTATTTTTTTAATTAGTCAGATGAAAACTTTTCTTTACTTTAGTAATATTTTAATAAACTGAAATTTGCTGCTTAACTATTTTATTTATATAATACAAATAATATTGTTAAGAATTTGTAATATTTCTTATTTAGTTTCTTAATAGAAGAGAAATTTACAGATACTGCAATGGCTATTGGATGTATGCCTAGTAAACAAATTTTAGCGACTTTCATGGGGAAAATGTGGGACCCAAATCTTTGAGAATCTTGATGACTCCATTACGACTCGAGTCCCAACGTTATGATTCGGTATAATATATAATGCCTTATGTTCTATTTATTCTATAAAATGTGGTTCCGCCCAAATAAAAGAATAGTCGAGTGGAGAAACATAACTGAGAACTGCGCTTCGTGCAGTTGCGATTATTTAATAATGATTTTCTACTTGTTAATTTCAACAAAAGTTGTTTTGTGTAGGCTTCATTTGTATTTTGCTATCCATGTACTGTGTTTTCATCTATATACTTATAATAAAGCTCAATGTGTGTGTGTGTGTGTGTGTGTGTGTGTGTGTGTGTGTGTGTGTGTGTGTGTGTGTGTGTGTGTGTGTGTGTGTGTGTGTGTGTGTGTGTGTGTGTGTGTGTGTGTGTGTTGGCGCTCTACAGGCCAGGTCATTTGACATACAGCTATCAAATTTGGTAGATGTATACCTTAGAGATCGGGAATGTGCACCTGGGGACCCTTTTTTGAAATTTTGATTAGAATTTTAATTATTAATTAAAAACTAACTTTCCCGCCAAAAAAATCTTCCATTTTCCCCAAAACCAACTTTTCCGCCAAAAAAACCTTCCATTTTCCCCACCGCCAAATGAGTAAGGCTTCAGTTATTTTTTTCTCCCAACAGTAATGAAACTAGGGTTAACATTTTTCGGCGGATTATTTTAAATGATTCCGTTTATTTTCTTAATGTTTTATGCATTTAAAATTAAACATTCTTAATTAATCCATGTTTCAGATTCATTCTGAAGTACTTTTGAATTAAAATAACACAGAATAAAGGAAATTAAAAATGTATAATCTGCATAGCGCTACCCCAACTGGCGTAGAAAAATTCACGCATTTGCGTTAACGTAACTGGCGAAGAAAATTCACGCATGCGCATTGTGTTCTGACTGTTGACATGACAACCAATGGGATGATTTAAATTATTTTTAGGTTAGTTGCATGCTTTTGTAAGTAAATTGTATTTATGTTAGTTATATATTTTTTGTATATGCTTAAAGTTTTAAGTAGTTTTTTTAACCTCTTTTCAATGATTTAAATTATTTTTAGGTTAAATGCATGCTTTTGTAATTAAATTGTATTTATGTTAGTTATATACTTTTTTATATATGCTTATAGTTTTAAGTACATCGTTTTTTAAGTAGTTATTTTAAACCTGTTTTCGACCGATTATTTTAAACGATTCATTTTATTTTCTTAGTGTTTGATGCATTTAAAATGAAACATTGTTAATTAATCGATCTGTTCATGATGAATCTGAGAAATTTTTGTTGACACATTCTTGAGATATTACATAAATTAAGAAAGATATTCTTTAGTGCCCATAAAGTTTAAACGCTCAGTGACTCTATTATCAGTAATCATAGAATTAAAAAAAATGCTTTGTTTCAGTTAAAAACTATTATTATATTAATTACATATTAATCATTTACACTTTAATTTAAAGCATAATTTCTACGAAGGGTAACAGAAAATTAGAGAGATACATATCACGCTATGACTGAAGGCCTTTATAATATTATGAGTGAATTATATGACTATCAAAATTTGCAGTTTTAAAATATTTTGCTGAAGAATCTATTAAAGTTGGAATTGCGTAAAATATTTAATGGTACGACCGGAGTTGAACCCCCTGCCTTGCGCAATTTTTAAAAATCGCCAACAACGGCCTTACAAAATGTTCAAAAGCAAAGCAGCAGATGTTCAATTATAGTGCATAATAAAGATTGCCAGCTTTGGCGCGTTATCGCAACTTGACGAAGAAGGGGGTTAAACTCCGGTTCAACCTATTTAATTACAGTAGACTCCCGATTATCAGCGGGCGGGTTATAAGATTGGTGCCGCAGTAAGTTTTTTTTTTTTTTTTTTTTTTTTTGCTTCCAAGCAAAGAGAAAAGGCTTCGAAAGCAAGAAGCAAACACAAATGACTGATTTCTTCAAAAAGGTGTAGTTTTACAGTTATGCTTTTGTAATTACATAATATATTACAGTATTAAAACAGTACATATGTATTAATTTTTTTGTTTATCCTTGACGCCTCTCGTAAGTACAAAGCACTTTTCTGTTTTCATTAACAAAATGCATTTTAGGTTAGTTTTGAGTGATATACTAAAATATTAAGCGTTAGTTAAACATTTCCTGCTCTTTATTTTACGTTTTATTATACATAAAACGATTTTTCAAAGTTGAAAGGACTGTTTTCTCTTTTGCTATACCCGTTTTTAGCTTTTTTCGGATTATCCGCGATTTTTGTTATCCGCGGCGGCCGCGACACCCAATTCCGCGGATAATCGGGAGTGTACTGTATTAAAATTTAAACGAACATTAACCCGCGAGCACTCGCACCGGGTATGACATGCCCGATCCATTTTCATTCAGCGTTTTTGTTACTTCCTGTTTTTCGGATTAGGCCAGAATTTCATGTAGCTGCATCCAAGGCCACATTCTTTCATTAGGGGAAAAACCAGTTCTGTTCTAAAAATAGATTTTGAGAAAGAGGGGTTGGGGGCATGTCATACCCATGCGAGTCCTCGTGTTCGTCAAACGTTTCCATTTCTGTCTCTTAGTTTAGTGCAGTATGACGCGCTATATGAATTACGAGGAAGAAAGTGAATAGTTACGACATCTTATAAAAACTTTCTAGTGACGTTGAACCGTTATCTGACGATAGTGTTGCCTCTGAGGATGAAAAATACTGCAGCGATCATGATTCTTCCACTGAAATTGAGACAGAAATAGAAGATGAATGTTCACTGTCAACAAAAGATTGTTATATAGGTAAAGATAAAGTAACAAAATGGGAAAAGACAAAATATCTGCAAAATGTTAGGAAGCCTTCAAGGAATATAATTAGCAAGCTTCAAGATAATACACCTTATTCAAGAAATGTCGCTTCTGAAAACACTGGGACTCGCTCTTTCAGAACAACACAGAAACCGTAAGCCTCAAGGAATAATAACAAATCCAAGCATTTCTAAGGAATTGGGATTTACTAATAGTGAACCGCCTGCAAAAAAGCTCAAAGGAAACTATAAACGATGTGCATTTTGTCCATGTAATAAAGACAGAAAATCAAGGTTTATGTGCCAAAAATCTGAAAAGAGTCTCTGTGTAGAGCATCAGTATGTAATTTGTAAAAATTGTCTCTAAACATGTAAGTAATTATTATTAAATTCACTTAAATTCTTAAATGCATTGTTTTGTAATATTTAACTACCTAAGGTTTGCTTATAAACAGTATTAATTAATATTTAAATAGCAGAAATGAATTAGGGTATGAGATACCCGGCGCGAGTTCTCGTGTTCGAAAATGGGTGCGAGTGCTCGCGGGTTAAGATTGGTGAACCGGCTGGTCGCCAAAGGCGGCTAGTATACAATAAAGCATCATTACCCATTATGGAACCTGCTGGATTTTTCGCCGTTCACTCACCAAAGAGGTTTTTCTGTAACAATATCTTATAAATATACAATTTTAATTATATACATGTGGGTGTGATGGGTTTTAATGCATCAGTCCACTTGAATTAGCTTAATCTTTTATTCTTGATTAACAAATGATGATTCTGATGAATTTTACAAATGAGAATTCAATGATGAAGGAATTTATATTACATGAAGATGGACAGTTGATGTTGTTTAAAGGATCTTTCCCACCTGCGCGTGGTTCACTAGCATTTGCAGAGGAATTCTTCAACGTAAGAATTCCAGTTTCGGCCCTTTCTCAGAGTATCACGGCTTCTCGGTTTCCGGTCGCACCCTTCTCGGCGGACGTCCGTTCTCTCCCCTCGTCTAGTGAACTCTGAACTCTGCCCTCCGACTGCTGGCTATCACCGGACCGGATGAACACAGAGTGCCCTCTCGTGGAGTTAATTTACCACATCGCTCGGCCATCGACATGTGAGGTCCTCCGAACTCTGAAACACACAAATGAAGGAGAAAAAAAAGAGAGAGGACATTGAAGACAAAGGATAGAAATAAAAAAAAAAAAAAGAGTGATGATGAAAAAAGAAATGTATTGATCTCAAGTTGCAACTGCATCAGTCCAGGGCTTCATGTGATCAGCTGAAGTGGAAGTTGCCTCAGGCCCTTCATGAGATCCTACTTTTGCTACGTCGTAACGATCATGTGGCTTTATCTTGACCACTTTGTAAGGTCCAAGAAACTTAGGTCTTAGCTTCAGACCTTCTCCTAGCTGGGTTCTTTTAATTGCTACCAAGTCGTTTATTTTATAGAGTGGGGCAATTCTACGATGTTTGTTATATTGCCGTCGGTTCTCTTCTTTAATTTTGAAGATATTTGCTTTGGCCTCCTCACGAATTGTTTCTTTTTCTTGAATCATGGAGTGCAAGAATTCTTGATCTAGGATTTCTTTGATTCTTAGGTCCGTTTTGTTTCGCATCTTCACACCTGTCCCGCGAATGACCTCTAGTTCCATCGTTTTCGGTACAACGATGAGTTCACGTCCATCTTTGAGTTCTTTCTCGACCAGAGTTTTCAACAATTGCATACGTTCGTCAGCAGCTTCTTGTGCAGTTGCGATCTTAGATGTAATTTTGCTTTGGGAACGGGTGACCATGCACACTGCATTCCTGCTCAATGCATCTACCTGTTTATTTTCGGTGCTTACCAATTCATTATTCTGAATAAGACTCAGACATTTTGGCGGGAAAATTCCTTCCATTACTAATTGATCACTTATAACTGCCTCAATCTCAACGGGTTTACATTCCTCATTAAAAGCAAATGAAAAGGTTGCAGTTTGAGCAGAAATTTCATTTCCGAAACAAGTTTTAATTTTTATATTTCCCGTAATTTTTTTGATAGGAAAAAATGATTTGTTCACAATTATAAGTTCACTTCCTGAATCTTTTAGAAACTTTACTTTTTTTCCATCCACAAAAATATCAATATATTCTAGCATATTTTTTGGCTTAGTTCCAATTCCCGATATAACAAATTTGTTTTCTGTCTCACTTTCATTTGTAGATTTTTCAAATCGTTTTGGACAGTTACGAGCGAAATGAAAGCTTTCTCCCTTTTCCCCGCATACATAACAAATCCTTTCCGGTTTAACATTTTGATATTTGTTTCGACGAAACGATTCACTTTCCATTGCCTGTTTTTGAAACCTTGATGCTTTCGTTTCACTACTATGTACATTAGAATTACTGACTTCAGATAACGATTTACCCCGAGATGAAAAAAATAAATCACATTCGCGACCTAACTGAGTTGGCGGAAACCATGTTTTTCCTTCGCGAATACCTATGTATTCTTTAGTTTTGAAATCCAAAGTTTCGAACAATTTATTAGCAACAATTAGATCAAATAATTTTTTAAAATCTCTTTTTACTTCTCTTACCTGACAATAGTAATCAAATGTTGCAGTTAATCGCGATGCAAATTGAACATGCGATTCGTTTGGTAAACGTTGAGCATTTTTAAAATTACTAAGACATTCTCGAGGTGTCGGCTGAAATTCAGCTAAAAATAACTCTTTTAATTTTTCATAATCCGACAAATCCTGCTCAGTTGCATACGTTAAAACATTATTAGCTTTAACCCCTAGCAAATTAATTAATATCTCAGCTTGTAAGTCTTTAGGAACTTCTTTAGTAATAAATGCCTTTTCTAAGGAAGTAAAAAACAAATGCATTGCCTCGGGTTTATCAGGAACAGAAATTGTTAGTGTTTTAATACTTCTTATTAAATTTTCAACACTAAAAGGCACGTTTGATCGCTCACTAGGCAATGATTGTTTTTTCAATTTTTCTAGCTCAATCTCCTTCTCGAGTCGGGCCAATTTCATTCTTTCAATCTCTAACTTGGATTGTTCAGTAACTGCCTGAGCCGTACGATCCTCAACGATCGATTTTATGACGCCACGGACAAATTCTTGATCCGTTTTAAAAACATCAGAATTCTCAATTAATTTCTTAAGTTCCAAAATTTTAGCATTTTCTGACACAGTTTCACCGAGTTCTTCGGCAAGTATTTTTAAATCACACTTCTTTAAATTATTCAAGATACTCATTTTGAAGAAATATGAAAGACTAAATATAAAACAGAAGTAGCACAGTACCTTTTAAAATTTGCTGTTCACCGGCTCCGAGCCCCCATGGTTGTGGGTGTGATGGGTTTTAATGCATCAGTCCACTTGAATTAGCTTAATCTTTTATTCTTGATTAACAAATGATGATTCTGATGAATTTTACAAATGAGAATTCAATGATGAAGGAATTTATATTACATGAAGATGGACAGTTGATGTTGTTTAAAGGATCTTTCCCACCTGCGCGTGGTTCACTAGCATTTGCAGAGGAATTCTTCAACGTAAGAATTCCAGTTTCGGCCCTTTCTCAGAGTATCACGGCTTCTCGGTTTCCGGTCGCACCCTTCTCGGCGGACGTCCGTTCTCTCCCCTCGTCTAGTGAACTCTGAACTCTGCCCTCCGACTGCTGGCTATCACCGGACCGGATGAACACAGAGTGCCCTCTCGTGGAGTTAATTTACCACATACATAAGAGAGGGTTCAAGTAGCATCACAAATTACATATTCGTTTAATTGATCAAACCAAAGCCATTCTGTTATAGTGTAGTTCTAGAAAGAATTAGAAATGAAATACACAATTTCCAGTTTTATCAAATTTTATTTGTTTTTTAGCAATATCAGTGAATATTAACAACTTCAGAAGTTATGCATTTCTATCTAAATCAAAATATTATTGCATTTGTGGTCAAACCTATAATTATCATATCCTTTAAAAATTCTTGTTGTCTACCAACAATATAGATAGATATATTCTTAAAGATGACTAAATTCCTAAATGTTTTATGATACTATGTTAATTAATTCAACTAGAAGCATAATAATACTTATTCCTTTGAAACCATCTTAAATAAATCTAAGAAGTTTAATCAATAACAAGTTGGAACTTCTAAAAAGATTCCAAAATCAAACAAAAGTTCTTGAATTTTTTATATATCGTTCTGAGTCATTGACTCACTCTTAATACATTAAAAATTAATTAAAAAGGAGAGGATTTCAATTGCGCTTAGTTTGCAAATTTTTTTTCCACTGCTCCCGCCTTTTCGTTAATTGAGCATTTGTTTACAGTTAATGAATGGTAGGAATGTACTTAGGAAAAACAGCAAGTTTTAAATCTTTTGAATTGTATTTAATTACATAAAGCACCACAAATATCATGTTAAAACCTTTTTAAGAAAGTCGAAAATGCCGTCAAAAAATTAGAGTAACTTCTGTTTCTTTAACATTTGTTTAAAGCTGCAGTGAAGAATAAAAGTAGGACAAAAAGAAAAAACTTCGAAGTAGATGAAACTTGCATCGATTTAGATTTTGCTGTGTTAGGTTCTATTGTTTTTGACTTTTCATTTATAAAAGAAAAAAATTAAGATAATTTTTAAATGCTACATCTTGTTCTTTTAGAAAGCTGAGAAAACCTGAAATTCATGAATTTCAGTCAATTAAAATTTCCTGTCCTGAAAGATTTTTTTTTAAATACAATTAAAAAGATGCATTTCCATTCGCACACATTTGGTTTCTTGGAACTCCAATAGTTTTTCTAAAATTATTTAAGTGAAGGATAATTTTTAAAGATGCCAAAATGTCCCGATAAAATATTCCTTTCTCTTTTAAGTCAAACTTAAAGAATCATAAAATTCTAAACAGTTTTTACGTTGAACATTTTCAATGTCCAATATTTACTAATTTTTTTAAAAAAAATGACTAAGAAGTTGCCGAATTCCATATAAAAAAGTGGCAGTTTTCATCTTGAATGTGTAGAAAAACTATTAGTTTCTCAAATTTAATATTTATATTTTAATAATGGAAAAAAATGTTACTGATAAGAATCTATTTCTAAATTATCTATAGTTGTGCCCAAATGAATTTAAATGCTATTACTTTAAGAAAATATCCTCGAAACTAATCTATTCTCAAAATTTAAGGGAATAAAACTAACTTCATGCCCAAAATGGTATGCTTCAATGAGATTTGTCAATTCCGAATGGAAGAATGCAGTCCCAAATCTTTCATGACCGATAATCATATAAGAATTTGTGTTACACCATGAAAATTAAGGTCCTGAGTTCTTAAAATCTTGATATCGGAATCTCTCTCTTATTAATTATAATAAAGGTAAATAATATCGGGTGGGTATTCATCTTTTCAATGATTTCCAATATACGAAGTTATAAAAAAAAGTAAGAATATTTTCAAAAATCCATAAGCTAATTGAAAGATATATATATACAGTGGCTCAAAAAAGTGAGAGTACACATTACTATTACTTGATAAATCCGGCTTCCAATATAAATAACACATTACCGAGAAGTGCAAACATGGTTTTATTTTTACACATAACAAATGGTTTAATTTAGAGTAAAAATAAAGAAAAATCAACGAAAAGAAACTTCTAAATTCAAAAGTTTCAGAGTCATTTAAAATAAACATAAACAGAATTTTGCCTCAAAAAATTGAGAATACACCAATGAAATTTTTGAAATATCAAGCATAGAAACTAAGTGTCACTATTAAGTTGCATGTCGTTTGGCTCTTATAATGGCCTCTAAACGTCATGGTGCCGATTCGACCCATTTTTGGTGGTTTCTGAAGTTATTTTACCCATTCTTCTTGCACCACTTGTTTTAAATGGGTTTTGTTTCTAATTTTGTGTTTTTGAACCACTTTTTCGAGTATGGCCCACGAATATTCAATGGCATTGATGTCGGGGTACTATGGTGGTATGAGTAACTGCTGTTTACAAAGAAAAGAACACCATATTTTGACGTTACATGAATTCTGTTTGGGGTCGTTCTTATGCTGGGAAATGGAATTTCATTATAAACCCAAATTTTTATCACTTTCCCTTAGATAGCTGCGACCATATGGTTCATCCAACTTGTTGCAGAAACTTTTCAAATCATAGGCAGAAGTGTAAGTGCTGAAATTGTGCGAAATGCCATTAGTCAAGCTAGATATAAAAGTCGCATTGTTAGAGAGAAACCCTTCATCAGCTTGCAAATTCAGGAAAAGCATTTGAATTTTGAAAAAACTCATCAATTGAAGACCAATAATCTTTGGAAGAAAGCTATATTTAGTAATGAAATAAAACTGAGCATTTTTGGCAGTGGCAGCCATCGTACCGTATGGAGAAAGCCTAATACTACTTTGGATCCAAAAAATTGACGTCCTACAGTTAAACATGATGGTGACTCTGTCATGACTTGAGGTTGCATGGCTTCATCCGAGGTAGGAAATATAATTTTTATAGATGGCATTATAAACGATATGGTTTACTTGGATATACTTCGCAGCAATCTAAAGAAAAGTGCTAAAAATTTGGGTTTAGATGGAAATTTCATTTTCCAGTAGAACAACGACCCTAAACAAAATGCAAGTAATGTCAAAGTATGGTGTCTTTTTCATTGTAGACAGCAATTACACACATCACCACAATCCACCGACATTAATTTCTTTGAATATCAGTGGGTCACACTCGAAACAGTGGTCCAAAAACACAAAATTAGAAACAATACCCGTTTAAAGCAAATGTTGCAAAGAGGTAAAATATCTTCAGATACCATAAAAATATTGGTTGAATCAGTACTGCGACGTTTAGAGGCCGTTATAAAAGCCAAAATCCATGCAAATAAATACTGACAAGTTCTTTCTATGCAAGATATTACAAGAATTTCATTGGTGTATTCTAAATTTTTTGAGACAAAATTCTGTGTATGTTTATTTAAAATGCTCCTAAAACTTTTCAATTTAGAAGTTTTTCTTTGATTTTACGTTATTTTTACTCTAAATTAAACCATTTGTCATGTGTAAAAATAAAAACATGTTTGCACTTCCCGGTAATGTGTTATTTATATTGGAAATCGAATTTATCAAGTAAAATTAAAGTGTACTCTCAATTTTTTGAGCCACTGTATATTATATATATATATATATATATATATATAATATAAAGATACATTAATAGGTTCCAGGGACGGAACATACACATAATTTTTGGCAAGTGAAGAAAATTTAATTTTAAGATGCATCACAATTGTGATTGAAAATATGCAAAACTTAAAATAAAATTCGAAAAAATATTTTTCATATCAAATTTACATGCGATAACTTTTCTTTGTTTTCTACAATTTTCTAAGTCATTATAAGATAATTTCTATACCATATACAACTAGAGATGATATAGCCAAGTATATATACAGGGTGTTTATAAAGTCCCGGACCCATTCTGATGTTTAATAACTCATAAAATAATAAAGATATAAACACACTTATGGCATTTATTGATGGAATAACTCATATATTTTCCTTTTCAGGTTTGAATATTTTTACTTTTGTAAATATCGTCTGCGCGTGTGGTTAATTTCAGATAATTTCATTTTCCAGTCTAAATATCTGTACTTTTCTAAATATTGTCTGCTTATTAATTGCATTTTTCTCTCTTTTGTTTTTGGCAACTATTGCAATGTTATGTTTACTTTTGATGTGTTTGTTCTATGTAGTACTTTTGTATGTGATGTTTTATTCGAGCGGATATTAAGGAGAATGCATACACCACAAGAGAAAGCATAGATTTTATGGTGGTTCATAGAAATGAAATCGATAGTGCAAGCACAGAGAAATTTCAGAAGAATTTACCAAAAATATCCTCCATCCAAAAACAGCATCTTGCGGTGGAAAAAGAATTTTCTAGAAATTGGAAGTATCGAAGATAAGAAACGTTCCAGACGTCCTTGCACAAGTGATTTTGATGTTGAGCGTGTCAGAGAGACATTTTTACACAATCCTAGAATATCTGTGAGATCAGCGGCAACAGAATTGGATATGCCAATTTCGACGGTGTACAAGGTTATTAAGAAAAAATTAAGACTACAGGCATACAAAGTTCAAATTGTTCAAGTTTTGGAACCGAACGATAGGCCTACGAGGATGGCCTTTGCAACAGATATGCTAAGGAGGATAGAAGATGCTGCTGATTTTCTGAAGAGCATAATGTTCTCCGATGAAGCATCCTTTCATGTTTCTGGCATTGTTAATCGCCATAAAGTGCGCAAATGGCTCTGTGGATGCCGACATGCTTGTCGCTACCTGGCGTGAAATTGACTATCGACTTGATATTCTCCGTGCGACGAAGGGGGCACACGTGGAAGTTCATTGACAAGGGTCATGAAACCTTTTGAGTCTATTTAACCATTTATGTTATTAATTTAAATCTATCTTTATTACTTTATGAGTTATTAAACATCAAAAGGGGTCCGGGACTTTATAAACACCCTGTATTATAGATACAAATGTGGAGACATAAAATCAGTTCGAATGGAAGAATTGTACAATTAAGCACAAATAAGGTACAAAAAAACCTCGTAAAATATAATTTTTGTCTTTGGAGTATGAATATTTCATATAAAATTAGTTTCGAAATTGACTCCTGTAAATGAAATATCATTTTGTGTGCGAAAGTTGGCAGAAGATTTGTGAATATAGAATTACATTTATCCTCTATATCTTCATATGATTGTATATTTTTGAAGGTTAAAGTAGGAACATTAAGGTCGAACCTGTAAATATTTGAAAAAAATATTTAATAAGTGTTGCTATGCTAAAGATGTTTTTCAACATTTTATCCTAATTCAATAAGGCATATTTTTTTTTATTATCAACTTATCAGATTATTTTTACAAAGAAATTTCTAAAAAGGCCGTCAAAGAGTTAACTTTTTATTTTGTGTTTTTAAATATAACTAGTTGAATGTGATATAATTTTAGCGCAAAATGGAGTTGCGAGCAATTAATAAATTCATGGAATATTAAAATGTTTAACCTTTAAACTGGCTGGAAAGTGGAAAGTCGCCAAAATGAGTCTCCTCTATAACGATTTGAAAGTATAATTCGTTTATTACACTAAAATCCCATGAAACTAAAAGCTCGTTTTCTGAATATTGTCCCAAGACTTATCAGATGTAGAAAATCGTCAACGCTTTTCTTATTTTACGATACATGTCCTTTTAGAAGATTCAGATGCTGGATAGTCGGCTCTCAATGTATTCTGACGTTTCGGAACAAATGAAATAAATACATGCAAGAGACTTAGTTATATAAATATTTTAATTTGTTTTTAAGAGTTTGATTTCCGTATTCATTCTTAATTTCAAAAAAATATTTGTTAAACATTGTTTAAGGATTCTTTAAAATTGCAGTGAATAAAAAATTTAATTCATAAATTATTTTTAATAAGAACGCTGGTATTTATTTTTAATTAAAAACGATTATATATTTTTAAGAAACCAAAAATGGTTTCGATTTAATTAATGAACCTAATATTTTGACATTTATGGTATAAGGTATTAAGATAATAATCATTAACGCATATCGAAGAAATTTTCTGTTTGAAATTTCGAAACCAAAACTTTAATTTGAAATATTTTAATTGCAAAGATTGAGAATAATAAATTAAAGTAGAAACAATCATCTTTATTAAGATTTCTTTTAATTCAAAAATGCTAATACGATTTTCACTTTATTAAGGAAACTAAAATAGTCATATTTTCATTTTAAGAGATCTTTATCTATTTCCTTAGCATCTGTGAATTTACTTAAAAAGCCTACCTTTTTTTTAATCATTATGTATTTGATAGACTATTTGACTGCTTCATAATTTCTATCAATTTGATACACAGTAAGACAGTCGAAAGTTTCTTTTTGTTATTGATATATGAACTGTCGATTACTAAATTTTCCTTGCATTTCATACTTCATGGGAACAAAAATTCCTATGGAAGTTGAATGATAAAATAATTGATCATTTAGATCTAGATTGAAATCAGTACATGTATCTTCGTTCAATATATTTAATATAATTAGCAATATAAATGGGAAATAATTTGTGAATATTATTCTTTACAAAATTTTAATATAATTAAGTTCATTTCTTTTGTTTATCCTTTATTTTGATAAAATTAGGGTCTAATTCCTTAAAGATTTGGTAAAAAATCGTGTTTATAAATGGAATTGCATCTGATGAACCTATTACTTATGCAACTCTTAAGAAAATAAAGGAAAGAAATTTTAAAATGGAGCCTTTGTGTAAATTCAACATAATTTGCATTGCTTGAGAATGACCATTTCTTTATTGTGTGTGTGTGTGTGTGTGTGTGTGTGTGTGTGTGTGTGTGTGTGTGTGTGTGTGTGTGTGTGTGTGTGTGTGTGTGTGTTTAATCCAAATTAATTTCCAAAACTTTATCTTAATTTAGCCTATAGTAAAATATTCTCTTATTTTCTGATCTCATTCCTGTGTAAAAATTACTGCGCAATCAATCTACGTATCAAATGAAAGTGATACTTCCGTTGCCCTTGTCAAAGTCAACCCAGGTATTCCATCGGCGCGTGGCTGGAAATCCCATGTTATATTAGACTAGTGATCATTTGTTTCGCGCTTTTCTTTACTTCTGCTTTTGTGTCGCGCTGTGGCGAACGTGCGTTACCCGCGTTTTTGCTTGTAAATAATTATGCTTTTACGGAATGGATATTAAAATTAATTTAAAAATATAACATATCTCTTCGACGTCTTCGAACCTGCCTTCTGCTTCAACCAAAAAACATTTCATATATATATATATATATATATATATATATATATAATATTAGTTTGTTGAACTTTATCAAAATAGTGAGTTCTAATGGTGGTTGTCAAGGAAAAGACTCATTCAATACATCAAGATTGGCGAGGCGTCACAAATCATCTCGCATCCGAATATGAAAGAGGGATTTCGTCCCAATAGGTATTATTCTTTCATGGGTGCTCAAAAGAGAATACCAAAAGAAGCTTTCACCACTCTATATTCAAGATATCAACGTAAGATGAGACTAAATCGGATTTTCAGTCTCAGCTTTCCACCACCAATCTGAATATTTTGCTGAAGATCTGTCTGTTCCGCTTTAGTTATTGTAAACAGTTTAGATTTCAACAAAAAAATTATAAAAGAATAACTGTGGGAGGAGTAAAAATCCTTATGTCTTGATAACAAAAGTGAGTCGTTTGATTTTAAATAAATCAAATGCTAATAAGATTTTAGAACTGAAATGTTTTGAAATTTGAAAATTATAAACATTTTGATGAAGCCATTCACTTTTTAATTCTTAATTCTTAACTATACGAATCGAATTATCGTTTCTCAAATTTATAAGCTGACTTTAATTTATTTTAAGACGCTGTAATTCAATACAAAAAGTAAGCCTAAAGCAAGACAGCAAGTATTCTATGGATTCTTATTAAGGACGATTGCATGATAAAAAATAATTATAAAAATTAAAATTCTGAAATGCAAATTCTCCAGCAATACTCCAAGCATTTACGATAAGATCAAAAACTGCAATTATCATTCAAGACTATATTAAATTAGGATAAGTATGAATATATCACATTTGATTCAGTAATATTATTTTTTTTTAAATGTTACTTGCTAGGAAAATATAATGTAATATTATATTTTCTTTTTATTTCTGAAAATTTGAAACTATCTTATATATTTGCATATATATGTTTAGCCGAAAACTCCACAAATACTTAAAACAATTCCCTAGAACTTCCATCTTACCTTCCCTCATCAAAGAATTAAAGCACATTCAAGCAGTGGTCCTCGAATCAGAAGAATAGTTTCTCTTTCTGCACCAGTGAATGGTGTTTCACTAAGTCTTGAGAGCTGCTGCTGATCGCATTTCTTTTATCTCGAAAAAACTCTTTTTGCCCTTAGAAAGAGAGAAACAATCTTTTATCTTATCAAAACTCCCAAGTTTCTTTTCCATGCCGTACTGCATACCTTATTTAGGAGAGAAACCGTTTCTGCATTAGCTAATCTCGAAGAGCTTTAGTTCCTAAAGCTTGAACAAAACAAAAACTATTTCGATTTCAGTTTTCCTAAAGAAAGAATAGTTTTTAATTCCCATTTTTCTTCTTTCAATTAATAATATGAAACTCATAATCAAGAAACGCCTTGAATAATTGTTAGTTTTATATCAGATATATTTCGAATGGATAACTGGAGTTGGAGATATAAATGCCTATTCCAAATGAAAGCTTTTAATTATTTTTATAGAAAGGAGATCTCGATTACAGATTTCAATTAATTATACATCAGATATAATGAACTGGCAATATATCATTATAACCAATAATGAAATCAAAGAGAAAATCTGACTATTAAATTTCGATCCTAATTGTCCGCAGGTGCAAAGTTCCTGTTAAAAATTAAATAGAGGTGAGCAAAACAACTTATTTTCTGTGTTACTTGTTATTTTTAAAATAGGTGAAGAATACAGTTGAATTAGGATATATTGAATTTCCATGCATTGAAAATCTCTATGTATTGATTTTTTTTTTAAAGAATCTTTAAGTTTTATGGAAAATAAAGTTCTACACATTAAACAAAATTTCCATAAATGATTAATGTTCTCTTTAAAATAGTTCATATATTTAGTACAATCAGATATAGCTCATAAGTATCGATCATGAGATAGAATTTAAAGGAGACAAGTGAAATATTGTTCAAACATTTCTTATTGCAATTGAAATACAAGTACAGGAAGGTTGTTTATGATAAAATTTTAATATATTTAAATTTTATCCGGTGAAAATGTCGCATAAATAAAAATAAATTAAAAATTATGTATTAAAGTTGAATAGATATTATATTAAAACTTTGAAAAAATCCTGTTGGCGTAAATTGGGAACGAATTAAATCCTTATGATTTGATAAAGTTGACGAAGCCACATTTAAATATGCAAAATTGATATAAGAATTTACTTGTCGATAAAAATAATTTCCATATACTTTTCTCTATTTTGCAGTTTCTATTCATCAAAAAAATTCAAAATTTTTAATTTTGATGTATAGAAGAAGCAATTAAATCACTACAACAGACTACTCATAAGTTATATCCATTAACGTAAAACGTAAGTGATTTCTATATAAAAAAAGAAACTTTTATTAATAAATTTGATTAAATATAGATTTTTGAAACATACTTTTGTCAGCATATTAAATCTTAGAATGTTAGTTAATTTCAATTGTTTAATAAAGAAGCGAAATGCTGATTTCGACTATTTAGTTAAGTTCAAATATTTTCTACTTTATCTTTTTTATAATTTCTGGTATATTCAATCAGAAAATCCCAGCAATATGGAATGCCAATTCAGTTTAACTAAACGATTTACTAATAATTAAACTGTAAAATGTTTTGAAAATAGTATAAAAAATATAAAATAAATTACAAAATTTTTATTTAAAAACACTAAACAAATCAAGCTAAACAATTGAAATTCTAAAAAGTAAAATGTTTATTTTTTTTTAGATATATCAGACTTTTATGCAACAAAAAATTGCCTGAGGCATTCATAACTTAAATAAAGATAAACAAGTACTATTTATTTTAGAAAAAAAATCTAAAGGTTTTTTGGAATTTACATAATTGAGGAAAGAAATTACAATGATGAAATGTTATGCTAAATTATAACTCATTATAATCTTGAAAAAGGAAAATATATCTCTAATATATTTTTTTCTTATGTGAGTTTGATACTTGAAAATGGATGCTTAATTTTTTTAATGAGTAGGCTCTGTTTTTTAAATTTAATTCATAGTTGATAGACAGCAAGTCAAAGGTTAATAGGTATTTCGCAACTAAAAGCTATAGTTCAAAACTGCGATTGCGTAAAATGTTATTAAATAACATTATAATAAAAAATAAACAAAGAAGTTTGAACAAACTCTTTGTCTCCTCTTAAAGAAGAAACTAAAAACACTCAAAGATTTTTCAACGTTTTCAATGTTTTTTATAAATGATTTCTCTGATTTACTTAAATTTATAAACAAAGCATTCATAGAACGCCATGTTTGAGAATTTAGCTGAAAATGGAAATATTGGAAGATATTCTTCTTTTAAAATTTTAGTTTGTTTAAAATAGTTCAAAATTTTGACGATGCCCCCCAGACGTGCTGTACAATATTGTACGATTTTATATTATTTAATATTATATAATATTGCGAATATTGTTTAATGTGTTACAATATATATGTGCTACTAGAGGCCCTGTGATAGATTCCCTATTAGAAATTTGAAGATGAATTTCTGTAAAAACATTTTTTTTTTCAAAACCTTCATGTATGTATTTAATAAATTATAAATCGCTTCAGATGTCAAACCAATAACATATTCAAACATGAAAATAAATGTGCAAACTAATCAAACATCAAGGAAGAGCTCTTCTTCTTTAATTTAATTTAGTTTTTTCCCCAAGTGCCTTCTCAAGTCTTACCACGGAAAGTGAAAACTAAAAATAAGAGGTGAAAATGTTTCTTTAAGAAACAAGAGTTCTTGAGGATAACTGCAACGAAGGAGAAAAATAAAAATAGCTTCGGGGCAGAATAAAATTGCTTTTGTATTGTTTTTGGTCTGTGCTATGCTCCTGGGGTTGTATTTTTCCCCCCTTTAAAGCATGGAATTCTAATTGAACAGATTTTTTTCACCCTGATACTTGATTATTTTAAAGTTCTGTTCAAAACCCACCAAAAACGAATTTATTCAATTTTGACAAACTGAAATTTCCTATTCAAGTTTTCGTCTTAAGCTCAATTAACTGTTGCAGCTTTCTTTAACTGTTTTAAATCTCCAAATGTACAAAGAATTAATGAAATTTAAGGTTAATTGAAATAACGATGTATGATTAGCTTTGCATTGCCGAAAGAAAAATATATGAATAGAATCAAATTAAATTTCGTATAAATTTTCGAACACTTACTTTACAGTAAAAGTTAATAAAAATTTAATAGACTGGAGTATATTGATAAATTTTAATATGGTATATTTAATTTTAAAATGTGGTATTTTGTAAGTAAATTTGTTCTTGATTTAAAGAATTTATAGAGACAATGTAACTCTAATTTGAAGAGAATAATGAATTCAAAATTAATTATCTTTTTCCTAATTCCAAATAAAATTATTTCAATAATATTTCGCACAATGATTTAAAATAAATACCAAAGAAAATAAATTTCCTGACAAATTAAGGGAAAAGAAAAAAAATAGATTATGCTATCTTTTTATTGTTGATTAATATCCTTTATTTTAATAGAGTGCCTAAATTCATGAAAATTTTTCTGCTGATAAATTCTGACATTTTCTATCAGTCAAAGTGAGTTTGAGAAACCATTTAGTGCTGAGTAGGAAGTCTGGTTTAGCTGCCACACGTATAAATTACCTTATTGAATCATTACCGAGAAATATAGAATATTTTTCTAACTAATTGAGGCTATTTGGCGATAAAGCAATTGAGTGATAAAAATCCGACTATCCACTTTACGATTAACAACACAGCCAAACAAAGATGTGTGTTCTGCTGCTTTCATTTTCAATACAACAATCATGCTTTCATTTTCAATACAACAATCATGCTTTTCAATACAACAATAAAAGTCTTCCTCTTCAATACAACAATAAAAGTCTTCCTCTTCAATACAACAATAAAAGTCTTCCTCTTCAATACAACAATAAAAGTCTTCATTTCAAATACAACAATAAAAGTCTTCATTTCAAATACAACAATAAAAATCTTCATTTCAAATACAACAATAAAAATCTTCATTTCAAATACAACGATAAAAAACTGAAGAGAAGATATTTTTAACTGAAAATTATTATACTTGCAAAGGAAAAATTAATAGGCTTATAAGTTAGAATATAAGAAAAAAACTAGCAATTATTATTCTTATGAAAATTAAGATTTCTAATCAATTAAAATTACATTTTTTAATGGACATTTACATTTTACATAATTACATTTTTTTTAATTATTCATTTCAAATACAACAATAAAAATCTTCATTTCAAATACAACAATAAAAATCTTCATTTCAAATACAACGATAAAAAACTGAAGAGAAGATATTTTTAACTGAAAATTATTATACTTGCAAAGGAAAAATTAATAGGCTTATAAGTTAGAATATAAGAAAAAAACTAGCAATTATTATTCTTATGAAAATTAAGATTTCTAATCAATTAAAATTACATTTTTTAATGAAGAATAAAAAAAGTTTTGATTTATTGCCTGATAATACTTTTATAACTTGAAATAATTTATAATAATTTTAGAAACGCAGTTTTTAGTCTTTTTTTTTATCACTTTTTCATTTTATAATAATTGAAACTTCTAAGGAAAAACTTTGTTAGATATATAGGATAAAAGAGATATGTTTTATTTTAAAATAATTAAACTAAGTAATTTCTATCCTAAGTTAAATTCTAAAATTTTCAAAAACTTAATTTTCTCGCAATTCAACAGAATTAAAAAAAAAATCTAAACAAACATATCTAACCAATTTTATATCTGTTAACAATAATATCATTTAACTGCATTTTACTGCTGAAAATATATAGATATTTTTTATCCTCTTTAGACTTTATTTTAGTTCAATAGATAACTCTGAGATCATTCAAACTAATGACGCTCTTTTGTGGATTTTTCAACTTTAAACACGAGACTTTTAGAATGGCTAGTTCTAGTGTTTACGGGTATATTGCGTCTTCTCCTTTTAATTTTTGCAGAAATCTTTCACAAGATATTTCAATTAGATAAATTTTCATATTTAGTTTTTAACAGGGATTTTGAATGTTCTATGTCTTTACTAGTTTTATAGTGCGGTGTTTACTTCTATTTTAAGTAAATTGATATTTAAATTTATTAAAAGTTAATATTTTAGCGTTTCAATATTTGACTCTAACTTTCCAAAATTTCAATTTTTGAATTAAGTGTTTCAAATTTTTAAAAATACATCTTTTACTAAATTTGTAAATTTTTTATGACTTTCTTAAAGGTTGATTTTACTATTTTTGTAATATGCGTGCTGATTCTTGTTTTCCCAAACCTCAACTACATGTGATTTTTTCGGGTCACGAGAGATTAATTCTTGAACAAAAATCAGGTCTTGCAGAAAAAAAAATCCCTAGTTTTAATTATTTCCTGAAAATGCCCTTAAAAGAATCTCCAAATAGAATTCTTCCTTTTTCCTGCATTTTATTATATTTTAATGCTCTATAAACTTAAAGCATATTTAATATTTCTGTGTCGGATCATTTAATTTGAGTTTTAGAATGCATCATCCGGAAAGGTATTCTCTAAACATATTTTCTCTCTTTTTGCAAAATAATTTCCTAATAAGTTAAGTTCATAAGATTTACTTATAAGTTTGTTTTGTATATTCTTAACAAGAACAATATACTATTTTTCAATCAAATTCGCAATTAAACCTTTCTTATTTAAAACTATTATCTATTCTTTCATTGAAAAATTCAATTCCAGTTTGTTGCTTAATCGTACTACAAATTAAAGAAAGTCAAGTTTCTTTGTCACTTGACAGAATTTCTGTTCTAGTTTTAAAAGCTAAAATGTAAATCCACGTGATATAATTTAAAGTTATAGTGAGTGTGTTGCGATTTTCTACTGAACTGCCCAGTTTTAGATATAATATTTTTAATCTACACAAGCACAGCTACTATTTAAGATGTGATTAATGATGATGAAATAAAGGTGGAAATTCTCATTGATGGAAATTAGCTCCATGCAAAAGAAAAGTCTTTTCCTCAAAACAACTGAATAATGCGTAGAAATTCCCAGACCAGCTTTAACAAACACTTCTTTTACCTTGGAAAAACTTTTCCTTCTACAAAAAGATAGAAACAGTCTATACGCTTTACCTTAGAATCTCCGCAATGCTCTAGAGTTTTGTCTGTGTGCTACACAGATGCAATATCAAGAGAGTCTTAGCTCTCAAAACAGACACCATTTGTCTGTTACGCAGCGTTGAACAGCATTAGTTTCTGTAGTTCTCCTAAGACAAAAACTATTTCGCAGAAAGATTCACTAAACCAATTGTTTGGGATACTTATGGAAGGTGAAAAATGTTGGGAAAGACATAGAAAGTAGCAAACCTGCAAATTAAATCACAGAAATTGCATAATGTCCCGATAATAAATTGATATTAATTTGTGCAGTTGTATTAGATATTTTAATATTGTACACTTGTATTTTTGAATACGTGCTTTCACTTAAAAATTCTGGCTATCTTTCTCGATTTCAGAAAAGATAATCAACAAATTTTATTTTTATACTACTACGAATTAAACAAAATTGTGCACTAAAAAATTATACTTGTTATCGTCTGTGCTTTCATTGAAAGTTTAAAATGAGACTTGTTTCTTTAAAAATTTGAGCTTTCATCAAAATTGTTATTTTGAAGAATTAAATTTTACCAGAAAAAATACGAACGAAATTTTCATTTAGTTTACCAAAAACTGAATAATAAATTTGGAAAAGACGAATGGAAAATCACCAAGAGAAATTATAATATCGACTTAAAACCTGTGTTTAAGGCGGTAATAATTAAAAGATGAATAATTTCGCGTAATTGTGTAATTGGTATTTATCGAATTAAATCTTTATTCAAAGAGGAAAGTTAAAAAGGATTGAAAAACCCATTTTGTAATTATCTTAGATAACCAGCTATATGTTCTATGCTTCGACAACAAAAATTATTATGTAACCAGCAGAATTCTCTTTGCAAAAAATATTTTTACAAAATTGTTTTGATAGCTTTTATTGCAAAAACATCTCTAACAAATAAACGAATCTTAATGATTATCGAAATGATTTTCTTTCCTAAAATATAAACTCATTGAAAAGCAGAAAAAAGATTGAAACTCCATTAACATTTAAAACTTTATGATTACTATTATTATTATTATGATTTAAAATTGATTCTATTTTCTTTTCAAGATTTAAGGATATGAATTAAAATTATTATTACTAATTTGTAGATAGTAAAAATTCAACAATAGATTTTAAAAAAAGAGAAAAAATGTACTTTATCTAAATTTTTAAAAAAAATGTAACTTTTTTTATTTATGCATATTTTTGTTTGTAGTGAACCATTTTTAATGGGATATGAATAATGTATTGCTATGAAGTGTGTTCATTCTTTTTAATACTGCACGTACCATTAAAAATTTATGATAACAAACCATGGAAATATAAGGTAACAATATGTTTTTATTTCAATTTTGGTTTTGTAATAAAATTTGGAGAGACTCTTTCCATATAAGAATAAGGATGAAAAGAATATTTTCCCAAATATTCAGTCGTCGTAATTTGAAGTTTATAGATATAGGTATAATGTATTGCTATGAAGTGTGTTCGATTTTTTTTAATACTGCACGTACCATTAAAAATTTATGATAACAAACCATGGAAATCTAAGGTAACAACTTGTTTTTATTTAAATTTTGGTTTTGTAATAAAATTCGGAGAGAATCTTTCCGTATAAGAATAAGGATGAGAACAATATTTTCCCGAATATTCAGTCGTCGTAATTTGAAGTTTTTTTATAAATAAAATCGAATAAAAATATCTGTTATACCGATAGTTCTAGTTTCAAATGAAGTTCAGCGATTGTTCGTTATTTATTTTTTTAAATGAAACAAATCAAATCTTCTAATAAGCGATAACCATAAAACAGAATGAAAAAATCCTGATACATTTTACAACTAAATTTAAAAATTGATGTCTATTTTTGTTTAATCTTATGTGGGTAAATGGCATCTTATGTTATCTTTCTTATGTGAGAATGTGGGTAATACCCACATAAGAAACTTGACTCCTTATTACATTTACTTACCCAATTCCTTAGCTTTGTTCGATTAATTTCTTATCAAAATGGCGCGAAATGAATGAAAAATAATATTAATTAAATAAGTTTCTATTAATATTATTTCATAGAAATATTACTATTACTAAAGGAATTTTCAATCTTTAATGAAATAATTTACTGATTATTCTTATAGTAATTTTAATCTTCCAAAGAAAGATTTGAGACCAAATATCATTAAAATAACTTGGGGATGAAATATTTCAATGAAACTCGAAGCTAAAAATATCACTTTACTAAATATTTTTTTTTCTATATCTCGTACCTGTCCTATTCAAATAACGGTAATTAGAGTTTGATTAATGGTATTTGATTTTTCCTTGAACTACGTAAAACAGTATATCAAATTTTATCCAATTACTCCAATTTTATGTTAAATGAACTAAAAGGCAATTACCCTTCTAAATCACCATTGTATTTCTTTTTATTTTCCAATTACAATTTCTTTCGATTTTGGTTTTACGATTATTTATTGCTCATTATATTGATTTTTACAACAGAAGCTAAATGATGAACTTTGTCTTTGCCTTGACTTTAAAACAAATTACTTAAAAATAAACTATATATAGAATTACAAAGCTCAAGCCAGCATCAAATTGAAACATGAAACAAAATTAACAAACTCCCACCAAGCAGCAAAAAGGAGCATCTCTTGTCATTTTGAGAAATTGACTTGCTTTAAGCGTTCTCTTAAATGAATGCCGCAGGAATTGGAAGGGAAAAAAGTGAGAGGATAATATATTTCCTTGCAAAACAAGAATTCTTGTGGAAAGAATAAATGCCAGAAGCAAATGAAGTAGCTTCGATCCGAAAGAAAATTGATTTCCTTTTGTTCTTGACACGCGTTAAATTCTTGTACCCTTGCTCATTTCTTGAAGAATTAAGACTGAAATAGAACGGTTTCTTTTCTCCGAGATTTTCGAAATGATTAAAAAATAGCTGAAACTAATATATTTTAACAAACAGTGTACATCTTTTTTCCATTTGTTAAAAATACAGTTAAACTTTGGATTAATGAAATTTGATAGTTATTTTGAAAGCATTTAGATAATTAAAACTAATTAATAATTTTTTGTGATATTTACAAAAAAAATCTGAAGATCAAAAACAAAACAACGTAGATAACAAGAACATAAATAAACAAATTCTGGAATTGGAAAGATAATGAAATAGTTGTTAATGATTGATGAAGTAAGTTTAAGGTATAACAAAATAACGCAGAAAAATTTCAAGTGTTTGATCTTTCTGAATATTTGATTAAATTCATGCAATGATGAAACTGTGCTAAAAAGAATTAACTTGATTAGCTTTACTGTTCGTGTTCTATAAAATTTATAATTTGTAATTAAATAAATTATACCAACTATAAGGGGGAATGAAAGTAAAGAATTGAAAATGTGGCCACGTGCAGATATTTATGATCATATTTACGTCATCTGTAGATTAACAATAAGTAAAAATCCCTAAATGAAAACCAATAATAAGTGAAAACTCTATTTTGTGATAATTTTTATTTGTAAATATGTGCAATGCCTTGTTTCCAAATAACTTCTAAAAATTCTTAATAATTTATAGCTATACACATTATGCAACAATTATATATGTATTTGTGGGCGTTTTTGAAAATATCTACGATCCTTCGGATTTTTTCAGCAAGGATAAATATGACGTCATGTCAGTTCCCAGTTACTGATACCGAAATTTCCGTTCGCACCACGTTCAGTCACCAGTGATTGATCATATATTTTCATTCCGTACCTCGTGAGTCATTGATGATTGATTTTATACTTTTTGATCAGGCTATATTAATCAATGTTGACTGACAATTAAATTTTCGTTCTATCTATTTTAAGCTATTGTTAACTAATTATGATTAGTTAACTATATATTGTTAACTAATATATTTTTTAATAAATTTGAATTTGAAAATCACAGAATATGGCAACTAAACGCATGCAGTCTTATCGCAACTTTACATAGATTTCTTGTTGTCAACGTATTAAATAAATAGATATAACAGTTAGACGAAAAAGCTGCTAAAACATTAAAACATCCTTGTGTCTGAACGTGTTAAATGTTTAGAGTAGAATATTAATTTCAATGCAGATCGCTGCTGATCTCTATAACACCCAATTATCACTTCAGATCTTAGATTCCTATGTAATACCTTCCTTTTTATCTCATACCTATCTTTAAAATTTATGAGCCTGCTATGAAAAAGTGAATTTTGAATCGTGTATAAAGAAACACAGATTTTTTTTTTTAATATTTTCTAGGTGAAAACCCTATTTTCAGAATTCTTATCATAACTCCTATACAGAAAGATTTTTAATATTTTATAAAAATGCATTTGTCCACAAAGGCATCAACATTTTCCTGATCCAAGGATTCTTCGATATATTGTCTATTCAAATTGTTTTTCTAAGTTTCGGAAGTACAATAAATAAAATATTAAGTTATCCTTTGCTGATATCTGAAGACAACATAGAATCGTCAGGAAGAAATATGAAGTAGATAATAAAATGGATTAAATTATTTGACATCAAATTCACATCTCATACCAGTTCATTCTCATGAAATTCCTGTACTTATCGAAATGTAAAATATTTTATTATCTAGTATAAAAAAAGAGTAAGTTATAGAACCCTTGACCTGAAATTCTTTGGGGAGGGGGTATAGAAATAGATTTTAAAATTGTCATCCATTGCAAATATAAAAATTGACTTTTTTCATGCTCGTACGGAGATTCTTTGAAATAGCTAAATAAATGCTTGCCGCTATCCAAAATAGATCATTGGCAGAAGAATTTTAAAATCATTGGCTATGAGAAGTCTTACATTTTTTGAAAAATATAGAATGACCTGGATAATGGTACTTACAGAGTGGTGGTATCACCCTCCTCTTATTCTTTTCATAAAAATATCAACCGTATGCTATTTTTTATTTATGTTATGATCTGGAATAAGTTACGCAAAATGTGTAATATTTTTAGATATCAAACAAATTTATATATACATTGATTATCTTTAAAGGATTCCCAAAAAAATAAAAAATAATAATATAACTGTCATTAATTTAAATACTTAATTTTGGATGAAAACTTTACAAATATATTAATATTATATGCGAGAGAAAAACTGCTTTAGCATTAGTCATAAATTAAATATCTATAAAGCTAGATCTGTTCTTTTACATCTGTTACTTTTACACCAGAAAAAAATGTTATTCGCTCAATAATTTTAAATTATTTTTATCTAGCAGTATCCATCAAACTTGTTTAATATAATAGAAACATAACTAATATATATTCCAAGAAATAATATTTCAATTAAATAGATATTTCACCACAGAAATTCATCGAAGCAATTCATATCGGTTCGTGACAAGTTGTCTCCAAATATTGGAAATGCCATTAATAACCGCGAGCTGTTATGTTAGTTGTGGATATTTGCCCACAATCTCCAAAGTAAACACTTCTTCAAAGATCGCCATCAGCACTGAAAGGAGAAATAGGCCTCAAGCGTTTTCTGACCAAAAAGCGAGCATCTGTATTAGACCGCAAGAAGCAATTGGAGGATGGATTTTCTGTGGACTTTCTCCTTCAAAATGGGGTTTCATATTTATTCCTTTTTAGCAATTTCTTTTCAGCTTTCCCTTATCTTATGTAATAAAATTTTATAAAATATTATTCTTTTATCAATATATTATTCAGTTTATTTTAAATGTTATGTTTATTTTCTCAATGTACATTTATTACATTTGTATACTTACAAATATGAACTAAAATGGAATAGAGAATTTATTCTGTCGGCAAATTTAATGTGGTATTTTAGTTGTATCACATTTAAATAACTTTACATACTACAGGACTAAATTTATTAAATTTAGGTTGCATTTTTCTTGTTCATACTAATTTTAAAAGATAGAACAACAAAATAAAATTCGTTTTTTTACGATTAAAAAGAGGATCATTATAATTAAAAACTGATAATTTGTAGTGAACTTTTTTGAATTCATATATATCATTAAATTCACTTTCACGAAATTCTAAAATACGTTAGCAGTTTCGATTCTTTGATATCCTCACTACCTGTTATAAAGCCGCTTTGTAAAAATAATATACTTTTAGAAATCATCATAAAATCTGAGTTATGTTGGTGAATTTGAAAGTTTTTTTTGTGCAGAAATATAAAGAACATATTTTGTTACAAACGCAGAGTTTCGGCATCAGAAAATGGACGAAAGGAACTCATTTAAATTTTATCATCGATTTGTTTAAGAATTATAAAACTTCCTTTTCATACATTTTGGGAGAGAGAATATTTTTAAAAAACAATGAATCCCTAAACAATGCAATTATCTGAGAAAAATGGTAGTTTATGTTAATTCAAAAGCTAATAAGAAAAGCTTTTATCGAAAATTACATTTTCAACATGATTTTAATCGGTCTCTTAACAGCTTAAAAAGAAAGTGCTTTGAAATGGAAAAGTTCAAAAAACGTTTTACAGAAGTTAAACAATTTACTTCCATTTTAAATTGCTACGTAAATTAAGGAATGTTTCCATGGAAGCTACTGAGATATTAAAATTTTCGATGCTTACAGTAAAAAGGCTGATCACCCTTGTTTGTTTCTTTTCTTTTCAAATATTCTTTCTGGATCCAACAAAAACAACAAACATTATTTATTCTCTATATGAATTCAAAGCTTTTGATTTAGAAGCACTTTGTACCATAAAATCTGATGCAGTAAATTATGGTACTTAAATAAATTTCCCAAAATTATATATTTTTCGAAAATTTACAGGATTTATTTTTATTTAACCATTTGCATTCGGATGGTGCCTCTCACTCACCTTTCAAGACGGTGCATCATTTTAACCTTTTATTTATTTATTTTACAATTTTGATTGTTAAAAACGTCTACAGAATAGTAAAAAGATGTAGATTATTTTTCAAAGAAATTCGACTTAAAACAATTATGTATATTTTTCAGAGCAATAAACAAATTTTTGTATTAGGTGAATAATTATGCATCGAATTTCTTTTTCCAGTGCAAAGAGTTAAAATGCAACATTTATTTTTGTAAAGTTAATTTGTCTGTCAACAAATAAATTTTATTCAATATTTTTTTTTTCATTTTAAAAATAAAGGTTTGTATGATTTTTATTGTAAAACTAAATGCTGACATTTAAAAATAGCTGAATTCAGGCTGCTTTATATTTATACAACAGTAAATGATAATACAAATATCCTTCAAATAAAGAAAATATAAATTTTGTATTTTTCCTTTGATATAAAAAAGGAAAAGAAATTAAAGTTTGAAAAATATGGTTTTAAAAATTCTTGATTCATCTTTCGACGTTTGTACGAGCAATAATCACGATTCTAATTGAAAATACTTAATTGAGTGGCCATATAAGATTTTTTTATCTTTTTTTTTTCAAAAAAAAAACTCTTTTATAGTTACGACAGTTTTTCTGATATAAGATACTAATTTTTTTAATATCTGTAACCAGCAATTAAAATATTATTTTCTGGTTATTTACAGAATGTTCTAATGAAGTTGCAAGGAAATAAACAAATGCAAATTGACTCAGAATATGGAACTGTTTGGAAAACATATGGTAAAGCGATATACGATTTAATACTCATCGACTTTCAATTCCTTCAATATTCATATGTCAACTGCGAAACACATCGCCGATACATTGCCTTATGCTTAATATGCAGAACAAAGACAGGTGAGGTAAGTTCTATATATTTCAAAATTAGAAAAATCTAAGAAATCTATGAAAAGATAATGCGGAAAATAACGAAAATTTATCTGAAACATTTGAGGGAATAACAAATTTATGAAGCTTACAAAAACCAAACGTTTCCAAGTTTATTGAAATTTTTGTATGCGCATATCATAACAACTTGTAATGGATAGACAAGGTCAGTACATTTTAAAATTGCAATTAATCGAAATATATTAAATCATGATATCTTAATTTTTTTCGAATTCCACTTAATAAAAAGATATTAAAACAATATATTAAACCTAACCATTCTGTTACTTTGAAATGGTTATATAATAATAATTATGCTATATGCAATACAAAATTTTTTTAAAATATTGTTGTTTAATTGTTTTAAGAAACGTCTATTTTGAAAAGAACTTCGAGTTTAAAGACTTAGAATTCTCATATTCGAAGTAATATACATACAAGAAATAACATAAATCTAAGTTAATTTAAAAATTACGAGAACACTATAAAACTCCGATTTAAGAAAATTTGGATATGAAAATAATTCCAAGACGTAAAAGTGAGAAAGTTTGATTTAAAGAAAACAATTAAGATAGATGACCAAACAATACAGATCTATATTGTAATAATTATTAATTGAGAGAAATAACAAAGAGAATTTTCTTGGAAAAATAAATGAAATTCTGATTTATCTTGTGGATTTCCTTGCAATTAAATATACGATACTAGAAGTAATGGATTTAAATAAGGAAAACCCTCTTGTAAATATGGATGCAAGATCCATTTTATATGCATTTCAAACACAATGGTGTAATGTGGAAATTATTATAATTAAAAAAAACTCGAAACGCAATAAGGCATATTATATAAAATATACATATTGTTGGCAATAAAAGAGCTGATTCTTTGGCTAAACTAGCAACTTTTTAACAAGAAATAGATTTTAATGTTGGGATATCAAGATCCTAGATTAAACTCAGGTTTAAGGGATCGCTTTTTGCATATGGCAAGAGCGTTGGAAGACTAAAATAAAAGCAAGATGTATTTGCGTGTTGATGCTCAGAATATAGAGAAAGTTTGAGGAATTTTTATTCAAGTCAACTATTCACTGGCCATGGCAGCTTACTTGTCTATCCAAGAAGGGGTTTTTTTTTTCTAAAAAATGATGCTTATCATTGAGGACTTGATAAGAGTGCAATTATCCATCGAGTATATGGATGTAGCATATTCAAAGATAAATGAACTGAATATTTTCCACTGAATTACGATCTCTTTGAGATTATGTATCTATTTATCGTATTATAGCGCCGACAAGGATTAATTATTATGGTTAAAGAACTAGTGGAATTTTCACTAGAACGTTAATGCTTTTGGGAAGGATATTATTTTGTAGAATGTAAATAACTTATAAACATTTTAACCTTATATCTAGTTAATAATATAATCATTTGTTGTTAGCTTAGAAAACTATAATAGCTATATAACTATGCTATAATTTATTATTACATATTTATATATTATTGCTTAATATTATTATTAAATACAACTAGGCTATGATTTATTTATAGATTTGATTATATTATAATTTATTGCTTGTACAGAAACTTGAATTAACTATTTAAATGAATACATATAATAAATGGGTATATTATCTCTGTAAAGGCATGTGGAAGATATTGTATTTATTTATATTTATTTTATAAATGAGCTTTATATTACTTACTTTGCATTGATTATTATTTGTATTCTCTTCACCGTCTGCTTTCAGGGTTGGAATTACTTTTGATATTAATATTTTGATTATTTATTTACTAATTAAATAAATTAAAAATATTAATTAAAACTATTTTAAAAATAACTAAATTTAAATATATCAAACTATACACTATTCTGTAAACAAAGTTAATGCAATGTAATTCGAAAATTAAATATACAAATTTCTAATTTACATCTAACGGGCTCAAAGTTTCTTCCGGAAAGACATTTTTGGTTTTGCAATTATTAAAAATTAGTTAATCGGGGAGTGAAGGTATTACCTTAAAGAGATATTTGCTTCCTAAGATTGAAAATGCAAAGTGTTCACGTATTTAATTAATGAAAACAGGTGAGGTAAAAAAAAAAGCCTCAGCTTCTGGATGTCTTTCAAAATAACCAAATTAATTAATAACAGAGAATATTTTATTATTATATTAATATAAAGAAACCAATAAAAGAAATTCAAATTATGGGCTATTTTGCATTAAAAACTCTCTAATTAGAAAGATTTATATATAATTTTTAATATTATAAAAATATATTAATTTAAATATCGAAAATGTTAGTTTCCTTATGATATGGGATAAAAACTTCAATTTTCTCCTTCAGAACTGTTATTATTTAGAAATTCGAAATTTTACCAGACTCTGTATACTTTTAACAATCTAAAAAAAGACGAGATTTTTCTCGTCTTTTTCAATTTTGCTTCCTTTCCTTCCGAATTTTCCTGTTTTCGTGTATTTGCTGTGAGAGATTAGTTATTGCTTGTTGTGTTTGTTTTCCTTATCTCCAGACCAAACCATGAATGCTAGAAGCGCTCTGAAATATTTCATCGCTAACTTTTCAACTCTGGAAAGAACTCTGAAATGATGAGAGCAGGTGGGAAAATATAAACTAAAAATAACGAGAAATAACTGTAAAGGCGAGAAAGTGGGATCAAGGAATTGAAATAAGTTGTGATGAGTATAGCGTTGCATGCAAACAGAAATAAAATTTTTACTCTCAAAAAATATACTGAAGTAGTAGTTCTCATGTTATCCGTATGAAAGAGCAAAGACATAAAAACTGATTACTGTAGCCAGAGTAGCAAGACTAACTAATAGCAGTGTTCTCTTTTCTCATTTCTTGATTACTTTTACAGTGGATCTTTATACGTTTTGCTCCCCCGTATATCGAGAAAAAATAAAGAATGAATGACATTATAAATTTTGGAACAATAGTTCTTTTCGTTTACTGATTGTCTAAAAATTGGTAAAAATCTATAATTTTCAAGTGAAGATAATTCATTAGAGAATTTAGCGTTAAAATAATTCATAACAAAATTTGGTGTTAAGATAATTCATAAAATAAGATAATTTGATGTGAAGATAATTTATAAGATAATTTGATGTGAAGATAATTTATAAGATAATTTGATGTGAAGATAATTTATAAGATAATTTGGTGGGAAGATAATTCATAAAATAAGATAATTTGATGTGAAGATAATTTATAAGATAATTTGGTGGGAAGATAATTCATAAAATAAGATAATTTGATGTGAAGATAATTTATAAGATAATTTGGTGGGAAGATAATTCATAAAATAAGATAATTTGATGTGAAGATAATTTATAAGATAATTTGGTGGGAAGATAATTCACGTTTGTTAGCTACCGTGTTTATATACACATGATATGACAATATAATAGAAAATAAACCACTGAAGGATTTAGTCCAAAGCTTTATATTATATATATCCATAATTTTATTAATAACGAATTCTATTCATCTAATTTATTACATTTTTAATAATACTGTTCAGAAATCCATGGATTAGCAAATATTCAGTTGACGAATTACATTTAAATTTTGATAGATATTTAGAAATTTTGTATCAAGGCTCTGCATTAAATCTCATCATTTAACTTGTTTAATTTCCACGCTGTTTCCTTCCCAAAAAAATAAAATTTCAAAAATAGTTTTTCTAAAAATGAGAATAAAAATACAAAGCCAAAAATACATCAGAATGATGTAGCAGAATTTTTCCATTTTTCTATCTCACCACCATTTACGGAAAAATACAAAAACATCTGTACAGACAAAAATTTTGTGACAATATCAATGAATATGAAATTAGATGTTAATTATTTAATTTTTTGAATTGTAGAAATACAGAGTCTTTCCTACATTTTTTTATTTTTATTTTAGTGAAGAATTCTGCCCTTTACATCTTAACAAAAAATTATTTAATATTTTTTATATTTGAAGAAACATTAAATAATTCTTATTTTTATATATCATTTTACCATTTAATTATTTTAATTCTTCTTATATCTGAAAAATACAGAACTATTTAGAGTTAATTAGAATATCTTAAAAATTTAAATTCATCCAATCGTTGATGTTCATTTGAAATGCAATGTCTAAATGTTTACTGCAAACTTTGAGATTCATTGAAGATAATTAAAACAAATTTAATCTCCTTATCATTTGTTACTGTTATAAAAGGTGAAATAAAAATGACGCACGGCGTATATAGGGTTTATCTGGCAGTAATGCGTAAGGTCAGTCAGTAAGGACTGTATGGTGAAAGCTTATAAGCCAGATAACAGCTACGGAACACGAGTAATTACTTTTCTCTTGTGGTCTTATTACTCGGCTGCGAACCTCAAGGTCTCAGGTTCTATTCCAGCCAATTCAACCTTCACAACTGTTAGCAACAACAGGCTTGCTTAGTAGATGGATCTTTTCCAAATATTCCTGAACATCGAAAAATAAAAATCCATCTTATCATATGCTTATTGTATCACGTTCAAAATTTTATACTCCTTTTTTTCATCTCCCTAAAGGTATTCTTGCTGAAATCTAGTACACAACCCCAAATATAAAGATCATGCCAACGAAGTTTACAACTCGTATTTAAAGAAGACTTTATTAAAATGTTCCTAAGGACACAACTAGACGTTACTCTTATCTAAGTAGTGCAATTTTCAAATGTGCATAAATGCCTCAAAAATATCTTGTATCCGACTTACTTTCTTCTTAATATTGAGATTTATTTTCCAATACTATACAAGCTTCACTTTCAATGAATTGGATTTCAGTTCTTGAAGCAAAATTAATTTAAATGTCAGTTTGTTTAACTATTTAATACAGCTTACTCATATATATTTATTAAAATATCTTGATATCTTCAGGATGAAATGAATGAAAATAGTTGTTTTGAAAAGAATATATGCTAGATGGTTGAAAGTCCTTAAAGGAAATATATTTCCGTCCTTTAAAAAAATATCTATAAGCTATTATTTTCAGTACAAAGCTATCTCATCTTTATCTTAATCAAAACTTCATGCTCTTCTTCAGAACAAGATTAAATCGTTATTGAAGCCAGCAATCAATTTTACTTTGCTAGTTCTTTTTATCAGCTCGTACAATTGTTTCTTGGCCTCACGAAATCAATACCTGATTACCCACTGCTGAAACAAAGGTATTGATGAATTCAGGAATGAGAAAGAATCCCTCAGAGAAATTACTCTCAAAGCTTAATTAATTCAAAAAAAGTCGAAAACTAGAAGTTCTTGGTAAGATATGCTGAATCAATTGACTCAAATTCTCTAGTGAAGATGTAAACCTTATTTCAGTACTTAAGATTTATCTGAACAACTCTTTTATTTTCCAATAAGCTCATCGATATTTTTGAAATCAGTGCTGGAAGAATTCATTAAACTTATTCTGTGATAAAGTGAAGAAAATGTTATAAAGAAATGGAATTTTTGGCTAGCATGTTAGGAAAGAAAAAAAAAGAGATTATAATTTCGCGAAAGCTTCTAAAAATAACTGACAAATTATGCGGTTTTTAAAGGTCAAATGTTTCTGTGAAAGAATTCTTAATTGAAAGAAAATATATATGTTATATGCATAGGAAACTGTAGTTTTGTGCTATTTTCAAGCCTTCTATGCCAAACAGTTTCAGGCTCGATATCCGACTTTTGATAACATCTACTTTGCTTGATAATATGATTCAGATTAAAATTGTAGGCCGGGATAGCCTGGTTGGTAGAGCGTTGGATTCGCGTCCCTTAGGTTGAGAGTTCGAACTCCACCGGGCGAAGATTCCCCGCGTGCTTGGTGGCTGATGTGCGTCAAATCTGTCGAGGTCACAAAGTCCTCCATGTCGAGAGTAATACCACTCGGGGGTACTGGATCAGGGGTGATCGTTCTCTGGTTCAGGTCCAAATTACGATCTGTGGTTGAGTGAAGGAAATGCGTGAATGAAGTCCACCCCGTAAAAAGGGTTGTGACGTGTGTATAGCTAAGTCGTTCTCTTGGCCCTAGATGGCACTACTATACAAACAATAGGCACTCCCCCTCAGGCTTAAATCGGCTGTTTTTGAACATCGGGCTTGCCCATGGCAAGTGCCATAAGAAACAACAACAGATTAAAATTAATTCGATGCTAAATATCTAGATGGTGCAGAACCTGAAAATTAATAGAGATAATGCTAATCCAAATCGCCTCTTCGTCTCTGATTTGAGTTTAAAAACAAAGAATTTCATCTAAATGTTGGCTTCAAATTATTCCAAAACGGGCCATCGGTTTAAATGGATTGAATTCTTGCAAATAGGGAGTACGTATCCAAAAGTCTAAAAAGTTATTTTTATGTTTCAGGTGAATTAATATTCTATGAAATCATATGCTACTATTTGAGAAATAAATAAATAAATTTAAAGAGAATTTTTTATAAAATAATAAATTTAAAACCTGATTACATTTTCAGATGAATAACACATAATAAGAAAGCTTCTGCACATTATATAGTGCTTTTACATCCTATTATATCTAATATATTGAGAGAAAGTTTCAAGTGAAAGTGAAAGTGAAATAAGAATTATTTTCTTGCAGTAAATCGATTCGTGTTTCCAATCACAAAGTTTTATTTTTAAAAATACAGACAATTGTAAGCCAAAAATTTGATTACTATTGAGAATAATAGAAAAATTTTTTTTAAAAAAAATAAATTTTTAACTGATCTTCATAGTGAAAATATGTCCATCATCAAAATATTTCTCTTATACCAATCTATAAACACAAAAAAAGTGTAATGCTTCGATTTACAAAAATAACAAAGATATGAAAAGTCAAATTAATTGATTTAGATCATTGTTTATATCTCAGACTGAATTTTGAACGAGTCTTTCGTTGAATATTTCAGACTAACACATATATGATTTAGGTTATTAAAAGGGCAGAATCAGAAAATAATAATACATTTAATAATTCTTATAAATTTTCAAAAATATCAAATAATACAATTAAAGTGTCTTCAAAACTTATTCAAAATTAGTACCAGGACATCTATGCAAAGATATGTTCTTCCAATAATGAGTAGACGCAATTCAGTCATCATTTGTGACATCAAAGCTGCAAAATTTACCACATCTACAGAAGGTGATTATATATAGATGACTCAAAGTTAGTCAAATACATCAGTCATTATTTAGTGTACTTCGGAATAAATTAGGAAATTTATAAAAATGTCTCACCACGTAGTAATAGAAAGCAGATACTTATTATGAAGTATTTATTCTAAGAATGGACTACCAGGGTTCCGAAAGTAACTATTTCAGTAATTTATACTTTCATTTGGATTATTTGGTCGACATTTGTTCGTCTAAATAATATTCTTCAGGAAAATAGGATTTGATTCTTTCCAAAGTTTAATCTGATTACAAAAGTCTAGTCATCAATCATAAACTTATTATAGCTACCCATTAAGACCATTAATGTTGTGCAGAATCCAGTTATTATTTTGAAATATTCTCTGTACTGTCGGCTTGAAAGGTTGAGTTCTGAATAGACTATCGTCTTCAAGTATGGAGAATGTTAAATAACAGGCCAAAGTATCAATTTCTGTATCATATTACAGCGCCTCGTTCCCCACAATGATGTAAGGATGTATTTACAATTGCTAAACCATTCTATAAGTGTACCTCCTGGGAGACGACATTTGTTTTCTTCTACAACAAGGTAAGCATTAAGATTACATACAGTATTTCGAAACCTTTCTAGTTTATGAAACATGTCATTGATTATTAAAGCTTAATATCATGCATACAATTATGAACAAAGAATTTTATTTTCTTGTTCGGTATTCCAGCACTCCGCTGATATATCTTAGGCGTTCAATTTCTCACATTTCAAATCCGTTCTTTATAAAAATAGAAGCTACAACTGTTAATAACCAAAGTGACATCAATATGAGTTATTAGCAAATTTATGACAGATCATGATTTGAATGATGTAAATAAATGCTACATAAATATTTGTTATAATAGTTTTTTATATTAAAAAATTTACATTTTTGAAATACATTTCCATCTAATTTTGGGATAAACTTCTCTAAATTCGAAAAAATATTAGATATAAACATGAAACTTTGTACATGTATAGATGAATGTAACAGATGCATTTTATTGACGTTTTTTCACTATATATAATATTTTAACTTTTTAGTATTAACCTACAAAGAAGCAAAAGTATTTTCATAAAATTGTTCATCTTATTTTTTTAAGCTTAATATTTGGAAGTATATATTTAAGCACAATATTAGGAGAATAAGCACTTTTCCACTTTTGGCGATACTTTGCATATATATAGAGAGAGATTATAATCATTCCTAAAATCATTCGAATCCAGACACCTTAGAAGTGGAAAACATCTAGGATCTGTCTTACCACAATTCCTAGATTGGAAAATGTTAAGTATGATTTTTCTTGTCACATTTCTCTTTATTAAAAATACTAGAACGCCCGAGTTTCTCCATCAAGGAAAAGAAAGTCATTAAATCCTCAAAGACCACAATGAAAACCCGTTCTCGGGGGTTAATATACAAAAGACAGCCACCGAGATTAATATTAAGTTAATATATGATCAGACATCCTTTAAGATTTCTCAGAAAATCGCCCTGTCCCTCAAACGCAAGCATTTCTGAAGAACAAGCACACTCTACAGTTATTCAGCCAATCAAGCATAACGAAAGGGGAGAGAAATTTTTCTAGTGATTGTCAGCCAACATCGTAGTTTAGTTGAAAGGGCATTTGGACCTTTCGGTATCGATACAGTTAAAAAGATGGTTTTGAAAATTTAAGGAAGTATTTAAAAAAATAGAGAGAAATCAATAATTTACCTTTAATTCTCAACTCAAAAATTGTTGTCAGAGATATCTCTGAGAACGTTTTTCCCGTTACCCCTGTTCTATATTTCGGTCAACTGAATAGTTTGGGTTTCTGTAACTTCTCATTTCATCATCTTGATTACACAAGTACATTCTCTTGAAGTTTGACGCTTTCTTTTATTTCTTTAATTCCAGATATTTGTTCTCGAGCGGTCTAGTAGATCTCATTTCCTTCCCAGTTTTTCAAACATAACAGAATGTTAATGAAACTTGGTCTGCAGAACTTTCTGCCCAACCTTCTAAACCTCGATAAGACTTGTGTCTTATCGAGGTTTAGATTTATAGAGATTAAAATTTTAAAGACTTCTAAACTGATATTAGTGATAAGATAAAAATGTATAGGGATTTTTTTTAAAAAAAAACAGACCGAATTCGACTAATGCTGCATCAATCGTAGAAAAAATAGAAAATTAACAAACTTCAAAAAAACTTGAAACAGCTTCATGTAAAATTTATGATGGTTGAAAAACCGTTTTAAAATGTCATCGAACGAAATCTCGTATATTCTTGCAACATTTGAACAATGTGATGGCCTATAACTATTTTCCTTAGATTAGCAGTTATGAATACTAAAAATTCAAACATTTTAGGCCAATTTTATTTTGTAAATCCAGTTAAGAATAGAAAACAGTTGATGATCCCGGGTTAAATCAAGCTAAAAGCATAGAAAGACATAACATTTTTGTCCTCCAAAGGAGAAAATGAAAATTGCATTTTATACAATTATTGTTAAAAGTAGATGTTTTGAAAAGGTACTTGAAAATTGGGTTTTATATGTGCACATGTGCACAAGAATCTAAGCTCAAATCATTCTTTCTGAAAAGATCAAATTTACTCAATGTGAATTTTTTTTAACATAATGATTATTTTTTTACATTTTGTTACCTTTGTCATACGTTTACATAATTTAAACATAAACGCGATTAGAAAAATAAAAAAAGAATATACGTTCCTAGATTTAATGACTGTGTATATTCCAAGAAAAGATTTACGTCAAAAAGTGGGTTGTTTTTTGTTTTTGTTTTTTGTCGTGTGACTATTTTAAGTCAAATTTTACACAATAGCTTCTGAGGGTAAAGACCCCTGAGCACCCGAGGGCAGAAGTCTGACTTTTAGCTCAAATGAAGATAGCACACACACATTCGCTTGCACAACCTCTTTTTACAGGGGGGCGCATTCACGCATCTCACAGAGAGAACACAAGGAAGAGATCAACCATGCCCGAACCAGGAACCCGGGACGCCTAGATCACGGGGAAGACGTGCTACCCCTAGGCCAGGACGCCGGTGTAGAAAAGTGATTAATTTTGGGTTTTTATAAACTAAAAAAATCATTTTTAGGTAATAAAAATATATGTAAAGAATATAGGAAGAATTTTGTAATAGTATATTAATCAGTAATTTTTATTTAAATTTTAGAATAATGTTGTCTTGTGTATCGCAGTCCAGAATTCGCCGTTCAAGATTGATAAAAAAGAAGACATTTGTTACCTATTGCTACAAATTACAGATTGTTCTTTAATACGTACTACCATACTTTTGTCTTTCGCTATCATAAACCACGAAATTTTCATCGAAACTTATTCTCCTCAAATTTCTATTTCAACATTTCACAACCATTACTCGAGGTTTCAAGTATAAATGTCAGATTTATGCAAAACCTTCAGGATGTTAAAAAGAATTTTACAATCAATTTTTTAATATATGTTAATGGCAGATCTTCACTTAGCCAATATAGCTTAATGAATGAATATAATAATACTTAAAAGTTTCTTTTACAATAAAATATATCGCCTCTTATGTAGTAGTGAAAAATTTACCCGAATGAGCTAGAAAATGTATGGAAATGAAAGAATAACACTCTAATAAAGGATAAAAATTGTTTATTTGGCAAAACTTAATGTTTGGAAAATTCATCCAAACACCAAATTCACAACTAATGAAAATTCTTACTTTTTGCAGTTATACTAGCTTGACAGTGAACTGTAAATGTTTTAATGAGGTCTACTACAATACTAGGTTTTTCGCGGACATTTGCAACTTTATTTTTCATTCCTGGGGTAAGATTGATATTTGGCTATATTAGCATTTTAAAAACATTGCATCCTCATAACCAGCAAAAAATGTAAATGAAAAAAAAAAACTGAGACATTTCTGTGAAGCAGCGCCCTCCAGCTCATTCAGATGGCATTTGAGATCATAATTTATTACGCTTTATAGTTTTTAGTGCTTTTTCTACTTATCCCAATACTTTGTATATTAAATTTTAGTTTAATTTCATGGGAACTAATATTTATTTTCCTCATTTGCGGCAATATATCTTAAAATTATTTCATTTAAGTTGGAATTTGATTTCTCTAGAGCAAAATTAAAATCATTCAATAAAATATCCACTGCAAAAAATATTTATCACATTTTAATTAATTCACTGATAACTAATTCTATTAAGCAATAATCCAAAAGCTAACAGCATACCCACAAAATTAAAGACGTCTTTATTCTATAATGCTATATTTCAGTTTTAGTAAAGAAAGTACTTAAAAGAAATTCCCTCTGCATTGATGATATTTCCAAATAACGTAGATGTTATTAATAACCGCGGGCTGTTCTCTCCTCTGTGGTATATTTGCTCACAATTGCCTAAGTAAATACTTCGTCAAAGATCATAAGTGATATAAGAAAAGATAAATACAGCTGCAGGCTTCTTATGACAGGGGTCCATGGTTAAAAGCCTGGAAAGAGCAATCTGCTCTTGACTACCGAAGGCAATACGCAGATCTTTTATCGACTTCCTTCCGGTAAAAGTCGTTTCATATCTGAGCGTTTTAGCGCTACTTTTATTTCTTGTTTAAGGAAAACATATCTAAAGGAACTTGGTTTATCAAAGGATTTCAATTCAATTATTTTCCATATGGCCACATGAATTTCTACTAATATAATGTCAAAATATAGTCAATAACAAGAATAGTTTTGGTAAATATCATTTAAGACTAATTTAAAATATTTCATTCCAGAAAATAACTTCGTACTTTGTATGCTCAGTAATATTAAACAATCATTTTTTACTCTTAATTCCCGAAAAATTTTACTACTGTGCAAATTAAAAAAAACATGAATAAAAAATTCATTCTTTATAAAATAACTTCAAATATGTAAGTTATGAATTGATTTTTATTTTTAGATTTCATTTTACAATAACTGCATATTGAAAAGCTATATATTGTATATTTATTAAAATTACTAACTAACTTATTAAAGTTGATATTTTAAAAGCATTTAAAAAATTCATTACATATATAATTATATTATTTATTAAAATGAGTTGATGCTAATTTAATTATTATACATTATTTTAAAAATTTATTAAGTAATAAATAATATTTATAGTTATCTTCCATAAGAAAATTGTCATTTTCTTTCTAGTATCTTTAACCCTCTGACTGCGTAATTTCTTAAAATCGCTATTTAGATGCGATATTTGCAAATAACTTCAAATATTTTTCAAACAAAGTAAACTGATACTATATGTCACACGATAATAATATGGCATAATAAAAATCTGTCATCGTAAAAATAAACACTCTAAACTGCAAAAAACGCGGGATGCAATAGAAAATGGACTAATTGCCAACCCGCGGGATAAGCAGCTGGAGGGTTAAATCCTATTCATCTTAATTCAATTTTAGCGAAAGTCAAAATGTCGATGGTCCCATCACTTTAACTTATCCATGTTTAAAATTATTAAAATTGATACGAGATAACATTTGTTGCTTTTATTATAATCCTTGTTATTTCTGAAAATCATACATAAAATTACATTTGCTATAGTTAGGTAAAAAAATCCTGTATTAATACTTCCGTTTCCGAAATTTATTATGAAGACCTTGATCTCAAATCATGTTATTTTCAATTAAACAAGGTAGGTTTATAACATATTTTATTGAGAAGAGAAGTTGTTTTGATATTATATATATATTTTTTTAATTTTTAAGGACTACCAACTTTATTATTTCTATTTCATTTTAGATTCAAAACTTCTAAGCTTACTTAACAAGAGAAAGCAATATTTTTTATGTTTTCCTCAATATGTTATGTGAATTGAAGTAACCTCTTTATTTCCAACATTAGTTTATATAATCTTTAAAATATCACAGCTATTTCAGGTTTAGACCATAATGGACAATCCAAGAATGAATAAACAATTATATCTAGTTGTAATATCTCTAATTCTTAAATTCTTATTTCTACTAATAATAAAGGTAATGGTCCGTCAGTGATCTACAGGCCAGACTCTTTGACATACTGCTACCAAATTTGGCACAAATGACCCTTTTAAGGCGGGAAAAGGCTTTCAGAGCGATACTTTTAAGATTTTTAATTAATTAAAACTAATCGTTTATCTCCGATTTATCCGCTTTAACTTCCCAAAACATTATTGTTAATAAAATAATAAAAATAAGTCTAAAATTATCTTTTAATCATGCAAATCTGCCATACAATTCTTCGTTAGTTTTCATAATTACTTTAATAAAATATTTTATGCAATTTCAAACAATATTTCAAATGATAAAGTGAAATTTAAACCATTATTATTAGTTCGACAAATATTTAATAACAAGATTTCTTTGCCCTTGAAAAAAATTTAAAAGATTCTGTTTAATATCTATTCAGTTTAGGCGAGTTTAAAAAGTGATGTTATAACATAGTGATAAAAGAGCTGCGATTAAAAATGGAATTAACTCGACATTTATGTTTCTAGTGTCACCATTATGTTATAAATTTAATCTGCATTTAAGAAAGTTTGTGTACTAAATAAAATATATGTGCATCAAAATTTATTGTTCAAAACCTTTTTTAAGATAATCATGATTATTAATTTATACATAAAATATTTAATTCAAATTAAAGACAACAAATATTCCGACGAACACGCTAATCACCAAAGTCAGCCTAGTTTTAAATAAAAGTGAAATTTTTCAAATAATATTTATTCACAAAGATGATTTCTTTAAAAATTTTATATCTGTTCATGATCTTAATATGATAGCATCTCCAACAGCCATTCATAATTTATAACAGGATAAGAAATGAAAGCTGTATAATTTTTATTCGAAACTCCCTCTAATGGTGCTAAAATAAGAGATTCATCAGTTATTCCAGCAATTTGTACAGGAATTGTAAATCCATTCTCCAATATATCATATAATTTCTTTGATTACCATATCTAATAGCCAAATACTAGACAATATACAATACATTTTGAGTGCATGCAATTCTCGCATTTCGAATTCTCAAGATCTTGTGAAGATAACACATGCAAGAAAGGGAGACCTACTGAAAGTTGTGCCAGGGCAGGAATTCATTCAATTCGTCATGATTGGTGAGGCGTCACACATCGTTCCGGCCCTGGAATATGAAAGAGGGATTTCGTTCGGACAGAGTGTGCATTTATTATTCTTTCCTGGACACTGGAAAGAGAATATTGATAGAAGATTCCACTGTTCTATATTCACGGCATCAAAGTCAGAAGAGACTAAACCGGATTTCCTATTCAAACGTAGCACCGACAGTCTGAAAGAGTTTGTATGGATGTATTTCTTCAACCGTTATCATTATATAACAATACGCTGTTTTGTTCTAATAACAGACAAATAAATTTCAGCGATATTTTATTTGTATTATTGCAATGAGAATTATATAATCTTCTTTATAATTTTATTGAATCCATTTCCATGAAATTAAATCGATTGTGACCTGTATAATAGCAAAGATGTTAAATTTAGGATTTTAATTCGATCTACTTCTACATAATGTCAGTATTTAAACAATTTATGATCATAATTATTGCATTTAAGTATAATTGTAAATTAATTTGTAGTGTCTAACTGATATTCATTTAATAGCAAGGCTTAAAATTACATTTCGCATTCATTATTAAGAAATTTAATAAAATATTAGAGGCCTCCACCCCCTGATCGCATATGATCCTAACCCCAGGAATTGTTAATGCAGTTCCTCTCGGATCGCTTCGCTCGCTCGCCATCTACTAAACCACTTTAACTTAACAACAAATATATTCAGATTCAAATCATTCCAAAATTTAATTAAACAATGAAAGAAAAAATGTAAAGTAAAAAGTGCACTCACAAAAATCACCTGCATCAAAGTTTTTTTGTAAACACAATCTTTCATTTAAATAACTATATACATCCATCAAAAAAGCAAATGTTTTAAAAAAATTGTGCTTTTCTCACAATTTTTCAAATTTGGAAGCTATACTATAGAAACAGAATAAGAATTTGATATTTACAAAAAAAAATTGTCTGAAAGCAGCTATATTCAAATTCAGTCCATTCCAAAATAAAAATTAACAATTAAAGAAAAAAATGTGAGGCAAAAAGTACACTCGAAAATTGAACCTAAATCCCTTCTTGAAAACAGCAAGGGATACAACATAGGTTTAATAGGAAAACATTTTTGTAGCTATCACCTTCAGGATAAAAACAGATGTCTCGATTCTGTTCGCCATTATCTCTAACAAATATCGCTGCAATTTCCGTTTTTGTAATAGGTTGCTTATATCTAGGTATATCTAATCAGGATGTTTTCTAATCTCCATGAAAATCATCCTGATATTTGTAGCAGGATTTTCTTCAATTATATGATGCATCTGCAGGTAACAATCGATGAATGGATTGATTGCTGTTAACATCACAGAGAGCAAACATCCTTCATTTCTCTCCATACGTTTTCCAGTGGCTTCACTGGTATCAAACACATATAACTGATCATAATGTGGTTTATTTATGACCACTGTATAATCGAGAAACCACGTGGTACATCTGAACATGAATCCTATAGCAATATGGCCCTGTTCCAGGAGGAGGTTTGATTTGAGCTCCCATGGAAACAAAAACTAAAGCAGAATTATATTCTCATATATGCTTCCAATAGTTTCTTCCTTCTGTTGAATCACTCATCAGCAAGTCTTTCAATATTTCTGGTGAATTCTACAGGTGTTCCAAAACAATTTTTTTTAATCATGACAACATTTCGTGTATTTGCCACTTGAATTTACTTTTTTTTCCCAGTAGCGTGTATGACAAAAAGAAGAGAGTCCTGACATAGTCCCACAACTATGTTCCTGTAGTTCGGAAACTTCGCTCCCTACACATAAACGTTTAACCCTATTTCGTTCATTACGACTGGATCTTTTTATGAGCGATTTTTGAGCATTTTCATTTGACCTGTCTTCTCTTTTTCGACGAATTTGTTTTAAAATCGATACGGTACGACTTAAGCCCATCGTAAAAAAATTTGTCCGTTTATTGAGCGTTAATTTTTTGTTTAAAAATTTTTCAAACCGATGCAAGAATAGCGTTTACTTGAAATCTTATCAAACCGCATGTTAACGTTCCCCGGTGAGGTCGAAGTGTTGCCAAACGGCGATTAACAAATTCGGCCTGATTTTGCGTCCACGTAAGCGTTTTATATAAATAGATGAAAATGCAGTTGTCAAAAATGAGAACACACTGTGCGTGAATTTTCTACTCCAGTTGGGGTAATGCAAATGCGTGAATTTTCTACGGCAGTTGGGGTAACGCAATGCAAATTAGAAATTTTTAATGTCCTTTATTCTGTTTTATTTTAAAAGTACTTCAGAATGAATCCAAAAGACAAATTAATTAACAATGTTTAATTTTAACTGCATCAAACACTAAGAAATTAAACAGAATCGTTTGAAATAATCGGTCGAAAACATGTTAAACCTAACCTCGTTAGCATGGGAAAAAACTGAAACCTTAATCATTTGGCGGTGTCAAGTTATTCCAAACGGCGATTAATAAATTTAGCATGATTTTGCGTCAACGTAAGCGTTATATATTATTTGTAATATTTAAATTGCATACAAATTATATTTAATAGCATCACAACACGCATGTAATTAAATGCATAAATTTTAATACAGCACAAAGTATTATTAAAAAATAAATTTAAAAATATTTTTTTTAATATCGCAAAAAAACATGTTGTTAAAACTAGTACAAAATTATTGATGTGAAACGGTAATACTTCTACTAATTATATACAAAACATTCCTTATCGGGCTATTATTATTCAAGAATTAACTTTTTATTCAAATTTGGTATTTTTGTGTCGAACGGTCTGCTCTGTAAAATGTTGAAAGGATTTTGCATTATCAATATAGAATCAAATAATTTAGCTAATCAATAAATATTATATAAAAATATTATTTGTAAAGAAAAAATTTTGAACTTACTCTTTAGTATTCGCATTCCAATGAAATTACGTACACTTTTAACTGCTGCATTTATTAGCCTGTAAGTTTGTATTCTTTTCGTTGGAAAATATCATAAACCTTTTGTTAATTCTTGCATATATTTGCATATGTTTTCCATTCATCTTATAAAATAGTTTATTAAACTTTTGTGCAAAATCATTCAGATTAGTTTAAAAGCATTAAAAATATTTCTTGAAACTTACCTTTATTTTGAAGTTTTCTATATATCTGATAGACGATAGAATACTGCGAATAATTTTAGCTAGTTTATTTTAATGGATTTCATGAAGCTGGTTCATTAATTGCATAATTTAATACATTTGGTACATAGTAATTCACTATTAAATTAAAAGATGTTTTTTTTTCTGGTTTATAATATAATTTAAAAATGATTTATTATATAAGAAATTTTACAAATCAAAAATTAATAAGAAATATATAAGAAAATTTACAAATCAAAAATTTTTCTTTCATCAATAAATAACGTGTACTCCCAAATGCTATTAACTACCTGAACAAAGTTTTTCCGTAATGTTTCATTAATTTAGTTGGATAAGTCCAAAGAAAATAATTAGTGAATTATTTTTTTAAAGTTGCTAAAATTAAAAATAAACCAAATTACCTATTTTCCAGAGATTTTCATAAAAAAATATATAACCGATGGATTAAAACATAATAGATATTTAAACATGAGATGGATACAGTTTGGATCTCCGATTTTATAATTGTAATTTGCGAAATTTGATCAATTACGAACTACAAAGTGAGTGATAAATTAAAAGAGTAAAATGGTACTTTTTCATGTGAGTTGTGCTAAATGTAACAGATCTATATGTAAGATGCGATTTGTAGTTACTTATCATTATCTCTGTCTTTTTCCTATGATAAACATGTTTAAAAAGGTGTACCAACAATACCAAAAAGACTTCGAAATGCTCGAGTTCTTATACTGTTCTTAGTTTCAATGACATAAATAACCTTGATTGTCTCAAAATTTATCTATCGATGAGGCATTTTTAGACGAAGTGCGGAATACAATTTCAAGTATTTTTCAAAAATGCTTTTTTTTTTCTTCGTGACTATATCTATAAAGTATCCTATTTCACCTACCAATCTAGGCCCATTCATTTGTCTATCTATTGAAAATATTGAATCAATTTAGAGTGTCGATGATAAATATAAATCACATGAGTGTTAATTAACTACAACCACATTGAACTGAAATAACTTCTGAGATATTCAAGGGATTATGCTGTGAATCCGTGCATGAAAGAAAAATTGTTAGATATTTTTTTTTTTTTCCTTATGGTAATATTCACTAGAACTTCGAAATTTTATTACGGAAATTGGTATCTAATTTGCAAAACTATTTCTATGTATGTGATCTTCAATACTCAATAATTTTATTTATTTGAGATTGCACTAAAAAGAAAAAAATTTCTATTAGATAACTATAGAAAATTTTATTTTAATTGCTTAGCATTTTTTATTTATAACAAATTAGAATGGAAGCATGAAAACCTAAATCCTAAAAATATTTAAAAATTTCCAAAGTTTCAATGTCCTAGCACATAGACCCCCCCCCGGGGGGCACCTCGAAATGAGGAAGAGATGCTTCAGGCATAGGGGTTGGATCTCGCCACCCTGGAGGGTACACTAATAGGTGGGAGATCCGGCTCCTCCCATCGATGACAGGACGTACTCCCTTCAGGGAGGGTTGTATCGTGGCCGGTGATGGCTCTTAGGACTCAACCACAGTTCCAGCCAATGTTGCTGTTGCGGCGGTCCGGTCATTCAGTTTTTATGGTTTAAATCCGTATGCCTTCGTGGCGGGTCGGAGAGTCAGATGGCTGTCCCAGCACATAAGGTATTTACCAAAAATCTATTTAAAACTTTCATTTTTGCAAATATTAGACAAATTAAGGAAAAGTGTGTATAAATAGATCAAAGTATTCTGTGGAAAAAGATTTGACAAGGAAAGTTGTATTAAAATATTAAGCATAAAAAAGGAAACAATCGAATCTGTAGCTGAAAACGTTTTGATTGATTTGCAATAATGAACTACTTCTGAAAGTTTTCACTTTGAAAGCATCCATAAATATTAGGCAGACGCCACTATCTGCTACACAGCAGCGGTACTTTTATTCTTCGGTTAACTGGAGCATAGATACATTAATATATTAATGTGGAGAATTGCTTTAATAAATAACTTTGAAGAAATGGGGGAGCAGTAAACACATTGTATTTTCTTTTTGTAATTTTTGTTCAAAAAATGATGAAAAACTTCTGGGGCACTTTTATTGGATATGTGAAAAATAAATCTTTCACATTCTCATGTAATTTGGTCATTGTGCTTAGGTAGGGAAAAGCATCTTTGCTTCAATACCGAAATTGATTTGACATAAATAAAAGTTTTTGCTATTCTACGAATTTTGTTAATGCCAATTAAAAAATATATATAAAATTATATATACAAAGTAAACAGTTAACTGTAATAATGTATTAAATACGACTGTCGTTGCATTTTATTTCGGTAGTTGAAGTTTTTTTCTCAGTTTAATCATAGGTTTATTTTTACTGAAGATTTCTAGATGCCAATACGTGTAGGTAAAATCTATTAAATAAAGTTATGCTTGGTCTGAAAATTAAATTCTAAATATTTGGGAAAATATATACAAAATCAGCGAAAATCTAACTATTTGTAGGAATGCAGTTATTTCTTTAATTGTAAATTTGTACTGTCTTTATTCATATGTATGTGGCGCCATCTACCCACAGCAAAAAAAACTAAAGTCGTCAAACTTACTTGACGCAGCAACAGCAACCACTCACCCACACACGCTCGCCATAATGCTTGGCGCTGCTCAAAGGGGTACAGGCACATTAGAATCAACAGCTAAATACATCACCACTCAACAGCCATATCGTTCGTCTCACCTCCGACTCACTGGAGGGAGTGTCTGTAGTGAAAGCTTATAAGCCAGTTAACAGCTACGCTACACAAGCAATTGCTTTTGTATTGTGGTCATGTTAATGGGCTGCCTGCGAACCACAAGGTCTCAGGTTCTATCCTCGCGCATCTGAATTCACCACATGTACTTGTGACATTACAAGAAACAGAAAAATTAGTTTGAACTAAGAAAGTAGATGAAAACTTTTTAGGAATGCAGTGTTTAGGAGAACTAGAGGAAGTGTTCTCCCCCAAACTTTTCCGCAAACACTCTAATAAAGGTGTTATAATATAGAAGGCCTTACATGCCCTTATCGCAAAATAGTTACGAAATATTAGCCTCTGGCGTGAATTTATCGCGTTTACCTTGGCGAGTTATTTGGCGATTAAACCTCAGAATGCTATTAATAACATCCGAAAATCGAATCTGTATTTTAGATGCGCATTTCCCTATCGATTGAAAAAAAAAATTTGTTCAACAATCTACAGATGTAATCAAAATATCACATACCAAATTCAATATATTTAACTCATTGCGTTTTTGAATTATCTCGTTTGTATGTTTCGAAAAGTATAGACCGACAGACAGTCCACCCCTCATTAGCTTTGATTCAAAATTTATGGATGTTTACAGTATACATATTAAATCCCACTTTCATCCATCTAGCTTTCTTCGTTTTGTAGTTGCCGTATTAACTTATATTCGAACAGCTGAATAGGCATACTTCCTCGGAACAGATTTTACTCACAATTTTATAGAAATCTACAAATTTGGTGTAAAGACCATAAACCAAATTTGATCCATCTAGTTTAAAGCATTTTTATTTATCTTTGTCAGAGACAATTTGTGTTTCACATTTTGTTTCGTCCAAAATATTTTTCTCGAACTTAGGGAAGCCTAAAACGTGGAGATTCATCAAAACCTCAATTTTCTATAAGAAAAAGTAAAATGTACAAAGTTCTTCTAAGTATACGAGAAAGTAAAATAGCAGATTAAATGGAAGAAAAATATAATTAAACGATTTAAAATAACACAGAAGAAACAATGCAATCTGCAGTAAATTAGATGAAAGTATATGAATACAAGAAAAGAAGGAGCACAGAATGATCATTCCTTCATTTCAATGTTTATAAGTTTCTGAATCACTAATCTAAATAGTCTACAAAACGAGAACGGGATGAAGATTCGCTATAGTCATCTAATTTCGTCGATATTTGTAATGCGAACCGATTTTGATAATAGCAAAGAACTGTAGCAAACTAGTAGCGCCATCTAAAGGTCAAGCTGCAAATAAATTTTACATAAATGGGAAAAGTTTCATTACATTAACATAAGAGAAAATATTTTTATCTTACATAATTCTTCGAGTCAAAACGTAAAATAAGTTTTAAATTTGGGAAACGATGCAAATGTCTAACATGACTAGCATTGGTGCTATGACTAGCATTGTGGTCGTTATCGTTTTATCACAGGAAATCAGGAAAATAGAATAGATCCCCGAAATTGTTCCGAAATTTATTTTTCGTTCTTTTGTAAAATTGCCATTTATTGAGTTTTCACTTTTTCATTCTACAACTATATCATTTTTTTAGGTTTTATATCTTTTATCATCAATGTTCCACTGATTTTTAAAAACACATGTTAATATATAATGTGAAGTAAACTGAGATTGGTTATTAATCCTCTGCTTTCTCAAGAAAAGCAATACTCTCAGAATGCACAATTGGAAACGTTTGTGAGAATTCACTTGCACTCTCCTGTTACTGTTTCGTTTTTATAATTTTCTAACTGGGTATAGAGATTTTTAGAAGGATCTCGTATCTTTGTTCCTTATAAAGAAGACATTATAATTCTTGTTCTTTCTTGAATCTTCATTTATAAATCCAAATTACAAACTGATCATCAAGACTAAGGTTATTGACCTGATACCATTTCAGAAATATCTATAAAATTCTCTTCCTTACTGTGAGACAAATTGAACACTGAAACAATATCAAAGATTCAAATTTATAAATGAAACAAAAACTTCGAAGAAAAACTTTCGAACATCGAAAACTCTTGGTTTCTCGTGTAATAAGAATTCATTTAATATGACGAAACAATTTAAGACTTATTCTCACGACTTAGTGCGTAAATGGTCTCATAATACAAAATAGAAAAATGTAAAATTTTCTGGTGGTTTCTTTAGGAAATCAAAGGTTTATATATAAATAAATAAGAAATCATCTTAAAAATAATTATACACATTTAAAAAGGGAAATATTGTTACAACTTTTAATTTGAAAATAATTTTGTAAATGCTTGAAAGAATTAACAATCATCTTGCAATTAAAATATATTTCAAACTAACTCGCATCTCACAGAAAATACTGAACATTAGAATTTAAAGACATATTTTAATTTTCCTCGCCGATAATGCAAGTCCCGTTTCTGTAGCACGGAACGTATGTCCTTATAGATAGTGGATTCTATTGTTACAATGTAAAATAAATAACTCAGTCTTCAATTTCCAACGGTTTAATGATCAATATTCTCATTGCAACATTTCAAAACAAGTTAGAATCAAGCACTTTGAAATTTAATAAAAACTCGATAATTTACGCTTATTTTAACCATACAAAATACATGATTTTTTTTACAAAAAAATTGTGTGCTTTGAATAGCTGCATATAATTTAAGAAAATTATTTTAAAAATTTGAAAGTATTTTTCCCCATCAAATTTTAAAAAAATTAAAATGTATCAAATGGTTACATTGTAAATTAAAAAATATCCCAGTGACACAAATCACATTATAACAATTTTGCATTAAAGTAAAATTCCTTTTTTACTAATATATATTTTAAGGAGCAAAAACAACTATTTTGATTGTATTTTTAATGATAGATCTATTCATACAACAGCCGTCCTGGTATTTTTTCAAGTTTCTACTTTAAATCTAATTCCGGTATTGTTACTATAATCTATCAGCATTTTCTATAAATTTTTATTAAAAAGCATTTAAAAAAGGATTTCCAAACATTGTTACCCTTCGGGGCAGTGTGAAATTTATAAATGGAAGTAAAAAAATGCAGCCTAATGCACTAAAGGGTACACGATGCACTAAAAGGTTAAATTATTGCAAAAATTTTCGAAATACGCACACGAACTTCTTAGTAAAAATTTTTTTTAAAAAAGAAAACCTTTATATTGCCTAAAATTCTCATTTATACCACCTTCTTTGTAAAATAACGTAAAATTAAAGGGGTTAAACGCCTTTCCACTGCTAAAAGCATTTTGTCTCATAAAAATAAAGAAAAATCGAAAGCTGAAATATTTTCGGATGCTAATGTATATTTTTATTTTAAATGTAAATTTCTCGAAAAGATAACGAATACTCTTTGAACCTTTAAATCTCATTAAAATTACTTCTTTTTTTAATTTCTAACGTTTTACCGATCGGCAACAGTAAACTTTATTTCGAAGAATTAAAAACTCAAGTCAAATGTGATTCTGAAACCTTTTTAATAAAATAAAATGTTTGGTGCCCCTCTTTATCTTTGTAAAAGAAGTTAAAAGCAACGAAAATGTATCGCTTCTGTATAAAAACAAAATATAACAGAATTCAAATTTTTCTGATAATTTTGAGAAGAAAGATTAAATCCATCCCATCAATAATATTTTCACACGAAAATGTAAAAAGATGTTGAATTTTTAACCTGCTGTTTTGTTCGGATCTATTGTAACTTAAACGTCTTTGAACTACTGACGGAAAAAATTGTATGAAGTTATTTTATAGATATTTAGTGACTTTGTTAGTAAACGTTATTTCTCTAAAAAGGATTTGTTTTATTTCCTACAAACTATATCCATTTTTGTTCTGTTTCCTACAAACTATATCCATCCTTGTTTTGTTTCCTACAAACTATATCCATCTCTTACAAAAAGAATGATTATTGCCGAATGATGCTGGGAACTATCAAGAAAATAAACTCCTGATCAACTGACAAACAAGACGATACATAGCTCAAGTTTTACTTTATAAATGATGCAACTGCTGTGTACTGCATTCCAAAATAAAATCCCAAAACATTATTCTTGTGAACGCCATGTATCTTGATAAATCGATTTGTAACATATAATAGAAAGAATTGGATTTATATTGCAGTATCAGTAAAGGAGGTAGGAATGCTTTTGATCAAATTTTGAATAAAAATTCTTACAAAAGGAAAACAAATTGCTAAGTTTAGATTGTATTCAATAATATTTCTTCTAATAGTTTTGTTTGCAACACGTTTATTCTTTGGCAAATATGTGTAAATAATTACCAAATGGATTGAAATCAATTTGACCAAAAAAAGGCTGTTTTTTGGCTAAATAGATAAAATACAAAAATTTAGACAGAACAATATTTCTCGAAAAATGAAGAGTTGCGTAATAAAGTTGAAAGATTATTTGTTAGCCCTTTCTAGGGCCGTGGGAAATATGCTTCCCACCAAATTTATCAATCTTTGTATGAATTTATGTAGGTTGGCATAAGTTCTGACAATTTTTTTTAGAAATACAGAAACTTAGATGCTTTAGTTCTTTATTTTACACAAAATGATGTGTCTTGATTTGATACTTAATTATTAATTAACCAAATTAATTAAATTAAATTTATCTAATAAGCTAAATGAATCCCTTTTCTTATTCTAATTTCAAGCCTAAAAATATTTTAACATAATATGACTAGAAAAAAAGGGCCCTTTAAAGGGTTAAAAGACATCATCACTTTTCATTATTAATTTGTAATTAAGTAATAAGTATGAGCTTTCAGAGTATAACGTATCAAACAATAATAAATTAAACAAATTGTGAAAGAATTATAAAATAAAAATTATCTTGAAGATCCATGCACCATATACAGAATAGATAATATAAAGGGGGCTCTAATACATTTCTTTTTGTTTAAGATACATAAATTTTATACTTGCATATTTATTATATTATTTTTCAATAATAATATTTATTGTATAAAAAGTATTGCTATTAATCTCAATATGCAATATTTTTCTTAAACCAGGGAGATCATAGTTTTCTGAAATTAGTATTGAATGTTCAAGTCATATTGACCAGAACGGTTCAATTCTATAGCAATTGCGAACAGATCAGTATGGTTAAACGTTGATATTTTAGTTCAACATGTAAGGATACAAAATACAGAAGCAATATTTTATAGTTATTTAATTGAATCAGTGAAAAAAAAAATTTCCTTTTTCCTCAAAAATTAGCTTTTTTTTTTTTTCTTGAATCATTCAATTTCGTTAACCCCTATTCACATAATATCCGATTATCTAAGTTTGGTTAAGTCTCTGTTAATACAGATAGTATTCGATTATCATGGCCTTTTTATTCTAGTTAATCCGTATAACATTATTTAGATTTGATTTAGTCCCAGTTAATCCACACATTTGAATATTCGGTTTTGGACAAATATTAATTCATTTGCATAATATTCGATTATCATGATCTGGTCTAATCCCTGTTAATCTGCATATAGATTCTGTAATTAAAATTCTCAAGAAAAAAACCTTTATTCCTTAGTCTTCTACTTGACATTTCAGATCTTCACAATATTGTCAAGTAGATGAAATTAGCGTAGATAAACCGTGTGTTAACTAAAATCAAAAATAACATTCGCTAATCTCAACTCGAAACTTTATTCAAGTAACTAAGCCTTACATCTGTTTTTATTCACAAGACGAAATGATTTAAATTTACCAGATTTAGAAAGATACAGAAACTACAAGAACATTCTAGAACAGACGAGAAATAAGAGAAAGTAAATAAATAATAAAACAATTTTTATGCAACTTTCCTGCAATCGGGTCGAAGTTGCGAATTGTGGCTTTCCGTTCATAGCATTCTACCACTGAGCCATTCAGTCCGCGCCAAATTAAAACAAGTTTCATCACAATATATATCTGATCATTAAATATACTTCGGTATTTAGAACTTTGCAGTATATTTTATGGAATATAACAGTGATTTCATGCCCTTTCATCTGTCTTATAGATATAGGATGAATGAAAATTAATAAAATTTAAACATCGAAACCAGCCATTCCTAAGAACTGAACCTCTTATTTTTTTAAGCTTATAACTATTTGTCATAAAATGCATTTCATACGATACGATAAAGAATATTCCTTAAAATATGATTGATTTCCTAAAGTCAGAAAAATTAATATCAGTAAATTTACTAAAGATTTTTGCGATGAGAGCGACTAAGATAAGTATTGGGAATGATTAAGTAATTAAGAGGAAATATTGATAATATAATAAATACTTTTTAAACAATAAAAAAGGAAATTAAAAGGTACAGTATTTGGATTAGAAATGTGAACTGATTTAACAACGACTAAATTTGAGGCACGAACAATTGCATCCACGCATAACATAGCATTTAATTTTTAAAAAAAGAAGAACCTTCTTAAATTTTAGATACGTAACGAATGATTGCCCATTTGATTTATTTATTCCAAAAAAATGACATTCTTCAGACGCCTCTATGCCTCCTAAAGTCAATACTTACTGGATCATTCTCCTGAAAATTTTTTGAAGGATAAGAGGAGGAATTATCTTGAGAAATTATTTTCAGGTCTTAGTTAAGAACATACTTTTTCTCCGAAAAAATTCGAAAAAGTTTAGATCTCATATAAGAAAAATTGGAAAAATTTAATCAAAACTGCAGTGAGTACGCAAATCTAATTTAGGCTCTTCTTCATTATCTTTATAACTTACCGTTCTCTAGAAGAATTTAATTCCCAAATAAACTCGTTAGATTTTTTAATCATTCTTTTCCTGAAATATTAAAAGTTTGAAGATGGTGTGTGAGAATCTATTGCAACGGAAATGAATTATTTCTCAGGAAATGGAATGAATAAGTTTAATCTTTAATTATAAATTCTTTAATTTAATTTTGCAAATAAGCAACTTTAGAATTTAAATTTGAAATGAGGTTAAGGGCTTAAAAATTAGCTTATACAATTATACTAAAAATAGCTTTTAACAAAGCTATTTTTGTAAAGCAAAATAAAATTTTAAATATTTTTATGTATAACATTATTTCTGTTATAAAAGAGTATTTCTTCTATATTTTTGGGTTTTCACACTGTTTAATTCACCTGCACTTATTTCATGGCTGTAAATTTGAAAATTTCCTTTTAGAATCAATTTTTCTTTTATTTATTTATATGCTAGAGCTCTGAATATTTTTGTGTCCTCGATGAAAGTATAACATTTTTATTTCTAGAAATAACGTATGATTTATTCGATTTATTTTAATATAATATGTATTTAATAATAGAGATTTTAACTGGCTAGGAACTAAAAATTAATTTGCAAGAATATACAACATTCATAATTATTATTTGTGGAAAATGTCAAATACATAAGAAGCATTAAAAAGAACACTTTTATTACTTTATTAAAAAAAGAAAATTTGGTAGCATAAAGATGAAAAATTAAAAATTGTTATCTGATAATATAAAGCAAAAAAATTTAATAATTATCAGTATATGAAAAATGAAATCTAAATTTTTAAAGCTCTCATTCAATGAAAATATGAATCGTGAGAAAAAAATTAAATATTTATTAAAATACTTTATATATTTGCTTCAAATCCTAATTTGCTTTAAAGTATTTCTACAAAACTCCGAGTCTATTTGCCACCATATATAATTTTCGTATTTCCAGTAAATTTATTCCTTATTTTTTTGGTGCAGTATTTTCTTTAATTTAGCTCTGACTTGCAAATGAATCCAGCCTTGCTTAAGAGGAAAATACTTTCAGATTTCTCATTAATAAAAAATCTTTAAATAATTCTTTTAAAAAAATTATCTTTCTGAGAACGCAGAGATTTTAAAGTTCAAAGCACAAATGTTAAAAAATGTAAGAAAAAACCAAGTACAGAAAAAAGTAAAAGTATAAACATAATAGAATTCATGCACCACCGTTATGAATTATTCTTAAAAATGAATATTAAGAACTAAAAGGGAAATTATTAAAAATCGAAATTGCTTATTATTCAAAATTATAGTACCAACAGAAAAAAGTATTAGCTCTCATTATTACCTTGTTACTTCCTTGTCTTCGAATATCATCTAATTCATCCAGAAAGTCAGCTCAGTTATAGATTCAACTACAAAATTTAGAAAGCGAGTTCCATTATAATCACTGCCCATTTAAGTAATACCTGTCTATATTTTTTGAGTGATTTGAACATTGTTTAACACTCCATTGCGAAAAAAAAGAACGAGTTTCCGGATATCTTTGTAAAGCTCATTTTCCTAACAGCTATTCTTTCCCGATATTGAATTAGTTTCTGTTATGATTGAATAATAAGTTTTAATTCTAGAGTGATTTTTTATTATTTTGCTTAGTAAAAAAAATGGCCCGTCATCTTTTATCTCCCCTACTTTATTAAAACTGCTCGACTAACTTACACACGAAAACATTGAGAAATAAATACTGTCTGATTCAGATAGAGTAGGGTCGAGATGGCAAGATCTCGTCTTCGAAACCGGAGGGTTTTAGGCTCGAGATCCAAATCAACCGAAGAATCGTCGTGTAAGTGGATCTGGTGCACATTAAAAAAGTCACGGCAGAATGTTCTCCCTCTGGTGGGGTGTGGAAGTTTGGAGAGTGGTGACAGCTAAAGTGTCGTCCTGTATATCTAACAGCAATTCAAAATTACAAGGTCAATCCCAAAATCAATTTAGATGGATCCATTTTGGTAGCAACAATGAAACTTTAAAAGACTTGTTGGGTGAGGAACCCAGCCAAAATATTTTTTTATTCTTGCAAGATATTGGAATCGAAAAGCAAATTTGAGTTTTAAATTTTGACATCGTTTTTGTGTATTGTTTTTTTATAATAAAATAAATGTTGGAATAAATTTTGTGTTTGGCGCAGCATGGCTAAAAATGGCTTTTGCGCCAAAAAACCAGACCAAACCAAACCAATCCCAAAATAGTTCTTGTGTTGCTTTAAAATGGAACGTTAATATAACTGAACAGAAAATTCATCCTGAGTAAGTGGTTTTAGCTTTATACTTTCATTAATAATTTGTATATTTAATTCTGCATCACCTTATATTAACATTAATAACACTTTTTTGTCTTTACTAAATTTAATATATTATAATTAAAAAATTTTGATTTCTGTCAGAATTTATGCTGAGTACTGTAATTGTATAATTTTATTCCATTATCTAGCAAAATTACATATATCATTCATAAAAGAATAAAGTAACCTTATTTTTCAGCATTCAATTGAAATATTTATTAATTCTAATTCAATATTGGTTCAAAATTGAATAAAGGAAACAATATTCCAACTTCTAAAGATGTTCCAAAATAGAGTCACGTTTAAATTTTTTAAAAATAACGAATACTCAGTGTTTTAACATGATATTCCTTTCGCAAAACAGCTGTTACAATCCTCTACTTCTTTAAACCAAATTTATTTCCTACTATTTCTTAAGGAATCTCTCCTACTGGATGCAGGAACTCCAACATTAAATTCACGATGTCTTCGTCGTCTCATCTTTCTAAGCGAGTCTTTCAACGAGTTTTGAAAAACTTTAGAGCTCTAGGCATCGCCTTTAAAAACATCTGCTGAACATCCATTTTTCTTCCTCTCTGGTTTTTTTTTATACCAAGCATCCTTCTTACATATTTATTTAGAGTTTTGACAGGTGAAAGTGCTGGCAGAAAAGCCCGAGTTGTATGCTTTTATAAGTTGAAAGGTTTAACGCTGAAGTATTTGAAAATTGATGGCATTTTAAGGTCATCGGAGGTCAGAGCTGAAACAAGCATAAGGAACAGATAATTTTTAAACTCATTTTTAAATAAAATGTGTTGATATATATTTATATTTATTATTTTAATTCTTTTAAGATGTTTTATTTTTTAAACCAGTTACATTAAAAGTGTTTAATATTTAGTGGTTCAATTTTTAAGCCACTTAATGAAGAAACTATTTTTTAAGCTTTGAAAATATTCTTATTTGGTTATGTAGTTTAAAAGTTAATAAAACTACAGTTAAAATTTAAATCAATGCTTTAATATAAGTAATTCGAAACTGAAGTACGCTACGACAAAGAGTTAAGAGAGTTCTTTATTTATTATGTAACATTAAAGATAACGAAATTGTCTGTTTATATAATAAAACCGCAAATTTCTTGGAATGAGAAATATGAATCAAAAGAATCGTAAAGATTTTTAAAAAAAACGAAATGAGTTTGTACTTGAACATGGTAGTTCAAAAATACATCAAGCTTTATTAATCAAATTTTCTAAGTCATTTTATACCAAAATAATACCTTTCTATGAAATTTTGGACAAATTCATTTAGAAGAAATACATTTCTATTTATCTGCTTATGTAGGTAAATGAAATAACTAAAATTTGGTGGTGCAAGATGTGTGAAATTAAACATATACTTACATCACCAGAATTGTAAATCTATGTTAAATTTATATCAAATACTTTAAAGAATTGACTGGAAATTTATTCAAGTAATGTGTGTCACATTTTGAGATGAAGTCTTCAAATGGCTTCTGTCTGAATATTTGTAAAAGTACATATTAACGCTTGATCTCAAAAATAAATAAATTCACGCATTAAAGGATCTTAATATCACTTTGTATGTCTACATCTGATTTTAAATAAAATCATCAATAGTCTGATCATTTCCTTACATAATTCCTTCATAAAGTCATCATTCCTTCATAAAGTAATCATCAATAGTCTGATCATTTCATTACATATTTCCTTCATAAAGGAAAAATCTCCATAACTCAATACGTTATTTAAAAATTTGATATGTAATCTTTTCGCCCAAATCAAAGATCTGGATCATATTTGAAACATAGCATATCAAAGAGAAGCTGTGCGATATACAAAATTTCCTCATAATATTGAGATTTATTATTTTATAAAACATATCACCTTGATTTGAATTTATACACTAAATTCAATATTAATTTATTAATTATAATATTATTTATTACAATTACAACAAAGTGAATTGAAATAAGAGAGTTCAAGATACTGCTGAAGAGTAGCTTAAATTGACTTTTTATATTTGTCTCTTGACGAAGGAATTTTCTTAATATATTTATAAACTTTTGTGAAAACATGTATATAATTATTTGCAATAAAGTTCACAATAATTTATTAAAATGTAATATGTAATGTTGCAACGTATTTTGATCCTTTAATCGAAATATTAGTATTTTACAAGCTGAAAGGCGCATCATTCGTCAAAGGCATAAATGAGGAAATTTCGAACATTGCACTTTATTTCTAGCATGCAATAGAAAATACGTAAAATAATCGTATATCTAGAAATATTTAAAATAGATGATTAAATATTATATTTGGCATACAATACAACAATCCCAAAGTTATGAAATTATGCAGCCAAATAGTCCAATGTATTTTCCGGATATTTTTTAAAGCAAATGCGCATGATTCTTCCAATTCTTCTATTATTCTATTAAAGTCTTTTTGAATTAATGTATATTTTTAGTCTTCTGTTTTATGTGCACCGGATTTACAAATAATGATTAGTGACGAAAAATTAGGAATATGGCAATTCCGAAGTCAATGAATGGAAAACATTCTATTATGCCAAACTGAAAATTCATATTTTCTATTCGATTACTACCATGTCCACTGAAACATATTCTTGCCTTATTTTTTAGGAATTATCGACGACATGTTTATAAATATATAGCGAAGAAATGCATTATTTTTTAGATTCAAACAATTCAACTTTAATAGGATTTATGTATTTAATCTTCTAATTATATACTAAATAAAATTAATTTCAATATTTGGTTAATAAAATATATAAATGATGAATATAATTCCTAGTAGGCAAGAATTAAAAGACTCAAGTTCTGACAAATTCAAAACAAATTTAGGTATACTGTAAGAAACTAATTTTATCTAGGAGCTAAAGTTTGATACTGTCTGGATCTTGCATTAAAGATTTTCACAAGATGAACAGTTTTCAAAATATCAAATTTCTGTAACATCATTGCTCCAAATATTCATGTGGTCACACAATAATAGTAAGTTCGATAATCATAAATGTGCAACTAAATGCCGCAATTACATAATTTACCGCCGTCCAATGTCTGTAAGTTAAGGGAAAAATTATGACAAAAAAAACGACATTTTTACTCATGATTTCGCTCTTACAAAAATACAAATACTGTCAAAATCTGACAAAAATCAAAATTATTTTCTGTGATTTAATTGAATATTCTTGAACTAATATTGACATTTCCCCATATGATTTAATTAGTCTTGTTTTAAAGGCTAAATACTTTTGCACAAAACTATTGTTTTGCTATCGATTCATTTTATGATATTTTATAATATAAGCAAGTTCTAAACCAAAAAGTTGGATACACGTTAAAACATTGATTTAAAAAATAAATAACATTGAATTCCAATTTTACATGTATATAAACTTATTTAAAAATTTCATATTACCAGGGATAATTTTTACGACTGAACTTAAAAATTTAGTAAGAATTAAATGTCAAAGATGTTACGTTATTGAAGAAAGGAAAGATTTGGAAATGAAATAGTTTAAGAATTTAAAATTTTCCTTCATACACGCATAGATTAATCGATTCTTTACCCAAGCAGTTGCAACTCAAGGTCGATGCCTTGTATATTTTTGCCATTTCAAACTTTAAATTTGCAATTTTGTAGGTAATGAAAATATCAATCAATGATGGCAGAAACCATTACACATTCTATTGCCATAACACATCAGATGCAATATTAAAAATATGGTGGCATCTTTATCGGAACTTATTGTTTAAAAATATCTTTTGGACGAAATCCAAAAAATTTCAGCTTATGTCTGGCATAGCCAATCAGACTTATTCAGAATTCAGAATTGAACGCTTTGCTGCACATACCGGATTATTATCATTCCCATTTCCAAGTACTGATAAGACATTTACAGCCAGCTGTGTCGTCGTTATTACTTACTAAACGCCTCGAGAAAGACAGATGGTGGATCTTTTCACCTGGGTGGTCTCGCATCTGTTTATTAGGGACTACAATGAAAGACCACATGTGGAATTCCTCGTCCAAGAGGTATTGATAATACCTTCAAAGAGCAAGGGGTGTCCAAACATCTGGATGCTAGATGTTTCTCTTTGTGAAAGGATCTTCCCACGACCCACTGACGCCGCTGAGAGAGCATATTGCTAAACCTCGATTGGCCGAAAGAGTTCAAATGACCAATGTAAATTAAGAGGCGGAGACTGTTACCGAAATAAAGTGCGGAATTTTTTTTGTTTTAGGGGGAGAGAAGAAACTAATTGTAGGAGACCTTTGGACTACACCCACGAGTTCAGAGTCTGAGAAACTACCCTTGGAGTGGTCGTGTTGACGTGATGGAGAACTGAGTTTCAAGAAAAACCTTCGACTTTGACTGTTGTATCTCCTACTACAGGTGTTAATAACAATTTATTTAACCAAGATTAGAACAAGTTATTCTTTGTATATATAGGGCTGTAAAATAAAAAATTGTCTGGGAATTCTGCTTCGTTATTTGATCAGTCTAGATCAAGATATTACACCGGATTATTATCATTCTTGGTTTTAACTTTTTTTTTCTATTTTTGTGCATCTCTATTTTATTTTCATAACTTTTATTTTATTGTAATCAAAATCTATAATTTTGTTTCAAATCTAGTAGAAACTATGCTGCTTATGAAGCAACGGTTTTTTTTAATTTTTTTTTTTTCTTTTCTTTATCTTCTTGTCTATCAGATCAGCACCTGTCTATGTGACTTTTAAAGTAGGAATTTGTCTTTACCTCGAATTTCTAAATTTGTATATTTGTTATTAAGCAGCTTATTCACGTGTCGCGTAGCTGTACACACTAAATAATCAACAAAATATAAAATTTCAATGAAGATATAAACTGTGCATTATATTTACCGAGAGAAATGGAAAGACAATTTTTTTGGAATCTTTTACATTCAATATAAACACTGTTTTATTTGAGTTGAATACAAATTCTATATATCACGCAGAAACTTTAACATAAATGCGATTATGTATTACCTTTACATTCAAGAAACATACATATTTCGTATATAAAAAGTTATATAAATGAAATAAATAAAATTATTTTAGTTATTAATGCAACAAAAATTCCCTGAATATTAGAAATATATTGCAAAGGTGCCTTAAACACTTGGCAGTGACAAATGCACTCAAATAAATCATTCCAAGAAACAATTTTCAAATTTTGTTTTTAAATGAAACTCAGATTTCAGACTAATTATACTTAAGGTCAATGGAGAGTACTTTTATGACTGCATAATACTCGGCAGAATTAGAAAACGGAATATACCAGCAAAAACTCCTCGCCTAAAAATTTTATCTCTATTTTATAATATATTAAGAGCCATTAAAGTCTGATGTTAAATAACCCGAGGATCTATTTTAAAAATTGAATTCCGCCAAAGATTAACTTATTGGTAAGCATGTGAAAATATAAAATAACTTATTTTTAACATATAAATGGATGCAGTGTATGTTTATACTCACTATAAATATCAAATACCTTAGGTGTCACAAAATTTCGGAAGATTTATTCCCTTCAATAGTATGAGAATTAAAATAAATATCTTTATCGCTAAATTTCGATAAATATTTATCCAGAACAAAGTATCCTTTAATTTTGAAAAAATGATGAATAAATTATTATTTTGTTTAGTTTAGTTTTGATGCAATAATCATTAAATTTGATTCATTATATATCATTAAATAAAGTAATTTTGTTTGATCAACGTGTTTTCTGAGTTCAAACAGCAAAAACCTTTGGAAGTTTATCTATGGACAAAAACCTATAGATGGGTCATTCTGATCAAACATTAAAAAAAGAAAGATATTCAATTCTCTATTGTAGTCCATCGTCTATTTTCAGACTTGATTCATTTATTTTTATTTTATTTTTAAAACTTACTTAAATTTATAACTTGCAGACAAATATTTTACGTAACATAATAAAGCTCCGTTCCAGTATGCAATAATTTGAAAATAATGTTAAATTTATTTCACAGTTTTATTACATTTAGAGTGAGAAATTATGAAGAAAAAAACTCAGTGTACGAAAAATATATTATTTAAAGAATTTTTTAAATTACTTAAAAATATATTTTCTACAGTAATATACTCTGTAGATAAAGATAAAATTTTTATTATTTTTTTTTTAATTTGAAGCAATTCTCAAGTCAACATATATTACCAGTTACTAGCAAGTTTCAAATTTCAAAACTCCAATCCAACTAACAGGGATTTTTCGAACCGTTATTCATAATTAATTATTCATCACATATATCAGACGACATGGTTGATCAATAGTATGTTCAGTCTATTAACATAGTATTAAGAATCATCGAATAAAACATGATATATTTGATAGTTTAATTTACATCCTTTACGTTTGTATATAGCAATTTTTAAAAACATTTATACATTAAGCAAATAAAACTAAAAATAAATTACGTAGGTCCTGCAATTCTACAAAATGAATAAAGAGATAAACTAAAAATTACCGTTAAAAACTGTTTATGTGATGGATTTCAATGATGTTGGATCGTTGAACAAGTTCCCACTGTTTCAAGTAGAAGTCGAATAATAATAAGAAGTCGAATGAATAAATTCTTGCTATCGTTTTTGCCCAACAGATGTCGTCACGAGAACAGACTGAATTTAAGATAACGCGTCTGCTTAAATGTAAATGATAATCTTAAGTCCAGCGTATGTCAGAATAAAAGAAATTGAGTGTTAAAATTTAAAATTTCGTGCCAAAAAAAAGTATTTGGGGGATTTTATGGCACTTTTTTTTATCCGACATGGTCTGTCGGAAATGGTTTCCATTAAGTAATATAGTAGCTCCAAAATTAATGTTTTTGAGTCTTATATCACGAAAATTCATGTCAGTTGCTAGCAGAACTTACAGAATCATTACGGATTGGTCACACAACAGCTTTAAAACGTTTCAACTCATCAGGAATGCTTCCTCTAACAAAGCTGAAATATCTACATTTTCACATACGTTTAGTAGGATCAAATGAATGTAGTTTATTATGATATCCTCAAACTGAACGAAATTAAGACGGGAGAAAGCTGTCGACTAAAAATATAATTCGTATAAAGCGGGTATTGAAGGAATGAGGTTGCTACGATAGAGGAGACACAATAAAGTGATTTTAAAGCATGGCATATTGCAAAAATGATGCAAACCTGCTTGAAAATGTTTAAACGGGAAGTCCTATCCCATCCACCTTCTTCATTAGACTATCTCTTCTAATTAGGATTCTTTTTTGGTCAATGACCTGAATGAATAACTTTTCTATTCATATGATAACGCTAATAAATAGGTCACAACTTGTATAACCATAAATGTATGTCCTTTTTCTGATATCGACTTCAATGGCTACTAGAAAAATGGAAAAAGGTAAGAGTTTAGCATTGGACAATACTTTCTGTTATATGTTTCTTTCTGATTTTTTAAAAATATGTCATTAGTTTTCACGGAAATTCAGCGAGAACTTATTTAACATCCCAATTCATCCATCATAATTTTTTAGTCGCTTTTCAGCATAACCTTCTATGCATGTCCAAGAATTTATGAAAAGTAGGAAAATGTTACTTCAATTACAATAAAATTTATTTCTATTATACTCAAAGGGGAAGCATACTGATCCTTTGAAATTAAAGCATATAGACTCATTTCAGACTTGTTAATCGTAGGATATGAAATTTAGAGTTAATAATTTTAGTTATACTGAATGGATACCCTGATAAATATCTAAATAATGATGTTTATATTTAAACTCAAGATTTTAAAAGAGAAAATCCAAACAAATGAATCTTAAAATCTTGAAACATGATTTCTTCATGAAAAATGAAAAAAAAAACATTTCTTCCCAATTTCGTGTTGGAAATGATGAGGAAAAGGCTGAATATATTTTACAATTTTTTTTATATATTTAGGTATTATTAAAAGCATTTTTTCTTAACAAATAAGAGCACATTAAAGAAAATGCAACAGCTGACAGAAGATTACAATTACAGTCGCCACGAATGAACTTTCCGGAAATTTATCCCTTTTTTTTCTATTATAAAAGTGTCATCTCCTCCCCCCCCTACTTAACGTATAAAATTGGAGACCTTGAGCTACTCCTCGGTGCCTTCACTATCAAGAATTTTATTGCCAGATTCCCGAACATGAGAGATTTATGATTTATAGTACAGCAAACGAAATTAAATATCTATTTTGGAAGCGTTTTTCTTTCCAAAGATTGAAAGCAATAGTTTACACTTATGATTATAGTTACAAGATCACATACAAAATTTCATTTATTTAAGTTCATGCGTATGTTCCACGTTTACATGCATACAAAAGTGCAGACTAATATTTTTTGAAAGATTTTATTCAAAATTTCTTAGAGATCTATACTTTAGATCTTAAGAGTATATTAAATTTCCATTAACTTAGTTGTACAATGTTGTATGTTAGATCCAAAGATGTAAATTCCTTTACGCACTTAGTTCACAATTTGTTCAGAATCCACATGTTAAATGCTATATTAAAATAATAAATTTTATTTTTCAAAAATATTTTGTTTAGTAGTTATTGGTTTTGTCATCATATTTTGACATATCATCATATTTTGACATATTTGAAAATATGATATCCATATTTTCAGAGAACAGATTTTGCTCAAAACTATTAAGAAATCTATAAATTTGATGCATAGACTGCATACCACATTTCATCCAGCAAACTTGAAAGATTTCGAAATTACCGTCTTCACTGACATAAAGAAGACACAACTCGAAAAATTTGTTTTCTCTAAAACGTGGAGAATTCGTCAAACTTCAAATATCTCTATCACTTTGCTGTGAACAAATGACCCAGGAGCAAGATTTTAGAGTAATTTTTCACTGAAGATATTGATTCAACCATTACTACAAATTTAAATTGTTGTGCAAACATGATAGAAAAATTCTCACAATGGAACTTCAAAGGAGAGGATCAAATAGGAATTATGTATGGTTCCAGTACGATTTGTCGGTTGGTTATACAGGGTCATTATAATTAAACTTCCCTATAAACAGCATCCTACAACGCAAACAGATGAACGGATTGAAGCGAAATTTGATATGTAGACTATACACGAGATGCGCTCACGGAATTGCGAAAAAAAAATTGTAGTTACAAAATGTACCCCAAAGGGCATCTTTTCCGGAAAAACATTAATTACTGTCCGATAAAGATTTTTACGTATTATTCATTTATTCGCAAACATTGCCTTGAGAAGAATTTAGGACAGTTCACAGGAAAGATTTGCATAAATGAAAGTAGCGATTTGACAAAATGTAAAAATAGCACAAATGCCACATCAATTAAAAAAGAATAATTTAATTTAAAGAAAAATTAATAATTTAATGCAGAGCAAAAAATATGCGTAAAATGACACACAGCATTCAAGGTCACACAAAAACATATGTATTGAAAATAAATCAAAAATTCCAAACTTTCACCATCTGAAAATGCAAATTATTGAAGATTTAGATTTTGTCCATTCAACGTTATTTTATCCAGCTGTAAATAAAAAATAATATTTGCTTACCTTAGCTCTTACTTCTCTCAGAAGAACAAAAGCTGAAGAAACCTTTCTAGTTTTTAAATAATGCATCTTAAACGATCATCTTTGAGCTGAAAATTACGACACATAACACTGTGCATGATGAATAAATACCACTGGCGACATAGAATAATTTTATATAAAATGGTAATTCAAAATCTTCATTTCCACCCTTCAAATATTCTAGAAATTTCTATATATATTTTTTAATGAATATTTATAAGATACTTTTAAAAAATTCAGTTTTAATGCATGACGAACGATATGTAATAGTCTATATAATGGACCTTTTATAGGCCATTACGTTAATTCTGGTAATAGGAAGAAATGGCTTCAACATACCATTCAATACGAGATAAACACCTGAAGTATTATAAAGTGTTTCACATGTAAGATACGTGCAAAACAATTCTGAATCATTTTTAAGATCACCATGACCTAGTAGTTGATGGGTTGAGAACGAGAGTTTCAAAGTTCAAATCTTGATTTCCTTCTTAATCTGTTATATAAGGCACAGTGCATGATGAATCTCATGGTGCACGAACAAAAGTGATATACCAAAAACAGTATCACGCTCATCTTCCGCATGATTCGGGTCATTCGACTCTGGTTTCAACTGCATGTTTCGACTCAAAACAATTTTTTTGCGGCAACAGAATTAAATGAAAACTAAATAATTGCATTTCATTAAATCTATAAAAAGTTATGAAAAGCGAGATTATAATAAAAAGGTTTTTCAGGGTTTCTCTCAAAATTAAAACCATTGTAAAATCAAATGCCACTAGATCATTCAGAGATAGTTCTGGGGTATTAAAACAGAAAAGACTAAGCGACCACAATGTAATGATGTAGTAAGGGAGAAATTTCTGGATAATTTATCTCAGAAGCTGTTTCTTCCATCATAACTGCAAATTGAGACCATGAAGCGAATCCGTTCAAAACAGCCTCTAATCAAGGTAGAGAGAAATCATAAAGAAAAAGAATATGTGGTTTCAAAAAAGAGTTTTCATCAACTTCGAGTTCCATGAGCTTTGAATAAGAAATTAATTTGGGGAACAAAAACGTTTAAACAAATCTTGTCGAAGAGAAGAACAGCAAAAGTCGCAATGTAGATCTGAATTTACATACATGCAAATGTGCATTATCCATATTCCCTCACTCCCGCTTTCATTAAAGCTTCATTTAGCACGTTTATTATGTTATGTCTTTTTATTGAACCTTATGTTAGCTTCACTCCAAATAATTTAAACGACTACTGAAAGCATAATTTCTTTGAAGGATTTCTAAGTAAAAACTAAAATAATTTTATAATATTTAATTAAATAATTGATTTAAAAATCTGAGCACATATATAATATACATATCCTAATAATTTGATATGTGCTCCACCAATTTATTTAGTGTAATTATTCAAAATTTGTTAATTAAAGATGTCTGCACTCCCTCTGCACTCGTGAAAGTAATTAGATGCAAAATTATTCACCTAGTGCAAAAATCTTTTTCATTGCTCCGAAAAATGAATATATATAATTGTTTCAAGTTGTATGTAACCGAAAAATTAATTTATATATTTTTACAATTCTGGTGGCATTTTTAACAATCAAAATTGAAAAATAAATAAGTAAAGCGTCAAAATGATGCACCATCTTGAATAGTGACTGTGAGGCACTGAGTGCAAAGGGTTAAAAGAAGAAAACTATGAACCCCTGACTACTAACTGCTCTGTGTTAAAGCTCTTCGTGTGAGCGGTGTGCAGCTGGCTTTTAGTTTAGTTCTGTTATATTAACATCTCGTTTTAAAGCAACACTAGAACTATTTAGAGACGGACCTCGTAATTTTAAACCGTTGTCAAATGACGAGGACGACACTTGATCTGGCAGCGCCCCTCTCCAAATTTTCACACATCACCAGCGTAAACGACGTTGGGCCCGACTGATTTAACGTGCACCAGGCCCGCTTGCACGACGATTCTTAGGTGGAATCGGCTCTCGAACCTGAAACTCTCCGGTTCCGAAGCCGAGACCTTGTCATCGCGGTCAGGCGTGTGGCTAGTATTAGTGATCTATAGGGGTGTAAATGATAGCTTTCGCTTAACGCATATGAGTACCTTCATCAGTAAGAGAGTTAAGCCGCAATAGATTTTTTTTTTAAGTATCGCGTTGAAAATAAACACCATTGTAGGATTGCCCGCAATTACTCTTTCTGAAATTTCTCTCGGGTATTGAACCTGAAGAGTCTACATGGTCAGATCATGGTTAAGGGTGAAAGTTTAGGACAATTAAGTTGAAACGCTTCGCGTAATAGCAGTAGTGATTGCTGGGGACTGAATTGAGGGATTTTGCTAGACGCGTTTATTCGCCCATAGCAATCAACGGATTAAAAAAATGGTTTTCTTAAGAATTTCGCTAAAATTAAACATCATTGTAAGACTACTTGAAACTACACCAATCTCAACTATCTCTCGAATATTGAACCTTAGAGGCTATATGATCAGAATATGGTCAAGCGTAAGAGTTTAGGACAATTGTCTGCAACTCTTCAATCTCTTAATAATCCTCTTCCTAAGTATTAATTCAGCTCAATATACAATCTTGTTTAAAAATATTATCAAACCAAGACAATCAAAGTGAAGCATAAAGTATAACAAACAGAATTTAAGCCCTAATCATACGATCAGAGGCTACCTGAAATCTGAATAATACATTTATTTTCAACAGAGAATAGAATAATGGTTCTTTTATTCTCATTCAATTTTTGAGTCATGAACTTTTCAGACAACTCGAACAAAAATACCAAGTAAAGCAGAGATAATTCTAATGTAAATCTACATCATTGAACTACAATACTTTTTCCTACTCACATTAATAAGTAATTTGCACTTTACAACTAGGATTTTAAAAAACTCAATAGTACTGTATAGCATTTAAACTCTCACAATTATCCATCAAAAAAAGCTATAAAGTATCTCTTATTGAAGAAATTTAAAAATGAAACTAGTTGCATATATTTCCTATTATTCTTGTGTTAGTGCATAATGTTTTAGAGAATGTTACAGGAAATATAAATTTCAATGCGAGTTCAGAATTGAGAATATCAAAAGAATAATGAAATCAGCTCCTTTTAATTTTTCAAAATTAGTCTAATGTAGAAAACAATTATCGTATCTGACATAATATTACGAGTGAATTTAAATAAACTGTATACAGCATAGAAAAATATAATTCAAATCACAATGGCGTAGTATATTTTTCGTTTTCATTTATTGAATTGTTCATTACCTAAACATGTCTTAATTTCCCGGATATAAAAATATTTCAAAAACATGGGATTTGGACAAGCATTCATTAAACATATTGAAAAAAAGTGTCTCAAATCGTTGAAATTAACAAAAGCACGTTACAAACCTATTCTGTATCTTTTTATCTCAATTTCTGTCACCATGAAGAATAAATATTGCTAATATTTAGTAACAGGAATAACATTACTACGACACGATGAAAACGGAAATCGAAAATCAGAAAAGGTAAGCATACATCTATAACAGGCTTTCGAGGCAAGATATTAATCAGAAAAAGTAGTTAAGTAGAATAACTATTTGAAAGAAAGATATTAATTTAGTGCGCTGATGTATTCGTATTCTAACAAACTATAGAATTAATTACTTCTTCATTTCGAAAAAAAATTAAGTTATTTTCAGATAATATGCATTTTCATACAGTTATACTAAGCTTTTATTTCTCTTCAAAAGAAAATAGACTGCAAACTCCTATAATAAAATTCCTATATATTTTACAATTTTCTATAATAAAAATATGAAATATGTAATGATTCGATTTAGCAATAATTTCCCCTATTTATGGTTTTCAATTCCCTTCGTAATCTTATTCCTATTTTTCTATACTTGACATAGAAAAAGATGTTTATTTCCCTACTTATAAAGTGAAAAAAAATGTATTCCTAATTTGAATACATTTTCAATCAGGAGGAATGAACTTTAACTACCCACAGAAATTCTAATTACTAATCATCCTTACAGTAAATACTTATGCCTTTTTATTAGATGTTAATTTCCCTTTTTTTGCCCCCACCTGACTTCCAATACATGATTATTTGCATTTCAGTCGTAATAACTATATTTATAATGTTCCTGAACTCTAAATATTTCAGTTGTTATTGTTATCAACAGCTATATAATTGTTTAAGTCTCAACAAAGTTACAAATGCAAACAATATAATAGAACAAATAATGAGAACCTTACTGTATTGTTTTGCAACCGAACGTTGTGCCACTTTTTTTGCTGAGCGAGGCTTCGGCCATCGCTGTATTCCTCATCTTAATGACGATTTGGGAAATACTAGAATAGTTCCTTTTCCCCGTTGTACCATCTGTTGGGGATGTTGTTTCAGATCCTGTTTTGAACCTTGATACGGATGTATTGTCTCATTCGCCTGTTTCACGAGTTGCTGTAGTACGCTCGCATGCAGTTTTTAAGATTTGCCATGCTTTGGAGCTACTTGCTGAGCTGGCAGCTACTCAGGTTCAGAAATTTGAGGCTCCAAATGTAAAATCCTATGCAATTTACAAAATGTGCTGCGCCTTGGATTTACCGGTATGGCTCCTACGAGACCCCCAATTGTGGAGTCTTATGCGGTCTACCAATTTTGTGTAGCCCTGCATCTGCCAGCTGAGTACCATAAACGGCAGAATGCAGTGTAACATCGAAACTGTCTTCAGTTGCAAGATGTTGCATCAATAACCATCATCTGCTTCTAGATGCTGTTCCAAAAAGTTACATCGATTGTCAAATGCTCTTTCAAATACTTTGGTCAGTTATTGGATGCGGTCTATCAGAAATCTGACGCAGCGATGAAGGGAGGGTCGGCGGTCGGGGAACGAGAGTAGCACACCTCCACGTGGTGTTCCCTAGACAACGGGGCTAATTTCCTGGAACTGCAACGGCTAAGAGGCTACTCAGACAAGAAATTTAAATAAAGAATTTTGATTTAATCTGGTAAAATAATCCATTATTATTTACTTATTTATTTATTTGGCTTGAAGATATATATTTAAAACAAACAAAAATTCATTACCTCCATTAACCATTCAAAGCATATATAGTTAATATCTAGCATTGCATTTGCTTTGAAAAATTCGACTATTCTTAGTAGAAAATATGTGTTGATTTATGGTTTTCAATCCTCATTACTTGAATCTAAGACAATGCTATTACTAATTTCAAAAAGTAAACGTTAAAAATTATTATTAAACTTTCAGTTAAATAAATAATTTTATTGGTAATCAACAACACCAGTTTGTACAGAATATCTACATTATCAAAAGTCATATACAGTTAGGCATTTTTCTTTATGATTTAATTAGTCTTGTTTTAAATGCTAAATGATTTTGAACAAAACTTATTCTGCTGTCAGCCCATTTCACAAAATTTTATAATCAGAACAAGTTCTAAATCACAAAATTTTCACTTTAAGATATTGTTTTGAAAAAAAAATAACATTAAATTCCATTTGCATATACATTTGCACTTATTTAAAAATTTAAGGAAGGACTTTTAAGACTAAATTTAATAAGAACTGAATGACAAAGATGTTGATTTTCTGAAGAAATATTTAAAGAATTTAAAATTTTCCCTGGTACATGCAGAGTTAATAGATTCTTTAACCAAGCAGTTACAAATCATGGTCCCTGTCCCATATATTTGTGCAATTTCCATCTTAAAAATTTTATTTTCTCTATCTTCTTATCCATCAGATATGTACCTGTCTAACTAATTTTTAAGTCAGAATTTTTTTTATCTTGAAATACTAAATCTGCATTTTTTTTTTATTAAACAAGCTCATTCTCGTGTAACACAGCTGTTTGCATACACTATATAATCAATTATATAAGTTCTATGAAGTTATAATCTATATATTATACATACTAAAAAAATAGAGAATCTTTCTGGAACGTTGTATTATTATTATATTTTAGTTTAATATAAATCACAATATTCAATGTATCACGCAGAAATCTTAACATAAATGCGATCATGTATCATTTCTGCTTTCAAAAAATATACACATAATTCGTATATAAAAAGTTATATAAATGAAATTAAAAATATATTATTTTAGTTATTAAAGCAACAATAATTCTCTGAATATTGTAAATCAATTTCAAAATTGCATTAAACACTTGGCACCGTGACATATGTTATTCTTTTTGTCTTTTTACTAGGCCCTTTCTTTGTATAGTTTAATTCCTTTCCTGATTTGAATCAATTTAGTTTTCGATTTCTTATTGTGAACATTTTTCTAAACGAAAGCTAAAATTTTAAATAGTGATACACCTTTATTCTAGATGAAAAATAAGGATACGACAAAAATGAAATTTAAAACTTATGGTATAAACTATTCGAAAAAATTACTACGGTTAGTACATTTGAAAAAAATAATTTCTCGTCCCTCCATCTTCTTTAATAACTAAAAATTAAAAATGCATAGTTGTTTTCAATCAAAAAATAAGAAAATGCATAATGCATCCATAATATGGTTTTGAGGTCTCATTTCGTAGTTTTTAAGAGGTCCCCTTGCCATCTTACATGGACAGGTCATTAGGAATGACCATGTCACAATTTTTGCCTTCCAACTGCAATTTAAAGGCAGATACTGATTCCGTCTGGATATTTCACTTATCAAGATGACAATTCCCCATTTCACCGCAATCGAACTGTTTAATATGATTTCGGGAACATGAGGACTCAGTTATACACCTTCCATGGCCTGTCAAAATCGGGCTTGAACATCATAGAGCGCTTGTGGTCTGTTTTGGAATAAAGAATGAGCTCCTGTTATCCTCCTTCTGAGAGCAGTGTCTGTATTCAGAGCAACTTCTGAAGAGCATGAGGATCGGTACAACATACCACTTACCATCATACCGAACTTACATATATCCATTTCGAGGCGGATTCAAGCGGTTTTCATTGCCAAAGATATTTCCACATTCTATGAGGTGCAAAACACTTCTTTTTGTAAGGTTTTCACATTATTTTGAACAACTTCTATCTGTAACTATATTTTCATGATTTCCTACAATTTGATATTACATTTTAATCACATATGAAGAAATCTTGAAAACTCATTTAGGATTCAATTAAAATGCATTTTAGACAAGGAAAAAAATAAATTCAAATTACTACATATTATACAATTTTTAATATATAAATTAACTCTCAAGTTAAGAAGTAAATTATCAATAAAGACAAGTCGCAATTTCAATTGTGAATTCTGTTTATTTCTAAAAATACGTAAACAAATCAAATAAACTTAGTGTAAAAACATTATCTATACAGATAATAATAAAATAAGTATAATACAGTAATACAGTATAATAAAAAAATTTGGCTATTGTCGTTAAATTCTATTGCTAGGATCGGTTTGTCTAGAATACTGACTTCAAGTTTTTATTTCAGATATTTCTCTGCTAAATAAAAATATTCAAATATAAAATATCACTAAAATGCAGGTAAAACAGAATTCGGATGAACAGTAAATATCAAACTTTATGTCCAGGGAGAATTAACTATCATTTTAGATTCCTGGAAAATTAGCCGATTAAATTCAAATATATAATCTTTTATCATTTTTTGTGAGTGTGTCTTTTCATGCCTTTTCAAATTTGAACTCGTTGTGAAAGCCCTATCACAACTTTGGCATATGAAAGGCCTTTCTCCCGTGTGTGTTCTGAGATGCTGCTGACGTGCACCACTCTGCGTGAAGCTTTTATCGCAATAATAGCACTTGTAAGGCTTTTCACTAGTGTGAATTCGAACGTGTATTTGGTAGCTGGATTTGTTGTGAAACTCTTTATTACAGTATTCACAATATTTTGGGTAGTCTTTTTTAATAATAATTGAATAACGTTGATGAACTGTAGAGGCATAATCACATTTTCTAGCTGCACTTGTCGATGGTCTCGGAGATGAGCTCTCTATTGTGTCTGTACAACTGTACTCAAGTTGAACAGACTTTTTCGAATGTGCTTTTATTGACTTATTAGAAGAAGAGTCAAAAGAATTTTTTCTTTTTCTTCCGGATTCGTTCAGATTATCATCGTTCGCTTTTCTCTTGTTACAAGGATTTCTCTCAATCAAATCTCGATGTATAGGAATTTCTTCCCTTTTATTTCTTTTATGAGAAGAAGTAGATGATATACGTTCATCCTCAAATGATCTCGCTGTATTTTGTGCAGGTTTTAAAAAAGAACTTACTTGAGATCTGATACTTTCAACTGGAGGCAGATTTCTATCTTCTTTTGTAAACTGTTGTGGTTTCTCTAGGGAAAGAATTTGAGACTCTCCTATTGAAGATGAATTTCTTTTGCTGAGATCCAGAGGCTGGTCATCCATATCTTTTTGAAAAATTATTTTTTCATCTGTGAAAAAAGGAGAATTCGATGCATTGTAAATTTAACGAATATTGATTAATTGGAATTTCTTATGAAAGAAATAATTTCTGAAACATAACGTGGAGCGTTTAGTCTCAAAATAAGTCTTCGATCTTACGAAGTTTCTTCAACAGTCTAAAACATAATATTTCCGCGAAACAATTTTTTTCTAGGTTTTTTTTTTCTCCTAACTTTATATTTTTTTCTAGGTTTTTTTTTTTTTTTCTAACTTCATATTTTTTTTCTAGTTTTTTTTTTTTTTTTTTTTTTCTAACTTCATATTTTTGCTGGTTTTACGTAAAATGTAGCAATTATAAATATTCAGATTACTTTTCCTTTTAATAAATTAAATGTTCTGTTAAAATTCAGATTCGTCGTTTTTTAATTTTTTAAAACAATATCATAATTTTTGGATAAAATTAAATAAAATTTAGGGCATATTCTAAATTTTCTTACTTATTTTGATATTAATTAAAGTATTTTCAACTACTTTTTTTCTCTTTCGCGTATCTTGTTGTTGTCGTATTTTGTTTTACAATTTACATTCAAAATTTATTTCAAGCTCAAATTCTGAAAGATTCACTACTTTTTCATATAATAAATATGCGACAAAGTGTTCTAATAGTCAAAACATTTGGACTCGTAATTTTAACGAACCTCACGTTTCAGCCCCCTCTTAATTCGAAAAATACTTATTTGGATTCCAATCTATTTTTGAACTTCGCCTTACCGTAGACGAAAGACATATTTTGTACATAATTTCGACCACATTTTTAGATTTCTTTCAAATTTGTCTGACTGGTCTTCCATCCTGTCTAAATGGTTGTTCATTTACAAATGAGCGTGATAATTTCAAAATACAAAGATCTATATGAATTATATAATTTTATATACAATAATAAGATCTATAATTTGATATACAATTTAGCATCTAAAACGAATATTCTTTTCATATTTCTAATCAAATCTATCAAAGGTTTGACTCTCTTTCAGTCTACTCTTTCGCATGCATTTTGACTCAATAATTCATAAATATACATCAATGGTATTCGGGATTTGATCTTGTGACTACAACTGTAATTCCAGTCAAATTTGGATTAAACTCGATGAGACAAAAACATGTTTACAATACATATTCGCCGTATAGATATAGTGAATATGTTAGATTTCCGACAAAATTTATATTTCTTAGTTACGGTTGTAAATAACTAATTTAATTAACCATGCAAGACATTCGCGGCATTATCTGAGCCCAAGCTGTGAAAGAAGAATGAGACATTTACTAGAGAATATGAGTGAATGCTCGGGTAGGCAATTCCCGCTGAGTTTAATTATACTATTTAATATATACAATATTTATTGGCATAACAGTATTATGCCAATAATTTTATTTAGTATATCATTTCTCAAATCAAAGAAACATGCTTTTAGATTTTCATTAAACGCCAAACACCTATTATGACATATTAATCAAAAATATTATTATAAATGCTTTGATTTTTTGCTTATGTACAATCCAAATTCAAGTCTAAACTTCACAAAAGAAAATATATTTAATGTCATTCCATGTGAAATGCATATTTTATAAAGAGAAGCCAGAGACAAATCACAGATCGTTAAATTGTATCTGTATATGATTGAGTCCTTTCATTACCACCCCACTGCCGATGTTTCCATAATCACTATTGGATATAATATTCACTCCTATATCAGAAATTCTATTAAAGTTGAAAATGTTATATTTGCAACACTCCAATATTTGTAATATCGGAGTGTTATTATTTTTTATAACTCCCCAATATTAGAAAAAAATTCTTTCCATATAATATAATTTATTCTATTTTATCTTAAGAATTCGGATCATCAGATGACATACCTAAGACGTTTTAATAACACGATGAAGTTATTTTTATCAATACATTAAAATGTTATGACTCACAAATAATTTTACAAGCAATGATAGTAGATTTCTATTATTGGTGATCCATAGTTTTTCATGAGACTGTGGAACACCATACATATGGGACAATTCTCATTATACAAATTGAAATCAGCATATATTCGTTAGTAAATTTCTTTCCAGTTAGAAATAACAAATAATGCAAAATATGTTCAAGAGTTTTAGCGTTCGAAAAATATGTATTTCACCTAACATGTAAGAATGGCTGTTTGGAAACAAAGAGTCATGTCCTTTCATACAGATTATTAATTTCAGTAAACGATGTTCAGTCAAGTAATAATAATAGTTGCAAGAAAGTATCATACGAAATCTTTTTCAATATTCAATGAACATTCTCAGCGAATGCCTCTTTTAATCAAGCTTTTTCCAAGCATTATCAAATTTACTAATTATGACATATAGTGAATGCTATAAGAGTTTTATTTTTCTAGGATTGTATTAAGAGCATTAGATGAAATAATATTCTTAGATGATGCAACTAACATTTTACATTTTCTCTTTAGGTTTTGATTAGTTCTATTTAGTTGCACCAGCATCTATTTAAACCTGTCTTTTTTAATTTTTATGAATTGCCTGTTATATATCTATTGCACAGCTAAGGAACTTAATTCTGATTTATAAAAATGATTCTTTTGCAGCTTTTACTTGAAAAATATTTCGATTTGGATTACAAAATATACGAACGAAGAATACAGTTCTCTATATGTCTCAGATAATTTTAACAGCTCAAATAAAGCAATAAGAAATCACCTTTCTGTGATAAATTAGAAGATTTAATTTATATAGGTTATAATATATAGTATTATAGTACCTTCTGAAGCAAAAATATTTCTAAGTTAAACTTCCCAGGACTATTCCGAAAAATATAGTTTTCTCAACCGAGTACAACAATCATCGCTAATGAAATTATTTTTAAAAACGTGGAGATATCTCTATCGTGCTTTAGATTTAGCTTTATTTAGTAAACATAAAGACACACTTTATAAACTACAAATATTTTTATAATTTGAAACGAAAATGTCAAATAACGGCATAAATTTCTAATTATCTGAATTAACTATAAACAGTTTTTTTCAATAATCATGGTATTTACATAAATATAGTTTTAATTATCTGTAACTGCATATTTAATAAAGTTATGATTTTATATGCAATTTCAAATTTAATAAAATGAAGAATAATATATTCTAGAACTTGTTAATTTTCTAAATCTTAAAGTGACATTTTCAAACACTCGAAATCTGACATTTACATATAAATGTATGAATTACAGGTTTTATTTTGAAATTAAGAATAAATATATACCCTTGTTTATTATAAATAGAAAGCGTAAGTGAGTCTTATACATAATTTCTATACTTAATCATTTCTATACTTAATGAATTGTAACTACAACTGAATTAAAATAAATATTCTGAACGATATCATTAATTCGATTAATTAATAAACCTTTGGAACTCAATGAAAAAAATTCCATTTTTAATAATGAAATATTTTATATATTAAGAATTCATTTTTTTAAATTGAATCTAATTTATGTTTGTTCATGTATTTGTAATTTAAAAAAAAGAAATTGATAAAGGATTATTTCTTCAGAAATCAAAACATACTTCCACATAAATACAAAAAAAAATATCTGCTGAAAAATAAAATATAGTTAATTTACATTGAATGAAAATAATTTAACTGCGAAATTACGATTACCTCAAGCTGAAAGTTCAAAATATCTTCTCAGATATTTCCTAGCAACCAAAATGAAAAATTTGAGAATAATAGAATCAAAACTTCTAATATAAACATGATAAAATACCTTACCTTAAAAACATTACTATTTTCCAACTATTTCAAAATTAACTTAAAGATACTACTTTAGGGAGCCAGAATTGATAATCTAATAACATAATTTTAAATTGAATTTTGGATCAAAAATTTAATAATGGAAGTTAAATTTTGCATCATCCTTTGATAAATCGTAAAAATGTGTTTAAAAAAATTCCTTTTTCATTCAAAATTTGGAAAGTTCGTAAAAAATTTATATGATTTTAATATAAAATAGTATAGCTACGTTCTTATATCTTTATCGCTGAAGATCATTTTAACGAAAAGATAGGAATGAATAAGAATAAAAACTAGCTTAATATAAAACTTACTTCATTTCCAGCTTTAAAGAATTAATAAATCTTTGGAGATCACTTTCAGTTGCGTTTAATAAAACTTGCACCAGCAATTCTGCCAAATTTATCATTATCATAAAATTAAGTATATGATTTAAAAATATCAGTTACGGTTTTGCTATCTGTTTTCTAAATCAGCTGTCAGAAAATAAACACCTCCTTCTTTTAAAAAATGATATTTTCAGAATTGTTTTCTAGAAAAAGATACCGAATTAGACACTTGTAATAAGATTATTATGATATTTTCGCAGAAAAAAATTCTATTATGAATAGTGTTCTGAAAATATATGGAGAAGACTTTCCACAAGTGTTTACAGATTTCACATACGATATCCTTCAGTTCTATCATAAGTGTCATGCCTCTAGCCTCCATGCAGCTGTTCCGGCCCCACGGCTGAAGTGAGATGAAGTGAAGAGAGAGAGAAAAACAGTTGCGCAAGAAAGTGTGGCTGACACCGGTAAGAGAGTGTGTTGGTAGGAGCTTCAATGGGAATTTCGAGAAATGGGTTCAAATTTAAATCAGAATATAATTGTAATATGTAAATAGTTATGGATTATTTAATCTTTAAGATATAAAAAACTTGCGTTGCCAAGAAATGTATCATTACTTGTGTCAAGGCACGTGATTATAAGCTTACATAATTTTTTTTAGTACTATAATGCTGGTTAAGACTTCATATCCTTTGGCCCATTATTACATGTATGATCTCAAAAAAGATTTTAAAATACATGTTTTTAAGATTTTTTTTTTTTTTGTTCTTTTAGAAGAAATGGTTTTGAATGACCGATGTTGCATATTGTGGCATTAGAAGGATCTTTTGGAATATATATAATTGTTCAGACAGATGATAGTGGTTCCCAGAATGCAATTTCAAATCAAATGGATGAATTTTAACTGGCTTTGAAAATACAATTTACTAATCACTTTTAATTCATTTTTTATATTTATATATAAAATCATTCAGATATTAATTTCTACTTATTCGCCTACAATCAACTTCCAAATTATAGTTACTGGCATTCAATTGTTAAGAAGGTAATAATTATTCGCCATATTTCAATTATTTTAAATTCTAATTATTTCAACAGGCGCCAGCTGTAATTGTACACAGCAGCATGCTGTTTAAATCCTCAACAAAGTAACAAATGCAAACATTCGAACTGAACAAACAATGAATCCCTGCTCTGTTGCTTTCTGCTAAAATTCATTTACTATTTTGCAACCGAACGTTGAGCGACTTTTATTTTAATGATAAATAATACTTAGTGCGATTGTCGAGAATTTCAATGATGCTGCTCCACTGTTGTATTTCTCGTTCTAATGACGATTTGGAAAATACTAGAATATTTCCTTTTCCCCGATTCACCATCTCTTGTGGATGTGGATTTAGGTCTAGAATTGGATCATGATACGGATATATCATCCACCCGTTCCGCGAGTCGCTGTTGGGCGCTCGTATGCAGTTTTTTAAGATATGCCAGGCTTTGGAACTACCTGTTGAACTGGTGCCTATTAACGTTCCGAAAGTTGATGCTCCAATTATAAAATCTTTCATGATTTACAAAATGTGCTGTGCCTTGGATCTGTCGGCACGTCTGGCTGCTACAAGAATCAAAGTTGTGGAGTCCTGTGCGGTCTACCAATTTTGTGGTCTGAATTTGCCATATAAGTACCGACAATGGTAGAATCCAATGTAACATCAAAACTGTTTTCAGCTACCCAATAATATATAAAACTGTCTTCAGTTGCAAGATGTTGCATCAATAGCCTTCTGCTTCTTGGTGCTGTTTCAAAAAGTTGCATCGATTGTCAAATGCTCTTTCAAAAACTGTCGTCAGTTATTGGATGCTGTCAAAGACAAATCTGATGTAGCGATGAAGGGAGGGTCGGCGGGCGGGAAACGACAATAGCACGCCTTCACGTGTTGTTCCCTGAGCAACGTGGCAGTTCCGTGGATCTTCAACGGCTAAAAGGCTACTCAACCAAGAAATTAAAGTGAAGAATTTTTATTTAGTTTGGGAAAATAGTATATTTATTTTACTTTATGGTCTTGAACACATTTATTTCCATGTCACGAATACTCACTTCCTGCATTAAAAACAAAATGCAAGCATTTATGATGCAATGGTTATAGAGTTTTAAAACACATGTAAAAAAACTAATTTCTTGCTCCGTATTTGCTTTAAAGAAATTGTATATCATTTTATGGATTTCAGTCCTGACTACTTAAAATATAGACCCAATAATCTTAGTAACATCAAAAAAAATATCTTTATAATATAATAAACTTCTGAGATAGAGAACATAAGTATTTTTATTGCCAATCGTCAAATTCCATGTTTAACTGATTATTTTCACTATCACATATAATATAAAATTGTAATTTTTCTGTATGCTTTAATTAATTTTGTTTCTGAATTATAAATACTTTTGTCAAAATTTTTCTTCAATACATTCTATAATAATTTATAATGTGAATTTTATCATATGAATAGGATCTAGATTAAACAATTGAAATTAATATAAGACAATGAATTGAAAAAGTAATAACATTTAATATATATATAAAAACAAATTAAATATTTGAAGAATTTATAATTTCCAGATGCATACTTAATGAATTCTTGCATTCATTGCCAAGAATTTACAATCAAAATGTCCCAAATATTTGTACCATTTGACAGTTAAATTCTGTTACTGCCGATGTGGTGAAAGTGTCAATAGCGGCATAGACTTTTATCTACATCTGGTACACTTAAGAAGCAACGTAAAAATGGGCATATCTTCCTTTACAGATATAGGTTAAAAAAACTGATAAATGAAATCCAGAGAATGTTGACGTATAGGAATCCAGAGAATGTTGACGTATAGGAATCCAGAGAATGTGACGAGCGTCGATTAGATTTGCTCCCACAACATTATAATGGAAATCTCTTTATAACACATATAAGTGTATGAATATTTCTAGTTATTCTTTTACTTCTTATTTATTTATTTTCCGTTTTAGTTTGCCTATATTATAAATACTTGTTTATTTTCGTTTACTTTTTATTTATTCAAACTTTATTGTTCTGTTTCACGTGTGTTGGAAGCAATACTGCTTTAGCCCCTTTAAAAAGATTTTTATTTTCTCTATTTTCGCATTTATCTATCATCAAATGTCTTTGTATCTATTATAGGAAGAAAAGCTCTTCTACTTCTAAAATCCAAATATGTAATTAATGTTAACGGATCTTATTTTGGACCATAAGGATATCATCTATATATATATATATATATAATATATAAAACAGAAGCTGACAGAATCTTGTATTTTCTATATCAGAAATGCATCTTTCTGTCGATTAAATATACAATATATATATATATCAGAAAAAATTTAGTGTAAAAATATTTCGTAAGATCTGAATTCAAGAAACAGGCACATAGCTCATTTGTAAGAAGTTATAGCGATTAACTAAGAAAAAAAACTGCTTCAATTTTCATTTCAACAAAAATTATCAGAATGTTGCTAATTGATTGCTAAAAGACACTAAACGCATTGTGGTGCGACAATGATTCTTATATTCTTTCTATTATCCTCTATTTATTTTCAGAGTTCCTTTTTTTTAAATTTGAGTTAATTTAGCTTTAGATTGCCTATTATGAAATATACTTCTAAACTAAAAACTATAAAATTTGAAAAAGATGCTCAGCTTGATAAAAAGTAGTAACCAGATGAAAAATGAAGGTAAGAAAGTAGTTGCTTTCTTTGTATGCAAATAGAATTGGAATCCAAAACTGGATTTTCACTTCAATTTTATTTCCGCAGTACATGTGTTTTTTGTTTGTACCCACAATAATTTGTAAGTGATTGATTCAATTAAATTCATAATTTTACATCGAAAAGAAAAATGTACGAAATTTTCCCAAAATATCAATAAACAGAAATGTTAAAATTTACAAACTGCATCTAAAATCTATAATTAAACAGAAAACTTTTCAATATATAACAAATAAAACATTCTATAAAAGTTAAATTCTATTAACCATTAAATAAAACATTTTATAAAAGTTAAATTCTATTAACCATTAAATAAAACATTTTATAAAAGTTAAATTAAATTCTATTAACCATTAAATAAAACATTTTATAAAAGTTAAATTAAATTCTATTAACCATTAAATAAAACATTTTATAAAAGTTAAATTAAATTCTATTTAACCATTAAATAAAACATTCTATAAAAGTTAAATTAAATTCTATTAACCATTAAATAAAACATTCTATAAAAGTTAAATTAAATTCTATTAACCATTAAATAAAACATTCTATAAAACATTCCTGCATGAACAAATAAATTTGAAAAAAAGGGGAATCCTGATATTCTGGCATATAAGTTCAAAAAGTGTTTTGTAAAAAAAAACCTGAAGAGACAAAAACAAATAAATAAAAATATAAATCATCAATTTTATATTTTCATCAATTATTAAACATCAGTTATAACTGAAAATAAGGAGAGAGAAAAAAGAGAAAATATTTTAAAAGTCAAAACGTTCAAAACTCGAAATTTCAACAAATCACCAATGTTTCAGAATTCCTTAAGTCCGAAAAACGCTTTTTTGACATTTTGCTTATCTTTCTGTCTGTGAAAATGGTTACACAAAAACGACTTGAATTGTATATAGATGGAATTTGATGTATGGTCTTCACACCAAAATTTGTAGACTTAGAAGTTTTTGGATAATTCTATTTAGATAAAATTTTGTCCATCCGAGTGTCATAATGAATTAACAAAGCTACAAACCGAAGATAATTAAATAATATTTGCTAAACTGAAAATAAGGAGAGAGAAAAAAGAGAAAATATTTTAAAAGTCAAAACGTTCAAAACTCGAAATTTCAACAAATCACCAATGTTTCAGAATTCCTTAAGTCCGAAAAACGCTTTTTTGACATTTTTCTTATCTTTCTGTCTGTGAAAATGGTTACACAAAAACGACTTGAATTGTATATAGATGGAATTTGATGTATGGTCTTCACACCAAAATTTGTAGACTTAGAAGTTTTTGGATAATTATATTTAGATAAAATTTTGTCCATCCGACTGTCATAATGAATTAACAAAGCTACAAACCGAAGATAATTAAATAATATTTGCTACAAACATTTGATATCTAAAGCTTAGATCTCTTTCAAAACTGGAAACAAATACCTCATAAGGTCTACCGTCTGTCAACATGGTTCACCAAAAGCATATAAACGAGATGACTAAAATATGTAACAGCTAAACTACATGATATTTAGTATGTGATTTTCTAACACTTTAATTATAGTTATGCGTAAAATTTTCGTTCTTTTCAATGAAGAAAAAGGAGCCCAAAACAAAATCGTGTTATTTCTTTTCTTTGTAATTGTGTCTGAATCTTATACCAATGATTAATCGTGAAAGATCACATGCTAATGAGTTCTTCCGTAACTGTTGTTCGCCAATGATGTGTTTAATGTTACACATGTACATTTATTGTACGTGTGTACGTATGTACGAGAAAATTTCATGATGTCATTCTTGTTGGTTCACATTTTTCCTTCTAAGATTTAAAGCGGATGAATTCGATATATTCTAAGGTTTAATTTCAAAATAATTTTCATTTTTTTTAAAATACGGAATCATTTTTGGACTTCTCTGAAGATGTAATACATAGAAAAAGGAATGTAAATTTTTCTGAACAAGATAAATTATTTTTAATGTAAGTTTTAAATATTTATTACATCATTTTTATTTTTTTTCTCAAGAAATGAAACTCCGAGTTGCTAACAGCTAATATTTGTATATATGAAATTAACTAAAATAAATAAAATAAAGGTATAAACGAATTGAAAAAGTTGGATTCAAATTTCTTGTGAACACAGTGAATTTTATCTCATTAAATAATTAATTTAAATTTAAAATTCAACTCAGTATATGAAATTCTTTTCTAACAATCTAGAGGAACACTGGATATTTCATTAAAATATTTCATTCATTTGCTCATTTAAAATTGCATATCTATGACTCTAAATTTTCATGATTTTCAACAACTTTATATCTCCTTTTACTCATATATAACAAAAATATTTGAAAGACAAATTTACATTTCATTTAAATTGCATTTTAAAAAAGAAACTTAATTTCATATGTCTCATACTATGTAATTTTTAATACATAAATTTACTTTCAAATTAAGAAGTAAATTATCAATAAAGAGAAAGCGAAACTTAAATTGTGCACCCAGTTTATTTCAAAAAAATACAGGGAGAAGAAATAGACAAATCCAATAAACACAGTTTAATACTTCATCTATACAGATATGCAGACAACCGCTGTTAGTCACAGAATAAAACTTTTTTTTTTTGTCGTTAAATTCTATTAATAGTCAAATACAGAATATTTTCATTCTTATCAGCTTTTTATTTCAGTTATTCGTCTGTTAAATAAAAATACTTCATCAAAGATAAAATATCCCTAAAATATAGATTAAACAAATTTCAAATAAAGAATAAAAATCAATTCAACCATTTATTTTTCTTCCCTTTTTTTCTTTGTGCATCTTTTCATGTGTTTTCATACTAAAATTCCGTTTATAAGCCTTACCACAAGTTGGGCATATGAAAGGCTTTTCTCCGGTGTGTGTTCTAGTATGAGCTGAAAGATGGCTTGAGCATTTAAATGTCTTATTACAGAACTGACACCGGTAAGGCCTTTCTTCCGTGTATATTCTCATATGCACTTTACGATCATTACTCTGTGAGAAGCATTTATCACAATAATCACATTTGTAAGGCTTTTCGCCAGTATGGGTCCGAATGTGCTTATTATAGCTGGATTTGTACAAAACTTTATTACAGTATTTACAAATGATAGTTGAATTTTCCTTGAAAATGTTTGAATCGCCTAGATATCCTACAGAATCATAATCATGATTATTATTTCCAGCTGTGCTCACTAATCCTTCCGGAGATGAATTGTCTCTGACATCTCTCCATTTGCAGTCCTGATCAACAGATGTCTTTGTAGACATTTTTATCAATCTATTAGAGAAAGAGTCAAATAGTTTTTTTCTCTTTCCTCCAAATTCGTTCGGATGATTTTCGTTAGCTTTTGTCTTGTTGCAAGGATTTCTTGCAATCAAATCTTGAAGTTTAAGAATTCCCTTTTCTTTGTTCCTTTGATGTGGATGGACAGATCTCATACGTACATCCTCAAAAGTTCTCACTGTATTTTTTTCAGGTTTTAAAAATGAATCTGCTTGAGATCTGACAATTTCAACTGAATATAGATTTCCATTTTCTTTTGCAGACTCTTGCTGTTTTTCTGAGGAAAATATTCGCAATTCTTCTGCAGAAGATAAGCGTTTTTTACTGAGATCTAGAGGTTGGTCATCCATGCCTTTTTTTAAATTTTTTTCATCTGTGAAGAAAAGGGGAATTCAGTGCATTGTAAGATATTAATGAATAATAATTATAAAGTTATTAATTATAAATTAATATTGATTAACTCGAATTCCTTATGAATGAAATAGTTTCTGGAACATATCCTTGAGCATTTAATCTCAAAGCAAGTCTCGGATCTTACGAAATTTATCCAACAGTCTGACAGTCTAAAATATCATATTTACCTCAACATTTTCTTTTTTTTTTTTTCTTTTTTTTAGTTTTTATTCTAACGTCATAAATTTTGCTGGTTTTGAGGGAAATGTAGCAATTCCGAATGTTAAGACCACTTTTAAGTTTAATGAATTAAATGTTACATTTAAATTCAGAAGTGTCATTGTTTTTTTTATATTTTACAACTAAATTCTAATTTTCGAATACAAATTAAATTAAAGTAATTAAATTTCGGGCTTGTTCTAGTTTTTTTCAGTTACTTTCATATTAATTAAAGCATTTTCAACTTTTTTTTTTCATTTTGCGTATTTTTTGTTGTTTTATTTTGTTTAACAAACTAATACAATTACGGAAGATTTTTGGACATTGTTACTTTCTCGTATAAGAATTATGCGAAAAACTCTTCTAACAGTCAAAAAATTTTAACTCAAAATTCTCACGAATATCCTATTACAGGCCGCCTTGAATTCAAAAAGGTGTTTTTTTCGGGGGGGAGGGGGAATCCAATATTTTTATAATCTCGAGAACTCATATATTAAGCGTAGATTGATATCATTTGATACATGGAATTTCGACCAAATTTTTAGGTTTCTGTCAAACTTTGAAGGAAATATTGTCACGTAGGTACTTTAATATGGAACTCAATAGCACACACAAGAAATAGAATAAACCAGTTTATTTACTCAACGCGGAACTCAGAATACAGTGACTGACAAATCTTCTGCTTTTATATTAGCAGGGAAAGTTCCAGAATACTTTTCTGGAGACAGTAAGAAAAGTCCAGAACACTTGTCTGGTAAACTAAAGAAATGTCCAGAATCGTCGGGAACATGAAATAAAGAGGAACATAAAATCATTTAATTAAATATTTACACAAACTGTGAATCGCAGGATTCGAACTCGCAATCCCTTGATTATGAGATCAGTGCTATGACCATTCGGCCATGGAGAGTCGACTGACTCTTTTCAATGCGGCAATATATTCAAAGGAATCATATCTATCTTTCTGTACAAATGTAAGTCCACTTGATAACTCCAACACGAAAAGATCTGTATAAATTGTATTTGGTATGCAGGCTAACATATAAAATGTAGGTTTCTTATCAAATTTTTAATCAAATCTGTCGAAGAATTGACAGTCTCTCCGTCTCTTGTCGGTTCAACTCAAAATAATATTAACGGAAAACTCACAAAAGCAACTGCAAAAATAAATCAATGATATTCAGTATATGATCTTGTGACTATATCTGTTGTTTTGCGTCAAATTTTGAATGAAAAATCAGCCCCAAATTAATAGTATTCGCAGTATAGATGTTTAAAATGTTAGATTCTCCTCAAAAATTAAAATTTCGTAATTAATGCTGTAACTAATTAATTATTTTATCAAGCGTGCAAGGCATTCGAGGTTTTAGGAGATCCAAGCTTCAAAAGAAGGGTAAGACTATTACTGCAAATTATGCAAGGTAATGTCCACTTTTTTTCATTATTTTGTTTAATTTGTAGAACATTTATTTTCTAAGAGATCTATTATGATAAATGATTTATCATATTATTTCTCAAATCAAAAGGAATATATATCTGGATTTTTATTCAAAGCAAACGCATATCATAGCATATTGCAAAAATAATTATAAATCTTTATAGGCCTTCTGTTTCTTTAATATACAAATTCAAGCTTAAACTTCACAAAAAAGAAAATGCGTTTCATACCATTTCATGTGTGATGCATATTTTACTTAGAGAAGTCGAAGACAGACTTTTAAATATGAAATTGTTCTCGAATATCAGTGAGAAATTTCATTGCCATGCTGCTGCCGATGTCTTTATAATCACTATTAGATACAATATTCACTCGCAAATTAGAAAGTGAAAAAATTTTATTTTGTGCAAAATTCCAATGTTAGATAAATTTTCCTCTACAATCCACAAATATTTTCATTATTTACCATAAGAAAAAGGTGCATTAGGTGTCATATGCAACACTTTTTGATTGCATGATCAGCAACAGAAAGTGAATTTTTACAATATGATACTGAGCATTACGAATTAAATGCCATTCAATTGCCAAATGAATCTTGCGTATCAAGAGTAATTATGGTTTTATGGTCAAATAATGATAGTAATTATGGCTTTTCTTACTGTGATGTATAATGTTAAATGGATAATTATGATTATAATTTATATTTGTCATACAGAACATTCTGACCTGTAATTTCTGAAATAAATATTTTAGTGCTACATTTCGTAGGAGCATTTTTCTTTCAGTTTAAAAAGATGTATTTTTCTTATAAATACTCTGAGATCATGCATCGTTGATGAAATTATTTTAAATAGCTCTCTATATCTCTATTGTACTTTACATTTAGCTTTATTTAATAAATATGATTAATAGTTTACGATTAAAAATATTGTCATAATTTTAAACAAAAGTGTCCAATTATGTCTCTACATTAAAGGTACCTTAATAATAACTTGAATTAATTATAAATCTTTCATTAATCATGGTATATCTACAATTATAGATCCAATTACCTATCAATCGTTACTTCTTGTTGAATGCTGAAATAAATTTGTTTTCTTGAAAGCTGAAATTTAAAAAATGTAAAATATTTTATGATAGCTTGTTAATTTTCATAATTACTATAATGATGTTTCCAATAATTCCAAATGGGATTTTTAAATCCAAATGTAATAATTATAGGTTTCATTTCAAAATTATAAGTAAATAATTTTCGTTTGTTTTTTATAAATAAAAATAGGAGGTTGCGTAAATTTTATTTTCTATACATATTAAATTGCAACTGATTTAATAGAAATGTCCTTAACGATTGTAATAATTTATTGAATTAAACTTCTGACTGTTTTGAATTCATTGAATCTTTTTTCCATTCATGAGAATGAAATAAATTATATATTAAGAATTTAGATACAAACATTTTCAAAAATTTGAATCCAATTTCCTCTAAGTCATTCATTAATAATCTCAAAATGGAAATTATGAAGATAAATAACGCGACCAGAAATTAAAATGTATTTCGCCATAAATATAAAAAGCATCTACTAAAACGGAACTACAGCTAATTTATGATGAATTAAAAGCATTTAATTCATCATAAATTATCTGAATTCATGATGAATTAAATCATCATTCATCATAATTAAATCATTTATTCATCATAATAATTTATGAAAATACAAAGTTCCGATTATTTCAGCCTAATAATTCAAAGTACCATTTCAGCTATACACTTACATTGAAAATCAACAACTTCAGAATAATATCATCTAATTTATACATAATAAAATATACAATTCTTCACTCATTCTAAATATTTCAAAGTTAACTTAAAGATATTACTTAAAAAAACGTAATCGATAATCTAAAAATGTAACTTTAAATTTAATCGTGGATCAAACATTGAAAATAGAAATTAAATTTTTGTATCATCTTTCTATAAGTTGTAAAAACATTTTTTAAGAATATGCTTTTCATTCGTAACTTAGGAGGTTTGTAAAATTATGCACTTTTAATATTAAGTTGTTTTGCTAAACTCTTGCTTCGTTGATGCTGAAAAATATTTTAAAGAAGAGATAATTTAGATACTGTATAATAAATATTATTTTGTTCTTAATATAAAATTAAATAAAATATTTAATTTTTAGTTTACCTGAATTCCAACTTTAAGGAAGTATCAAATCTTCAGAAAGCATTTGCAATCAGTCGTACTCAATAAAACTTGCCCCCAACAGTTTCGCCAATGCAATATTACCAACTAATTAAGTACACAATTTAAAAATGTCAGTTACGGTTGTCCGGTTATGTTTTTTCAAGCTGATTTCAGAAAATATTAATATCCTTGTTTCGAAAATCAAATTATTTTCCAATTTCCTTTCTTAGAGGCACCGAATTAGACACTTCTAATAAGATTATTGTGTTCTTTTCAGAGAAAAGGTAAATTGTATAAAGAATTATGGAAAGAATACTTTTGGAACGTGTAGTATTCAGAAAACATGTGGAGAAGAGTTTCGGCAAATGTTTATGAACTTAACATAAAATACTCTTCAATTCTCTCAGAATTTATGACACTTTCTAGTTCTATAGTAAAAATTAAGACTTCGGGTACAGATGACCCATTATCATCTCTTTTGTTCGTAAATTCAATGATTTTCAAATACATGCTTCAAAAAATATTTTAATTGATTTTTTCAGAGAAAGACGGATGATGTTTGTATTGCATAACGAATGATATGTATATTCGCAAAAGATGATGTTCCGGGAATGTAAATAATTTTACTAACAGGAGAATAGTGGTTTCAAGCAAGTGTCCATAGACCTTTAACCCTTTGCACTCAGAAAAGTAATTCGATGCATAATTATTCAAATAATTCAAAGATTCATTCATTGCTCTAAAAAATAAATATACGCAATTGTTTTAAATCAAATTTCTTTGAAAAATTAATCTACATCTTTTTGCCATTCTGTAGACATTTTAAACAATCATAATTGAAAAATAAATAAATAAAACGTCAAAATGATGCAGCGTCTTGAATGGTGAGTGAGAAGCACCATCTGAGAGCAAAGAGTTAATTCTATCCCACAACTTGAGGTGGGCAACTGTTTAGTTCTTATGCATTTCTTTAAAACCGAAATATTATTTATTTGTATTTAATTACTATGCATTTCTTTAATACCAATTAAACATAATCATGGAAATTTTGTGACCAGAAACTTTAATTTCAATGCAATTCCATCAATGGTCTGCCAGATATGTGATCCTAGAACTTTATAATTATCTCACAAAAGATCAGATGTTTTGCAATTGGTATAATTTAAGAATGTTTAAACATTTATATCAAGTGATGTGTGACATTCATTATCTAATAAGATATCAAACATACATTCCTCCCAAAATTTTTATATGGCGTCAGAATTGGTGGATAATATACAAGTGAACCAAACTGCGTCTGTTAACAGTGACAACAAGCATAATTAAAACGCCATAGGTTTTCAAATATTATTCTAAAACTGAATGCTGTCTTAAAATTACAGCAACTATACTATTCGAAAAGGGTTTTCGGGTACTGAACCAGAAGAGCTTACAAGACCCGTAACTATTAATTCTGCTCATTAATGAAATAATCTTGCTTGAAAATGATGACAAATCAGTAAATAAGGCAGATGTGCGATTTCAAAGTTTAATTACTTAAAAATCGAATTGATTCCACGAAATTTTAATTTAATTTTTAATAGTGTGAAAGCTTGAACGTTTTAAACAATCTGAATGAAAAATGTAGAGTAGCGCAAAAATTGATAATTCTGGGCTTTCGGAAATATAAATGTGCAACATCAAGAAATCACTCATTTCTACTTTAATTAATGAGAAGCTAACCCTTTAAACTCCTATTCGTCGCTTTTTTGCAATCTAATTAGATGAATCATTTCGTTTCGGGAAAGTGCGACCTCTTAATTAAATTAATAGCCTCGTAACCTTTATGTGTAACTTCTGTATTAAATTACGTCACTTCCGAATGTTTAAATTCATTTTAGTCTTGGCAGTTGTATTCATTATCACTATTACCTTTTGGGCACGACGGTTAAGAAGATAGACTCAGAAAAAAGATGCAATCAAACCATGTTTAATCGCATCTTGTAGCAGGGGAGTGTTTATTTTAAATTGCATAATGTTGTTTCTGATGAACTTTGAGACGTTTAATAATGCATACTACATCCACAGTAACAATTGGATGCCCAGTGCTTCAGGTTCTAAAATGAAGAGAGAAAAAGTTTCAGAGCATTTTAGTGAAAAAAATTTATTTCGATGAATGTAGAAATTTTACAAAATATCAAACAAACAATTTTAGCATCTCTTTTCAAACCATTCAGGAAAACAACAGCTGAATAAATATATTATTTATGGAGTCATAAAAATCAGTGCGATTTAATAAATTTTCAAATTCTTAAAAAAAGATATATTATCTCTATATAAAATTAAGTCCTTTATGTTTTTAGAATACTAAATATCCGCTACGTCTACTGTCGGATAAATGAATATTTTAAGTTGAGTTAAGCCTAGAACACGAAAGTAGTCTAAAAAAATGTATTACCCTTGCGTGTAGCCTAAAAGCTTTTTATTTTAGACTGCATAATGTTCTGTGATGAAATTTGAGACTTTTTAATAACGCTAATATCCGTAGCAAAACTTTGATGCTACGGGTTTCAGGTTCTAGTATAAAATGCGAGACGAAATATTTCAGAATTCAAGATTTTATAAAAGATTTTCATCAATGAATTTAGAAATTTAAGAAAAATTTCAAAACAGCACTTTCTTATCTTATTTCAAGCCATGACAGAATATCAACAATAGAACCAATATTACAGAATCACTATTAAATGCAATATTTACTTATATGTTCAAATATTTTTGATATATAGAGTTTTCTGGTTCCAACAATATAAAATTTCGATGAAATTTCACTAATACTTTTGAAAAATTGATGCTTCATGAGACAAATTTCTAACTGCTAATTCCACAATAAGCAGCTGAAGGTAAATTTTTACCGATAAACTGAATGTTACAAAAAATGAAAGGAATGAGTATTTATCACTCAAAAGGTAAAACATTGTTATTCATACAAAAAACGGAATGTCATATAACGTGAATATTCCCATTGTAACAATTGAACACATTTTATTCCATAGATTTATTTTAAAGTAATTAATTCATGGGATTGCAGTCTGTCTAAATATTGCTAGTAGTCAATATTGTTCCATACAGAAAGTAATGGCTTATACAATCAAGTCAGAAGGGTTTACATCTAAAATATTATCATCTATAATGTTTCATACTAATGGTTCGAATCTCATTTACTTTACCCCACTCATTTCGCTTATGGGAAATATAAAGATGTACTGAGCGACAAAGATCAGGATGAATAATCTATCATCGTGTAGATTATGAGTTTCATACTCAAAGCATAATTTTAAATCATGTATAATTCTCTTTATAAATATTAAGATAAAGACCAATGGTTGAAAAAGGGTAATTAATTCTTGGGATTGCATTCTCTCCAAATATTGCTAGTAGTCAATATTGTTCCATACAGAAAGTAATGGCTTATACAATCAAGTCAGACGGATTTACCTCTAAAATATTATCATCTATAATGTTTCGAATCTCATTTACTTTTTTCCATTCATCTCGGAGAAGGTCTCATCACAAAACTGATATTCCGCTTATGGGAAATATAAAAATGTATTAGCGACAAAAATCCGGATGAATAATCTATCATCCTACAGATGATGAATATAAAAAAAACCCAAAATTTTGAAGATATTTATTTCGAAGCTAAACACTTTTAATTTGGAATGTAGAATCAGATTATCTCAAAGTACTTCTTCCTTTATTTCAAAATGGTTAAGAATATACAGGCTGTGTTAGAAGTATGACCATAAAATAAACTTGAAGAATTTTTTAAGTGTTATCAGATTTTCCTATAAACTAATTGTGTACCAAATTTCTCATAAACTCAAAATGTGTTCAAATTTTCTGTAATTCTTTTAGCACTAAGCTCGGGTAAGGGTAGAAAAATAAAGTCAACTTAATAATCATTTAGAAAAAAAAATATTTCCCAATTTACGAGATTCACATATCAGTTTTATTAAAATACATTCAAGTAATAACACTTTGATTTAATATTAATACACAAGTTCATTAAATAACACAAATCCTGTACATAAAAGATATTTAATGAAATACCTAAAAGAAATAATTTAAACATTTAAAAATTTCTTTAATAAAAAGAGATAAAACACATATTTATTTCATTTAAACAGTGTATCAACGAGTTTCTTAAGTAAAACATTTGAATTCAAATGAATGATATGAATAAATAGGAAAAGTTTTGGAACAACAGATCTTTTGATAAACATAGTTCAATTATTCGTGTCCAAATCGAAATGAACTAAGAACTGAATAAAAACCATTCATCAACTCAGCCTAAAATTTTCATTTACGTATTTCTTAAAATCCATCATCAATACTAAGATCTTTAAAAAATTCTGCCTGGTTTTTCTTAAAATCTCAAAATAAAACGCTTTTAAGGCTTTTCGCATGAATTTCTTTAAAACAGTTTAAAATATCGATCATGACGCTGAAGATGTAAAGAATATGTTCTTAAAACACTCCGCGAAAACTACACATTTGTAAAATAAAATGAAGGTATTCAGTATACATAGTTTAACAGATACTATTGAAGATATCTCGTTATATTTCTTTAATTATACCTTCCTGGCTTGATTCTTGTGGTGTTACACTATGAAGGTTTATGCTTACATCTGCGCATGGTGAGGGTTCTGGGATCATATCTCTACTACTATTCACATCGCAGGTTGAATGCATATTTCCTGTTCATCTTGAAACATCTTTACAAAAGTAGAGAAAGAAGCTGAAGGCTCATTATCGCACTCATCGTTGTATGAATATAGAGTTATTTTCTCATTTTCTGGATACATGCAAACAGAAGAGGTGAATGAAGCTGAAGGTTCAGAAGCACTTTCATTCTTGTATGAATATAGAGTTATTTTCTCATTTTCTGGAGACACGCAAACAGAAGAGGTGAATGAAGCTGAAGGTTCAGAAGCACTTTCATTCTTGTATGAATATAGAGTTATTTTCTCATTTTCTGGATACATGCAAACAGAAGAGGTGAATGAAGCTGAAGGTTCAGAAGCACTTTCATTCTTGTATGAATATAGAGTTATTTTCTCATTTTCTGGATACATGCAAACAGAAGAGGTGAATGAAGCTGAAGGTTCAGAAGCACTTTCATTCTTGTATGAATATAGAGTTATTTTCTCATTTTCTGGATACATGCAAACAGAAGAGGTGAATGAAGCTGAAGGTTCAGAAGCACTTTCATTCTTGTATGAATATAGAGTTATTTTCTCTTTTTCTGGAGACACACAAACAGAAGTAGTGAAAGGGAATGTTTCAAAAGTAATGTAACCCCTCTTAACATTCTCTTCGCAATTTGAATGTAAAGTTAGTTTCTCTTTTTCTGGAAAGAGACACACAGAAGTGGTAAAAGAAGCTGAAGGTTCAGTGGCGTTTTCATCTTTGAATGAATACAGAGTCATTTTCTCTTTTTCTGGAAAGAGGCAAACAGAAGTGGTGAAAGAAGATGGAGATTCGAAAGTCATGTAACCTTTACTGGAATCCTCCTCGCAGTATGGATGTGAAGTTGCTTTTCGCTGATCTTGAAGCAATCGAATTGAAGAGCAATATGAAGCCTTATAACGGGTTAAAGTAGTCGGAGGATGTTCCTTGTATCCTAAATGAATTCTGCGTCGAGGTTTACGAATTTTTGTATATGATTGCATTTGGTCATATATCCTTTTAGGCTCAATAGTGTTCATGATCTTTCTTATTTCTCCTGACTGTTCATCCATGAATAATGAAAAGCTTCCAACAATAAGCCTATGTTTCTCCAATATAAAATCTTTCTATTTTTCTAAAGAATAACGATGCGATTATGTAATTTATGATTTAGTTTCGCTTCTAAAATCTAGTTTATTCATATTACTCATGGTATTCTTTCTCTTATTAAAAGTAAGATTTAAGTTTTGAAAAAAACCTACAGGAAAATGCTTGATTCAAAGTGTTAACGGATTGACAAAACTTCTCAAAGCAATTGCAGTAGTTTGTTTATCAACTGAAGGCTATTTTTCTTTTAAAGAATCTGTCTTCGACGGATTTAGGTATTTAATAATATTTTCTTATTTTTTAGTAGCAAATTGACAAAAACATCTATATGTATGCAGATAATTAATTACCTTATTTCTTCTCTACTGTTTCAGCTTTTTCAATTTTAAAATAATATTGAAGAGTGTCTTCAGAATTGCTTTTCTTTCTTGATATTCAAGTCTATAAAATCAATGAATCAATTTTTTCTCGTGGCAATGCCATGGAATTCATTCTATTGCTCTGAAGAACTGTTTATATGTCTCATCTCTCCAACTCGTTACTTATCACTAATTATTTAGAAAAGCGATTCTTTTAATATCAGCATGATGACTCAAATATTTGATTCAAATTTTATTGCAGTTTGTAAAATGCTTCAGCTCTGAAAATTCAACTCAGAAGAACAAAACAAACGGTCAAAACTTTAAATCTCAAGAAACAGTTTTGCACTTACAAATAATTGTTTATATGGGATAATCCAAATCATAAATATGTGTTTTCTCCGATTAAATCTCGTTCTAATAAAAAGTTTAATTAAAATTGGAACGTTCAGCTTACCTTGACTTCAAATGCGTTTAAAAGATTAAACACTCAGAGGATTTTCTGAGTTCGAACCTTTTTCACTATAGTTTTACAACACACATATTATTTAGACATTTAAGGAAGTTACATTGCCATGTAATGATGAAGAAGTTTCAACTTGAGGTTTGAGTGCAATTTAGCCCTACTGATACTGGCAGTAATTATATTACAAATGTCAAATAAATGATGAAATATTTCAAAGCTTATGCACATGCTCTGTAATGATACCTCCTCTTTCAAAACTTCGACCTTTTCTTTAAACATTTTATTATGACTAAAACTATCTTTCCTTTCTCATAAATTAACTTATGTATAATTAGATCCAAACTGCATAATGTAAAACATTCTTTGTTAAATGCACCAAATGGCTAAATCCAATAAAAAAAACCTTATATATTCTTAAAACACCACTAGATTTTAACATTTAAAAATAAAATCCAGCTCTTGACATAATGTATTTATTTAATTTAGTGATTAGAAGATTCATGCTATTTTGTGAGTATAGAAATTTTTCAATAATTTTAAGAATGTAAATGATATCTGAGTGCAAATATTTGTTCAAATAATTGTTTCCATCAAATTAATTATTAATTTGATTTAATCACAAATTGAAATAACAATAATATGATTTTGTATGAAAAAAATCAGGCATTTCAAGTCATTGGAAAATATTTCTCCTTTTACTTTAAAACTTTTCAGCCTTATAATTTCTATGTTTTAATATATGACAGCTCACTTTGCTTTTCGAGATGGATGGCATACCGTCTGTACAAAGAATTTCTGAGACAAAAAGGCATATAGCACCATGTTTACCATGTTATTGAATTTCGGCTTTGAGGGATGGCTTCAAAAAATGCGCCGTCTTAAACGGGTTAAATGTAGATAGAAGCAAAAAAGTAAAATTATCTGAATCTTGATCTTATGGTCTGAACTTGGATATTTTTATTTTCTAACAAGAAAGTACAAAGAAAATTTCAAGTAAAATTTGAGCGTGATTTCTTTTTTTGAAACAAACTAGCCTATTTTCCAAAATTTGACATATTAGTTACGTTTAAGAATGGGTTTGAATTGAAATATTTAATATATTAATCTTTTGAATTCAGATGACTTCTCGCTAGCACCATTCTGACGTTTTATTTGTTTGTTTTAATTTTGATTGTTAAAAATACCAACAGAGTAGTAAAAAGATGCACATTAATTTTTCCAGGAAATTCAACTTAAAATAATTATATATAGTTATTTTTGGAGCCATAAACAAATCCTTATATTATGTGAATAGTTATGCATCGCATTACTTTTCCAAATGCAAAGAGTTAAATTTATTTTTATAACAAAACTTATTATTGCGTATGTTGATTCCTTTAAACAAATACTCACAGGGTTTCACTCCGAAACAGACTTGGTGTAAATTCCATCCAGGAAGTTATTCAGACTAAACAAATACTAAACTGAAAGTTTCATGCGAAGTAAAAGTAGTATAGCTCTACAGTATTATACACCTGTTATACATTAATATATTTGCTTTTATTTTCGAAATGATTTAATAAATAAAGGCTATCGGATTCTGATACAGTCAATTTTGTAGGTTTGCTGCTTATGTAGATTTGGTGAATTTAAATAAAAATGTAATTCATAAGTTCTCGCGTTAATGTAATATGAATGCTCAGAAAGTGAATGACAGTCCACGATCAAACCTTTCACATAAAGACATCTCAAATTGAAAAAATCGTTCAAAAAGTGTAGGTAATCAACCAAAATTGGCTACTCCAACCCTCTAGAAGCGAGGCCGTGCGCGAAAAAGATAAACAGAAGTAGCTATGCAGGAGGCCGAAAGGTTGAATTCGTGACGTCACAGTCGAAAGCCTCTGCTTAGCTCTGTTGGTGATGTAGGAAACGCTATTCCTATGCAGAAACTAACTATTTCGTCTTTCGATAGTAATTTTTCTATCTTTTTTTACGGATTCAAACTAACCTCGGAATGAATAGCAAATACAAACTAAGAATTCATAAAACCTCTTTAATTAAACATTTATTTTCTTGCGGATTAAGACCTTTGAAATGAATAGGGGATTTGTATTTTTAAATCCATAAGTTTCCTTTCAAATCAAATCGCATTTACAGAAACACAACAGAAGTACAAAGTTTTTGGCATTTACTTATTACTGAATGAATTTTTAACATCGACGATTAATTAAAATAAATATTTGAAAAAAATAGTACAAGTAAAATAAAAAACTTTTAAAGAGGCTTTGACACAAATTTCAATTGCAAGAAATGAATTTTGATAGAGGATCACCCATTGTTTAGAGAAAAAGTACCAGAAACCAAAAAGCATTTTTTTTCATATTCATAAAATAGCATATGCAAAAAACTGATATTTCATTAAAAAATCAATTTTAAAAAGATTAATTCAAAGCAGGAAATTCTGATGTTGGATAATCCAGTGTTTTGAGAAAAAATATACAAAACGATAAATTATTTAATTTTATTTACATAAATTTCTAATTAAATTGTTAGAAACAGCTTTCCACATCACCCTGGGGGTACTGTTTCTAGATGCACTGCCCCTTTTCAGAAATATTAAGCGAAGGTGGGTTCCCCAGTAGGTCTATTTCCTTCGTTTGCTAAAAGATTAATATCCTAAAGTTTATCCTACTAAGAAAAAGTTGACAGTTTTCTTTTCAAATTTTTAGCTCTAAGCTGGTCATTCTTAATAATGGGGCACAGGTTCTACAAAAAATGTAAGATTTAAGCTAACTAAAATTAAAAAAACTAAATTAGCATTGAGTTCAAGGATCTCGACAAATTTAAATTATTACCTGTAATAAAAATTATATAGGAAATATTTCATTAAACTATTTCAAATTAAAATTCGTCATTCTGTATGTTTAAAAAATAACTGCGTTTCTGAATAATTTTCTAGCGATTTCCTCCAAAAACCTATTATTTTCTTTTGTCCACAATTGAATTCAAAAAATTATGTATACTTTACATAAAGAGAAAAAGTCCGTTAATTTTCAGCCGAACAATTTCGTTTTGCTCGGCCTGCACAAGCGAGTTGATTTTTTCCGTACTTTAGGCTTAGCCGATCTCGGAGAGTAACATTAATTTCTAACCATTATGAAATGCTTACATTTAAAAGAAACTATTGAAATTTCTAAGCTTTAGAAAAACCTAAGAAATGCTTAAATTACATAATTAAATAAACGATAATGTAGAGGTAATATAATCAACAATTAAAGCATCAAATTAGACTTGTCACCACGTGAGTAAATACTAGAACAACTTTATATCTAAAAATATTGCAATCAAAGTTAACTCTAAAATATAACTAGATTATATTTTTGTATGGAACTAACATAAATTTAAAAAACTTACTTTAGAATGAGTTAATCCAAGAATACACCGGAATTTCGATATGTATTTCTTTAAATCACGCGCGTATTCCAATCGCAAGCACTCAAACGAAGGCTTTACGCTGTGACGTCACAGCAGCTAAATTTCTCATGTTAATGGCCTCCTCTAGGTAGCGCTCTTGTCTTTTTCGCGCACGGCCTCGCTAGAAGGCACACGATAAATCTGAATAGTCAGAAATCCTCGACAGCACAAGCGAATGGTTGAATCCTAAGGGACCATCAGCGGCAGAAGTATAACCCCCTCCTATAGGAGCAACGTCCTGTCCTCGATAAGGAATAGTCGATCCCACAATATTTTTGTATCCACCAGGACCCAACATTTTGTAACCATCGCATTAGAAGCTTCAGATTTCCAGATCTGAATTACACCCGGAGAAAAATAGTGTAGGTACACAGAGATATCCTTGAAATATTAAAAGAGTTCATACAAGAATAGGTAGTCAGTTTACTTTCAGAAGAACTCCAACAAATAAATCTGCAAAATTATTATTCCATTCCAAAAAAAAATAGATGGGGAAGCAGAAAGTCCAAATATCAGGTATATGTGAAAGCTTATTTCTTTGATAATCGCTCAGTTGCTATTAAGCCATCTTACAATAAATCTGTTAAACAACTGTTTAAGTAATAGATATTGGCCTACCTTAGGTTACACGGAAACTAACAAGTTAGCTGTAATCTGTCGATTCACACAATAAAAAAAAATAAGAGTTTGATTGATCTTTAAAGCAGCTTTATTACACAAAAGCCATTTAAACACTTATAACGCTTTATTGATAGCATTTGTTGGATAGCATATTCGCTATCACGACTTATACTTAATATCCGGATCATTTAAATAATTAAATGATCAACCTTTCTTATTTCAACTATAATACAGAGCGAGTTATCTAATTGGATAATACAAAACCGGAGCCCATGCAAGCCGAAGCCAAGGGGAAAAGATGGGCTGCCATGAAACAGGGATAGGAAAATACCAAATTGGCATATTAACTAAAAACAGAACGCCGTCTCATACCCCCGTATCCGTGACCAGCTTAGGTTATTAAAAAAGTGTTTTATATGTCTTTTGTGGATTACTGCCATATATTTGACCTGAATTCACTTTCAATGTGCCTTGAGTTTTAATTTGAATATGCATTTTTTAAAATTAATGTCAATTCAATTCTTTCTTGTATTATCTTTTGTTAGAGGACTTACCTTTTCATTTGCATCAAACCCTATAAGTGCTTTTATCCAGAAAAGTATAATTTTATGAAGAGGTCTTTCAGTCATTAATTTGGCATCATTAATATACATTAAAAGGAGAAGCAAGTGATTGACATTACAACTAATGCAGGTTCTGGAAAACTTTTAATATCTTTTTTCTGATTATTTATAATGTATTCAGCAGCCTTTCTGATTGCAACTGTTTCCGTTTGGAAGACACTGCAATAATCACCTTATCTACATATTTTATGATCAGTTGTTTTGGTAAAAGTCCAACTCTATTATTTTTAGTACCATCTGTATTAATAATGTTTTAAATATTTTAATTTAAGAAAATTCCATTTAATTATTTATATATTCCATGGTTTGATATATTCCTCATAATCAAAATTTGTTAAATCATTAGAAACCTGCTATCTTTGGTTTTTCTATATTAATTTTGTTATTTGCATTTCCCCCTCAATCTTTTCGTCTATTGGAATGCATCCATTATCTGTATATCTTCGTTTAAAACTATGTTGTATAATTTCTTTATTGTTAATATAAGCAGCCTTTGTATATGTAATAATTTGTTATAAATTTTTATCACGTCCTTATCCAAACTCTTTCTCAAAAAGCAGTTATTTCTCGATAAAAATTTGAAAACTTTCGAACCAAATCCACGAGTTGCTTTTGAAATCCTAAGCACTTGTTTTATTAATTTTATATTTAATATTATTTAAATGAAGAATAAATTATGTGTTAGGATCAAAAGCGATGAATAAATATTTTAAATGTTTTGAGTATGAAATTTTATGACCTTTAAATAAAAGACTAGGGAAATGCATAATATCTTTTCTATTTTTAAACATGTAAAATTTAGTTTTATTAACAAAAGTTCAAGTTTTAATCTGAAGCCCGAGTCTCTGACATCTACAGTAAATTTTTGCCTAATAAATAATAATAAACAGGGTTTCCACTTAACTCTGCTCTCGTAGGATATTCAGGTAGCCTGCTCTTGTAACAAGCAATATATACACCCTTTCTCATCATCACATGAATCTAGCTTATTAGCTTTACATTTGGCACCAGGCTTATTGTAGGGGAAAGAGAAGATGGAGATCAGATATCCACACAGCTTCTGCTAATACTCTGATTATAATTTGAATATTGAGTAATTTTTCGTCCATGATAAAATATAATATTTGAAGTAAAGAAAAACTCTGAAGATTCAATTTTCATTTTATCTAGATTTTCAATATAAAGATAGTCTGAATAGTTGATTATTTTCGGTTCATATTTGATTGGTTTTGTAACTGAAGAAACAGAATCATTATAGCTTTACGTAAATAAGCTGTTTGAAAGTTCTTATAACAGATTTCTCTTATCCTTTTATCCCAGTCATCCAATGTGTACATATGAAAAATAAACACCAACTCGTTATATTTAAGTTCGTTCTGAAACTTCATCAGAAATATTTTAGATGTAATTTTCACCCAAAGAGGGAAAATACCTCCAAAACCGTCAAATCTGTCAATCCGCCAACAATCTTTCCAACTTTCCTTACTATAGTAGCTTTAGAACTTTTTACAGGTTTTATTATATCCTTCTACTATAGTTTACATCGTCTTTATTTTTGCTATTTTTGTCACGATCTTTCACAATTATTATTAAAATTAGTTTATTATGAAAAAATTTCGTATTTATTATTTTTTAATCTTAATGCTTCAATATTGTAACCGATTCCACTACTACTAGTCCTTAATATTGCCGGGTTCGTTTCTAGTGGGTGTACGGTGTGAAAATAGTCAGCAGGCCTCAATAACGAACGACGACTTTTATTATACACAAAGACACAGACGACGAATACAAAGATGACAAATATGACAGCCGAGACGAACACAGCAGCACACTACAACAGACAGTAGCTCACAAGTATTAATTCAGTCATAACAACGACCACAGCAAACAAAGCGGCCAGACAGAATTCAGCAGGAGAGGGGATCCCCGAAACTTCGCTCTACGGTCTCTCCAAACTGCTGAAATTCCCCATTGTCTTCTCGCTTTAGCTATATCCAACTGCCGACTCACTACTATACGACTGGCTACTCCTCACAGAACTCGATGCTACTTCCACAATAAACAATAGGACTCGGCACACAGGTCAGTTCAGAAATAGCTTGGGCTCCACACAACGCTGGTACTCTACCATTGCTTCGCTACTCTCTCGACGGCTCAATACTTGACAACGACTCCAACTGCGATTCCTTGCAGCTTGAGACTGCCGGCCTTTTATAGTTCTCGGGAGGCGGGCTGAGAACCTTCTAGCCCAATCAGGCGTATCTCAGTTCCTATTGGATGAATCGTTAAAATTCTCAATGTTTCCAGCATTATCTATTTTGTTGCCAAAATCGACAAATTCGTCACCAAGTTTGTGGCCAGGCTTTGGGATTACAGGCTCGGCACCCGTGAAAAAAAAATCTGCCTATCCTTACCTATTTGTCTACCATTTACATTCTAGTAGTCGCAATAATCAATATTCCAATTAGGCTGTTAAATAATTCTCCAAAGTAATAATGGATTTTTAAGGTTACTTTTTTTTATTTATATGTTACAAACAAAAATTAAGAGCTTTAACTGAAGAACTTTCAGTTCTTGAAAACAAAGACATATTTTATTAAAAAATTATCAAAAATACATTATAAAAATTAAAATAAAAATATTGTATTTGTTAAATAAAAATGTGTACTATCATATATAAGGGAAAACAAAAAAGCAATAACTCACAATATTGCAGCATTTTTTATTTTAAATTGAAAATTATAAGAATATTCCATGGATCACGATGTCATTTATTTTTCTTAAAATGAACTTTCCGGCGATATTAGTAATAAAGAATTTTTTTTCACATATCTTAAATTTTCATTTATTTACTAATCTTCATGCAAGTTTTAAATCTAATTCACTTCGTATACATTAATTATTTTCAAAAATTGCATCCCAGACAATTCCGATGGCATACTTATTTATACAAAGAATTATCTTAAAACCGAGATATTTCTTAAAATCAAGATAGTCAAAGGCTTTCTGATGACAAAGCGTCTAGTATAGACAGCGAGTCAGAATTTTGATTATCTGCTTAAATATCGCTTGATATTATATATTAAAAACCGCGAACAGCAGCGAGAAATTTGATAATAAGCTCCTGTAAGAGAAACATCTCAGACTGGCTACTAATCCAAAAGAAAGGCATTTCACTTGAACTGAAACGACAGCCACCATGTGGTTTTCTTTAATTCTTTTATCCTTTTCTACAATTATAACAACCTCCATAGGTTTTTCGAACTCAAGTGATAAAGCACATTGCCCGCCACCAGAAGAAGTGAAACCTTGTACATGTTCTGATTCAGGGGAGGTAAGTGCACTTTGTACAGGAATTCATGATGAAAGTGCCATAATCAATGTGTTCTCGAAGCATTCAAATTGGAACATTCATGCCGTTCATTTCGATCGGTGTATCCTGGATTACATACCATCAGCCATTGTAAACTATGGTAATATCGAGAAATTAAACGTTTCGTCCAGCACTTTGTCTTCTCTGTTTGATGAACCTCCAACTAAAACTCCTAAAATTACTATTTACCTATATGACGTGAAGTTTTCAAGAGGTATTGAATGGGAGCTTCTCGCGAATTCTTCTATATCGGGACTCGGCACTTTTAATGTTGACATCAGACACTTCGGGAAAGATTTCAAGGAATATATGCCAGAAGTAGTGAAGCACTTGTGGTTTGAGGACTCAAAAACGGTTCGTATCACCCACCAAGCGTTTCAACGAATGATTAATTTGGAAATATTGACTCTTACTGGAGGTTCGTTGAAGCACATCTCCCGAGATATGTTTCCTAGGCCCTGGAATATAAAGTTCTTGAACTTGAGGTAAAAGATTCTCATTTTTATTGTGCGTTTCATATATGTACATAGACATGACTTACTAAATCCTTGAAAGAAAAAATAATAAAAATAGTTTTGATCTGAAAGATTGTCTCTGTGAGTCTGATTTAACAAAAAGGACTTAAGAAAAATATCTCGAATTTCTTTCTTGTTTATACTTTACAAGTAAATTTTTTTATATTACCGTATACTACTCCATGACACTCATATACTTACTACAGGTATGACATTTTTTGCTTGACTACAGAATATTGTAAAAATAATTGTTTCTGTTTAATTTTTTAAAAAAACTAGCTTGTAATCATTTTTCAATAATTTTGTTTACATAAATTATCATCTCACTTTATATTATTAGTGTTTTTATCCCTTTCATCTTTATTTAGATTTATTAATATCTAACGATTACTCACATATCTACTACAGATTAGACAATTTTTTTTGTCTGACTGAAGAATACAGTAAAAATAATTATTTCTGTTTGATTTCAAAAAACTAACTTCTAATTATTTTTCCAATCATTTTGTTTACATAAATTACCATATATCTTAGTATTATAAATGTTTTTATACTATTAAGGTATATACCTCATTTACCTACAACTGATTAGACATTTTTTTGCCTGCAGAATACAGTAAAAATAATTCTTTTTTGTTTGATTTCAAAAAAAGAAAAATTATCTTCTAATTATTTTCATAATCATTTTGTTTACATAAATTATCATCTCTCTTAATATTATAAATTCTTTTATCTCTCTCATCTTTTTTTAGATTTATTAATATTTAACAATTTCATTAAATATAAAATCACAATTTCATTGTTTCGTGTGTACGGGAGCTTTTGTATAGATCTTATCATTTCTATCCCTTTCTCTACGTAGATATAAAAATCCAGAGTGTTTTGAATTTTAAAAAACTGGTACACATTTTAAACATTTAATTCAATAAGAATTTACTCGAATTTAAAATCCCTGAGAGAAGATAGCAATATCATGAATATTATATTTAATAAAGCATGCCATAATATCTTTACTTTTCGCATATATTTCATAAATTTTTAAATAAAAATAAACTATTCTAATAAATGAAACTTTGCATTATCTAATTAAAAATTTATGAAATAGATTTTTTTAAAATCAGTTTTTGGTGAATATAAAATTTTAATTCTCTAAGATATCAGTAAGTGAGAAATGAATCATAAAAAATCAACATAAATAAAAGAATTTAAAAATAAATAAAGCAAACATACTATTTATAATGATATTTTTAAAAAAATTGAAAAAAATTGCGAAAAAATAATTATTTATATGCTTCTAAATAGAAACGTATTCTGAAAAACATAAATAAACATTTCAAAGATGCGATTTGTTCAATGTATGAAAGGATATGTAAAAATGTTCAGATTTTTTTTTGTTCCAAAACTCAACCCTATAATCCGAAAATTCCATAAAAACCCTAAAAATTGGCAAGATTCTGTAGTTTAAGGGTACAATAAAATACACTTTATAAAGAATTTTGATTTTTTTTTTTACGTTCAGTAATACTAGGGGGGGGGCGATTACACCCCTTCTCACTCCACTCACCAACATCCAAAAATAAAGTTGTGATTCTTTTGGGTCACTTCTGATCACATATCGTTCCGCTCGCTTGCTTTCAAACTATATAAATTGACTAAAATTTTGAATTTTTCTTTAATTGCTGTAATCTAAATCGTCAGTTTCTAAAAATGAAAGTTTCTGACATCAGGTGTGTGTGTGTGTGTGTGTGTGTGTGTGTGTGTGTGTGTGTGTGTGTGCGTGCGTGCGTGTGTGTGTGTGTGTGTGTGTGTGTGTGTGTGTGTGTGTGTGTGTGTGTGTGTGTGTGTGTGTGTGTGTGTGTGTGTGTTTAAAAATGGAATTTACTTCTTTTCCCCCAAAAGATGCCACGCAAAAAGAATGGAACTCTGTCATAATCTCCCAACGTTCAAACGTTGTTCACAAAAACGCTTTATACTCCTATTTCGTTTAATCCAACTGGATCTACTGATAAATAATTCATCATTTGCTCTAATTTCTTATATTCAATTATTTCGATTTATAATCGAAACTGCTTGACTTAAACTCGTTTTTTCACATTATCCACCACCACCAACAACAACAACCCCGAAAAATAGTGCTGTTTCATATTTTCCGCCGAGGCACGCTTTAAAAAAGTCCCAAAGGACAAAGAACAGAAAATGTTGAATTCTGAAAACTAGTATACATTAAGTGTTAGTTGTTTTGTCCGTCGCTGGTAAACTATGAATTAAATTCACTGCAGTAAAAATGTCTCACTAAGGGATAGAATTTCTTAAAAATCTTGAATAAACATAAATAACAGGAATATGAACTCAAAATTCTTCCTTCATTCCAAATTGGTAGACTAAAATTGCCACTGACAATGAGCTATGCCAAAGTTTTATCTTTACATAATTCTGTTCTTTATTTATATATCCAAGCCATTCATCATACTTTTCTAGCTGATTTAAGAATTCGTTCATTTACTGTTAGGTGTAAAACATTTCTTACGATAGCCGTTTGTGAATGGAAAATATGATGAAAGTTTTCTATAGATTATTAATATATCTTTTCGTTCATTTATTTTTATTTGCAGCCGACAGAAATTCACTTCATTACCAAAAGATCTTTTTGAAGATCTTCCGGAACTTACCATGTTTTCTATAATGAAAAATCATTTAACGACAATTGATGTGGATATTTTTACAAAGAGTGGAGCAAGCTACTTCTTACATGGTAAGATTGTCTTGTTTTCTCCGAGTCTAATCTTCATTTAGATATTTCGATTCTTCGTGCATTCAAATTTCTTTCAAATTATTTTTACCATCTCCCTACGAAGCATGCATAAAAGAATTTTGTCATCGAAATTTTAACAAATTTCGAAAATTTAATACTTTTTTAAATTCGAGAATTTTTTAATATTTATTTTTGTCAATATGCACGTAAAAATGATGGATCAAAAACTCAATAATTTCCTTGAAATTATATTAATCAAACAAATCAATCAAACAAAAAAAGTATAAAGATGTCTTAAGAGTTGGGCTAAATCACTGAAAGGAAAGAAGTTTATTTCCACAAATTCGCTCATTATCCTTTTTATTATTCTATAACATTACGAAGTAAGTCATAAGCCATGGGAGTAGGCTATAATTTCCTTATTAACAACAATATGAAGAAAAATTTAAAATATTATTTAGGGAAACTGAAAAAGTTTATTTATGTATAATAATCGCTCTGTGGATTATCTTTGTTAACAAGAATATTGTTACAAAATTTTTCTACACAGCAAAATATCGTCGATCAATCGTAATGACGCAGCACCATTAATTAATCATTAGTTCAGCAGCTTTCTTGCTGTCTAATCCTCCAAGACCTCTACGTGTCGGCGACTCCGGCTCTCTCCCACACAACTTCCGCCGATACACACACTTCTTCTGACGATATACACGACAACTCGGACGATCCACACAACAACTTCCTCGCAGCTTCAGATTGCAGGTCTTTTATAGTTGCGGGAGGCGGGGCTAGAATCTTCTGACCAATCAGGGCGCATCTGGCTGTACCTCGGGTCTTACTAGATGGATCGTGAAAGTTCTCGAACTTTCCGGTATTATCCCTTTAGTCGCCAAACTCGCCAAATTTATCGCCAAGCCGCCAAATGCTCGCCAAGTCTGTTGCCAAGCTCTAAGTTCATTGATCTCAGCACGTACAGGACCGATCGTACAACGGTCTTTCTTGCGATGACTCTATTCGTGCCGGGTAGCAATATTATAGGTTCGTAACAATATTATTCAAATAGAAATGCGTTTAACTAACATAAAGTTTTATTTCTGCACACTTTTGGTTCGCTTATTGTTGTAATCAAAACAGAACATTAGACAAATTCTTCAGCGCATCTCCATCAAATGAAAACACAAAAAATCAAAACAGAAAACATATTATATACAACAGATCTACTTAATACATATAATATATATATTACATATTTAATCTTTCTTTTAAATCAGGATTCTACAAGAGAATCTCAACCAGCAATGATAAAAGAACGTTCTGGTGAGGCGAACACAAAAAATGCAATATGCATGCGTTGTTGTTTTTTATCACAGAATTTTCTCGACAAATAAATGAAAATATTCTTCTCTAAGCCAGGTTAAAATAACACTTCTAGAATGTTGTTTATGTTACCATGAAAGTATAAAAAATCTGCCGGCGTCCTTTCATAGGGATAGCGCGTCTTTCCCGTGATCTGGACGTCCCTTTTCGGGCATGGTTGTTCTTCTTCTGTGTTTTATCTGTGAAGTGTGTGAATGTACCCCCTGGTAAAAAAGGGTTGGTTGACGCATGAAGTAGCTAAGTCGTACTCTTGGCCCTAATTGGCGCCTCTGAAATAACAAGAGACGCTCACGGCTTAAATTGCTGACAAATAACTGTCAGCGGGATTGTAAAGTGTCATAAGTCACATCAACATGAAAATGTGACAATGTCACCTATCTAAACTTGTCTCGAATTTCCCGATTTCGAAACCGGGATTCTACAACACATCTCCGTAGCCAAGTAAACAGCTCTTTAATAGATAAATTGAAATCCTGTTTTAGAATTCAACACATAAATTTTATTTATTTCATTACTATATGTCTGTGAATTTCTTTTTCAGACAATCCTATTTACTGCAATTGCGACATAAAATGGATTACAACATCGGGGAAAGAATCGTCTAAGGTATTTTTCGGAAAGTGCGCAGATCCGGATTCTTTTAAGGGAAAGTCGCTGAACACACTGACAGAAGAAGACTTCAATTTCTGTCAATGAAATTCAGTGTTCTTATTTCCTCCAGTAAAAAATCTGAATGAGTAGAAATGAAAATAAAGCAAATTTAATTTTAGAATATTTTTGTAGAAAGTCTTTCATGTTTTTTGATTCAGTAGCGGTCACAAAAAATATGTCCTAAATATTTTTGATTAATATGCCATAATAAGTTTGAATCAAGCAAATAATACTGTTTAAAAGTAGTTAAATTTATTTATTTATATTAAAACACATAAGTGGGTTGTCAGCTTTTTTGATATTGTTTCAACCTCTTGTATAAAAAAAAATCTGTTGATACAAAGCCACTGAACACTACTGTATTTTACAGAAGCTACTGTTCCTTTAAGGATCCCGAGACTACCGCTTTTCGACGATTCTACTTCTTTATAGGAATGATACGCAGAAAGATGAACTGTTACTATGTATCCTAATATCCTAATCCTATCCTAATATCCTAATCCCATCCCTAATATCCTAATCCCATCCCTAATATCCTAATCCTATCCCTAATATCCTAATCCTATCCTAATATCCTAATCCTATCCTAATATCCTATGTATCCTAATAGAACTGTTACTATGCATCCTATGTAGATGTTACTATGTATCCTAATTCAGAGAATAATCTGAATTCACCCTATTGCCAAATGTAAACATCTCCTCGTTTCATCTTTCCTTTCACCCCTTTTCTGAAGAAATGAACGCCTCCCGACGAATGCGCAAAAGAACAGAGGATCTCCGAATCCAATAATGAACAGCTAAATATTTCCGCTGCAATTTTGAAAAATTTTGTTAGCACTAAAAGTCAATGCTTTAAATCTATAAGGGTTGCCTAAATGAAAAGTGGACAAGTTGAATGAAAAGAATATTTTTATTGGAAATCAAAAGAAATTGCCATGGGTTTTCTAACATAGGTCCCATCGTTTGGGTAATAAGTCTATGCCTTTGATGTAGAAAGATGGTGATTGATTCTTGAGGAAGTCTTGCACAACTTCCTTCATTTCGGAGTCCGAATAGAAACGTGTCCTCTGTCATACTCTCTTAAGTGGCCCAAAGATGTGGAAATCACAGGGTGGCAAGTTTGGACTGTACGTCGGGTGTTCCAACACTTCCCGGCATTTTTTTAAGGATGTCTTGGTTACACGGTGGACCTGTGGATGGACATTGCCATTGAGTAGGATCACTTGTGTGAGAAGTCCTGGCCTGTCTGCTTTTGATTACTTTCAATAATTTCGTCAGAGAATAGCATTATTGTGTTGAATTTATATTGTTTCCTTGGGGCAGGAAATCAGACAAGAGTGATCTACGGCAATCGATGAATCAAAAACCGTGCTACCCCGCGCCGTTCCGATCTGGAAGCATTCATATACAACACGACTTTACTTTCAACCAGTTCTCTTTAATATGAACAGTTTTCACTGTTGAACCCCGTATGCACTACACACCTTCTACCGCCCTTTATATCCCTATTCGGTAGAGCTGCTGTAGCTTCAGTCATTCTGATGCAATTGCAAGTGTCCAATTTGGGCTTATATAAACTATGCTTAAAACTCTTCTCATTAACAAAAGATATTTGAGAATAATAGATTTAATGTCACTAATTCTGCTTTATAAAGTTTGGTAAAAGAATTCTATTACATTGAAAAGGAAAATAAAATCGATATTACACTTGTACTCTAAGTTGCATTTATTCACGAAATTTCATGCTTTCAGGAAATATGTTATCCTACCCCACCAAGTCATAACCCCCCGGGGGCAACTCGAAATGAGGATGAGAGGCTTCCGGCATGGTGGTTGGATCTCGCCACTCTGTACCCTGGAGGGTACACAAATAGGTGAGGGATATGACTCCTCCCATCGATGACGGGACGTACTTCCTTCGGGGAGGGTTGTACCGTGGCCGGTGATGGCCCTTAGGACTCAACCACAGTTCCAGCCAGTGTTGCTGTTGCGACTTTCCGGTCATTCAGTTTTATGGTTTAAATCCGTCTGCCTTCGTGGCGGATCGGAGAGTCAGATGGCTGACTTACCCCACCAAGTCAAAACGAGTGGTGGCACATTAACATTCTATTTATTTTACAGACTATATTCATGATGATAAAGCCTCCAACAAACGGTCGGGAAACAAACATTGCAGATGATGATAAATGAGATAAAAACAATAACTTGACAAACTGTAACAGCTGAGACAATAAATGAAGCATTTCAGAATTTTTAAATACTTTCGTTAACAAACAAAATTAAAAATTAATTGCATCGTTGTTGTTGATGCAGAAAAGCATTTTTTCCCCTACAGTATGCTTCTTAGCTTAATGCTGTATCTTAATCTTGATTAAAATTATAAAATTGACGCGTTAAAAAGAAATCAAAAATTTCAATCCAAGACGCAATACTGGAATAAAAACTCTTTAAAATTCAGTGCCCATTTTATACTTCTTATTTAATTTCTTGATTTTTTATCCTAAGCTTGGTTATCTTTCAGCTATTTCAGATACTTCATATTTATTGAGAATCATGTTCCATGGTGTATATTTTTAGTTCTTTTCTTCTTAAACAGATGACATAGAATGTTTTCCATGGTTTTTAATGACCTATAAAAATTATCCACCTTTATTGAATACCCATCAGACCAAAGAATTTTTTTATCTCATACAAGTAAAATTTTAATTGGTTATTGATCTTTTAAAGCATAAATAAAAAATTATTCTATGATATCTAATTGCTCCTCAAAGCAAAAGGAGACAATGGCATGTACAATGTGTAAATATATCAAATAAATAATTATACATTGAACTTTTAAAAAGTGATTTCAATGGAATATTTTCAAAAGAACCTTATTTTATCTACCTGCACTCTATTCGATAAAATTCAAGCCATTGAGTATCCAAGAACTGTTCTAAAATATGTATTATACTCGAAAGAATGTTAGAAATTGAATCTTTCCTATTGTTTAAGAATATTGAGAAAATGTATTGAAGTTACTTTCCAAAAGTGAACTTCACTGATTTGAATTTTTTGTTTCCTTGTATATTTTTCAATAATGCCATGACATTAATTTAAAATGTGATACAAATTTTTAATTTTCACGAAAGCTATAATTTAATTCAAACGTTTTTGCAATTTATAACGCTAATGATATTATGTATCAATGATCGAGTAAAATAGAATAAAAATAATGGAAAGAATTCATAGAAATAAAAGAAGTTTTTTTTTTTTTTTTTTTTGTAAAATACTAAGGTTGTTTGCCCATGATATATTTTAAAAAAATAGCGAACATGACATTTAAATTTATTTCATTTGTTTACAGCTCAATTTATTGGGAAAATAAGACTTGGAAAACTCGTTGAGAGAATCGAATTATCCAACCTGCTTCTAAGGAGCAGTACTTTACTCTAAATATAACTATGTTACGTTAGTTGCGTTTAATGTTGCCTAAAAGGTAAATCTAATTTAGCTTAGGAAAGCCACATTTTTGTAATTTTTTTAAGTGTGTAGGAAGAGGTTCAGTAATAATTCATAAGTAGGTTTCTTTGAAAAATATAGATTCATTAATGAATAGATTGTCTTCAAAGAAAGTCTATTCCATACTTGCTCCTCTTCGGATTATTTCCTCAATAAATTAAGAGATTGCAGTCGCCTGATGGGTCTCGGCTTGTGAGCCGTAGGGTTTCAGGTTCGAGACCCGATTCCACCGGAGAACCGTCGTATAAAGGGGTCTATTGCACGTTAAATCCGTCATGCCAAACGTCCTCCCGTTGGTGTGGTGTGGAGAGGAGGGTGCAAGCTCAGGCGTCGTTCTCGTCATCTGACCACGGTTCAAATTACGAGGTCTATCCCAAAATAGCCCTAGTGTTGCTTTACAACGGGACGTTAATATAACTAAACTAAACTAAACTCAATAAATTAGGTGGACACAGACGAAATTCTCAGAAATATATAAAATATTTCTGAGAAATATTCTTTAAAAACTATTAAAATATCACTCGTAATTCAGTTTTCAAACTTTATATAATTTTATGGTTGTCAATATTATGTCAAAAGAAAATTTTAAGACACCTTCAAATTTCATTGAACTTTTATACGGAGAAAGCTCTCTACAAAATAGTGTGCAAGCCTCACATAAGCCTTCTCTTGTTCATTCGTTGCACGAGACCCTTATTTCTCGCGTCTCTTGCCCTTGTGATGGATGAAAAGTAATGTTCTCAATATTGGATATTCGGATACACAATTCCCAAGTGGATTGTTCAATATGCTGCAAATCTAATTGAGGAATATGCATATTTCACAGTACATGTCCAATTTCTTTCTATTAACATCTTACCAATTTGTGTTTTATTGCATCGTTTCGGGATTCATCTTTCTCAACTGTACGATAGTATAGGATAAAGAGATATCTACAAATGATCTAAAAAATGCACCGATATTTTAAAAGGCAACAAAACTATTGAAGAAAAGGCGCGTCTTTTAAAACATGTACTATCAATACTACTCTTTGAAATATTTTTAAGATATTTATTTCATTCGTTAATTGCTGTGAAATTTTTCTTCGATAAATATATGTAACATATTTTGTTTGAAGCAGAATGCAGGTTGAAGACATAGACGAGACGTTGTATTTTTAATTTCGTTTTATTATCTCTTTAATGTCCATCTCGGGAAAGCAATTTATTTACAAGCAGATGCAGCGCGGCACAAAAGCAAAAGTAAGAAAGAAGGAAGAGCAAAAAAGGGACGAAACAAATGATCACTAGTTTTATATAACATGGGATTTCCGGCCACGAGTCAATTCAATACATGTGTGAAACCTTTTCAAGGGCAATTCATGAGCAATACATGATCTCTTCTAATACATAACCTTTGACACCTTTTCAAGGACACCGAAGGTATCACTTTCTCTTGATACGTAGATTGATGGCGCAGTTCTTTTTAGACAGCTTCAGTTGAACTTATTAAACCGAAAGTGGAATTCGATCAAGAAATAAGAGAATGAAATTACTATGGGCTAAATTAAGATAAACCTTTGGAAATTAATTTGGATTAAATTAAGAGTTAAAAATATCATTACATATATATCATCTTGTTTTAAGCCAATTTCATGATGGATGCAGTTATAAGTATTGTTGCCATTTCCGCTCTCATAACTACCAGCTCTAAGCTTCCACGAAATATGTACTTCCACATAGATACTTTAGTATAGAACTCAATGATACACTCACGAAGTAGAACTAAATCAATTTATTAACTGAACACAGAACTGAGAATACAGTGAATGACAGATCCTCTTCTTTTATATTAGCAGGGAAAGTTCCAGAATGCTTTTCTGGAGACAGTAAGAAAAGTCCAGAACACTTGTCTGGTAAACTAAAGAAATGTCCAGAATCTTCTGGAACATGAAATAAGGAAAACATAAAATCAAGTATTGAAATATTTACACAGAATGTGAATGACATTGTTTCCAGCGAGATTCGAACTCATAATCTCTTGATTATGAAGTCAGCGCTATGACCATTCGGCCATGGAAAGTCGACTGGTTATTTTCAATGCGGCAATATGTAAAAAGTAAAGGAAATGATTGTAATATAATTGAGAAATATCAACAGAGCATTTTCAATAAAGGGAAAGAATTTTGTTTACTGTACAGAATGGAAAATAACGATGTGATTTATTTGTTGGCTTTTGATGTTAAGAAGTACTTTTTATACAATGTGTATGAAGTAATCAATGTATTTTTCGCATTTTTATATATTTTTATTTAATTAAACTGTTTTATATTTATGTAGATAGAATTTTTAATCATTTGCATTCGGATGGTTCCTGTTACTCACCATTCAAGACGGTGAATCATTTTGACGTTTTATTTATTTTTCAATTTTGAGTGCTAAAAATGCTTACGAATGGTAAAAATATGTAAATTAATTTTCCAGGGAAATTCAACTGAAAACAATTATATATATATTTATTTTTTCGGGTCCTATTTTTCGGGTTTTTAATAGGTTCATGTATTAAGTGAATAATTATGCACCGAATTATCTTTCCGAGTGCAAATGGTTAATAATTTTTTTTTTCTGATCTCTGGATGTGCTAGAGTTTTGAAATTTTATATATTTGTATGTCCTCGGTAATAGTACATTCCGTACCAGTGTTGCTAAATACTTTATAGTAAATTTGAAAAATATATGATCTCAATACTAAAAATAATTAAAATTTAGAAAATTGTAATCATTTAGTGCACTGATAAAAATATGTTTTTAAGCATTGTTTCGAATTATTTGTGCGAAAACATAACCCGCTCTGTTCGAATCATTTTCATCATTCGACTACAGATATTTATTAAAGCATCAATTTTCCAAATAAATATCAGTCGTTGTATAAGCCTTACAACTTTATCATTTCTTATGCTAACAATAATATTTTCATTGCAATGGATTAGCATAATAACGGCATCGTAGGAGAAACAGATATCCGCCTATATTTTTTCAGCCGAATAATTATTAAAATAAGAAGTAATCACTATGCATTCATTTGAAACTTATCGCTGCTTCACTAGAGCCGAATTTGAGAAATTATAAGTTTTACTTGGAATACTATACTATGCAGTGACAGCTATTTAAATGCAATAAATAATATAAAATAATCAATCTTGAATAAAATCCCTCTCTGCATACAATTAATTAGAAACCATGAAAAGGTTGTCTACTTCGTGCCTCGCAATGATACATTACTAGCTCAAGAATTATCAAGAAAACTATCCTGCTGTGCTTCTTTTATTCTATTCTTTTTACTAAAATGTTAGTTTTATAATGAAGCACCCACCTTTGACGATCAGCTGGCTCGCAAGGATGACGGCGTACGAATAAATTCAATAAAATCTTCCATGTTTAACGAAGTCTTCAAGCTTTTCCCATCAAAATACTATTAGACTCCAAATTTTGATACTATATAGCTTATACTATTTCAGAAACCTTTCACTTGCTCTATTCGCTTTTAGGCATCTTAATACCTCTCTTTATCTGTTATCTCGCCACAATTTCAGTTTTAATCTGAAATTCGAGACTGCCCGCAGTGGCTTAGTGGTAAGGTATCGACTTCGAAGTCGGAAGGTTTAAGATTTTTAATCTGATTACACCGAAGAACTGCCTTGGAAGGGCGTCTATTGCACATTACATGCATCGGGATCCAAATGTCCTCCCGTTGGTGAGCCGTGGAAGTTTTAAGAGTGGTTACCAGCTCAGCTGTTATTCTCGTCGCCAGACCGTTGTTCAAAATTACAAGAATTATTCACAAATAGTTCCAGTGTCGTTTCAAAACGAATTCAAAATGATTATCGCGTTTTGTCAGATTCTATATGTACAGTAACTATCCATCTCTCTATAAAATCTTGTTGAATTAATCTGTTTTTGTTGTTTCTTATTGCACTTGCCATGGACAAGCCCACTGTTACAAAGACAGCGATTTAAGTCGGTGGAGGAGCGTCTCTTGTTTTTATAGTAGCGCCAACTAGGGCCAAGGGTACGACTTTGCTACTCACGCATCACTCATTCGCTTGCACAACCCCTTTTTACAGGAGAGCACATTCACACATCTCACAGATAGAACAACGGAAGAACAACCATGCCCAAACCGGGACTCGAACCCGGGACGCCCAGATCACGGGGAAGACGCGCTACCCCTATGCGAAAACACCGGTTGAATTAATCTACTTTCAACTGGTTCATAAATAAAAACAGTACCAAATGGTCATGCAAGTAACATATCTATTCCAAAAAAAATGGGAAAGGAATAGAATATCGTTGTTAAGAAATCCATCTGCGACACTCGGAGTCTTTCTGCAGAAAACCATACATACATAAGGGAAAATGTTCATCATTTCAAAAATATGGTTTATCGTTTATTAACCCTTAACCCTGCACTCGGAAAAATAATTTGGTCACTGTGGCCTGGTGGTAAGGTCTCGGCGCGTGAAACGTAGGGTTTCAGATTCAAGACCCTATTCTACCGAAGAACCGTCGTGTAAAGGGTTCTGTTGCACGTTAAATTCATCAGGGCCAAACGTCCTCCCACTAGTGTGGTGTGAAGAGGGGAGGTGCCAGCTCAGGTGTCGTCCTTGTCATCCGACCATAGTTCAAAATTACGAGGTCTGTCCCAAAATAGCCCTAGTGTTGCTTTGCAATGGGACGTTAATATAACTAAGCTAAACGGAAAAGTAATTCAATGCATAATTATTCACCTAATACAAATACTTTTATTGCTCCAAAAAATAAATATATATAATTGTTTTAAGTTGAATTCTCCCGTTTAATTAATTTACATCTTCTTACTATTCAGCAGTTATTCTTAACAATTAAAAATAAATAAATAAAACCTCAAAATGATTAAACATCTTGAATGGTGAGTGAGAGTCACCATCCGAGTGCTAAGGGTTAATATCATTAAATTATATAAAACTACGAATATTATTTCTCAAAATTTTCATTTGTTTTATTTTATTTTTCTGGAACTAATAATTTTATAGTCATTTCAAATAGGACAATGTTTAGCTGCCACACCTTATTTAATTCATTGTCATCGTTATAATCGATCACAGTCTCTTTTTTTATAATTATTACTCACAGTACCAAAAATCAGAATCTTGCAAATAAGTAAAACGTTCTCCTTTGAAAGTTTCTGGCGCTGCACATTTTCCCATTATTGAACTTTCTTTAGTTCTTTCATAAGCTGGAATCCATTTCATTTTGCAGTTGCAGACGAATGGGTTGCCTGAAATGAATCAAAAATTATTAAGACAATCCAAAAAAAAACATTTAATGTAAATTATAAAATGAATAAATCAACTAATGTTTTAGTATTCCCATTCCCCGAGTACTATTTTAACACTAAATCCATTGCTGTTGGTTATCTGCATATTTTTATTCAAATGATTCAGGTTGACTCACTCATCAAAATGAGATTTCATTAAAAAAAAATATCTACTACAAATAAATCATTTATTATAAAAATATTTTATTGATAACATTTTTATGTATAAATTCTGTGTCGGAAAAAGAAACTTCCAGCAGGAAAATTTTATTTTGGCACAAATGTTCTTAGATCTTATAAAAACTTTCAAGCAATATTCATTTACATCATTCAAACTGTAAATTTTGTAGTCGACGAATAAAATAAATTGACAAAATTGAACCTTTAATCTTACTTTTCGGCCTTTTCTACATTTTTATAAAGTGTTAATTAATTTTAAATTCCTCAGTTGTCTGCAATTCTTCAAATTTATCATTTCATAACACAATAATTAGCCACATTAGAAATTAATACAATCATACGTTGAAAAGTGGTTGTGCTTATTTGAATACATTCTATTACTCTTTAAATTTTGTTCCAAAACTTTAAAACATTCTGCATATAAGAGATTTATCTAAGATAATCTCTCCAATTAGCATTTTTGCAGTTTATATTGAAAAGGGAGATCACAAATATTCATTTTCTAACGCATCATTCAGGCTCAGTTACTTATTTCCTTGAATTTGACATAAAAACGGACGTTAATTTGTAAAACAATGTGGTCCCTCCTAGACTTGTCAGATCCTAAATATCCACTTTTTTTATAAATTTTTATCAAAAACCAGTAACATTTTCTAGTCAACTGCCTTAGACATTTCGTTGCTTTACAGAAGAAAAATGGATCAGGATATCGAATTAATTTCTTTGTGTGCCAAATTTCTTTGTTCGCCAATTATATTGCTGCATTGAAAAGAGGCATTCGACTCTCCATGGCCGAAAGGTCATGGCAAAGATCTCATAATCAAGAGATCGTAAGTTCGAATTCCGCTAGAGACAATGCGATTCACAGTTTGTGTAAATATTTAATTATTTGATTTTATGTTTTCCTTTATTTCATGTTCCAGCAGATTCTGGAACTTTCTTTAGTTTACCAGATAAGTGTTCTGGACTTTTCTTACTGTCTCCAGAAAAGTATTCTGGAACTTTCCCTGTTAGTATAAAAGCAGAAGATCTGTCAGTCACTGTATTCTGAGTTCAGAGTTGAGTTAATAAATTGGTTTCGCTCTACTTCTTGTGAGTTTCATTGAGTTCTATACTAAAGTACCTACGTGACAATATATCATAATTGGTGACTTTAGAATGATTGATAAAGTGACATTTAATTAAGTTAAATCAAATCTCAAATAAGTAAAACACGAATGTTAAAAATATTATATTACAACACTTAACCTAAAATATTGCTAATTATAGGGTCATTATTTGTTTTAATTATACGGTACAGAAAATTCATAATCACTGTATTTGAACATCATTATGAAAATTTTCCTCCTTTTTGAACTTGCTGTAAAAATGAATTCCTATAATTTATCCTACCCATTTACAAGAATGGCATATTTTTTGGTAATCATTAGAATGACAGTCACCAATTGTACACTAAACTGGCTTGTATAGTAAGCATCTGATACATTCATACAGTCCGATGTACTGTTTTTTGCCCAGATTACAATTTGAACAGCCGAACCTTGAAATCAGTATTTTCATTCGAAATTATTCATCGGCAATAGTAGTAACAAAATGAAGAAAATGATTAGAAAGCAAACAGTTTTAAAATTCCATTTAATTAGATTTTTTAAATCTCATGGAACTAAGAAAATATTAAAGATAACCAAGATAATTACCAGATAGTGAGAAGAATACTTTCCTTTCTTGCAAGAATGAGTTTTCTGAAATTGTCGTCAATAAATTGTCTGAAAAGTCCAAAAAGGCAAGGTTTGGTAGGTCAGAAAAAATGTCTTCTGGTAGTACCGATATTCTTTGATTGCTAAAATTAGAAACAAAAATATTCAATAGAAATTATTAGGTAAAGAATAATGATATCCATTTTAAATTTAATTTATTGTGTCATTTCTTTCAACTAAAATTTTTAAAGTTGAAAAATTAACAATGTTGATATGTTCAATGCAAAGTAATCATTGGTAAACCAAATTAAATATTAATTTCAAATGAATTAAAGTAGATAATATCTGAAAACGAGATGGGCGAAACGAATATCCTCTTTAAATTTTGAATCCATTCGGCATTTTACATTTTATGTTAAGAATTACAAACATAACTTTCTTTTTCAGAAATGATCGCCTTTTTTATTCTTTCTTTGAAACTTATAATAAAACTTCTAAGCAGTTTTTTTTTCATTTCAATAATTATTTTTTGTGTTATTTATTTTATATCGGTTTCTATTTACAGTAATGTAATCCTTGTTCATTAGTATTATTGTAATTAATCCATACATACATACATATTTTACATAAAATAATAAATATGTCTTCTATCTAATAAAAATAAGAAGTAAATATAGAAACTTCTCAACTAATTTCCTTGCTCATTATGAATTCTAATCCATGCTTTTCAAAATTTAGAATTGTTAAATGTAAACTTTTGAACTTTATGACGAAAACATTCTTTCTCTTTTTTTTAATTATAGACAAAAGATTTTAAAAAATTACATATTTTTACCTTCAAAGCGAAAGTATTGTAATCGTCAAAAAATTCGAACTACAAAATTAACAAGTCAGCACGTTTCAGATCTATCTGATTTCGACAAATGCATTTTTTAAATTCTGCTTTTGAACAGAGTAACTCAAAACGCGTTGCTCTAGATGAATAAAATTTGGTATGTGATTTCTACAAAGGATTTGCAGCTTTCTATAAGATTTTGAACGAAATCCAAAAATAGAATTTACTGTCCGAGTAAAGTAAACATAATAACTGTAATAAAGTAAACATAATAATAAAATAATAAACTTAATAAAAAAAGTAAAGAATTGGGTGATTAAATTTTGGTATATAAATTTCGCAAAAATTACATACCTGTACCTTCTCGTATGTAAATCCGTATCAGATTTGGAAGAAAATCTGACAAGCAAAATACCGTCTGTCTGTCCAATATTTCGCATATTAATGGGCATTGAAATAACTTTTATTTTTCACAATCATCAACCCAGCTTAATTACACAATAATAGTGTTGAAATAAACCGATGGAAAGCAATGACTTTAATAATAAGTCAAATGATTGAATGAACGACAAATCACATGAATATCTTGATCACAATTACTAAAAAATAACAATATCGCCTGGCATTGAAATTTCATAATGTATCATTCTAGTTTATATAAAAAAATTATCTACCTTTTACAGGCAATCTCACTACATTTTGTTGGCTTTCAAACATAAGCATAAATAGCAGGTGTTTTTAAGGATTTAATTGTTGCAATTTAATAATTTAAAGGGGATATTTTTAATAATTCTATACTATTTCATTTTCCTGTTTCCTTAAATATCATTTAGATTCTTCCTTCATAATTTTTTTAATTAAGGCTTTTTTTATTATAAAGCTACAACATCCTAAATTATATATTTTTTAAAGCAAGGATTTTTCTTTAAATTGCAGATTAAAATTTATTTTGATTATAATATGAATTTTTAGTTCTGTAATTCTTAGTTTCTCGCTAATTATTTAATTATTTGTTTTATTTTTATCCGCCAGTTATTCTATGATATTAAAAAATTTTGCGAACCAAGCAAATAATACAATATATGATAGTATTGTAAATAAATAATACTTGAAATAAACATTTGAAAATAGTGTACATTAATTCATTTGAATCTATGAAACTCCCGCCGGTTCTTAATTTCCACTCGTATTATTTTCGTATTTGCGAATATTAAATTTCTGTTTCCATTTCTAATTTACACGAAAAAAAAGATGCTGACATCTCCTTCAATAGATAATTACTGATTTTGGCTCAAGCATAGACAAATCGCTAAATATGCTCCACATCTCATTGATTTAACCATTAACACCAAAAAAGGAAGAGAGTTTAGGATATATGATCTCGGAAAAATAATTTAATTTAAATTATTCATCACAAATTAAAAATAATCGGCAAGCATATTGTTGCTAAAACTCGTCATATCAGAAAATATTTATTATATAATCGTTTGCCAGCTGGAAACGATGGGATAATCAATTAATAGTATTATTTCTTTAGAAATGTTATTTTTACTATATGGTAATAGTTTACATACAATTTTCATAAATATTTGCCTGATTTGACTAATTCTTATCAAGACAAGGAATTTTAGATTTGTCTCGAATGCGATTTCTACATGTTTATGTCGGGACTAATCGGTCAGCTCCCATCAAATATGTGTTTACTCGAATGAGATTTTGAATTAGATAGCAAAATTTTTCTCTTAGACTAATCTTATTGAATGAAAAACTAAAAACTTGAAATCTCGCCAGAGATATTGGGAAACTTAATTTCTGTCAGTTTGCATAGACGTTTTTTCATGTCCCCGATTCTGTCAAAGGAACAGACATAAAAATCGTGTTATTTTAATTGCCTTGCATATTTTCTGTTTAACATGTGGATTCAACTTTTCTAGTAGAAACCAGTTCCATAACATCATAACGTTATTAAAAGTATAAATGACTGATTCATCTGTATTCTAAATGTAATTTTATTTTACTACATCAATATTAAACAGAATTCTTCTTCAGTTTCAACAATGGAAAAAAATAACGCGATCAAATATTCAATAAAACATTGAATATTTGATATACAATGTTTTATTGATATACAATGTTTTATTGATATTGAAATGTTTAATTGATATTGAAATGTTTAATTGATATACAATGTTTTATTGATATACAATGTTTTATTGATATTGAAATGTTTTATTGATAGACAATGTTTTATTGATATACAATGTTTTATTGATATTGAAATGTTTTATTGATATACAATGATATATAAATATTGAATATACGGTTTGTGTTTCATTTGCAATAATGTAAATATTGTTGTGAAATATACTTAAAAACATCTGATTAAATTTGGACGAAAAAAATTTATCGCAACTAAATTAGCACCATTAAAAAGATAATTTTTGAAAACTTTAAAATGGTGTAAAAAAAAACATTTTTTTGCTGAAATATTTTAGAAAATTATTACGGAAATAAAAGATTTCGAAATCTAGTTTAATTTTTAATTATTTAAAAGTCTAATTAAAATTTTAAAAAAAATGCTCCGAGGTATATATATGCAAAATTTGGTTGCTTTAAATCAAACGATTTAGCCTGTAGAGCACCAATACACAGACATGTACAGATATATACATTAATCTTTATTATAAATAGATATATTCTAACCCTTGACGAAGGAATTTTCCTTCTTATAAAATTCTTTGTTGATTAATTTTCTTATTGTATATTTTTGGCATACAATACAAATATTTCCATTTTGCTTTTTTTCTTTAATTAATAAATTAATATTAATATTAAAAATTAATTTAATATTAAAAAGAAATAAATATTTTATTTTTTAGTAGTTTAATAATAGTGAGCTTTTCAAAACTTTTTAATTTTTTCTCCTTTTTTTTAGTTTTTATATTTTATATTTCTTCTTTCTTTATAAGTCTTAATAATTATTTTATATTTAGAAAATCTTCATTATAATTATTATAAAATCTTGAAATAATTTTTGTCAAACTTACTTACAAGTTTAGCCTTTCGTATTCAATCAAAGCTAAACAAAATCCAAGCGGTTAACTGAAAATTAAATTCTGAATTTTTTTAAATACTTTATAGTCATACGAAACAAACAGCTTCTTCAGAATTTCATCACACTCACTCAATCATGAAGAGAGTTCAAAATTCAATTATGAAATTCTATCATTACAAACACAAAATTTACAGACATGAATCAAGTATAATACAAGTACATATGAAGTAATTTTTGTTACCTCATTCTCCAAATATGGATCCACCAAGGCCTTGGAAACATATCTCTTGATATCGTCTTTATATAACCATTTTCGATACCTAAAATAACTAAATGATCCAACTCAGAAAATGCATTATCTGTGATGCTAACCGTCTTGCTGTTGTAGAATTTCAGGGATGATACAGATTTCGGAATTTCGGTTTTAAAAGTTTTCCCAAAACTTTTTATCCGAAAGTTGTCAATTTTCAGTCCCCTGATATTCATGTTTGAGAAATAATGCCAATCGAGTCCTCTTAACAACGTTACATTATGCAAGTTTACATCGATTCTAGAGTTCGTTACAGGTGGTTCATTAAATAATTGGATTAATATGGTAGATCTGACATTCAAAATTTTGAAATGAGGATCTTCCACCACTGCCGATGGAATATAATTCATGACAGAATTTTCGATGAGAACTTCTTGAAGCTTCCAACCCGGAGTCCTATCAAAAATATTCTTCAAGTCTTCTGAATTTGTAAAATTGCTGCAAACTGCTGTGGTTTTATGGTGATTATCGACGCACACGCATGGATACACAAGTTCAGGAGGCGGACACATTTTGTCATATTCGCTTGCTATAAATGCCGAATGACTGTAACTACAAATAACAATCGCTGAAAGAAAGGCAACTAACAGTAACAATTTCATCTCGGTTATTTCTTTATTCAACAATTTAAATAGAGTGCTTTGTACTTCTGGAACATTAGAATCATGTGAGTCTTTTTTCAATTCAAATAGTAGCTGCCTTGCCTGGAGTCCATATTTTTAAACGGGGTGTAACAAGTAAAGATGCACAGATAATAATTAAAATGCCGAACTAGTTTCTCCCTACCTACTTATCAGACTGTGTGCCATCATAAGATGCACCCCTGCAATAAAAATTAGAGTGAAAAAATAGAATCTTGTTCAACTGTCACATCTACTGAGGGGATATGTTTGACTATGACTTTATCTTATCACATGACTTCCTAATGAATCATCGACAGCGATCATTATCAACAACTTCTGGAAATCACAAGAATGAAACTCGATAAGCCAGCAGGACTATTCTGTCTTAGACCTTCTCTTATCCTTAAAATAATTAAGTGAACCAAAGAAATGGTCTCCATCCGTAGCTACTGATTATCTTTATCTTAAATTTTATTTCCTATGAAATCTCATAGCTTCTAAATATGTCCTCACATTACAATCTAACAAAAATAATAAATATCTAACAAAATAAGCCATAAATAATTTCCGCGTTTATGTTTTAGACTTTTAATCTTAAGGACTTTGAAAGGCAAAATGGAAATTTCAAGACGATCAGAAAATTTATCGATGGGTTAAAAAATTTTTGACTAAAAAAATATCAATGCAAATAAATCTGTCAAAAATAATCTGAAATATTAATCTGTTCCTTAATATGTTACCTATGATTCCCAGTCCTCACCCATTACCAGTTTTCAGAGAAATCTACTGCTTTTTAGTATATTATCTATGGGGAAAATAGAGTTCTCCAGCTTAAACCGCTCTTCTGATTTCGGCAATTTTTATTTTAAATGAAAGTTTGTGACCCCATAATAAGTCATTAATGTGTCTCGCTATCACTATCCCTAGATTTTATAAGAGAAATTTCCAAAACATAACTTAAATGTATATTTTTTTAAAAACATTAAAAGTTTCGCATGATTTAAAATATGCAAAACAACAAATAATGGTTCACAAAATAAACAAAAAAATATTGATCCATTACAAACAATGTAAATATCTTACAAAATAACGCATGAATAATTTTCCATTTTAAAAGTTTTGGACATTTAATTTTAAGAAAATTAAAAGGCACAATGGTAGCTTTATTTATAAAAGAATTCTATATTTTGTAACTGCTTAATATTGATTATAAATTGAAATAGCTGAAAAGAAGCGGAAAAATCATTAAAATCCCAAATAAATTGATAAAAGAAAACAAAGCTCTTCACCAATTTTTTGGAGGAAAAAAAAAGCTTGAAAAAATAAATAACCTTCGCGGAATCAAAAAGCACGATACTGCTTACAAATTAAAGAATCAAGACTAATAATTTATGCTAGAAAAACATTTTTTTTCTTTTTTATTTCGCGCAATTTAATGATATGAATTATTAAATTAGAAATCAGCAAGCCATACGATATTTAAATTTCAGAAAAAAAAAATTGATAGTATCAATGATATAATATTTATTCTTAAATAGGAAATAATTTTAGTATCTATCAGCAAGTTATTAGTTTACGTGGACTCAGTAAAATATTATCACTTTACATAAAAAAAACTGGTAATAAATGTAGCTTTGAAGAAAGAAAGAAAGAAATGGAATTGACTAAACAAGATGGAAGAAATTTGCAACAATCTAATAATAATTAATCTGAAAAATCTACTCTTTTTGCTGTATCGAATTACTGTCATTTTCGCCACAATCTCTTATCTTGGATACCAAAAAAATCTACAGAAACGTTTATTTAAGACTTTTATCAGAATGAATATCGTATCAGCAGCTAGAGTTTTTCGACATGAATATCATTCAAATATTTAGTTTTTCGGAAATCAAAGTGAGCATTAAATAATTCTAAATCTGTAATTAATAATTTCATTCAAAATAGTAATGAATATTAATTCAATTAGTGTGCATACACGGCGGCCATTTTGAAAGGCATTACACTTTTTATTAAAAACAAAGTGAAATCACTATACAGTATAAGATAATGTAGTATAATGTATAGTAAGTGTTAAAAACGCGATTATATTTCTTATTAGCTGCCATTGGCGATCAGCTGGTAAGTTCGGAAATACCAGGTTGTGTTTAATATCAACTAAATTTCTTATGATTGATGTCCGTGGTTCCCTCAGAAACATATTTTAAACCTCAAATTGTGATAACTATTAGAACCGTGTTGTTATACTTGTTCCGTTTATTGTATGAAGGAACCTTTCTTATTAAATCAAGTTTCATGACATCACTGTGCTATTAAAAATGCAGCCGTCCTGTTTTCATTTAAGAAAGGGAATATTACCAGGAAAACGTAAAATTAAAAAAAGGCTTAAATTTCGAGTTTTTAATACGAAAAACAGCGTGATAATATTTTAGACTTATTTTTTCTGAAATAACTGCATGAGACATTGGTTTTTATGCACAACTATCAGGCAATTTATAGAAAAAATATCAGCTTATAAACATTATGATGTTAAATCAATAGTCCAATTCAGTCATCATGAAAAGTATCAAAATATGGAGGAAAACACATAGCAAAAGTTTTTTTGGTTTAAGAATTGAATTGGTGTCCAAAATAAGACTTTAAATTTTTATTATCAAATATGGTTAGAGGGAAAGTGACGGAGGTTGAAACATTGATTTTCCGCATTTAAATAGTAAAAAGTATTCTGGACGGTGACATTTAAATTAAAAATTTATTGACATTTAATAGGCTTATAAAATGAGCTATTAAACATTATGATAACTTAAGAAAGACAAGAGTAAAATTTTCTTTAAGTGCAAATTTGGAAAAATATTTTTTGTTTCCATAAAAATTTGAGCAAAATTTTTGTAATTCTGCTTAAAAATGTGTCACATAGGAGGAAATAATTGGTAAAAATTTCATATTCATGATTTTTTTGAAAAGTTTGAAATTTGATATAAAAAAAGGTATAAATACTTTTCTATCAATCAGAATTCGCGCACTGAAAAAGAATCCTTTTCTAAAAGTGTTGCTCTTCAAATTGTTTCATAAAGATTGATTTCCAAAAAAAAAATCTGGTGTAAACTTAGCAAATTTTTTCTCATATTATTATTTAATAAAGGTGTTATTTCTCCTTCCTCTTGTATAAAATTGGTATAGATCGTAAACTTTACTTTTCACAATGTAGTGAACGCCGCGAGTTTCAAGACTTTCAATTTCATACATGACAGTCGTATATTTTGTAGTATAGTAAAGAAAATAGATAGTTGTGTATTAGCTACAAAACATCATTGAAAAGTAATTATTAAATGTCGATCCTTGATATAGTCTAGCTTGCTATCTTTGGCGATTGCGAGGGCAATTAATCTCAAAAACCAAACTCAAATCGAAAAAAAAAATTCCAACAGCTTTTTCCGCTCGATGGATACAAAATTCGGCATAGAACTAGAACTGTGATCACAAGGACATATACCAAATTTCATTTGTTTAAGTCATTGCATTTTTGAATTATCAAAATTACAAGCATGAGAAAATGCGATCGACAAACGTTTAACCCTTTGCTAGATTTGATACTGAATTTAACACGGATTTATATTATAGATGTCCAAATTATATCTATCATATTCTTTAAATTTTGTTATTATCGTGCTCACTTGCATTTGGACAGCTAGACTGATAGACGTTCACTTAATGAATATCTTTCAAATGTGACGGAAATCTTCAAAACTGGTTTATAGATTATATACCAAATTTCATAGATCCATCTCAAACCGTTTATGAGTTGTCATATTCACAGACAAACACAATTACAAAGATGTATTTTTCATACTCAGAAAGATCTAAAAATGTGCAGATTCTTCAAACGCTCGAGTTCAAAGTTTTTGACGATTGCAATACTTTCTCTTTGTCTTTCGTATGTGAGAAAGTAAAAGCAAAGAAATACAAATTTGAAAAAGAAGAGAAAAAATCTCAGTTCGTATGATAAGTGTCTACACTGTCAAATGTATCACTCAGTTCGTATGATAAGTATCTACACTGTCAAATGTATCACTCAGTTCGTATGATAAGTATCTACACTGTCAAATGTATCACTCAGTTCGTATGATAAGTGTCTACACTGTCAAATGTATCACTCAGTTCGAATGATAAGTGTCTACACTGTCAAATGTATCACTCAGTTCGTATGATAAGTATCTACACTGTCAAATGTATCACTCAGTTCGTATGATAAGTGTCTACACTGTCAAATGTATCACTCAGTTCGTATGATAAGTATCTACACTGTCAAATGTATCACTCAGTTCGTATGATAAGTGTCTACACTGTCAAATGTATCACTCAGTTCGAATGATAAGTGTCTACACTGTCAAATGTATCACTCAGTTCGTATGATAAGTATCTACACTGTCAAATGTATCACTCAGTTCGTATGATAAGTGTCTACACTGTCAAATGTATCACTCAGTTCGTATGATAAGTGTCTACACTGTCAAATGTATCACTCAGTTCGAATGATAAGTGTCTACACTGTCAAATGTATCACTCAGTTCGTATGATAAGTATCTACACTGTCAAATGTATCACTCAGTTCGTATGATAAGTGTCTACACTGTCAAATGTATCACTCAGTTCGTATGATAAGTATCTACACTGTCAAATGTATCACTCAGTTCGTATGATAAGTGTCTACACTGTCAAATGTATCACTCAGTTCGAATGATAAGTGTCTACACTGTCAAATGTATCACTCAGTTCGTATGATAAGTATTTACACTGTCAAATGTATCACTCAGTTCGTATGATAAGTGTCTACACTGTCAAATGTATCACTCAGTTCGAATGATAAGTGTCTACACTGTCAAATGTATCACTCAGTTCGTATGATAAGTGTCTATGCTTTCTCTTTGTCTTTCGTATGCGAGAAAGTAAAAGCAATTAAATACAAATTTGAAAAAGAAAAAAAAAATCTCAGTTCGTATGATAAGTGCCTACACTGTCAAATGTATCACTCAGTTCGTATGATAAGTGCCTACACTGTCAAATGTATCACTCAGTTCGTATGATAAGTGTCTACACTGTCAAATGTATCACTCAGTTCGTATGATAAGTGTCTACACTGTCAAATGTATCACTTAGTCCTATGATAAGTGTCTACACTGTAGATGTGTGTACAGAATTCTATCCATCAAGATCTCTTCGCTTTTATAGTTATCATGCTAGTTTATATTCGAAAAGCTGGACAAATAGATTTCTTTTGAATTTTCTCAAAATTTGATAGAAATCTTCAAATTTGATGTAAAGTCTACATATCAAATTTCATCCGTCTAGTTCGAAACATTTTTGAATGATCTTTGTCACAAAACGGCAGACGGATAGATGATAGACATAATTTCAAAACAGTGTTTTTCAAATTCATGGAGGTCAAAAACATAGAGATTCGTCAAAATCTTGAGTTTGAATTTTTTGACGTCTACAATAATTTAAACTTCGTATAAGAGAAAGTAAAAAGCAATTATATAATGTACGATAGATTAAAAAAGTTAGATAGACTGACCAATTGAAAGTTATAATTCAAAAATGAATCGATTCTTTTGATCTTGTTATTTTCTATTACATATTTATCCAATTAGTTTGTCGAAAATTGTAACATACTACTTAGAAATAGAGTTGTCAAGCTGTTCACAATTTAATTTGCAATCTCGTGCTAAAATTTGAGCTTAATTATCAATGATTTGTATATCTATTTGTTTGATTTCAATGGCTCAACGCCAGATTCGTAACAACTCTTAAAGATTTTCACTAATTTACTTACCAAGACTTCGATTTCCCGATTTTTAAGAGAATATATATCACCACCGTAACTTTTTTTAGAACTTTTCAACAAATAAGTAAAATTTGGAAAAATTTTATATCTTTGCATTTATTTGAATTTACGTATCAGTTTCGTATGTATTATATCAATTCTCAAAATTGTTACACCATTTATTTTCATTTTTTTAATTAAAATAAAAATCCAATTTTTCAAAATGAGAGTTTATTACTCCTGATCAGAAATTATCACAATATAATGTTCAGCTTCTTTAATTAACGAATTCTAACTTTTCAAATGTCTTAGATGTCAAAAATATTACCAGAAATTTATACCTTTATCTCATAAATCAAATAACGTAAATGCTTTCATGTATAATTAAAATGTATTTACACATCGTTTTCAGCTACAAAATGATAATTAAAATGAAGATGAGTGAAATAAGTTTCGAATTAATAAGAATTTTATAAAAAGGAAAAATAAATCTATTTGTAAAAATTGGAAACTATTATTCAATGAAAGCAATTGAAAGAGCAGTAAAAAATAATTGGATCAGTAATTTAATGCACCCTATTTTAAGTGGCATGTACAATTATTTGCATATTTACGATATTTGTTTGTTTGTTTTTAATCAGCATGATGTAAAAGATTAATGTAAAATACCAAGTTACTTCTCTTTATAGGAACAAACTCTGTAATTTTAAAATAATTTATGTGTTGGAAAAATAATAGGCGCTCCTTTTTTTTTTAGTCTCTTATTATTAATTGAGTAGGTTTATTTTGTTTGTTTGTCTTTAAATGTTATCCTTAATATTCATTTTTTAAAAAATCAAAAATATCTTTCAAAGAAATATTCCTTACGTGGAAAGCAAAGACTAAAGATTTCTTAATGCATATATAAATTTTATGAAATAAAAACTATTAACTTAAAACTTCCATTATACATGAGTAATATTACTTATTAAGTATATGAACTTATCAAAAGAAAAATTTTAATTCAAAACAATTTTTCAATACCTACCTATACTTGTGTGCTCAGAAATAGCACATCACTAAATAAAAACCATTTTTATTTTAGTTATTTAGTAATTTTTAATCTTTAATATTCATTATTATAAAAATTATGATCTTGAATTCAATTTTATTCTCAAAGCATTATTAGAAGGTACCACACACATAAAATAAATTATAAATTAATTATTCTATAATTTTATAATAATAAATAGATCAAATTATAATTTAAACTCTAAAAATATTAAAACAATACACTGCTATCAATAATAATGCATTGTTATCAATCGATATTCTATCACGATATAAAATGTGAATGAAAAATGATTTTCAAAATTCCGTTTTTGTAATCATGGAACAAATTATGTGAAATAAAAGTGTGTGAAAAAATAAAGTATTTTAACAAGAAAATGATTAAATATTTATCAGTATATGCAAAAAAATACTTATGCTTCTGTTTCTTTGTTAAAATGTATTTAACGACTTATATCAAGTAAAAAGTGACTGGATAAGCAAAAAAAATGATCTTCCATCGTAAGAATTATCAATGATAAGAAAATATTGTCACTTTCTTGATTAAAGGACTAATAAGACAATGACAACGGTAGAAACTGAAAAGCCAGTACTGAAGCTGATTTAAATCCTAAAATGTTAATTACGCTCAATAGTCATGCTCAGCATAAGTTGTTTGTTATTCATTTATCAAGTCAGTCGAGCGGAAGATTAAAGGCCACAGAGCCTAGGCGCTTCCCAACAACCCCCCACATCATTGGCATTGAAAAGCCAGTAACCTATCATTCTTTAATTAATGTCTGATGCTGGTATGATAAGATGGATATCTGCAAGAATTTTATCGATATTTAAGTTCTTCTGATAGGCGTCTGTGGCTTATTGATTACTAATGGATTGTTTAACTGTCGATATGGGATCCGACCTAACAGATTAGCTGTCTCCGTTGTCGAGGAGTAAACAACTTAACCTTTTGCACTCGGATGACTCCTCTCAGACACTATTAAAAGTAGTGATTCTTTATGGTATCTTATTTTTTTTAAATTTTCATTGTTAAAAATATCTACGGTGTGATAAGAAGATGTAGATTAACCTTTCGGGGAAATTCAACTTAAAATAATTGTATATATTTATTTTCCGAAGCAATAAACATGCCCTTGTATTAAGTGAATATGCGTCGAATTATTTTTATGCCCTTAATTATGCGTCGAATTATTTTTCTAAATGCAAAGAGTTAATATTTGTGTGGTACGGAAATCTGGAATCGAGGCGCCAATTAAAGTGTCGTCTCTCTCTCTCTCTCTCTCTCTCTCTCTCTCTCTCTCTCTCTCTCTCTCTGTGTGTGTGTGTGTGTGTGTGTGTGTGTGTGTGTGTGTGTGTGTCGTCTTAATATTAACCTGTTTTATGTGTTGGATATTCCTTTCTCTCTCTCTCTCTCTCTCTGTGTGTGTGTGTGTGTGTGTGTGTGTGTGTGTGTGTGTGTGTGTGTGTGTGTGTGTGTGTGTGTGTGTGTGTGTGTGTGTGTGTGTGTGTGTCGTCTTAATATTAACCTGTTTTATGTGTTGGATATTCCTTTTATAATTTGGCTAAATTTAGTTGTAAATTTCTTATTATAAATATGCTCCTAAACTAATATCATAAAATTTGAAATAGGTAGAATTTTGAATAGTGGCTGAGAAAAAAAATGATTTACCTACCTGTACTAAATCTATGGTAAATCATAGTTTGCGAACAATTGCGTGCTTATTGACAATATATCGGACACAGTGCAAGATGAAAAAATAAACTCAATAAACATACTTTGATGTTTTAGTTAAAACAAAAATAAAATATATTTAACAATGAAAAATTTATAATAGATTCCATATTTCAGATTTAAATATTATATAATTGACGATTTATCTCTTAGAATTTGAGAGGTTAAAAACTGAATTACAAATCTATATTCGACAAACATAAATTGTTTCTATGAAAATACTTTTCCGTTTAAATACAAAAAAATACCCTACATGATAGAAAATATGCCAAATATTCTGGTATTATACAAGCATTTACCCATGTTCCATACTCACACATTCATTGCTTTGAAAATCTACATAATATGCTATTCGCTCTTATTGCGATACGTTTCATTTGACCTTGTGAATAAATTTTCTAAAATATGTAAAAATTAGATCTTTTTTAATTAACATAATTTCAAATTTTTATATCGTTAGCTCTATTTACTTTATTTGGTTCTCCTTTTTCCCCCCCTCCATATTGTTACAAAATATTTCTTCTATTACAAATACCGTCAATTAATCGTAGCACATTTAATCACTAGTCATTAGTTCAGCAGCTTTCTTGCTGTCTCATCCTCTAATTTCTCTTATTTGTCGGCGACTCCGACTCCTCTCTCACACACACAACTTTTTACGATCCACACGAATTCCGCCGCTTCAGAGTTCCCGTCTTTTATAGTTCCGGGAGGCGGGGCTGGAATCTTCGGACCAATCAGGGCGTACCTGGCTGTATCTTGGGTCTTAGTGGATGGATCGTGAAAGTTCTCAAACTTTCCAGTAGTATCCATTTAGTCGCCAAACTCGCCAAGTCGCCAAATGGTCGCCAAGCTCACAGGTCATTGACGCACAGGACAGATCTTACAAAGGGTCTTTCTTACGGTGATACTAGCCGTGATGGGAAGCAAATTACAAGTTTGTAACAATATGTTACATTTATTATTTCCTAGTGAAATATTTTTTCAGCACTGTCCGTTTCTGAGGTGACAAAATTAATAAGGAAATAAAATATCAGAAAGGAATAGCGATTAACTTTTCTTTGTATTTTTCTAAAGGAACCGTGGGAAATTTAACATTTTTCTTAGCGCTCCTTTTTGTAGGATTCCAAATTTGAAAACGGAAGTCTTGTCGCTCTTTCCCATACAGAAATTTATTATCAAAGGATCAGAAAGCACTTGTGGATTTAAAATACTATCATCTGGTTGTATTAAAGAATTACTGACTAACCACTCATATATCGGACAAATGGCCACAAACTAACGTGCCAACGTACTAATAACTATATCGTTGAAGTTTAATTAAGTACATGAACAACAAGCAACCAAAAAAACTGCCTTCAAGCGACTACGCATTTCAGACGCCAACAAAGTGGAAGCTTGGCAGAAAGTAGAGATCTTTTTTTGAGTCTATATGATATCATTGGCCACTTCTTTATATAATGATGATATATTAAATGGATTAAAATATAAAATAATACAGTTCTTGTCTTAAAGTATAAAAAATAAGCGAAAATATACAATGAAGCTATTCGAAAATTCTTTCAAAACTCACGTTGTTAGATTACCTATTTTCCAACTGTATTTATAACAGCTTCAGATAGTATTAGAATTCATACATATGAATTATTAAATATGTTTGATTAAAACAATTTAAAAACGTTCATTAATATATAATCATTTATTTTAAGTGTTCTCTCCTCTTTACTCTTTATTTAGAAGTTCATTAATGTAGTTATTATAAGGTCTTGAAATCATTTTATTTTTCGTTTTTACCACAGTTGGTAGCTCTCGTATTGAATATAAATTTTAATTCAATTACTTGATAAAAAAAATTTCAGAAACATTAAAATATTATGTTTTTATCAAGAGCATGCAAATGTACAAAATTTCAAAAATCTAGCTTATTTGGAAATAAGTAAAAAATCGTTTACAAGCATTGAGGACGTAAACAATTATTAAATAAATATTATTACATGCATTCAAATTAAATAAATATTATTACATACATGGTAGGAAATTCTTGGATTCTCCTACGAGGGTCAAGCAGTGCGGCAAAAAAAAAAAAAAAAAAAAAAAAAAAAACTAAAGCACAAATTATAACTCGTCTAAATTCATGCTATCCCTTCATAACCTAAAATTAGTTTTTTTCCCCCATTTTTTTTATCTTTTTTTTTTTCTTATATAAATGCTTCTTCAGATTTAACTTTATAAATGTATATTTTCAAAGCAAAATCTGTAATCCCTTAAGATTCAACAAAAAATATCGCGTTGCCAACAAGAAATTTGTTGATAAAAAATAGAGCAAAACAAAGCACATTTATTTTTCACAAGAATCGTATTTAAGAAGAATTATTTTCCTAAAATACGTTTATATTTGAAGAAAAAGATATCAATTTCATTATTTTAACACTATATGTATATATCTAACACTGAGATGTCAGTGACAATATCTAAAGTTTTCTGGTGTCAGAGTTTTCAGCTCTGTTCCCTTGAGCGATTCGGGTTCGACGCATTTTCCTATCAAAAACGACGGGTTCATTTTTTCGATAACCCATTTTATGTTGCAGTCACAATTGATGGGATTACCTAGAATGAAAAAGTAACAATTATAAACATCTGAAAGGAAAAATTTCTAAAATATGAAGAATAAAATCGACTTGTTCTTATACAGCTCAACATTCGGTTAAATGTATAGTTCATTTTAACAGAACAGAAAATAAAGTTCTAAAACATGCCTACAAACAAAAGCATTGGTATAAGAATTGAAATTAAAAATTTGATGAATAGCTCTATAAAATACCATTAAATAAATCATACCACTGAGTCGAAATGGCATACAATATTTTTGAGGCAATGCATTAAATAAGATTACTTAGTTAGGATTAAGAGTTGATATATTTAAATTTGTGAGATTTAATATATGAAGTACTCAAGGATTTTGTAAATTGCCCTGTGGATGATATTTTTGATGCTGAAAGATTCTTGATACTTAGTCTTATTAAAGTTGCTGGCCCCTATCATTGCGAACAGAACGTGGTACGACCGGAGTTTAACCCCCTGCTTGACGCAATTTTCAAAAATCGCCAACAACGGTCTTGCGAAATGTTCAAAAGCGAGGGAGCAGATGTCCAATCATAGCGCATAATAAAGATTGCCAGCTTTGGTGCGTTATCGCAACTTGGTGAAGAAGGGGGTTAAACTCCGGTTCACCCCAGAACAGAACGCTGTGCTACAATTACTTGGAGCTAAATATAGACACATAATATTGTTACAAATCTGTAAAATTGTATAGTTGATATCTGTAATAATGTTTTGCTTTTCTGTAATATTGTTGTTACATGCTAAATTTCCTTCATCTTTGAATTTTTCAGTTATTAAATTCACAGTTAGACTGAAAAATAAATACTGTCCCAAAAAAATTTTTGATTTTGTGAAATCTAAAACAAGCAGATTCTTTAAAATCTCAAGGTCAAATTTTCTTAAAATCGCCATATTTTCTCTCTCTTTTTTTTTAACTTAAGAAATTAATTAATAAAAGCTAAACACATTTCTAAAAAAAATTAAAAAGCAGCATAAATATATGGAATGGTATAGACGCACACACACAAAAAAAAAAGTCTATTATGTTCCGACACAAACATCTGGAATTTAAAAAAAAAAAAAAAAAAAAAAAAACTTTTTTCTTTAAATTTTCTTTTAAATTTTTGAGAGTATGAAAATTTATTTGCAAAAAAAACTTAGTGTTCAAAAACTGAGCAGATTTAAAATACTTATTGCTAACCCCTTCGGGAGGGGGGACTATATCTTAAGACGCACGCACGAAACGGAACGTACGCGGAAGGTATCATCCGGCCTAAAGAAAAGTTTTAAAAGGCCAAAATAAAGTTTAAGACCTAACGTCATCATTTTTTCTACCTTTTTAGATTATTTGTTCATTCATAATATGAGCACATACTTCCACTGACAAATTGCATTTTTTTTTTTTTTTTGTCGTAATAAACCGAAACCAAGGCTTTCCGTAATAAAAAAAAGAAGTGCGTGAAATGTATCCAAAATCTAAGCAAAAATAACAGAACTGAAGATAAAGATCGAAGATTTACACAATAATAGCAAATAAAAGAAGAAAGAAAAAGAAGAAACGCGAATGATTCTATCAAGAGAAAGTTACACTCTGTTTATTTATATTGCTCTTACATCCCCACCCTCGCAACAGCTGATGAATAAAATACCAAAGGTTGAATAGGATCAAACTGAAGGTCAGAATACTAAAATTATTTATTTCAAAAGTAATGGATACACAGAGCCATCTAGTGGCGATTAAAAATTACTCCAGTTAAAATGCACATATGCATTACCGTCCCATAAGTTCGATTTCTAGAAATGTACGGATGATAAGCTCGGCTGTGGGAAACGTTCACTGGTGATGCATATATGACACGCCCGTCACGAAAGGGCTAAAAAACGATTATAGAAAGAGAAGGTATCAGGTATTATTGAAAGGAAGAGCAAGATTCAAGGTTTTAATCAATGAAGACAACATGAGTTCACAGATTAAAACGAATCGGAAGTCCACTTGGTAAACTGGTTCCTGATTATTGAATTCACTTCAAAAACAATTTCATCTTGCAAATCTTATAGAGCAGTAGGTATAAGTTTTAAGCAACATCCCAACATTTTCATCTAAAATGCGAGGACGACTAATACTTTTTCCTTAATACATACAACTATTTTCTACGAATTTCTTACACAAACTGTAAATTCATTCATGACAAAGCAGCTCATTGCTGAATTTTTGAGTAAATACATGCTACAATGCAGCAATGAACTCCTTCTTTGTATTCTGCAGAACACAAAATGCTTTTTATAATTTTTTTGGCAATGAAATTATAAAGAAATATGAAATTATATGGGAAATTATATGAAATTATATGGGATTATCAGACAGTAAAAAAATAAAACCTTGAATTGCTTGAATTTTTATCTATTGTCGTTCATTAGAAATAAATACTTTAGATAGCCATGTTACCATTTAGATTTAGATATTAGATAGTCAATAGCCATGCATCATAAAATTTACTTTTGCAATAAGCTCTTAAAATTTAGTGATTATAAACAAAATAAAAAACAAAATGCATTTTAGATATTTACCATTAAAAGAGTAAAACACTTTGTGCTTAATGAACACTTTTTCCGAGATAGTCGTAAGCATGTTTCCTTCGAAAAGAAAGAATCCCAGCTTTGGAAGATCCACAAACATATCTTCTGGCAAATCTGCAATTTTCTGGTAGCTGTGTAGAAATATAAAAATCATCAGAGACATCAAGTAAATCAGCTGTAATTTAATAATTTGCAACAAAAATGGCACAAATATATATCATTGTGAAATTTCGAGATTTTAAATTGCATGCTATACGATTTTTTTTTGTAATAAAAATCATCTAAACCCGCAAACTATACTATAATACAATATACAAAGTGTCTCAAAAAATGGAGCATGTGTTTATTTCTTTAAGCATCGCAATTAGACATACACTTTCCAGTGACAAAGTTTTATGAAATAAGGGAAGCAACTTCATAAAAATAATCCTGTCTGCAAAATTTGCTGAGATATTGAGAAGTAAATTTATTAACTTAAACCACTTTTTAATACATCCGACCAATGTTTGAATTAATCTTTCGTTGTACATTTCAGTGATAATACACATAACACCATACGTTATTTAAAAAAAAAAAGTGAAATAGAAAAATACATACCATCTAGTTAATCACTTTGATATCAAGACAGGCTCTTGAAATCGTTGACAAAGATCATCTACAAGAGGCTTATTATGCACGGCAAAACATAAGTGACTGCATAAATAAAAGTCAAGTGGTTTCAAGTCAGATTATAAAGGCGGAAATGTGTCAGATAATTTCTGGCAAGCCAATCTTTTGTTGCGACAAATTTGCTTCCTTGTCCCAGTTTGTTGAGAACGCCGAATGGTTTTCATTCCTACATAGAATTGAATTGGAGACCAAAACTTCCTGACTGATGAAGAAATTCAAGGGAATGTTAAGGCCCATCTATAATAACTGGAATCAACGTTGTTCGAAAGGGGGAAATCGGAAACCTAGTCCACCGATATGACAAATGTCTAAATCTTCACTGCAATTATGTCTAAAAGTAGATATATTTGCAAGCAACTTTTGGTAACAATTCATTTATATTTAACAACTCATCGGAGTTTCATAAACTACCCACGATTAACATAATTAACATAAACAACTGAGCAATTTCTAAATATATTAAAAAATGTCATTTATAGTTTTTAGAAATTTTGGAATGATTTCTTCAAATTGTGCACTTTTGGCGAATATATCTCCAAATAATGAGAATATCTCCAAAAACTAATAGTTAACAAAATATATTTAAAAAAAACTAATTTCTTAAAACAAAAAAAGAAGATTGTTACCTGAGGTCCAAATAGACTACATTCCACGGTCTTGGAAACATGTCTCTTGATATTTTTTTCAAAGACCCTCGTTTGAGAACTAAAATCTGCAAATTCTGTAAAAGCGAAAATGCTTGATTTCTGATGCTGACCGTTCCAGTGTTTTCAAACCACAATCTCTGCACTTTTTTTGGAACATTGTCTTTAAATTCTTGGCCAAAGCTTTTAACACTCATGTTCCAAATTCCCAATTCCAGTAAGGTGGAATTGGCAATGGACTTCCATTGGAATCCTCTCTGAAGTCTCACATCAGTCATATAAAGATTGAGCTCTGGGGTTGTGACTGGTGTGGTGTCGAACAAAGTAATTAAAGTTGTCGAAGAAACATTGAGAGTCTGGAACTGAGCTTTCTCAAGCATCTTTGCCGGAAGAAAGGCCATCACGGAATTGTCGATCCAGACATCCTGAAGATTCCAATTTGGATTTTTATCAAATATGGCTTTTATATCATAGGCATTTGTGAAATTGGAACATTGTGCTGTTACTCTCTCAGTAATGGGAGCCTTAAAACAAATACAGGGCGCAATGTTTTCTGGTGGCGGACATAATTTTTCTTCTGCATCTCCAGCAGGCATTACATTGCTGTAAACATAAGTAACAAATGTGGTACAAAAGAAAAGAATTGGTAAAAAATTCATGATTTGCCTCTAGACGTGAATGAAGAATGAGGTTTGTTAGAAATAATTCATAGACTGAATTAATGCTTATCGCAGTCAAAATCCTCCGTCAGATTTGTTATAATCAGATGCATGTTGAAATATGATCAGTAAAACAAGATTCACTCCAGACGCTGCGTCAACAAAATATTTTCTAATGTATTTAATTACCGGAAATATAAAAGAAAACGATTATAACAGGAACTCTTAGAATGAAATTATTTCCTAACCAATTTTTATTGATCAAGAGATGTTACATATTTGTATTTACACAAGCATTGGTATTGAAAATTCTATATTTGTCTCAGACTATTAAGAAAGATTTTTTTTTTATGTGCTTGAATAATGTATATTCAGCTTTAAACTTTATACAACAAATTCCATTGCTCTTTTTATAATTTTTCTATGTAAGTTTATTAGTCATAACTATTCGTTTTTTACACACCAAAACTTTTTAAGACATTTTGAATATTTTTTGTATTTCTTCAATAAATGAAATTAATTCAGGCATCTAAATATTAGTAGATTACGTATTTAATCTTAATTTTTTAGATTCAAACTCTATCCTACATTTATTTCATATACTTATGGAAAAAAAATAGTTTTGAATAAACTTTAATGATTTACGAGATATTCATTAATATCTCAAATTGCCACTACTTTTGTCCAGTAAAAAATTATACATTTCTAACATTACACTTGTATGAAAGCGATTCGAATAATATTTAAAAATATTAAATATCAATTTATCTAAATATCAAAATGATTAAACTTCGTATAAATTAAGATTTTATAAGAATTTTTTTGAGATAAAAAAAATATTTTATTACAAAATAATATATGAAATTTCGAATGAAATTCATTCAAAAGATTATAAATGATTTTCAGAATATTTGTAATTATTTTGTTTGACTTCAATTAAAGGAACAAAAGTGATTTTGGCAAATAATTCTGTTGCAACTTAAATCGTTGTTTTTATTTATTTTTGAGAAGAATTTTAAACAACAAACGTAAAAATTAAACTTATATCTATTCTAAAAAATTTAAGTATAACTATATTGTTTCTAGTACATAACATTTAAGTATATTCTGGCAATTTTTAAAAATTTTATTGTTCTATTTAATATATTTAATTAATAATTGTTATATTCTTTATGACCGATTAAATTGACTTTATTTTAATGTGCTTAATCAAAAAGATTCTAAAATATTTTTTTGATTATTACACGAGTTGCTTCTTAAAGGTACCCTGAGGCATAATTATTCTTATAATTATATATAATAATAATAATTACAGTAACTATTAATATGATAATTATTCCTATAAATATACTTGTTTTCAAATTTCTATTTATATCTGAAGGAGAAAAATATGTAATGAATCAATAGGCTAACAGCTTACAAAAATGCAATGATATCAGAAATTAAAGAAAGCAGAATAAATGAATGAGTTTTAAAGTGATTTTATGCGATTTTCGTTCCATGTTTGTATAAGCGTATATCCTGTTTACGTGCATTTATACAAGTAACTCTTTTGCAATGAAAAAACCATTTGTGTAGAACATTAAATTCCCTTTAAAACATTCAAGGAAAGTGATTCACATTCTTTAATGAAGGAAATGCACATAGTTTTACCCGTATATGCTCATAAAAAAGTGGCGTGGCATTCATATCTATTTATAAGTAGTGAGAAATAAATATATATACTAACATAATATATACTAATGAAGAAATAAAATACAAAATGAAAAAAAAAATCACTTAATTTTTTTTTCTCTTTATCAGAGAGATATTAACTCTAAAATTAATATTCCTTTCAAACAAAAAAGTTTCTACTTAATTTTATTTCTTTCAATTTTACAAAAAAAACTTTAATTTTTTTTCCCCCCCTATAAGCATATTGGCGATTCAGGCTCGGGTGCAAATTGGACAAAACCTTCAACGCTCTTGAATATTTCTTTGAGGAAAAGAATCAAACTTCTATTAGAAATCTTCACATTAATTTTTCAATAATCGATTACAAAATATAGATTGTAATTTTTTAAAAATTTAAAAGCGTTTCAAAATTAAAAATACCGTAACTGACGTTTAAGGAATATCTAAATCTTCAATTATGAAAACGGCCAATAAATAGAAAACATCAAATATCTCCCGGTGTAATCATGGTATATTAACAAAAATTTATACCTCGGATAGTGTTCTATAAAGAATGCATTCATGGTGTCAAAAAATGGGCGTTTCTATAAGAAATTTTAAAGTTTGTACAGTTTTAAATATTTAGACAATCCCTTATAAACATTTTAGACACAGAATCTTTTAGCATCAAATTCAAAACCACTGTATATATACCGGGTGTCCCATAAATTTGTAAATACTTTAAAAATTCATAAAAATTGAAGGAATGAGTATATTTTAATGCGGTTTGCGAAACTGTTATTCTCATGAAGGGGGAATTTTTCATACAAAAAAAAAAGAAATAGTTCAAAAATTTGTCGATAGAGGGCGCTAAACACAAGCAAAACATACAATTCTACGGGAAAAATACTTTTATTTGCATGCAAGCAATTGTTTACATGCGTATCACACCAGTACTACAATACTTGTTCTATGTGTCCGCCATCACCACAAATAAGAGTTTGGAAGCGGGAGACAACACTGGTAACTGGTATATATTACATTCAATATGATTGATTAGTTATTATTAATAATAACTGATAAAAGTGATTAATCGTCATTGACCCATTATTATTAATAATTGCTGGTTATTATTAGCATTAACCACCCTTGTTATTAATACTAACCGAGGTTATTATTAATACTAATTTTGGTTATTATTAATAATTACCGATTAATAGCTTTGATAAAATTATATACAATTCAAATTATTGAAAAGGCAATATCTGAAAAGGAAGTAAATTAAACCTTAATTCCAAAAAAATCCTATTCAGCCGGCGTCCTTGCATAGGAGTAGCGCATCTTCCCCGTGATCTGGGCGTCCCGGGTTCGAAACCCGGTTCGGGCATGGTTGTTCATCTGTGTTCTATCTGTAAGGTGTGTGAATGGGCCCCCCTGTAAAAAGGGTTTATGCAAGCGAATGTGCGAGTTTCATCTTCATATGAGCTAGAAGTCAGACTTCTGCCCTCGGGTGCTCAGGGGTCTTTACCCTCAGAAGCTACTGCACCCCCTTTCCGTAGCAACGCGGACACGACATCCTCATCGTCCTATTCAAGAAATCTAAAAATTACAGCGCTTTTTCCTCAATCCTAACTATAACACTAATTAGTAAAGATAACTATTTTGTACTAATTTTGAAATAAATCTTCTTTTAGTTAAAATTTTTATTTTCTTAAACTACAACTTATTAAGCCCAATCTCTCTTCGAATTCGAGATGCTTACAACAGGCTTCTCTCGGCTTATTTAACACTGAATTATTTAACTACAAATGAAAAGTCAAATTCAAATTTTATCAATAATTTCAAATCGAACAACAATCTCCTAACTTTCAACTTTCTCACAAATACTACGAATAAGAATTGGATAAACATTTTAGTTTACAGATGCAAATATATCAGTACAACTTTTATGCGCTAAGTCATTTTCAAGCATTCAATTATTTGATTAATATTTTTTATATTATATTTACTTATATTATATAGTATTTTTTATTGAAAATGTGTTGGAAAATAGAAATTTTATTCTATAATCCTTTTGCGACGGGAAGCGCGAATACGCGTTTATCGCTGAGGCCGGCAGTCTCTTTCGCAATTGTCTGTCCAGGGCCGGATTGTTTTTGCTATTTAACCTAAATCCATGAAATTACTGAAATATCAACGCGTCGTTTAAAAATAATTATAGTGTCACTATCACTACTATCCGAATCTGTTTCATAATCAATATCTGAAATATTTTGCCTCATTTCTGCTATTTCAAGCTCAGTTAAACATTTTCGACGCTTCGACATTCTAACGGTAAAAAGAGAAAAAATTAACATCTACAAGATCTAAGTATCCACTAAAAAATGGACTGCAAACCGAAATACCCAAAGCTGTAACGAAAATAGAACTCCCCTGTATACTATAAACAAATACCACGTGCGAATTTAAAGAGCCGTCATAAAGCATATCATTCGGAAACATTCCTTCCTCCTTATGTTTATATAATCAAAAACCAAACCACGTGCACGCTAGTCATACTATTCTCATTTTGAGTAGAAGGTCAAATCTACATGTATCTGAAACCACATGGACAGTCAATGCCATCGTGTGCTAAAAATTATAGTTTTTAAAGCGTTCCAGGATACTGGCATACAAATGTGTGACGGCCGGGAATGAACGCGAAAACGAACGCTCTGACACGCCAGGGTATCGGTCGGGAAATGAGTGTGTTTCTTGCTGGCAGATGCTATTTCTGATAATAAACAATGGGATCTGATGAAGAAAAAGAAAATCGGCTTGAGGAAATTTCATATTATCATGAGCCAATAAGAATTTAGATGGAGGTATATTTGGACTATGAAGCTGTTTACCAAACATGCTGCCAAAAATTAATAATAACAAAAAATGATGAAATCTCAACTCATTAATAGTTACTTTAAAAAAATAATACCTGCTGCAAAAATACCTGCCAGCTGGAAAAGACTTTCAAGTGTCTTCAGTCTTTAATATGTTAATAGTAACTTAAGTGTTAAATGAAACAAAATAAGATATAAAATGTTATCTGGGCTTTTTCACAAATTTTGATTAATTTAACTATATTTTCTAATTTGGAAGTTACCGGATAATTGTTTTGCAATGGGCCTCGTTATTTTGAAGAAGGAATTCGAGACTATATCTTTAAAGTTCCTCATTACATCAATGGAAATATTTTGTATAAAAGAGTTAAGGAGGGAACAGTTTTATAAAAAATATTTTTGCAATAGAAAACCAATGATACTCAACAAAACATTATGTTAGCACTTAAAAATGGTGAAATATATTAGAGCATCATGTTGAAAATTTGGGAAACAGAAGGTCTCAAGAAAATTTTATTGGCACTTTCTTTAAATTTCTTCTTCTGAGAACCAGTATGTTTAGTTTTCATAGGAAAAACACTTGATTTTTAGTACTATTGACTTGAGTGTCCTCAAATCATCATAATACTTTGTCTGGAATGTTCACTTTGTCAAATTTTATAATCTTCATATTCATAGTTCCCAGCTAGGGATTGCAATACCGGACCAAAATTTCAATACCGGTATTCGGTATTTTTTAAATCTTAATACCGGGATACCGGTTTTAATACCGGTATTAGAAATTTTAGAAAAAGAAAGAAAACACAGGTGTTTCTTTGTTTTATTTGCCAGTTTTGTTAGAGAGTGTAAATACCACAAAAATAATTCGTAACTTATAAATTATAACAGTATAAAATCACAAAAAAGTAAAGAAACATCTTATTTATTTAAATCACAAAAAAAGTGTAAATGTCACTATTCAGTCTGTGGTACTATTACAAATATTTGAAATGTGATCTTAAAAAACATAATGCATCAATTGTACTGTCATTAAGCCTGAAAAGTAATTTTGTGTAAAAATTACCAGCTGTCGAAAACGCTCTTTCGGCATCTACGGTAGTTGGTGGTACTGTTAGCAATGCGCGATATATTTTTTCCAAGTATTTACCTCTAAATCCCTCATCTTCAAATAAATCGATTTCCCGTCGGATGGTTTTGGATATAACTGATTTCTGTATTGCATTTTTGGTTCGTTGAAATTTTATTTATCGCTAATTCTAATTTTTGTTTAAGAGACAATTCCTTTTCACTATCGACAGTAGTGACATCATAATCTTCGATAATTGAACCGAATTCTTCCGAATATGGATAGGTTTGTGGGTAAAGAATTTTAAAAAAATTTACTCTAAACTTAATCAGATTTGAATTGGTTATTTTCTTTTCTTCTTTTTCATTTTCATTTTTAAAATCATTATCATTATGTAAATACCATAAGACATTTTCTATTTCGGTATGCCTTTCTTCTGTGAGATTTTTCAATGTAATATATAATTCTTCAGATAGTGATGTGTGCTGTTCTTCAGTGACTGCAACATGAAATTTATTGTTGCATTAGCTGTTAATAAATTAAAATCTCTCCGACATAATGCCTCAATAGTCAGTTTTATTGGAAGTAGAGCTGATATAGTTCTGGATATTAAGTTCGAATTCTCTCTCTGAAAAATTAATTTACAGGTTTAAGTCGATTATATCTTTTTTGATTGGATTTCCCAGTTTCAAAAATCATTCCTTCATTAGGAGTAAACTGTTCCAACGTGTTTTAGAATCTAATATTAACATATATTCTGTTTTATTTTCAGTTAGCATATATTTTAGTAATATATCCTTTTTATAGGGGAAGCTTTAAATATCTTAGCAATTTTTCGAACTTTATAAATTATAGGAAGCAATTCTTGATGAGTTAATATTTCATCTTCATTAGCAATATCTTCTTCAACAATTACATTGCCGTTATCTTCATTGTCAATATCACTCTCACTCTTACTCTTTTCAAAGTTGGAATCCGAAATTTCTATATCCACAGTATTTGGATTCTTCTGTTCTTTTTTTTTCGGTATAACACATCTAGTTGAATTCCTTGTGCATAACACAACTGCTGATTTGCACCAATCAACTTTCCAACTTTTTTCATAACTGTTGCTCCATCACTCGTTAAGGATACAATATTTTCTTTCAGGGATAATCCATGTTTCGCTAATTTAGATTTAAGCAGTTAATTAAGCCATTAATTAGCTAATTAATTTCGCCCGTTATGGAGACATAAAAACCAAAACGTATACTATTTTGCTATGTTCGCGATACCTGAACATATAGTGGAGACAATTTAAAAAATTTCTAGTAAATACCGAAAAACCGGTATTTAAACTTGTGAATACCGGTATTAAGAAATTGTACAAATGGCTCAAAATACCGGTATTCGGTATCCCGGAATACCGGTATTGCAATCCCTATTCCCAGCTCCAGTAAAGATGATTTTGCGATTGTCATTTATTCTAAAACTCTAAAAATCTTCATAGACATGCAGATTGAGTTTTGAAAATATGATTAACCCTCTGACTGCATAATTTTTTAAAACCATTATTTAGATGCCATGTTTGCAAATAAGTTCAAATAGTTTTCAAAAAAATTGAACTAATACTATATGCTACAAGATAATAATATAATATAATAAAAATCTGTAATCGTAAAAATAAACACTCTGAACTGCGAAAAACGCGAGATGTAATAGAAAATGGATTGATTGCCAACCCACGGAAATCACGGAATAAGCAGGTGGAGGGTTAAAGTGTCGTCAAACAAAGTAATTGGTGTAGAGAATGAAACATTCAGGTTCTGAAAGTGTGCATTTTCAACTATCGATGACGGAAGATAGGTTTGATCAATCTTGCACTTTCATCTTGCACTTTTATCAAGTATCCCTTGGAGTTGGTAAACATCAATGGAATTAGAAAGCAATGTTCTAGACATTTTACAAACTTTGATTGTCAGAAAGATAAACGAAAGACAGTCCAAGTAGACAAAGTATTACGATTATCGATGTTTATCTTTGAAGCAAGATGTAAACTTGATTCTATAACTTCCAGACATTGCGTCATCATTTTAAATATATCCCAAAGAACGCATAATCATATGAATTTTATAATAAATAAAAGGGATACATATCAAAAATTTGAAACTATAGCTCTTTGATGAAAAATATCAGTCCATTAACATTTTGCAGTTGCGTAAGTGCTATAAAAGAAACTTCCATTTTAATATCCTTATTGAAATTTAAGGAACCGACAGATCCTTTAATATGTTTCAGAAGGGTGCCATTCTGTTGTTTCTAGCTGTGGTAGTTCACAAGGTTATTGGAGAAAAAGGATGTCCCGAAAGGGAAGAAATTTCCCCTTGTACCTGCAGAGAAATGTTTTTAGGCCAACCCAAACTGACATGTAAAGAAATAACTCAGGTAGATACACTGAAAACAGTTTTTCAAAATGCACGGAGGTACCGCCTCACTCAATTCACATTGGTGAATTCAACTTTACAATACATTCCACACGAGGTATTTGACGATGTGAAGGTGAAAAACCTGGAATTCGAAAAGGTTACATTCGTGAAAACATTCGACAAAATTCCGGAAAATCCTGGAGTAGTAACCATTAAACTTACAGAGGTAAGTATATATATATATATTTTTTACGTTATCCTATATAAAAAAACTCAAAAAAGAAACACTGCAGTCAAATTCGCAACTGCAAATAGCATTTGCGAATTTGCAACAAAGCTTTGTTTAATTTGAAATTCTATTTCAAATCAGTGTTTCTAAGAATGCATGCATTATTTACTCTTTTGTTTAATAAATGTGGAATGTGCGTTTTATTTTACTTGTTTTACTTATAAACTATCTTTCATAAATTTGTTTTTTCTATAAAGTTACAATGACCTGATAAGAGAGTTTCGAGATTTACGGATGAGAAGGTGCAGACCTTATTAGAACGAAAAAGTTCACTATGCATATAAGTGTGGTTAAGTCAAAGCCGTGGGTCGAATGTCTTCTCACTGGTGTGAAAGTTCGGATGGGTGGATGTAATTTCTTTTTTATCAGACCACGGTTTAAAATTAGAAGTTCCATCTCAGAAATAACCTTAATTAAACTTCAAAACGGGACATAAATTAACAATAAAATATATTAATTTTATTGTTGTTTTGTAACTCCTGAAAACGTTGCCTTAATATATATACTATGGTTAATTCTTATTAACAAAATATGATATTCAAGTCCCTTGAGAATAAATGTAGGGATTTGAAAATTATATTTCGTAAATCAACCAACACACATACGCAGAAACCTTATAAAATATTAAATACATTGGGGAGTTATGTACTTAACAGAATGTTATAAAAACGTCATTGCTCGAAAGACATGAAGACAGTTTTCTTCCTATCCTTTGAAGCTAGTTTAAAATCTATCGTTGTAGTTTAAAATTTATTACTTAAATGTGGATATTTTTAAAAGTGTCTATTCTTTGAATGACTTTATAAAAGGTCGAGCGGATTAAGATCTGGGTTACAAAGGGGTTAAACACATAGAAAACAAAAATAGGAAGAATGTAAGGACCCGTCAAGCATTAACCATTAAGCTATTTCGTTCCCTCTATTATCTAAAAAGTTTATGCTTCTATAAACGATTTTGAATGACTTCCAATTTATAAGTTTAAAAATACGATAAAAATTAGAAAAATTATTAGTTAATTAAACAAATTTTGTCCGAAAGTTGTCACATTTTTATTATTTTAGGGAAAGAATTAAGAGTCATTCATTTATCCGTTTAGGTAGTTGCGCTTCCAATGCTATAGTGCCCATATACAATGATAATTTATGCAATATTTCCAGATATAATTTGTTACTAAAACATCATTACATTTATTTTTATCATAAAAGGGACAAATAATCAACCAAACTTGAAATAGAGAACATCTACTTTAACTTGCTCTTTAACCATTAATTAAATATAGCAATTCAAATTTTATGAACTCACATATGATAAACAGCATACAATAAAAGTAAAAATAATGTACAATTACAAATAAAAAAAAATTTAATAGTTTTATTTTAAAGTCACTAAAAACTTAAACTAATTAAATAGCATATTTAATTTAATGATACTAAAATTAGAAGCGATTTCAATCACATATTCGCAACTGTTTACAATATATATCGATAATATATATGCTTTTTTGTAAAAGAAACATTTTTTACCAATTTGATTTATGGTCGATGATAGGGTAAAAGCAGAATTACACTATTATGTATAAATAAATAATAAATTTTTATGCATTTCTTTATAGGTTCGAGTAATAGGCGGCTGGGACTGGTCAAAACTATCCCTCTTTAAACAACTCAGGGACTTGACGATATCAGATATTCCCATGAAACGGCTCTCCTCTGATTTCAGACCAAACATCAGCAAAAAATTAGAAAAACTCAGACTGTCGTGGTGCAAAGTCAAAAAACTGCGAGACGATGAGTTTCAGGAGTTCAAAGATCTCGAAGTATTCGTAGCAACTCACGATGAACTGACGACCTTGAAAAGAACAATGTTTGCAAGGCCGAGCAAATTGAAAGAACTCGGTTTGGAGTAAGTACGAAATGTTCGTTGGAGGGAGGGGAGCGAGTTTTCGAATTAATAGGAAAAAGTATTCGGTTAAACTAAAACATTTAATGAATGGACGGAATAAGATTTGTCTGTATTCTATGTAAATAATCCTTAAAATCACATAATGGCAGTGCCGGTTTTTACCTTTAGATTACCCAAAATGATTATTTCTGTTTCAATCATTTCTATTTCTATCATTTATTAATAGGTCCTCTATTTCTTATAACAATATTTAAAAAAGATTTATATTTTTATATTTAAATGTAACGGTGAATGCATTCTGAAATATATTAGCGAATCATGGATGCTTAAAATCCAATATAATGAATATGAGTAAAAATTGTTTTTCCTAATTTTGTTGCTTAAATAATGTATCGCTAATTTTAAGAACAACATTGATTATAGCATGTTATAGTTAGCTATGTAACGTTCATAATTGCAAATAATCAAAGACTAAAAATAATAAAAAAGCAAGTGCCAAAAAGCCAAATCCTCGTTTTCATATTCATGTATGAAAACATCCTTACGGGATGATTTTGATGGACAATAAAAGTGCCAAGGGAAGCATAGGTTAAAGAAGTTCAAAAACCTTTAGATTACCTAGATTAAAGATTAAATAAGTATAAAGAGAAAACATTGTGCTAGTTAGAATAAACAATATTAAAAAGAGTTTAAAAATTAGAACGAGGACGGATAATAAAATTTGACTTCTTTGACTTAAAAAAAAAAATTGAAATTGCATCTATCTGCCTGTCTGTCTGTCTGTTTAAGAATGTGACAACTCAAAAGCACTTTGAACTGAAAGGATCAAACGTATGTGGTCTATTTGTAGATTTTAATGAAATTTTGAACAATCTTCATGCACTGGAATTTTGTCTGTCTGTCTGTCTTTCCGAGTGCAAAAGAACACGATAACTACAAAGTGCATAGAACTAGATGAATAAAACTCAGTACATACTTTTAGCATCTAAAAGTACAGATTCGAATTAAATTTCAAACCAAAACTATGGGTTGACCATATATCGGTCTGTACATTCGACTGACGTCATAACTCAAAAACGCAAAACGAAATTTAATATGCGATCTTGCTTTAAAAATTCTAGTTCTGTCACAAATTTTGATTTCAATCGGTTGACAAAAAAACGTCAAAATGCATTCTCAGTTTTCATCGATATAACCCAGGTAAAAACACTCATATGCGGAACTGCGAAGTACCCAATTTTTATGCAATTAACACCTTCATTAGAGAATATACAAGAAAATTTTGAAGATTCCTGCCTATGGTTCTATTTCAAGTGCAAAAAAAAAAGGTTTCATGTTCAGGTAAATAAAAGTCACAAAATGTGCAAATGCAACTTTTTGCAGTTCCCTAGTATTTCATTTTTAACATTTAATATCATTACTACTCTTAATTCTTAATTTTTCACTGCTTACAAACTCCAGATACCATTTCATTGATCCAAGATACGTAAAATCAGACAATTGAATCCTATCCTGTTTGATATTTTTTTAATCTGTTTTACAACGGAGATACAAAATAATCAGATATAAATCAAGTAAAAAAATCTGTCTTGTCGAAACGGTAAAGTAATCTCAATCATAACGTAACAGGACTAATTTTTAATATCAGCATATATAAAAATATTCTTTTTTCAAACTCTGATGAACTACGAAAAAAGACAAGAGAAAAGAATATACCAAATGAATAAACCAAAGGCTATGTACATTTATGTTTACTTTTCAACATAGTCGCAGTGAAGATTCAAGTAGTTGTCATATCTGTAGACCAGGTTTCTGAGCGCCTCTTCGAAGAACATTGCCATCAGTGATGTGAGAGAGGCCTTCATTTTTCTTTGAAACTAATCATTAGTCTAGAAGTTCTTTGAATTTTTATTTTAAGGAACAAATATAGAGCAAGGTAGATACATGAGATACTAACAGACATATTCTAAATAAACTGGATAACTAATAAAAAGTTATGGTTATTTTTTCCTCCTTATAATATTTATTGTAAATCCATTTCCTTACAGTATTGATTTCAACGCCAAACACTTTTAAGATCTGATTTTGACCTCCATATATTTAATTAAAAATTATTTTCTACTTAATATCGTGCTGCGAAGTAGAAAATACTTTTCTTTAATTTTCTTCTTAATAATACGCTAATAAAAGTATGCTTTAAATAACTTTACTTCAATTCTTTCCTTTATTTCATAGGTGAATATATTTCACAATGTATCCTTATAAATATTACGGAATTTTAAGACCAACGTTTTTATTCCTTTCATGTGAAATAATATTTTAATAGGAGCAATCTACTACCTAACCTTATTTATTACTTACAAAATTAATATCTAAGCAATCTATTACCTAAAACAATAAAATATTGTAGTCGTCGAAAATATATACTACGGAACAAAATTTCGGAAGGAAGTGAGCGAAAAATGATTTGAAAACTTTGCAAATATGAAACAGTCAAGACAAACAAAGGTTAGAAAGAATAAAAGAAGTTACTTATCTTTATTTTTAGGTATAATCGTATCTCCAGCATTCCTGCAAACATGTTTGAAGACATGCCATATCTAGACTTCCTCGGTCTGAGCCACAATCAACTGACTTTTCTGCCAATCGAAACATACAGACCAGTCATCGATCATTTGACTTATCTTAGGTTGGTCGGTAGGTTTCAGTGAATATACTAACAAGCCATTTTTTCATAGTCTACAACTAGCCACCTATAGTGACCAACTAGTTCGCAGGGAATATTCAGTTAAATCTCTTATGTATGACTTAATAATCATGATTTCCTCAACGAAGCATTTCAAAGCATGAAATTAGGATGGACATAAAAGCTACATTATTTCAACTGTGTTCATACCTGCGAAAATATTGCTTACACTTGTTCGGTCTATTGTATGCATGAACTTTCCTAACGAAACAAAATACCATGACATGATAATATCATTAAAAAAAATACATGGTGATCTATCTTCTGATTGCAGGCTGTTTTTTACAGTGCCGTAGCTTCATTCTCTTATTCCAAAATAATGTACTTCCCTGTACTTTCGGGCACTAAATTTCCTGTACTTTCGCGATTTTTAGGTAAAATTTCAAATTCACCTGTATTTTCCCTGTTTTCAGATGATTTTTAAATTTCCTGCATTTTTCCCGTTCTCCCGGTGCCGTGGCAACCCTGATAATATTTAAATTATAGGGCAAGACAATTCGGTTTTATTGAAACTAGATTGTTCTTCCCAAAAGTTCTTTGTTTTAAAAAAATTTAAAAATTATTTTTGTGCAATAAAATTTTTGAAAGTTATCGCAGAAAAGCATCAAGATTTCAAGAAATTTTTAATTAAAATATTAAACAATTGTACTGATGTGGGCACTTGAAATTCGGAATGCATTTTTGTACCAAATTTGGGAGTTTCATGACAAATGATATGTTTTGTAAAGTGCTAAAAACACACAAAGGAACACAATTTCTTTTATTATTAATTTGTCAGTTTTGGTAAGTAGCTGGTTCCCAGAAAATATTAGTTGTACTTACGTTCATTTAGAACCCTTAAGTATAATATAATATCCATAATTCCCTGAAAAAAATATTTTTAATCATCAAAGAATTAAACACTCACTCGGTAATTGTATCAGAGATCAAAGCCATGACACTAGTTCCATTTAAAGAAATTGCAATTTTTTTTTTTTTTTTTTTTTTTTTTAAGTTCTTGAGATATGCAAATTTTAAATACTCCGTCTTTTATATTTTAAATATTTTTCCAAATCTAAATTTCTGTTCAAATCTAAATCGTAAAATATTTCCACAGTTTAAAAAAAAAAAAAAATTCTTGTCCTTTCCCAATGACTGGGAGGATTTGAACTAATTTTAAAACAGCTGTTTTCATTTCCAGAGTAACTTTGCCAATACTGTTTTTAATTCACTTATTTATTTATTTTACATACAAACGTTTACTTAAATTGCCACCAGAAATCCAGACTAGTTATTGATGATGATTTCAAAGTACTTTTGTAAATTATTACTATACAAAACAGTTGAATGAAAAAAAATGAGTCAAACGACATTAATGATAAATGATATATGATTTACGGTATAACACGAGGTTGTACTGCAAAACATTAGATAAAATGAATTTTATTTTCAGATAATCCTCTCAGATGTGACTGTTTGATCCAATGGCTAACATTCAAGAAAGTTCCGAACTTGTACGGCGAATGCGCAACCCCACTGAAATTCGAGGGAAAGGATCTGAACGACCTTAAACCTCAAGATTTTAGATGTTAATGCCTAGAGTAGAAAACAAGTTTACAAAATGATAAAAGAGGTGGATTCAGAATTTATTTATAAACATTGCTGTTTTCAAATAAAATGTGCAGATTATATACTGTTACAAAAATCAGTCGCAGTTGTATAGTGAATATCCAATGAATAGTCCAACAAGTTGGGTAATGAAAAATAATCCTTAATTCCATAATATTTCGGAAGCAAAACACAAAAAAGGGGTGAAAAAAAAAACAGCAAAGATGTGTAGAAAGAACAATATTTGTAGAAACGAGCTACACAAACATAAAGCAAATCGCTAGTTAAATAACAGTAATAGCCCTCAGCGGCCGTAACTTGCCCGCTCAATCTGCAAACACAACTCCAGAGAGAAATTAATTTGCTCAAAAATCTGGGACATCTATAGGTTTCCAATTGAGCATGACGTGATAGGGCATTTCTCCACTGATTAGATCTCGGCTCCTAATACAAATAGGGTAATAAATCTTATATTTTCCAGAACCTTCATTTGTAGTCAAAATCGGAGGTCAATAGTTTAGCAACCACTAAGAATCTTTGTAACTATTTTTTTCCAAATTCGAGACCTAATATATCAGGGAAATGGTATTATAGAATACTAATAATAAGTCCTACCCACTAAACACGCACCCTTTCGCATCTTAGGAGATATTTTGTTGGCAGTCAGAATTTAACAGGAAACATGTGTAAGTGAAAATAATTTCTCTATCAGATAACATTTCCAAATATAAAAATAATGTCATATGCCATTTTTAGAATGTTGTGAAACCTCATTGGCAAACATTCCAACTTCAGTGAATTTTGCTTTGAAATTTGAACAACATTGGATTTTTCTATTTAATATATACGATTAGATATTTAATCTATACTAGGGGCACCGCTCCCTGCTCGTTTATGCTTACCAATCCCCAGGAACTGCTAATGCGGTTCCTCCCAGATCGCTTCGCTCGCTCGTCATCTACTAAATCACTTTAGTCTAACAACAGATATATTCAGATTCAATTTATTCCAAAATATGATAAAACAATGAAAGAAATAAAAAATGTAAAGCAAAAAATGCACTCGTAAAAATCACCTGCATCAAAAGTCTTTGTAAACCCAAATAATCTTTCATTTAAATAACTATATACATCCACCAAAGAAACAAATTAAAAAAAAAAAAAACTGTGCTTTTAACGACAATGTGTCGCCATATTTTACAGCACATATTTCCGGTGAATTTAACAGATGTTCCAAAACATTTTTTTTATTTTTATCATAACATTTCGCATATTTGCCAATTGAATTTACTTCTTTTTCTCAGTAACTTGCCTGCGAAAAGAAAAGAGTCCATAGCCCCACAACTATGCTCCTGTAGTTCGGAAACTTCGCTCCGTACACATAAACGTTAACTCTATCTCATTCATTACGACTGGATCTTCTGAACGATTCTTGAACATTTTCATTCGACTTGTGTTTTCTTTTACAATTTGTTTTAAAATCGATACGGCGCGAATTAACCCCATCGTAAAAAATTTTATCCCTTTTTTTTTACCGTAAATTTTTTTGTTTAAAAATTTTTCAAATTGATACAAGAATAGCGTTTGCTTGAAATCTTATCAAACCGCGTGTTGATGTTCCCAGGCGAGGTTGAAGTGTTGCCAAACGGCGATTAACAAATTCGGCCAGATTTTGCGTACACTTAAGAGTTTTATATTATAGATAGATTTAAGAATGGGGTAACTCAAAGAAGACTTTTCTTCCAAGGATTAAAAATGTCTAAACCTTGTTTGAAATTCAGTTCTAAGGTTTGAAATTTTTTCAGAATATTGATCCTATAGGTGTTTTGAAACTGGTTTTTTTTTTTTTTTTTTTTTTTTTCCATAAAGCACTTCCAGAGCAAACAATTTCCAATCTTCCATTAAATATATCTTGATAAAATCGCCTTACAAAAAAAAAATCTTTATTATTATTTATGTACAATTGAAGATTTGAAAAAATTAACTGTTTTTTTTAACGAAATATAATGCTTAGTGGATCGTCCGAAGATTTCGTTATGGGATGTGTGCAGCCATTTCGAAACTCTCATTTTAGAAAATACTGTTTTTTGCTGAGATGCAAAAGCCTTAACAAAGAATATACATTTCATAATTTTTAAGGAAAAAACGTAATACCGAAATCACAGCACCTACTTCGCATTCAGAAACATCACAAACGGAGTCTCAAAAATCTTCCTAAAGTAAAAAAAATTACGAGTCTAAAATTTCAAAACAAATTTCAAAAAATGAATATAGTTAATGATAAATAAAAAAAAATACATTATACTAAAAAGGCAACATTTAAAATGTAAATTCATTTTAACCTCATATTTCCATGACATTTTATTATCTAGCTGCAACTAAGGCAACCACGAAAAATTCTGATAATTAAAGAAATTAATTTATTTTGTTAATTTATTAATTTCTTCATAAAATTAATTAAATATTAGCAACTGTTTTACTAAAGTTTATTTGTTAATTTTACCTACACCAAATCAAAAATTTAGATTTAATTGCCTAATAATCAAATTATTTCAATTTGATTAAAAAAAATTTTTATTGATTCAAAAAGAACAACAATTTGCAAGTGTAGTATAGTTTACAGTACCACCACTGTGAAAGAGAAAACCTGCTTCCCATTAGTTAAAGTAATGGTGCGAGACTAAACTACCCCATACCGATGGCTCTTCGTGAGTGGTATACGCATGAGCTGCTTTGTATTGGGAGTTATTCTGCATTCAGAGATAGTACTTGATTATGCTTTCATAGAGGTCCTATCTTCATATTATTCTGAACCCTTTGGTATGGCGGGGGTGGCTCATTTTGTGATAACATCCGCTGTTACAGTTTAAAAGCTACTGTATATGATAGTTAAAACTTAATTCCATTCAAATATATAAATTACATTTAAAACAATATATTCATTTTACAGCCATTTATTCTCTGTATCTGTACTATCAGTTTGAGATCTTGATGAGTATAATGTTACAAATCAAAACTAATTAAGAAATCAATGACAAAATATTTTAATTTTAGGGAGTATAGATACACAGCATGAAGCTTCATTAAATTTGACTTTTTATATCAGTTTTTATATTCAAATAGTAAAGGTAAAAAATTATAATATTTAGTTAATTTTTTTCAAAAAAATGAATTTTTCAGTTAATATGAATTGAACTAATAAATAAAAACTTGAAATTAAAAATTATTAAACATATCGATGCAAATAAAAATCTTTTTAGAATCAAAGTTCGAAAATTTTACATTTAACAAAGAAAGAGTAAAAAACAAATATAAAAATTTTTAGCTTCTCTCATTACAATATGTATAATATAGGTGCAACAGAAATTTATATAAATTTCTGATTATTGTAATGTTCATAACATACTTTTTTTAAAGTTAATATATTTTTGAAAACTTTATTGCATTTATACATAATAAAAAAAAATTCCTTAACTTTATAAAATGTCTTGTTTTTACAATAAATTCAATTTAATCATCTCCTTAAAAAGAAACAATTTCTAAAAATGTTTCAAAATTTTAAATAAATGGCAATCTTAGTTCCACTCGCTTCTTTTTAGAATATAAATGTAATCATAAGTTTTCATATTATAAAACAAGAATGAGAAAAAAATTACTTTTTTAAAATAAATTTTTAAACTTTTATGCTCGAGCAAATATTAGGGTATTTGGTTTCAATTATTTTTCAAGTTAAATGCCAATTTTTAACTACATTTTGTATCAAAACAAGGGAAGTTATAATATGCAATAATTACAATGCAAAATAAATATTTCAGAATATACTGCCATTATATCTAAAAGTAATTTATGTATTTGAATAAAATTTAAACTTTAGTCAATGATCTGTGTAATGAAATTTTGCATTTAAAATAAGCTGTTTCCATTTATAGTAAATATGCTTATTATTAATCAAATATATTTTTTAAAATAAAGTAGAATAAAATCAATTAATGAAAAATAAATTTTGTTTAATTAAATTTTTTTTACAAAAATAATTTCTCAAAACAAATTTATTTCACAGCCCCAATGTTAACAACTTTGCACCTTTATCATGAATTTTGAAGAAAAGTTTTTGTTTAATATATGTACAGTCCTTTTTGTTTTTCACTTCAAAGCAAATCTGAAAGAAAAAAAAGAGAAATTAATATTTTATTTAAATATTTACATCAAAAATGATCTCTTGATCTGTATTATTCTGGTTTTCATAATAATTATAGTCATGAAATATCTGAATAATAGTAAGGGAAGTAATTAAATTTTGTCAAATTCATCTGCAGAATTACAGAAGGGAAGGGAGGGACTGCTTGTAATAAAAAAATTTATTCACTATAAAAATAATACCTTCAGAATGATAACATTTATTTCTCTTATATTGGATTATCATAACTATCCTGATTGTTTTTCTTATCTTTCATATTAATATTGCTTCCATAATTCTCAGATATAAATATAACATTAACATTTCCAAACAACATTAATATTTTCAAATTAAATTCAATAATTTTGATTCATATTTTTTTAATTTCAAAGAGAAAATAGAGATGCCCCAGAATCATTTTGAGATAAAAGGGAAGGCACCATATCTAACTAATTATACCGGAATGCAAAATATTTATGTGGTAAAGGTAAGAGAATGAAAAAATACATAAAAAGTAATCAAATGTTAAATAATAACAATGTAATGCATTATATATATCAGTATATAGCATTAAAAATCAAAAGCAATTAAAAAATAATATCATACAGGAGAATATCTTTTTAATTGAGAATATCGCATAATTTTAACATGTAGATACAGGTTCTATAGAGCATTAAAGAAAACTAAAATTTTTCCTAATTTATTTAAGTTTCTATTTATACTTTCCCCTCTTCTAATAGTAATTCATTAACAAATTTAGATACCTCTTGATATTTACAATCTCCAATCTAAATCACAATGAAACTGAGGTTGCTCATGATAAATTATCAAAAAATTAAACCATAATGAAACCATCTTGGTGAAATCTAGGTATCTTATATAAAATGGAATTTGGCATTATCAGAAAATTGCAAAGTAAACCAGAAACTGTAAATATCAACAAGTACCCAAATTTAATGCCTTTATAGATATATTAAATGCATATTATAATTCAATAGTTATTATGAAAAAAAATGATAATTTTATTTAATGAACCCATTGCTGTAAAGCCTAGCAATCTGTGTCTGCTACTTGTAAATTGTCTCAGTCATAATGATGGTTTTAAAAAAAAATTACAATGGACATATACATTATAAGACGTATCAAAATATATAAAAACTAGAAATAGGTTCAGAAGAAAATGTAATACTTATGATGTGTAAAATTTCTGTATGATCATTAATATAAGTTCAAAGAATAAAATCTACAATCACATTGGCACATTCATTTTTTAGAATTTAAAGATCATTTATAGAAGCAATTATAAATTAAGAAAATGGGTAAAAGCCAGCCTATTTCAAAGATATAAATTTAATTTGCATCAACTTCCATAAATTCAAATAGTTTAACTGTTAACCAACTTAAAAACTATTTTAGTACCTTTATTCAGAAATGTTTGAAAATCAAGTAGTAAAATAAGCATAAAACTATTCATTATAAATAAATAATAATAAAAATGAGGAATAGTCATAATTTAAACCCACAAAGATACATACTGGGCTTCAAAGGCTCAAAGAAATTTTTTTCTAAACAAAACAAAGAAAATTGCATTTATGCAACAGAAAACATTAGTAGCATGAAAGTTCAATGTATAAAATAGAAAAGAATAGTTCCCATATAAATATAATTAACATTCACATTTAAAAATAAGTTATGTATGAAGTTTTGAAATGAATTTTAAGGATTACTGCCCTTTAAAAACTGAAAAAAAATGGAATAAAATTAAAGTACAAAAAATGGAAATAATATTTGAAATTATTATTTATTCATAACAAAAAAATTACTAAATTTGAAATAAAACTTTTTTGCAACCTCCTTCTAAACAATCCAATAATGTAAAGTGAGGGCATACATTGAGTTTTAGAAGCAAAAAATACTACCACTATGTTTGCTATCAGCATCAAATTCTCCTTCAATGCAGTTACTGTAAGGCTGGAGGTTGTTATTATAAAATAAAATTTTTGTGATATATTTTTTTAATGCCTGATATACATTAATAAGGAGAATTAATCTTTTTAGGTGAATGCATCAAGGAAGGAACTTTCCTTTTCAAATTAATTTGTTAAGTATATCATACTAATTAGTATAGTATTAATATTAATAGTATAGTAATATTTATACTAATTAATATAACAGTATGATTAAGTATATGCTGAAACTAGTATTTCATCCAGAATACTGATTTCAACTTATTAAATTAGAAGTAACTATACTTAATGACAACTCAAGTTGACAGCATGTAAATAAATAACCCTTTCATTCATAAATAATGTGTGCTTCATGGAAGCTTCAAATTATAGCATCTCCAAAGTGCAAAGAAATCTTGGGACACATAACAAAAATGAATAAAATAGAAACTACAAAGCATAGAAACAAAATGTTTTTCCTAACTTATAAAAGAACTAAGGTTCAATAAATCTTGATGTGCAAACTCTTAATTGTGCACAATTAATATAACAGTATGATTAAGTACATGCTGAAACTAGTATTTCATCCAGATTAGATTTCATTAGATACTCAATTTCATGTCATAAAATTGAGTATCTAAATGATACTCAATTTTATGACATGTATTTGCAAGAACTGGGGAGTAGCAGCTACAATACAGTTCTGAAAATTAGTGTAAGACATCTAATACATGCAATCTTTTAAATAACATCACATGAAAAAATTCCAAGAACTTGTTTATGGAAGAAAAGTGACATTATAACTGGCTGAAATTTTATCACACAATCTTTATCAAGCCACATCTAGTACTTTAAATCAGATTCTAAAAAGTAACAATGGTATGAAACAAAAGAAATCCATTTTAGTAATATGTTATATTAAAAAATAACTTGTATTACAAATATTGATATATTTGTAATTATCTTTTTACAGTATTTTTATTAATATGTACAATAATTGTAATTAGATTCCAAAAAATGTAGTAAAATAAGCAGAGTAAAAAGTTCACGACATTAAAATGCTTTCATTAAAAAAAAAAAAAAAAAAAAAAAGAGAAAAAATTTATTCAAAGATAACACTAATATATTGAATAATTTTTTTCACATTGTCTTATCATTATGAACAGCAAGAAATAATTGAAAATATTGATTCAAAAACTTACTTTTCCATCTGTATCCTTACTATAACCTGTTTTCAGACTCTGCACTTGTATTCTGATATCTGCCATATGTGTAAAATAATTTACCATTTTTTGATTCTCTGGGTCAGTTTCATCATAAAAACTACCAATCACCAAATTTGCAGAAATGTCAGTAAATTTACTGCACAAGACAAAGCACTGTTGAACAAAAGGCTGAACAGCAAGAAGAGATGTCCCCAAATTCATAAGCATACTTATTTCATCAATAAATACAATAATGCCATCTGGTTTCAAGGCACTGATTTTTGCAATAGTTTTCTTAATACATTCATACAAAGGTTTTAAGCAATGTGTATCAAGACTGCTATTATTTAAAGAATTAAATAAGTCTGTATTTTCAGAATCAGTCTCTACAGTCGACTCAATCAAATTGCCTGCTTCTAGCATAACATCTACAAATGCAACTTTCTGACTATCACGAATTACTTTGATATTTATCCCTGATTTTAATAACAAATGCGTGTAATGGCTGTGCGACTGAGCTAAATTAACTATAATAACAGAATAATTTTTTCTCAAATAATATGATAAAAAATCGCTGAAAAAGAAATTTAAGTCACTACAGGCATCTTTGGTTGCAAATAAAAATTTGTTTACTATTAAGTGATTATCTAAATTCAAAGCTGAAACAATATCTGACGGCATTCTACTGCACTTAAATTAATAAAATACTAAAATACAAATCTATATGTCTAAATACAGAAAAATATTTGAACACTTTAATATCTAGGGTAATGGCAATCACGTGTTATCTGCAAGTTAAATGGTAATGACTTATGCAGTTTGTGTAAGAAAGCTCTGCTAGTAATCCTTTGAAGAAAATAATTACACTGAAACGATGAATTTAGAACGTACATCAACCAATTCATCAAAACAACACAACACAACACACACCCGAAAAAAAAAAAACTTCCGGTAACGTACTAAAAAGATAGTCAAGATATCGCCAATTTGTTTACCTTTCACATCACCTATCTATCTACTGATAATTGCCGAACGGCTCTCGCTGGTAAATACTGCGTAATACAGCATGCGCATTAACGTCTTTATGGAGTAGGAAAGCATGCATTTGCTAGGAATTTATGCGAGTTCGCAAATTGTACAGACTAAGTCTATGGTAAAGGATACCGCCGTGCTCTGATTGGTCGATTTCTTTCGCACAGACTTTCTATGCTGTAGTAACCCTGTTGCATTGTTGTTTACTTGTACGTATTTTTTTGCCTGCCATTTTTCAAAATGGAGAAATTAAATCTTCCAGAGAAATACAATTATAAAATAATTGAGATTGATGAGAATAGAGCTATTTTTCGCATTTCTGATCTTGTAAATAAAGAATCAGCACAGGTAGCAATTTTTCTGTGAAGTATTATTAAAATAAGACTTGAAAATCAAGCTTTTATTTTACGGGAAATGATTGGCCAATTTTTTAATTAAATTTTCATGTTAAAATCATTACCATAAAATATTTATATGCAAATAAACTATATTTATTAAGATATTTAGATGACATTAAACAGAATAGAAATCATTATAATTCTTATTGAATATTCATGTAAAATAAAATAACACAAGGAGATATTTATTTTTTAATTTTGTATTCAAATTATTACCATAAGATGTCTATCTGGAAATGTGCTATATTTGTTAAGATATTTAGATTCATATAGTTATTAACAATCTAATTATTAATCTTGATATTTGTTATTAACTTAATATTAAGATTTATAAATATATAAATAGTTTATACATTTCTTTTGAATACTTATTTCTTGCATTTCTGTAACACATATTTTAGGAATGGATTGAAGAATATGATAAGATCGGAAACAGTTTGGCGTGTTCAGAGAACACATAAATCAACTGGGCGCCTTAATGTTTATAAAGGTGACTTTAGATGCCAGCACAATGTGCAACAGGTAATAACAAATATTTTATATTTTACTGCTTCAAATGCATTATGTGTGTTATTTTAGACACTTTATGTTTTATCATTTATATAATGACAAGGTTAGATTTAAAGTTTATTTAGCATGTGGCAAGAGACATATTTATATCTATTTAGCTACAAATATATTTAATTGTATCAAATTCCATTATAAGAAGTATTTATATTATACATGTTTTGCTAAATTGTTTTACTAAGTTTTAGAGCTTCCATACTCTGTATCATATATTGACATGTATTTTTAACTAAGGTGTGATCTAAAAGTTCATTTTGCTTAAGGCAAGACTGATTTTTTTGGCTGCCTTGTTACAAAGCACTTAGCAAATATTGCATAGTTTATATGTATTTTCCTAGTATAGAAATATCTGTTCTTTTTATTCTCTTTTCAATCTTCTGACCAGTTTGATAAACAAAAGAAAATCTTTTGTGTGTGTGTGTAATTTGATTTGTGATCTTTATAACACACATTCCATGAATAAGATCGTATTTTATGTTAAGAAAAAAATTACAGTTCTGGCACTAATTTAACTTGAATTTAAAAGCTGTACCTGATAAGCCAGTTGCACCCAATAAAGGGTTAAGAATTGAAATAAAATATTGTTTTGTTTTTTAATAATTTTAATAAATTTATGATCTTTAAACACATTTTAAATATTGTTCAAATAAAAAATAAAGACTAGATTGGTTTATTATTATTTAAAATTTTTAAAGCAGAACTTCATAGCTTTATAAATAATATTTATTCTCTTCTATGGAAATTCATCGGCACAGTGCTCTCATTATTGATAATTATATAAAGATTATTTTTACAGGTATCAAAACATGTGAAAGAAAGTAAAAATACTGGATGCCCTGCAGTTCTTAAAATTACTATTCAAAGGTAAGTTTTAATTATTTAAATTTGATTAATAATAATAACAAATAACATATATAATAATGTGTAATCAAATATTTTTATTTAGTGTGATTGTTGGATTTATTTGTCACTTACATACTTATAAAACTAATTTAAAAAATAGATTACATTTTTCTTTATATGTGTCAATACCTAATATCTTCATTTACTTATTTATTTTTCAGTATCAATAATTATTTCTTATATTTTCAATAATAATTTTTTATTTCTAATATTATTATGAATTATCATATTTTGGAAAGCTTAAATTTTCTTTGCTTTTATTTTAGATGTTTAATATATGCATGGTAAAATATTCAAATTATTTTGATTACAGGTATTTTTCACTGCCAAAACACAAAGATCCACTCCCAGAAGTTATAGAGTTTCCTGCATTATGTGAGCTTCTGTACTTGCATAATCATTTGCTTGACAGTGCTGCTGTTAAAAAGTTCAGGCCATTATCAAACCTAACACAAAATCGTCTGATAAAATTGTTTGAATTGGGACATACTGCAGCTACTGCAAGACAGATGTTGCAAATGGAATTGGAACTTCAGAGTAATGAAGATTATGCAGAAGCATGCATGGACAGTTCTAAGCTACCTTCATTATCTGTCGTAAATCACTTGCTAAATAATGAATTTAGGAAAATCTATGGATCTCGAAGAGAAAGCGATATTGACAGGGAAGTTGAAAAATATATTTCCTCATACAATCAACAGCCATTCTGTAAAGCTGCTTTTTCAAAAGTAAAGAACAGTTTGGCGATTGCTGTAGTGACGCCGATAATGAAGTATAGATTTACTTAGCAACGTTCAAGAAATGATAATGCTTGATGCATCTGGCCACATGGACAGATTAAATCATCGTGTTTATTTTTTTATTTCTCCAGGTGTAGCTGGTGGAATACCTATTGGCTACATCATCACAAATGCAGAAGAAACTAATATTTTTCGTGAAGGAGTGAAACTTCTTTGTGAGTGTTTCCCTGAGAAATGCTGTTTATTGCAAAATGGGCCACTGATTGTAATGATAGATGATGATCTGAAGGAAAGAGAAGTTCTGAGTGAAATATGGCCGAATTCTACTTACTTACTCTGTCAGTTTCATGTGCTAAAAGCAGTGTGGCGATGGCTTATGAACAGTGAAAATAAAATTCTAAAAGAGCACCGTCAAGAATTATATTTTTTCTTTAAATCATTGATGTATGCAGAAACTGAAATGCAACTGAAAGAGTTGCTTCAAAATATGTTGGAGAATAGCACAATCAGGAAATATGACAAGTTCATCATATATTTGAGCAAGTTGTTCTCCAAAAAGCAATTATGGTGCACTTGTCATAGAAAAATGCTTTTAACCAGGGGAAACAATACAACAAACTATGTTGAAAGTTTGATCAAAGTTTTAAAAGAGACCATACTTGGACGAGTGAAAGCATTTAGTTTAGTTCAATTATTGGACTTCATTGTCACAAAATTTGAGAAGTATCTACATAGTAGATATTTAGATTTTAGTTTTGGTCGTTCTAACAAAAAACTAGTAAAAAAGTTTTTGCCTGATGATAAAGGAATAATTCAGAACATCAGATCACTAAATAAAGATAACACTTATTTTGAAATTGATCAACATTTTGTTGATTTGGAAAGTTCCATTTGTACTTGCTTTGTTGGCATGAATGGAAAGCTTTGCAAGCCTTTAAGTGCTGTGATTCTGAAACAAAATAAACAATCAACATTTGTCTATTCTCTAGAAAGTAGAAAATTAATGTATGAAGTGGCTACTGGGAAAAAAATTGGATTCAAATAGCACCCTCTTGCTACCTTTAAGTTTTAACCCATCACACAATTTTCCTTCTTCTCAATCTGATGATGCTCTACAACCACAATTTTCTTCTACGGTACTTCCACATTCATCTAACGATATACTTTCACAATTTAATAATAATACACTTAAACATTCTTCAAATGACACGCTTTCACCTAGAGATATTGATGCATTTTCACAGCCTTGCAATGATAACAACATGGTTCTACCAACTATAAGCACTACTTCACAGCCCATTGCAGCTACATGTCAAAACTCAGACAGTGAAACAGATGATGATGATGGTGATTATTTACAAAAATTTGATGATATAATTAATCGGATTAAATCCGGTTACAAAAATAATCCTGATGTTTTTAAGCCAGCAATAAAAAAAATGGTGAAGAATGCTAACAAGTTTGGAAAAACAGAAACTGGATTGGTGTCTCTGCCTTGCATAACTTTGGAAGGTACTTTTTTAAACTTATTTTTGTAGGCTTGTTAAGTTTACATTAGAAAATTCGCAAGATAGAAAATAAGATTTAATATGTAACAATTTAATGTTTATATTATAATGTAGCAAATTAATTTTATTATTTTTAAAGACTAAACTTTTATAAATCCAGTTTTGAAGTGTGTTTAGCTTTAGATTTCTTAATTGTTTGATGTTTTTCTTTTGATTTTTATTGCTGTAAAAATTGAAACTGAAAGAGTGATACATTTACTACAATATACATTCAATAAAGAATCTAAAAATGTATTGTTAAAATTTTAGCTAAACAGTGTATGGGTTTTTATTAATTTTATTTTAATGTTCTCTAAAGTATAATTAATGTTTATGTTATGGGTTAATACTAACAACTTTTTTTTACACCACATTTAAAGAGTTTAGCGAAAGAAAGTGTCAAATAGCAATTTAAAAACTTATACATTCATCATTTATAATATGGTAGGATATTTTTCTATAGAAAATTTAATAAGAGAGTTTCAGTATGAAAAGGGGTTTTGTAAGTAGCTTTCTTGTATTTTTATACATTCTAAAGTTAAATTTCTTTAATTTATTAAAATGTCATGTAGGACTTTCTTCCACTAAACTCTTCGGTTGTATGATGATGTTGGCAGAAATTTACTTAGATGTCTTCTTTTGTTTCCCCTTCCTTTTAGAAACCTTAACTACTCAAGCAGAGTTTTGAAGTGCAGCAGAAGGAGAGGCAATCAAATTCCTGTTCAACCTACAGCAATTGCAAGAAGAAAATCTATTTATTCTGGTAGGAAAACTCAAGTTGGTGGAAGGCCAGTTAAACGAGCATTACCACCTGCCCTAAAAGATCATACTTAAGGAATATTCTCTGAGTTACCGAAAAAACATCGAAAAACAAAACATAGTTTGACGCCTTGTGTTGAAAAGAATGTATCTCTTCCAAATTAATTTATATTTATTTTATTACTATCATGCTTTAAAAAAAATATGTTCCTTGTTTTTTTTTTTTTTTTTTTTTCTACATGCTTTAAAAATGTATTAGAACATTTTAACAGGATTTGTATGATATAAAATTTTAATGCTATTAGGGTTTTAAATAGCACTTCCGTGAAACTGTTGTATGTTAAATATTTTTCAGCTTATTATATATTAAAAATTAAAGAAGTTGAAAAAGTATTTACAAGTTGCTCTGTTGTATATTGAAACATTTTTAGAAGATGAATAAAACATACCTTTGAAACCAAAGAGTCCTGAATTTTTTTATTGATGTTATATGTATTCATATATATCAAACTTTTCATAAAATTATTATATATCAAACTTTTTATAAAGTAATTGTTTACATACGCATTCTAAAAATTACTCCTATGCATTGAACTCATTCACAAACTTACTCATTCTTCTCCTGCACTTTCTTTTCCTTAGTTTTTATTCTTTTCTGCAATACTTCAAACTTCTGGAATAAACTGTTTTCTAAGTACATGATTTTAAGCAGTGTATAGAAGAAAAAAAAGACTAATTGTTATCATAAAAAATAGAAGTTGAAAAATTAGTTCCTAGGGATTAAAAAGCATTAGGAAGCACATAGCCTCAAAGGATTTACATCTTCCTTTCCTGCTGAAAATTGAAGTAGTTATTTACATAAAACATAGTTTGAACTTATTTAAAATATAAAACACTAGATATTTATAATTAAAAATCTATTTAATGTAATTGGTTAGAGTTTTTTTAAAAAAAATTTTATCCATATAATTAAATTGACTAGTCATGCCAACGGATGAAAAGTGAAGTGAAGAAGGGATTTAACACAGCGCCTGAACTTAAAAATGATAAGAACATTTTATATTAGAATATCAAGAATATTAATTTTTTTAAAATTTCAAATATAAGAAAAAGAAATATATGAAGTATTTATAGTTTTTATTATCTTCTGTAAACCTGTATTTCTATATCATTTATAAATCTATCAATTAAACAAAGAGAGAAAAAGCATTAGGAAAAATGTATTCCTAATCCACAAAATCTTTCATTCTAAGAATTGTAAAAATAATCAGTATTATGTTATTATTATGAAATATTAAAAAGTAAGTCTACCATAAACATTTTATACATATGAATTATTTTTACTGAGAGATACAAAAAAAAAAATCATTTTTAAAAACATAAATGGGTACAAAAGTCTTCAAACTATAATGAATGTTTTAATTTATTTGTAAAAAGAGATCATGTCCTAAATAAGTTTTTCATTTTGAGGTTTTTAGATATACTCCATAAATATAGTTCACAAAGGAGGCAAAAATAGACTAAGTATTTAGAATCTTCATGTTTGAAGTCAGCATATATTTTTTCAATAAAATAATTTATGTGAACAGTAAAATCTGTACTAAATCTATTTTGTTGTGATAGTTAGTATCTACTATTACTCCAACTGAAATTAATAAATTGCAAAATATAAAAAAATTTCCAATTGAAAAGAGTTTTTAAAAAAGTTCCTAAAAAATAAAAATTTTATTTTTCAGTTTAAAGTACATAGCAATGATTTGACATGTTATGCCATTTTTTGTAATTTTATTAAACTGTTTTCATTGTTGAGGGAATGAAGATATATTAGTTGCTCTAGATAAAATTCAAACTGTATTCGCTTGTGGAAATAGAAAAAATATTGTAAGAACTTAACTAATATATTTGTCACAAATACTAAAGACACATGTTTATAAAATTTTAATTGTTTGAATGTCCAAAGAAATTGTTTTCAAATGGAGTTGGGGATATATGACTTTAGTTATTGAAAAATAAATATTAAAACAATTCTTTTTAACATCTCTTAATAAAAATTTTGGAATAATTAATAAAAGTTTTGAAAATTATATTAAATTTCTTAATATTATTTATTACTCTGAAATATATTTTTATAAAAATAAATAAAATATATAAAATTATCCCCCCCCCCCTATTTTTTACGGTTTACATGTAATATTAATCTGAAACACATATACAGCTGATCCTGGAAGCTAAATTCAGGAAATATAAAAATTACAATTTATTAAAATATTTTTTGTGTGTTTCTTCTTAATATTATTTTGATATAACTAAAAAAATTAGCTACAAAATCACATATTCCGTTAAAGCTTACATATTTATATGTTTTGGGCATTAAGTAATCATCTCCCCATATTTAGTTGATGGGAAAGTAACAAATGTTCAATAACAAGTTTCAATGACTGCATAAATTATCTAATAAAGGCACTCAAATCATAGAAAAATAAGAATTATTTAATTGCTGCATCATATGTTGAGTAATTACTTTCATTTACTTTTTATACTTCTGTACATAAACAACATTAATTACTTGCATTACTAGTAATATTTGGAAAAAACAATTATATTAATAAAAATTAGATCGTATTGATATTCACTCGTATCTTTCATAAAACTAATGAAAGGTAAAAGGTTTGAGCCAAATAAGCGAAAACTACACTATTATGAGTGCAAAACATTGCCAAAGAGATGCCAAGGCTTAAACCAATCAGAGCACGTCGGTATCCTTTGCCATAGACTTAAGGTGGGTTCAGACGAGGCTTATTATTGCCGGCAATAGAAGGTCACGCCTACTTCAGGAAAATCACGTGACTGCAACGGGACAATGGCAAATGGTTGTCCCGTCGGGACAACTATTAGCCATTGTCCCGACACGTTGTCTCAACTGTTCACACGGGGACAATAGAGGGACAACAGTAGATAGACAATGTTTGCGCGCAATAAAAAGCCTCGTGTGAACCCACCTTTAGTCTGTACAATTTGCGAACTCGCGGGATTTATCATTAACAAGTGGAATGTTTTACATTACTGCACCAAAAACTAGCTCTAGGTGGAAATAAAAATAGTTTGAAGTTTTAAAATTATACTGAGAATAAGATATAATGTATAAGACAATATAAATAAATGAATTAAAATAACTAAGAAGTGGAAAGGCATTTCACTTGCACGATTATCACTTAAATGCTTACTTCCATGTATATTTTTCTATTTAAATCCAGTAAAAATGATCACTTTTCTTGAGATTCAAACAAGAAATATTTTGAGTGTAAATACGAAATTATAATAAAGAATAGTTGATAACTAAATACATCAAAAAAGAAAGCAAGAAATGAAAAAAATATTATTTATTATTGTTTATTTCGTTAAATTATATATTTATTTCCTTTGTATTTATATGTTTTTCAAGGAATCGGGAAATAATCTTACGATAATACTAAGCAGTTTAGAACATAATCTTATTATAGTGTACTTAACAGAATTTTTAGCAATTTCAAATTACAGATAGTTTCCCTAATGTAACTATTGTGCATTAAAAGAAAAAAAATCGGTATAGGCATTATTTCCAATTAAATTAATGAATTTATTACTTTAAAATGATTGGTGAATTTATAACTTTTTCTCCCGTTCATCTTCTGTTATTGTACCAGTACTACACATATCACATAAAATACTTCTTTCTAAATCAGAAACAAAAAAAAAAAAAAATATGAAGCAGATGAGCGAAATCTCTCTCTTTTTTATTCTACATATAAGAAAATATTAGAAATATGGATTTTTAAAGAATTCTCCTAAAAATTGAATCTAGTAAATAATCTTTTGTTATAGACAAAAGTTGATTTCTTTTGTTAATCTTTTGTTAATTTTGTTTGATAATCTTTTGTTATAGTGCAAGTTGAGGTTCGAACTCGCAACATTAGGGTTCATAGCCGAGAAACAAAGCCCCTAGATAAAAGTGTATACTCTTTCTAGAAGGTTGTTAGCTGGCTTATGAAGTTACTACCACAATACTCCCCCACCAGTGAGTCGGTGGAGTTTTATCGCGCTATTTATGGCGAACGACAAACGTGATTATCGCGCCAACCGTTGTGGCGAGCGATGAAAGTTATTATCGCGCCAAAAGTTATGGCGGCCGACGGCGAGCGTGTGTGAGTGGTTGCTACCGGTAGATGGAGCCAAGACAGCTGAACGAAGGATGCGGTTGTTCAGAACCAGGGTCACCAATGTGCAAGTTGAGGTTCGAACTCGCAACGTTAGGGTTCAAGCCGAGAAACAATGCCACTAGACAAAAGTGTACAGTCTTTCCCGGAGGTTGTTAACTGGCTTATGAAGTTACCACCACAGACTGTTTACTTTTAAATACAAAATGTATCTAATTTCTATTTAAGATTTTTTTCCAAATTTAAATTAGTCATAAATAATGCAAACATCAATTTGATGATCTGATCTGGTCGATTATTTTCTCGTCGTTTATTGTTTATACTCTTCGGGTGTCCATGGAAAAGAAAAGGCGTAAAAGGCTCTATTTCCATTTCAAAAAAAGGGGTGAAATGTTTATGGCCAAATTTCCTACTTTTACGTGTTGTGAAAAAAAATATACTCTAGCACACACAATGCTTTCGATCGAATAATACGAACTTTGAAATTCATTTTTTAGATTGGATTTTGAAGACTACGAAGTACAAAATTTGATTAAGTTTTATTAAATCGGATAAATTTACTTTAGGAATGAAGTTATTTAACTGTGATCACAGCTTTTTACCGATAAAACTTGAGTTTCGAAATCATTGTGTAACGTCTATTTATATAATATTAATCTTAGAATTTATAACGCAAAAATAATATTCACTGTGATAAGAATAATAAGATTACCAATGTAGGAATAAAAAAATTAAAAAAATACGGAAAATATTCGTTTTCATTTGTTTTTGTTGATATTTCAATAATGCAAGAATAAATGATAATGTGTAGCAGCAAATCTTATATTAAATTAATCGGATTAATTTAGAGCAGAGATGCATAATCCACGATTTTCTGAATAACAAATAATTTTGCTATTGTTATTTTTAAATATTTGTTCGAAATATCTGTTATTTCAGTCATATTATTAATTAAAATTTTTATTTAATATTAAATATAAAATTTATTAATTGTAATTAATACTTAATTTACTAATTTAAGTAACGTGTGATTGAATTAATTTATCTATTTCAGCTTACTTCTTAAATTTGATTTTTTTCAAAACTATTTATTTAATTTATGTATTGGAGTAAACCATTTTCTGAAAAATTTGAATTAAATATAAATGCCATTTCTTTAAATTGTTTACTTTAGTTCTATATTCTACCAATAGATGGCACCAGCAGTAAATGGAATATATGCAAAGTCAAACCACGAGCAATTAAGAACGATTTGTATGGAACAGTGCATCAACACATACGAATACCAGTAAGACCGGTTACTCTCATGAAGTGGAGCGGCGACATCACACTTTCCAGTAAAGTCACCGCTCCGATAAATTTCAGTGATATGCAATTCAGTGATACGATGATACCAATAACCGGTCCGTTCACAGATTTCTCCTTTACTGTTATGTTCGAGAGCTTCCATTGGACAGATCGTATCGATTGTTACTTTCCTGTGAAGTCACCGCTCCGGTAAATTTCAGTGATATCGTATCGATTGTTACTTTCTATCGTGATCCAAAACCTGTAATCGAAATATCACCAGTAAGATCGTATCAAGGATTTGAATCACACCCCTCTTTGATCAGTTGTTTTTGTAATTTTTTGATATTGGTTACGTAATAACCTGCATAAAACGGCACCCAAGGCAAATATCGCACCAGCAATCCCCTTCCCCGTTAAAAAATATAATTCGCATTAATCTCCCTCTCCCTTTTTTTCAATGAAAATTAAACTATTTTTCTGTTTATATGAATCATATAAACAAAATAAAAAAATTCAAAAAATAGAATTGCGCATCATTTAATACATAAATCACAAGAAAAAATTATTTTTACGTTAGGAAATGAAATCTTTAATAAAATTAAAAACTGTATAAAAGCCTCCATGTACAAGAGTATCTAAATGTACTCCTGATATTTCCCATAAGGAACAAATTTCAGTCATTATTAGGCTTTCAAATTTCGAAAAAAAAGATTAACTTTAATTGATTCATTTACAGGGTTTATAGAAATAACTGATGTGACCGGAGAAGGACTAGAAAAAATTCTGTTGAAAAGATTAAGTAAACCTAATTTAAATATTATGAATTGTAGAGATCAGGTATATGAAAACGGTAACAAACATGAAAGGAAAATATAAGGTGTACAATCTTGAATTCAGAATCCTAATGCAATTTATATGCCTTCCCAACTGCATTCTTTTAATTTATTAATTTGTGGTGCCACTTCCAGAAATGCATATTGTCATTTTTTTTGGATATTGTAAGGTTTATATTGCTTTTCTTTCTATAACTACAAAAAGTGGAGAAATTCTACAAAAATATTATTCTTAGACCGTTATACGACACTCATTGGGAAGCCAAAACAGATTCGGTAAAAACAGTGTATACACAGTTTGAACAATTTTGCAATGCCCTAAAATAATTTATTGATGCAAATACCGTTCCCGAAGCTAAAAGTCTGTGGGATTCAATACCAGAAATTCCAATGATTTTATGTTTTATAGCATGGTTTGCAATATTATCCAAATTTATCAAAATCGATCAATTATTTCGATTAAAAGCAATTGTTCTTAATTGGTTTAATTTTATTCAATAAAATTAAAATTGAAATCCAAAATTTAATACATTTTTAGAAGCGAAAGTGATAGTATGTAATTGGAATATTTCAGAACATTTTCCTAGAAAAGGAAAAGATTATATTCTGAAACAGCAAATTAAAGTTAGAAAACCCGATAGAGGAATTTAGAGGCTATTTTTTAACAGTATACCGTTATTGCACAAATAAAAGATAGATTTAAGAGTATTTCAACTTAATTTATATATTTCTAAATTAATTATTTCAGTCATTAGAGAGAGTGCTGAGCACTTTTTCAGCAAATTAAATGTAAGTCAAATTCAAGCAAGTCAAAGTCAACAAATCAAGCATTGTGTACAGAAGGCTTAAATGCACTTGTTATATTAAGCATCGAAAAGAAAATTGAAAAAAAAAAAGAATTGTAATCTGAAAAAATTAAATTTTCTGAAATAATTAATAGCAAAAATAAACTTGCATTGGTAATATATGTTCGTGTTTGTACTTTTCTTTTACTTTACAAAACATTTAGGGCCCCAAATAGTTTCTTGCACCCAGGTCCCTTAAATAGAGAAGGCCGGCCTGGCTCTGAAAGCATAAAGTACTGCAAGCAATCAGAAATTAAATAAGAAAATACAAAACAGGAGAAGCGTAAAAAAATTACATTACTATTTGAACTAAATTTTGATTCATGACCAAAATAAAAATGCTCCACACAATTTACAGCTAAGTAAGTTAATGAAATAGGTCCTTACATTTAGCAAAAAAAAAAAAAAAAAAAAAAAAAGAAGAAGAAGAAAGCAAAACGCTTTTGTAAAAATGTGCAGTTTTAGCTAAGATTATTTATCATTTGGAGCAAGCATACAATTAATATAATTTCACATTGCATAACTAATTTTAAAATATATATTTAAACTGCATTACAAATAAATAATAAATTAATTTACGCAGATGCTTTCATCCTGAAATAAAAAAAACTAATCATCTTATGAAACGCATAAATACAAACATCTAGGGAAAAAAATTTTTTTATCATAGTTGCTAACTAAATCAATCACATATTAAAAATTATCCTATACCAAATATTATTCTGAAATATTTATGATCACATGCTCATAATAAAAAACACAAACATATACAAACATTCATAAATTGTAAAATATGTAAAAGCATTACATTTTTACAAAGGAAATATATCTATGGAAAAAATTATACTGAATATACCATTGAAGAGACATGATTCAAATAGTTATTAACCTAATTACATTTTTTTTAGTTATTCAAAATTGAACATTTAATCTAGTCATATCGCATTTCCAAATAACAAACGGGTACTTTTAAAACAAGAAGATGGATGAGATGCATAGTTAAAAATATCTCTCGTTTTAGAAGCTATAAAAATCTCCATTCAGCGCCTCTTAGTAATGGTACCCAGGGTGCATGCCTCATCCAACTGGCATCATTAATAGTGAATGATACAGTTCCATTAGTGCATGCTCCATCTACTGTAAAATTCTTTTATAAAAAAATTGTATACATTATGCAATTTATGGAAACATTATCTCCGAAAGTTGGAAAATAGTCGTTTAATTTTTCTATAAATATGTGGTGTAGTGTGGCATTTTGAGAAACTCTTTTTAAAAAATTTTAAACAACATAACTCCATTTTTAAATAAAATATGGAATATATGGATGAGCATATGCAATACGTTGTGCCAGGATGTAAGGGGCACGATGAACGAGTTTAGATGATTGAATAGAGATATTTAATCTGTTTTAATATTTTTAAACCAGATGGCTGAGATGTTGGCGGCTCCAGGAGCGGGATTTTAGTTCTGTGGATGTGACGCAGAAATCGCTCTTATTACTTATCGTCATGTGAACATTTCAAACTCTTCCTTGAATATTTCTAAAGCTGCATTTAATACAAGCTTCCATTAGTTCATTTATGGAGTTACAAAATGTTATTCGAATTCACTAGAGACGATTTGCTTGTTTTACAGACACACCATGCCACCAAAATCTCCATTCAGTCAATGGGAAAAAATAAAAAGAAATCAAAATTATAGAAATAGACATCAAAAAAATTTAACGAAAGTTAAGATAGGCTTAATCGTTGCTAGAAGAATACATACTATGACTTGCTTATTGAAATCGATATTCATATTATCCAAAACTATTATTTCACAAAATGACTTTTGAATTACCTTAAAATTTAAAAAAAAATATTATTTAATGACATCAGTTTCACATCTGTACAGTGTTTACTTTCTGATATACATAATATAAAGAAAATTAGTAATCGTCCAAAAATTTGAACTCAAGATTTTGACGATACTCCACGTTTCAGATCTCCCTGAATTCGAAAAACATATTTTTGGAAAGTGTTCGTCTGTCTGTGACAAATATGTAGATACCTGTCAGAGCTTGAAACAAAACCAACAAAGCGTTGAATGTCAAGGGTTTGCACTTTCAGAAACATGTTAACGTGATAATTGAAAAACGCAATGACTTAAATATATCGAATTAAGTATTGGATTTTGTGGCTACAAGTTCAATTTTGTATCAAATCTTTGTTCCAATCGATTGTGAAAAATGTGTCTAAAGCACACATTCGATTTTCAGATACTATTAAAACGTATGCCAAGGATTAATTGCCAAAAGAATTCGCCAAAGTTGAAGTGGTGGATTCGTTAAAAATACTAAGCTCATGCCAAAAATTCCTGTTTCGTAATTATTGTATGCCAATGTCATACAAAGCTTTCTCTGGTATGACAAGTTTATAAGAGCAGATGAGAGAAACTTTGGGGACTACCATTCACACTAGTTTAAATATGATTTCGTACACAATTGATTTTTAATGTTATGGTGAAATTGAACTCGTCTATCAAAACACTCAATCGTGTGATTTTGCCAATGTTCTATTTGATATTTAAAAAAATTAATTTCTTTAGATATCAACTCAGAAGGGGAATTTCCACTTCCCCTTTATTTCTTTTCACTTTTTGCTCACTTTTAATTAGCATTCACAGTAATATGTAATAAACTGGTTCAATTAAAGTCACGTCTTTCAGTCGCATCAAATAAGAATGCGAAATATTTTTTTAAAAAAAATTTACATTCCATATTAATTTTTTGACAGCCTAAAAAAGTACTTGATCAAATAAGCCAATAGACTTTTCCAGAAAAATTCAGGGGAATATGTTCAATATTTGTAACTTATTCGAATAGTTATTAACAAATAATTCACTTTGATATGCTGAATCACAAAAATGGCTATTGCTTTTTAAAACAATGGTGTTGAATTTGGAATTCGGATTCGTGAGATTCGGAAATATGTTTAAAATTTTAATACACATTTTTGGATTGCGAGATATATTGCAGATTTTTCTCTACTGTTCTCTTTGTCTTTTTAACATGATAACTTAAGCAAATTGCGAACTTTTTGTACTGTATAGAGTCAGTCACAAAAATGGTCATTTTTTTATGAACATGTATGATTACTTTTTCATAATTACCGCAAGAATAGCGGAATGGCAAGAATTTTTCACAATTTTAAGTCGTATAAATTCTACGCGATAAAAATTAAAAAAGAGTATTTTGGATTATTATCTTCCTGACATTCACCGTTCTTTGGTTTATGAAAAACTGGTTGGCATTATTAAATATTTCATGGGTTTGTTGCATAATTCGCGATCTCCGAATTATTTTCAAACTACGACTGTTGCTTTCTAATGCTAACCAGTAAGCAATAATAGATTGTAATTGCTATCGAAAGTTGATTCCAATTAGAGATGCATAATCCACGATTTTTTGAATAACAAATAATTTTTCTATTGTTATTTTTAAATATTTGTTCCAAATATATGTTATTTCAATCATATTATTAATTAAAAATTATTACTTGGTATTAAATATAAAATTCATTAATTGTAATTAATACTTAATTTACTAATTTAAGTAACGTGTGATTGAATTAATTTATCTATTTCAGCTTAATTCTTAAATTTAATTTTTTTCAAAACTATTTATTTAATTTCTTTATTGGAGTAAACCATTTTCTAAAAAATTTGAATTAAATATATATGTCATTTCTTTAAAATGTTTACTTTAGTTCTATATTCTACCAACAGATGGTGCCATCAGTAAACAGAATATATGCAAAGTCATGTCACAAGCAATTAAAAATTATTTGTATGGAATAGTGCATCATCAAATGCGAATCTGGAAAGTCAAGGTCACTCTCATGAAGGGAGCGGCGACTTCACACTTTCCAGTGAAATCACCGCTCCGATAAATTTCAGTGATGAATGGAATTGGAAAGAATAACCAGTCCGTTCACTTTTCAACCCATTCACATATTTCTCCTTTTCTGTTTTGTTCGAGAGCTTCCATTGGCCATATCGTATCGATTGTTATTTTCTATCGTGATCCAAAACCTGTTATCGAAATATCACTAGTAAGGTCGTATCAAGGATTTGAATCAAACCCCTCAAAGAAAAGTATTGATCACTGGTATTTGTGACTTTATGATATTGGTTACGTAATAACCGCTCATAAGATATTCGTGATCCCTAATTCTAATACGTATCAAGTGATTTTATTTTAAATATCAGCGGAAAAAAGATATAATGGTAATTATGGGGACGTGGGAATTATGGGGATGGGGGGTACGTGGGAACAGTTGCATTAAGAATTATATAGCGTGAAGTAATTAGCTAATCAAGGACATTGTTATTTAGGACTGATGTATAGGACCCTCTTCAAAGAGTGTACTGAAAATTAGAATCGCCAAAAATAAAAATAGGCCGAGACAAATATTCAAAAAAAGTGTTTTGCTTATTATATATCTAAACTTTATAAAACATATAAGTTGAAAATATTAAATTCAGTTCCCTGAAACTGAACCTCATCTGCCGAAAATTCTAAATTCATGTCTTCTTTGGAGTTATTGGGAATTATTTAGCTAACATATTTGCAGGAATCTGTAATACAAAACTCTCATCTGGTAAATTTTATCTGAGGGTGCAGAAGAATATTTTGTTTAAAAAGTATTAAGGTTTTTATTTCGGATAAAAATGTATCCTGTAAAACCCAAAAAGGAAATGTTTTTTTCCTTTTCAAATCTTTAACAATTCCGCTGCAAAAAAAAAAAAAAAAAAAAATCAAATAGGCGCTTTAATATAATTAAAGATAAGATGCTCAGATTGCGGCAAAAAAGGAATAGAAACACTATGATTTAAAAAAGAGGTTCATAAATTCGAACCCAAAATTTGAAAAAATAAACACTTTTTCTTGTTTGAAAAAATAAACAGAAAAACACTAACAAGAAAGAAAATGCATTCAAAAGGAATCGCATTGAATTAGGCCACAGGTAGCTGCAGAAACGGGAGGATCAAGGAATTTGTCCAAACTATAATAGAGCAGATTTTCTTACCTTTTCTTTCAAAATAAGAAAAAAGATTGAGAAGAATTTGGTGTTGTATATATTCAAATTGATAATTGATAAGAACAATATTGAGCGGCGTATACGGGATTCGATATTGCGATGATAATTTTACTTTGTCTTGTGAGTTTTATATTAGAAATATAGTAGAGTGATATGTTGTTTAGTATAATTTTGTTCAAGAAAAGGATTTGTTCGGGGAATTTGAATATTTTTGGATGTCTGTTTTATGCAATAATGTTAATCTCTTCATATTGTCTTTAGCCTATACGAATAATAAATTGGTTGCTAAATGTCTACTTTGAAAGAAGTTTTTTATCAACCAGGATGTATTTTAATGGTTGTCGAATCTTGCATTATTGTACAATCATTTTACAAAGTTATGTCTGAAACACTAAAGCCTGCGGGATTCAGTTTATAAAACTTTGAAGCTTCAAAAAGTAAACAGGAATAAAGCAGATAATCTTACCTTTTCTTTCAAAACAAGAAAAGAGACTGAGAAGTTGGTGTTGTATATATTCAAATTGTTAATTTATAAGAACAATACGTATTTTATTTACAAATAATAATAAACTATTTATAAGAGCAGATGAATAGATGAACGATTTGTCATCAGAATGAATAGTAGAAACTGAAAATTGAGTCGAGTTGTTTCTGTCCATCATATAACAACAAAATTTATTTGAAATTTCACATTGGAAGAGTGCACAATGCAATGTCTGTCCCATTAAGTCCAAAGACACTTTCAAAATAATTTCTCTATTTAAATAAAATACCAAGCATGGTGATAGATGTATCTTCAATCTTCCATTCAAGTGTGTGTGTGTGTGTGTTTTTTTTTTTTGCTGTTGTTGTTGTAGGGATGACGAATATTTTCAGAGCGGTTATTACGTAACCAATATCAAAAAGTCACAAATACAAGTGATCAATACTTTTCAAAGAGGGGTGTGATTTTCAAATCCTTTATACGATCTTACTGACGATATTTCGATTACAAGTTTTGGATCACGATAGAAACTAACAATCGATACGATATCACTGAAATTTGCCGGAGCGGTGACGATACGATATGTCCAATGGAAGCTCTCGAAAGAAATCTGTGATTGGATTGAAAAGTGAACGGACCGGTTATTGGAATTATCTTATCGTATCATTGAATTGCACATCACTGAAATTTATCGCAGTGGGGATTTCACCGGAAAGTGCGAGGCTTCACTGGAAAGTGCGAAGTCACCGCTCCACTTTACGTGAGTGACCGATATTCATATTTGATGATGCACTATTCCATACAGATCATTTTTTATTGCTCGTGACATGATTGACTTTGATTACATGTACTCTGTTTACTGCTGGCGCCATTTATTGCTGGGATATAGGACAAAAGTAAACATTTTAAAGAAATGACATATATTTTTAACATATTTTCCAGAAAATGGTTCACTCTAATAAATAAATTAAATAAATAGTTTTGAGAAAAAAAATTAAGAAGTAAGCTGAAACAGATAAATTAATTCAATCACACGTTAATTAAATTAGTAAATTAAGTATTAATTACAATTAATAAATTTTATATTTAATATTAAGTAATAATTTTTAATTAATAATATGATTGAAATAACAGATATTTGGAACGCATATTTAAAAATAACAGTAGCAATATTATTTGTTATTCAAAAAATCGTGGATTATGCATCTCTATGTTGTTGTTCCTAGTTTTATTTATTTATTTATTACGGCAACACTTCCTTGATCCTGCGAATTTATGAAACAAAATAATGCCAAGTTTATAACTGAATTTGAACAGATAAAATGCACTGGTCAAAAATACTTCAAAATTCAATAGATTATTAATCTGTTCAAAAAATATCTCTTGCATATCAGTTTTTAAAATTTTTTCCTTTCGTATTAGAGAAGTTATGAAGCATCAAGATTTGAATAAAGACATTTTAACTGTAACTGTTACTTTCATTAAACAAAACAAATACAAAACAAAAAACTGGGGGAAAAAAGTTTTGAAGTTTCGTTTACATTGTTTTGGATTGCTCTTACTATTCTTGTCTAGGAAAGATTATCACCTTGTAAATATTTTTGTTTTGATGTATCTTATTCTATATTTATTCTTAAAATCTTATAGTTGTTGATATTTGAATTCTTATTTTATAATCTGCTGAGACGTCAGCTTAAAAGATAAATATGAATATCGCTTCAAAACAGGACAATCGAGAATTACATATTGTTGTTAATAAATGCCGGTCTCAAGATAACAATGTGACTAAACCGGATTACGGTACTCTACATAATCCAAATTGTAATTATTACTTTAATAATAATAAAAATAAAATTTACCGCCGTAAAATACCTAATCAAAACATTGTCGCGAGACTAATAAAACGCGAAACACATTTTGTGAAACAATCAGTTTCTTCACATTATGCCGTGCGACAGTTTCATCAAAATATTGTTCCGAATTGTACAGTGGTTGATATTGAAAAACCTCCATGTTTCTTGCGGAAATTTTCCCCTGATGGTCAACATTTTGTTGCATTTTCATTAGATCAAACCTCGATTGAAATCTATGAATATAAAGGCCCTGCAGCAGGTGAAACATTACTGAGTAAATTATGTGTTGGACAACCTAATGCAAATGATCCTGATCATCGAGGTATTCGTTCAAAAATATTTGAACAATTTTTCAAATTGAAACATACTGTCAATGTGGCAGTGAATGATGAGCAATTAAACAGAGAATGTAGTTTATTTACTGATGATGGCAATCACATTATTGTTGGTTCTGCTGCATATATCAGTGATGATAATATGCCACCCTTTTTTGAAATTTATAGAAATAATGAATCAGTATCTCCGAATCCAAGATCATATTTAGAAAATTATACTTTACATTTAATTGATATGAAAAATGGAATTCTCTGTGATAGACGTACATTTAAAACAGATAAAATTTTTCTTTCTCACAACCAAGGTTTATATTTATATCATGATTTCCTATGTGTTTTGTCAGTTCAGCATCAGACAATTCATGTGTTTCAAGTAAAAGATAATGGCACTTTTATTAATGTTCGTAACATTGGCCGATTTTGCTATGAAGATGATGAACTATATTTGTCAAGTGTAAGATATCCAGAATGGGAACCTTGCAAAACACCATTTAAACCTTATCGTGAAACTTCTATTAATGCCCTAAAACATAGAATTCTTGTATTTTTGTATAAAAGGGCTGTTGAAGAATGTAAAAATAAAGATTCTCCCAAACCTCTTTGTGAATACTACCAAAATTTTGAGCATTTTTGTCAACTCAGAATGTGGAAAATGCAGTTAATTGATAAATCTCACCTTCTAATTAAATATGCAAGTGAGGATGTCATAACTCTTCGACTGCCTGACCCCAATGCACAACCATCCTTTTTTGTAGTTTATAACATGGTCACTACTGAAGTATTAGCTGTTTATGAAAACACTTCTGAGAAATTATTGAACATCTTTGAAAGCTTTTGTGATTACTTCCGAAATGCTGCATTACAAGCGCCAACACAACTGTCTTGTTCTCCATCCAATAATACATATGCTAGAACTTTACAGCACAGATTCCAACAAACTATTATAAATGCAAGATTTGGTGGTCAAACAGAAGCAGTAAAACGTCTTCTAGCTCAATTGCCTATTAGTTCACAATCTTATAGTGTCAGTCCATATCTTGACTTGGCTTTATTTAGCTATGATGACAAATGGGTATCAGTTATGGAAAGGCCAAAAGCATGTGGTGACCAGCCTATTCGCTTTTATGCCAGAGATTCTGGACTATTGAGATTTAAAATATATGCTGGTGTCCATGGAAAAAATCATCCTGTTTCTGCAAGAAGATTGGTTGCCTTTACTTTTCATCCCTTCGATCCATTTGCTATTAGTGTTCAAAGGACTAATTCTGAGTATGTAGTCAATTTTCATGTTAGACATGTAGAGTCAGACTGAAGAATCTACAAGTCAAGAAACTTGAATCTTTCATACTCGCAGTCATTTCTCATTATTACTGCCTACTGTTCCAGTTTCTATTTTTACCCCTTCAATTAAGGTTTACCTCAACTTGGTAGTATATGTAAAGTTATGATCAATCATATTATTAACAAATGATGCAATATGTTTTTCAACATATCATATGATGATAAATGAACTACATAAAACTGAGTAATTTTTCAGGTTTAAACATCATTTACTATGTACTTATCTGTATAATTTATTATGTATATTGCTGGCAATTCAGATTGAATTTTGCTTGAATAAGCAATCATTTTTAAATGCATTGAAATAATCTTCATGATTATTTAACTTGAAATAATGATATATTATGTAACTTCCTTTCCTGTGCTATCAATTTGAATTTTTAGAGAAAATAATTATTAGAGAATTTAAAATGTAAGTGTTTCAAAAATGAACTATATATATTAAAATTATATTTCTGAGGGTATGATATTTTTAAAATATTATTTCATGTTTCAATTTATATATAGAACTTTATATAAACAATAAAAGGAAGAAACAAATAATAATTGTATAATTCTAAAAAGAAAATTCCTGTGACATGAACAGGGCTGGCACAACATTACAAAGGGCAAAAGAATTTGATAATATTTAGAACTTTCTAATATTCAGAGCTATCACAAAAATTCAGATGATGTATTTGAAAGTTGGTAACAACTCATAAATATCTATGAGGAATAATATTTTTCTTTAACTTAATTATTTAAATTTTGTATGAATTGCAATACTTTATATAAATTAGTTTTATCATTGGAACTAAATTGCTGAATGTGACAACAGATATCTACATATATATATATATATGTTTTTTATAAATCACTTTTAAAAGTGTTTAAGAAGTATTTTGGTAATTTGATTGTAACAAATGGAATTTTATTGAAGCCCATCTTCTTTGTAAGAGTTCAGTATTTGTAAAATATCAATCACTTTATTGTAATTTGCATAGTTCTGTGAATAAAATAACTATTTAATAATTTATGTACGCATATATATGTATATTGTATGGGCTTCAGAACAAATATTTATCACTGAATACTGTGTATTCCCATATATAGTGAATATGATTGTTTGAAATAAATATTTATTACAAAATATACATTTTGCTCTGTTGAATTAACTTTCTGTTCTATATGCCTCTTTCTGTTCTGTTAAATTGGGGTATGAACTTCTATAATTATTTTACTTGATTTGACTATTACAAAACTTGACATAGAAACATATATTCCATTATAAATTATCAAATGTCATAAACTTTGGAAAATTTCATGTATACAAATTCAAAATCTCAATTTACTTTATATATTAGTGTTATCATATTCTTATTATTCATACTAATATAATATTTCCACTTTTGTTAAATTTCATTTTGAAACTATATGATGGCAATTTAGGAAAAGCCTAATAATATTTAATTATCAATTGATAAGGTTGAAAACCTGTTTTCTTACTAGTGTAATGTTTGATCTACAATAGAATTAATATGAAACAACAATTATCATATTATAAACTTCAGCTTAAGCCTTAACTTTACAGTATCTGCAAATAACTACATGAGATAGCTGTTCCTTTATTTTATGGATTCTTCTAGTATAGCCCATAAGATATGTTTAAAGCATTCCAACATTAGCATTTTTCTGAAGTAACTAACAAAAACATTACAACAAAAAATAAGTCTTGGGACTATTTAAAAAAATGATTTTAATTATATCAATTTAATATACATACATAACTTTCTTGAATTTATGCCATTTTTTGAATATACATATGTTAGCATAATTTTGTAGATGCACGATAAAATTTTTTTTTGAAACTTTAATTTATTTCATTCCAGGAAGCATGATTTTTGTACAAGGAGGCAATATTAAAATGCCGGTCTGTTTACATCGCTATTTAAGAGCAAAAGTGACAAATTTTTCCCTTTAGTGATTTTACTAGGAGATTCTGACAGGGATTTCTTTGCCACTTGTTGATTTAAGCAAAGGTATTTTAGGTATATTTTTAAAAAGATGTGCAAATGTTCATTTTATGACTTTAATCTCTTCATTTCTGGTGTGGGAATGATGGAATCAGCAATTTTATTAAGCACATATTAAACATAATTAATTGAAAAAAAGTGGGAATTGGATCGGGAAATAAGAAAACATTTTAGAATAAAATTAACATGGGCTAATTTAAAATAAAAATTAGGAAATTAAATAGGATTTCAATTAAAAGATATTCCATATAATGTATAATTTCCAACAATAGACAATATTGTTACCTTAAAATTGAAATTGTTTTGTTTGTTTAGTCCAATATTTAATCTCATAAATTTCCTTCATTGTTGACCTTAAAATTGAAATTGTTTTGTTTGTTTAGTCCAATATTTAATCTCATAAATTTCCTTCATTGTTGAAAGTTATAATATTCTGTTGAATATTTGTGCAGTTTACAAACAGAATAGAAAAGTGAAGTTACAATATCATGAAATTTAGAAGATTGGTGAATCAGACATTTATTAATTTAATTTATTTAGATATTTATTAGTTTAATAATGCTATGAAGTTATAGAATTGGTCTCTATTAGAAGGGTTGATGAGCACAATAAGCAAATTTAAAGCACTAATATATGACAATTTAAAGGAATCATGGACATGAAGTTACATCTGAACAATATATCTGAAACTAAATATAATCAATATTTTCCAAGCAAACCAGCTAATCACCAGATGCAACTAGTTATTAGAAAAGTTATGAGAGAGTGGCATTCATGCACATAAGAAAGGATATTGCAATGTTATACAGAATTCTTAACAAGATCTGAAATTTAATTTCAACTAGATTTTTAAAACTAATCATCCAAGCAAGCATTCACATTCTCCATCAAGTCATAAAAAATTTATGTTGGACTTCAAAAATACTTTTCAAAGTTCTGTTATATTACTTTGTATTAAGTATATTTTGTCTATAATTAATTTAATAAAAAATAATAATTGAAGATAAAATGCTTAAATATATGAAGCAATGTTTCTGTTGCACTGTATTTTTGAATACAGTAATAGAGAAACTTTAATTAGAATCCATTTTTTGAAGAAATGCAATTCATGCACCTGGATTCAAGGGAACATATCAACTGCAATTACTATAAATAGAATAATATTTAGACAGTGGAAAATAAAAATGTAGGCAAAACAAAGAAATTCTTTCAAGAAATATTTATTTCCTCTCATCAAGAAAAGAAATGCAAATGAGAATATTTTAAGTCAATTTCAAATTATTCCTTGTAATTTTTATATGTATATTTATTTATGAAACAAAGAATACAGAAATTAATCATAAGAATCAAGACCACTTGATTTGCTGAACTGATATGATTATTTCACAATGAAAAATACTCTGTATGCAAAAAGAAAATATATAACTTTAGCATATTTTCACGTATTAATATTAGTAATTGAAAAAAACCACAAGGAAATCGAACACAATAAAATGGCAGTCTACAGAAAGGATGTATGGTCTTTCGATTTTAATATTAAACTTTACAGAATAAAGCACAAAAAAAATAACATTAAATTATTTCACAAAATTTTATCTGAAAACTATTCAACTTCTCTAGAATATATATAACTGGGTTACAATTACATTGGTATTTCATAACAATCAATTGCAGTAAAATTTTTAAAAAATGTGGAAGATACATGATTCAGAATGTTTCATTATTATGCCGACATATATTATCATGCAAGCATATTCAAAATTTTGAAAATTCATCTGAAATAATAAAATATTTATGAAATGAAACAGTTTTTTTTTCTTCATAGGCATTGATGAATGAATTATAGGTGATCTAAATATATGATAAAATAATGAATAAGCTAATTTTTTAATAATTGCAGAAATCTTGCAATTATAAATTTTGAACAAAATAATTTTATTTCAAAAACAGAGCATCCATTTCTTTAAAAATTGCAATCACAGCTAAATATTTCTATTACATTTATAACATTTTTTGCATGATTTACATTCTAACTGTATACTACAATTTTATTATTATTCTACTATAAACATTTCCTTTATGTTTATACTTTTGCTAACAGTTTGTAAGCAAAGATGCTCAATATATCATGGTCACAGCAACATCACAATTTATTCATAGTTTAACACAGAAACGGCAAAATCCAAATATGTTCAATAGTAGTCCATTAAACTGCCTCCAATACAAGTCTATCAATATCTATTTTTACCACTTGCAGTTTGTACAGAAACAGAGCATTCGTAAATTTGAAATTTCTGAATATTCATATGAGTAAACAGTAAAACTCTTTATTGTTAGTTCAGCAATAAGAACAAAGCTTTTAAGAGAAGTCACTTGCTGATTCTTCAGAATTCTTGCATGTCCATAGATTACAAGTATTTGTAAATTTGTCTCTCTTTATATTTGGAAAAAGAGAGATCTGCAGAAAAGTGTTCAGGAAACCACAGATGAAAACTATAATAGTTAATAGTCACAATACTGATGATCTCCGTATTAGAATGAATTATGATAGGTATTTCTGAGAAGTCAAGAAGAATATTTTTGACACAAGTTTGAAGCACATTGTTTATAATTATTCAGTTTCTTTCAACACAGTAGTAATAACATTCAAACACATATCTAATTTTTTTTTAAAAAAATCGAGACAAATATAGTAGAACAGGAAATTTGGCATATAAATGTTTTTCTTTCTTTTAAATTTTCTTCCCGGCTTATCCTTCCTATATCCATATATTTCTGTAATTTTATTAAAAAACCTATAGCAAAGTACAATTTACATTTTAGATTGTACATACAACTAATAATAAATAAACATTGTAATTATGTGGATACCAAGCCGTTTTCCCTGATAGTATAACATAAAATGGAAACAAAATAAATAAAATGTATCAATAATAATAAATTCAGATCTGACATTTCTTTTTCATGGCACAAAATAAATCCAATAAACCATATTACATATAATACTAACTGGTGAAATATTTATAATTTTTTTTTCTCAATAACAAATTATTGGCAACATTCTTAGAGGAACATTAGTAGGCCCAGATAAAATAAAAAATTATTATTTTTACCATCACAGTGAATTGAAAACCACCATTAAACGAATGCATAAAACATGCAAACAATTAAATGAACACTATACAAACAAAAAAGTTTTAATATTTTAGAAGCAAAGCCTTAATAATATAAATTCATAATAAGGAACAAATCTGATATTTCACAGAACTTATATGACTATGGAAAATAAAGAAAATAGACAAAATAAAACTGCTCATGTGCGTCAACTTGTCTGCTTAGTATTTCGTATTCGATTTAAATGGCAACTGTCCCTGCTCTCTCTGGAAGAAGATCCAGGTGTACGTCTATCATCTTCATCATCACTAGTATATGTTGTTCCCATAGCAACTGCACCCCTAGTGCTTGTTGCTTGCATCAGATCCATATCAGGTCCATTTCGATTTTCATACAAGAGAATATTAAGAGTTTCTTCATAAATTCGAGCTTCTGGAAATTCAACCTTTAAAAAAATACCATATAAGCATTATAATCTAATATATTCTTATGGTAATAAAAGATGAATACATATAAAGTTCATATGAAACAAACCAAATCAACATGAAAGTTAAATCTCCAAAATCAAGATAAATTTCTGAAAAAATATCAATTGCTGTAGTTCTATTACATATACAAAAATGTTGAACCAAAAGAAATCTTTATACATTTATTTCACATCACCCAATATCTATACTAATAGATATGAATGTACATGTTAGTTCTTTCTCTAAAGGTCAGATCATTTGATTTACAATTACCAAAATTTGGTATATATACACCTTGGTGGATAAAAATATGTACCTCCAAGAGATTTTGTTTTGAAATTTTAATTAGAATTCTACTTAATTAAAAAATTAAGCTGTATTCTGTTGTTTTTCTGTGATAATTTCTAAAAATATAATTGCAAAAAACTAACATTTCCTTTTCCAAATTATTTTATGCCATTCCAAAATTTTAAAATAATGTCTTTTAAATTCTACCAATTAAATAGTCTTGTAAACTTTTGCAAAATATTTGCAATTTTTTAAAAATAACTCAATTTCTAACAACAGATTACATTGTTGACATGAAATTCGACTGTTTTCATTGTTTCATCAAATACTTAATGACCGATTTTCTTACATAGTTTAATATAAGGGATTCTGTTTAATATCCCAGTTGTTAAAAGACAGACAAAAAAAAAAGTGGTTAGAGAATAGAGAAATTCAGAAAATAGATTAATTGGATATATACATATTTAATAGTGATATGATGTTTCATCTCCATTAGAAAGATTCATGCACAAAATAAACAGAATTTAACTAAGGAAATTAAAAGAATACAGCTTTAATGTCAGACAATTTGATAGAATTACAAACATGAAATTATAAATCACATATAACCAATATGGTTGGCATACCAGTTGGTTGCCCGAAGCAACTAGTAAAATAAGTTATATTCTAAATATAATAATATACATTTTTAATCGAGTTCACATCAAACTAAAGAAATTTTTAAAATGAATTAAATCACAACCAAATAAATTGAATAAATATAATATTAAAGAAAAAATATCAAACAATTTTTTAATCCTACATTAAAACATTAAAAAAATTATGGAAAATAATTCATTAGAAATATATTATAACACTTTCTATGTGTTTAAAACAAATAATTTTTTTAAGCATGAAAAGCAGTGATAAGAGTTTAAAAATATTTAAAATAACTCAGAAAATTGACAAAAATAACTAGATAAAAACAGAAAAATGTTTTACCTATTTTATATACTAAACAGCAAAACACTAAAATGGTCCAAATAATTAATTGAAAGTCTTTCTTTACTTTAAAATAATAAATAATATAAGCTCAATATTGAAAAGATTGCTGCCATTAAATAAGAGGACATACAAACCTTCGTATGCTTTTTATCAGTTGCATACACAATGGATGTACAACAGACTTCAGCAACTTTCCGCCCATGGCCATAAAATGACCAGCAACAAATCTCATTGCTACCAATCACATCTTTAATGAACAATACACGTCCACTGAACCGAAGAGAAAGTTTATCAAATAACTCTACATTTTTCAATAAATTGTCATCAGAAGTGCTGGAAAGAAATAAAAAAATATGATAAAGAATATCAAATAAAATATAATAAAAATAAACAGTAAATATGAATAAATCTTTTATTTGTTACTTTTTCTCACATTCATTATGCAAGTACAATATTTTATTTCTAAACATTTCTACAGTTTCTTTGTGGTAAACTGTTTAAAATAAGCTAATCAACATTTGACAAATGTTACAGGCTATTCTATGGATTGTATATGATACTATTGGAGGAATGAAAACTTTAAATTGATATTTTCTATGTTATATTTTTGCTCAGATACTATTAATCAAACTCCTGTTTAACATATTATTAATCAGACTCCTGTTAGACTGTTTTAACAATTAAAGTAGAGGTATGAAATTTTTTAGGAATGTGCTGAAATATAAGTTTTGTGAAAATGGAGTTAGCTCAAAGATGTGCAGGAATTATCTTCAAAAATTTCAAAGTCAAAATTTATATATATATTATATAACAAAAATATATAATAAGAAGTAAACATCAGAAGAATCACTTTTATGTAGTACTAGTTACCTTTAATGATCAGCTGGTTTACTAGATACTAGTTATATTTAATTTTAGTTGAATCAATTGGATATATTTTCATATCCATAATTTCATGAAATTGACAGGCATAAAAGTCATGTTATTTGAAGTGTCTAAATTATGTTCTAACTGGATATTTATGTTAAAAAATAACTATCCAGTTCACCTGTTTTTTTTTCAAGGTACTATAATTCAACTTTTTTTTTTTTTTAATTCTGTTTATAAAGTATACAGATATTAAATAAAATCCTTCTTTAGGTTTCAACAATGAAAATTATGCGATTAAATATTTCTTGAAACAATGAAAATGGTCTGCATTTCTGATAGCAATCTAATCTACTGCTAGAAAGTAAATATTTTTTAAAAAATTGCACAACTATTAAATTGATATTATTAAAAAGACAATTATTTAAATTTAAAAACAATATAAAATTAATTTCTGCACAACATTTTTGTAAGTAAAAAAAAAAAAAAGCAACACAATTCAGCTTAACTTTTAATTCATTAAAACTTTATTTTAAATATCAAATATATCACATCCAGGTGCAAATTTCCGTGGTAGTTATAAGTCAGTTTGGCCTGTAGAGCATCAATACAAACACATGCATTCATCTTCATTATTAATACAGTACTTTTGGAAAAACAGTTTTAAATATGCATTTTTTTTTTTTTTTTTTTAAGAAATCTTTAAGGATTTTTTTTTTTTTTTAAAGTTAGCAACCAATCTCAAATTTTTGTGTAGGATAGTTACAGAATATTAGATCATATTAAATACAGCTAAAATCAATGGATCAACTTTAAAAAAATGTTAAAAATTATTGAAAAAAATTGTTTAGATGGTAATGTGTCATTTTAAACTTATATGATAACAAAATGTATACATTTATTTGGTTAAAACATTACTGGCCAAACAACTTTTTAAAACAAGAAATTAATAAAAGGGCCACATAATCAATAGTTGAAATTCAGCAGTCAATATGAACCAATACAAGATATAAGCATTCAAACTAAAAATAAAAACATAACAAAAAATAAGTAAACAGATTTTTTTTTTTTAACCCAAACACTTATTATCTGACTAGAAGTATTTTTCATTCAAACATTTTATTAATTCATTCAGTTTCAAAAAAATAATTAACAAATTTCTTGCAACTAGGATCATAACCACAAGTTTCTAGAAAATATATTCAAAATCGAGGAAATATATTCTTACTTTGTATAGGAGTATTTATTGTTGTGTCGATTAATAAGTAACTTCACAACAGGCTGAAAGAAAAAATAATAATTAAATTACTTTTCTAATAATTTAATTACAATGGATCTGTATTATTTAAAAATAAAAAATTCCGCTAAGAAATTGAAGTAATAAATTCTGATTGTATAATTTCTTATAACTAAACCAATAATGCTGAAATGAAACAACATTTTTTTACTTATTTTCCAATCATGATTTAAAAAAAAAAAAAAAAGAAGAAGAAGAAGAAGAAGAAGAAGAAGGGGGGCGGGGGAGCTGGTTTGAGAAAAATAAAATTTAAAAACTTAAAATAAAATTTGGAAAGGAAGAAACAAAACAAAATAAAAACTAGAAAATTATTTTATTATAATATTTCACACTCTATGCAACACTTCACTACTTTTACATGTTTCTTTCCATAGATGAAATTTTAATACAACTTGAGCTTATAATATTAGATGAAGCAGTTAATCCTCTACCACATTATATTTCAACTAAAAATGCCTTCAATGCAAAATGGTATTCAAAGAAGATGACACAAAAATTAAAACACACACAAAAAAAAATTAGAAAATAAAAACAGAACCAATATCTACACACCAGGATTCCAACATTCTACCTACAATAGCAGCAGCACATCAAAATGCAACTAATCTACATTAAAGAGAATTGAGAGCTTCTGGATCAGCCTCTCATACACTTTTTTCTGTAGTATAAATTTTAACAAAAAGACAGCTGGACACATAAAAAAATATTGTTCTAATTTTGGTACTTTTTGCTCAACTAAACTGCAGCTGAAACATATATCTCAAATACATCACTTTTCCTTTTTAGTGCATTAATAAAATATACGACAAATGTACTCAGCATAGAAATTTTCTTTCAAGATATGAGCAAACCATGGCACAAATTTTTTATAGTATAATATTTAATGTTTTTGTATTATAATTCATGTGCTAACAGAAGTAAAGTGACATTTTGTATCAACATTTAACCCTTCAACCGGCTGGAACGTAGAAAGTCGCTCCAACGTGTCTCTTGAATACCGGCTGGAACGTAGGAAGTTGCTTTCCGAAAACTGTTTTGAACCCGGCTGGAACGTAGGAAGTTGCTTTCCGCAAACTGCTATTAACCCGGCTCCAACGTAGAAAGTCGTCAATGCTTTCCCCCTTAAATGCAATAAACGGGGTGGGTCATCTGCTTGTTAAGGTCATTTTGTGGTTTTCGCTGACAGTTAGAATTTGGGTGGTCCCTCCAATTAGGGGAACGAACTCCCGAAAAGGGGAAATAACGCTTTTCGTAAGAATTCGCGATTGCAGGATCGATTGGTGATATGAGCTGTATACTTCATTTCTGATTTGGATATTTCATTATTTCGCCACAAATTTAATATCCAAATGAAAACTATTATACTTATTAAAGGTAGGGAATCCCTCATATTTACATGTCATAATCATGTATAACAGTTAATGATTGTGATTAGTTCGCAAAAAAGTACGTTTGAACTTTTAATAATACTTTTATTAAAATGCTGTAAAATATAAAAAAACAAATCCTTATATAAAATTTTTTAATTTATTTTCATCCCAATTATTAAGCGAGACAAATATTTATTTATAAATGTAATTTTAACTATTGTTTAAGCTTTGTATATAGATTTTGGCCAAGCATTTAATACGTAATGAAAGGCAAATTTGAAAATTTTTGGATCTAATTATTTTTTACTGTTTAGAATGAGTTTTTAGTAAAAGCGTTTTTAATTTTTTTTATAGACGTTTTTATTTAAAGTATCTTGATAAATGTAGTTACTATTATTCTCTTATACTGCTTAATATTATTTTTTATTTCACTATTTAAATACAAGCGTTGTTCACTGGTTTTTGCAAATCATATTTGTCTTTCGTTTTTTTTGGGGGGGGGGAGAGAGGGCTCAGGTTATAAAAAAAACCGCTTTTTTTATAAATATAAAAAATATTTTTTTAGAAATTATATCTTTAAAATATATAATTATATTATAAATATATATTTAAAATCTCTATAAAAAAATCAAAGCACATTCAAATGGGAGGAAGAGTTGTGTCTTGTGACGGGCTGCGAAAAGCGTAAATGAAAAAAATTACTTGGTAATAATAAGGACTATTAAAAAAAGTTTGGCATATGAAAGAAAGAAAATATATTTAATAAATGGAAAACATTTATTTATATTCTTCAAAATTGGATGATGTGTATGATATTGCTTTGAAGAATAGAATTAATGAATGTATCTGTGCAATTATAATTATTGCTTTGCAATAAAACAGCATTAACTATTTAATGAAATTAAATAAATGCATTAAAGGCTGATACGATTTCTAACTGTTTGAACGTATCACAAGGCTGTGGATTCAGAACTTTTTTTATCTATGGATCTCGGTTCCTTTCAATTGCTAGTATTCGGTAAGAAAATCCATGTGTTTCTCTATGTGAAAGTAGTTTTTCGGCTTGTTCGCATTGTTAAAAGAAGTTTTACGATCAAATCAAGCAGTAAAATGTCGGTAGGTTTAGTGCTTAAAGTTGCCCAAGTTACATTACAAAGAGAAGTGTTACATCTGGTGAACAACAGCCTATTCAAGGAAAATTAGTGTCTCAAAATGGGTTATATAGAACATGCGCCAGGCAGATTGTACAATAGAAGTACTTTTAATACGAATCTTGCATTGAAAGGGAGGATATTTTCCCTTGCTAGGCATTCAGCAAGACAAGAATTAATTCTTGAAAGAGGTTTTGAGTAGTTCTTTTAATCTTTACCATTCTTGAAATTTATGAGTCTTGGATTCAAAAGATTAATTCATCACTCCTGAAAGCGGTGTTCTTTTTATTAAGTTAACGTGGGTATTATGGCAATAATCTATGAAAAAAAGTTTTTAAGCTTTGCTCTTTAATCAGTTTTAGATTTTATATCAAACAAAGTGTGTGCTCTACTATTTTTGATTTTCATATCCATTAAAGTTTTTTTTTCATAGAAGATTTAAAGACGTATTTCTTAATATATTCAATAATAAGTAATGACTAAAAAATAAAATAAAAAATTCGATTTCTCTGTTCACTAATACAATGCAAGTGGGTTTTCTTACTAAATTTGTTTATATTCTAGTTGAAATTCGGCTATTGATCAGATACTACTGAAGATTGTTTCCAATAGAAAAATTGCTTCCTTTAGGAAATTTATTTCTAATGCAATCCTAATAGCAATTTCTTCCTAAGGGCAATCCTAATAGCAATTTTCAAAAATGAGCTAAAAATGTTTCACCAATGCTTGATTCTGCACTTGAACTTTATCTAAAGTATAACAGAATTTTTAACAAAAGCATACCACTGAAAGATACTCAGCATTAAATAATTAGTTGGATCATATCTTGATATCAACAATGGAAAAAAATTAGGTTGAAATGATAGAAGCAACAATGAAGACAATTTAATTTCACTTCCATAATGAAATATATTGATGTAAAATATGCTTAAATTCGATAAATTAATATACAAATGTCAAATTAGTTAATTTACTTTTCTTCGAATTACCACGGAAAAATTTTAATTAAAATTTTTACTATGCTTTAAAAATTCATAATTTACGAAAATAGTAGCGTTTGAATTTTTAAAAAGCTATTTGTGAATATTATTTTTGCTTTGATAAAAAGTAGTTACAGATGATAAGAACATCATGAGACATTTAACATTATGAGAACATTTTAACATCATGAGACCATGATGAGTCATCTGTGACTAGACCACCAATAACTTGCTGCTTTATCACACCAACATGATTCTCCGACCTGTCTTTGCTAATTAATTCTATGATGTAACAATTCACGCTTATCTCTATTTTTCTTAAAAATATAAAATAACTTATATATATATATATTATTTCTGATTTAGCACAACCTTCTTAATATGTAATGTCATTGTTAAGCATATTTTCTCCCATCCAATTTTTGTGACCGGAGGATAAGATCATTTAAATGAAGAATTTCTGCCCTTCTTGCACAAACTGGAAAAATAAGGAACTGGTAAAATAATAAAATAATTACAGATTCATTAATATCTATAATTTGTTTTATTTTAATGAGTGTGCCAAAATTTGTAGCAAGTATTTTTATTGTTGCAATGAAATAAAAACCTTAATTTTCACTCACTGGTTTTAAACGTTATTGAAGTTATGATTACTTACTCTAGATTGTTTTTCATTTATTTTATTGTGCATCTACCTTTTGAAATTCACATGCAGCGAAATACCTTATAAATATTGCCAGTGAAATTCGTTTGAATTGTTCAGAAATGAAGAGCATGGAAGCAAGAGTCTGAAAGGGTAATTCTTAACTGTTGGACACATGCAGCTAAGTCTCATTTTTCGTAAATTATCTACGAGATAATTTACGAATTTTCATAAAAAAGCATAATGTTGTAACTTAATAAAATGGGTACAGTTGAAATTTTGATTTCATTGATGGAGTTAGATGAAAGAAAGATTCTTCGCAATATTTAACGCCAGAGAAATGCTTGGATTTATGAAAATATTTCTGCACTGACTATAAGTCATTTTTACCAAGATTTGTGACAAAATTAGGAATGATATAAGAAATTGACATTCAAAATATTCACTTATTAAAAATATGAATGAAATGATGATTTTTATCAGATATAAGCCTCGTGAGTAAATGGATACACTATGTTTTCTTATTTTAGCATTAAAATTAACTTTAAAAATTTATTATTTCAACTTATTTTTTAATTATTTCAAAATAAGATAATTAGTCAAAAATATTCAAGTTAATAATATTTTCATCAACATATTATCATTAAAATATTTACCTACTATATATTGACAAAAGATTGTTTTATTATTTTTCAAAACTTAAAAAAATGAAATGAAAAACAAAAATCAAAAAATAAACAAAAATTTTTTATAAATTTTTATTTATAATTTTCAATAACAGATTATAACAGATTTATATCTGAAATGAATGTAGTATTTTTAAATTAATAACAATTTTTTATAATTTATTTCAATCAGGGAGCTATAAATCATGCTATTTTCATTTCGAATACCAAATATGCGAGTAAAAGGCTTACAACTAAAAATTAGAAAAAACTTAAGTAAAATTCACTGAATGTCAGTAAAAAGAATGTATTATATTCGTAATGCAATTTGATGAATGATAATTCCTTTTAAATAATTTATTAAACAAATTTTTCTATTACTAATAAAAATTTATAAAATCATACTGCGGATTTTTTTTTAAATTTATTTTTGAACAAATTCTATTTTCTGCAAACATTGCAGATTAAAAGAGAAGTTCTCAGAGCGAAAACCAACTTCTTAGTTGAAAAACCGCATGGCAATTGCCCTGCGTCGACAGATTTATTACTTTATTGATCAGTCAGTCCTATTCAAAATCCCCGGTGTTTAGGGGGTGGCGATGGTCGAGACGCGGGAAAGTTTACCCCCTGTTGTTAATGGTCAGGGGAAAGCAAAAACATACCAGGCCGGTTTAGGAACGTTCTGCCAATTTCTTTTCTAGTAAATTGTGTTCAACCTTTATTTTGACTGCGACCGTTTTAAGAACATTCTTAAGCTGGACAGCCGACGCTCGATGGGTTAAACATGAAGATAAATATTATCGGGCTTAAAAAACATCTTTTTTTCTGTACAGAAACTGTGCCTTGAACTACATATCATTTTACTGTTTATTAAATTTTATAGCTAAGATTCCTAAAATAGCTACTGTTAATGAATAGAATATTAATAACATTAATATTCTAAGAAACCAGATCACATTAATATACTATTCAAAACAGTTAAGAAAAATCACCAAATTAATAGCATTTATTATTTAGTTTAGAATGGAATTAATAAGAAAATGCAAATTTACCTTAGTAGAAGAATTGATTAACATTTGTTCTTCTTTCGAAGATGTAATCAAAGGAACTCTGCAAATTGGTTCCAAATCCATTTCTCTCTTTCTTAAAGCAGATTCACAACACTCAGAAAGTTCCTGAATTAAATAATATTTGGCTTCAGCTAATAATTCAGATATTTCACGAGTTGAATCAGGTAAAGGAACTGAACCATCACGCAAGAAGTTGAGAATAGTACCAAAATGACGACCACAGCGATCAATCAATATCCAACCTATAAGAAATATATAATTATTTGATATATAATAAAAATAAATACAAAGTAAACAAAATAAATAATAAAAATAGACACCTAATAAAAACAGATACAAGAACATTTTTTGAAGATATTATTCATAGCTTTATATATAAACACCAAGATGCAAATTTAAGGTGTATAATAAAAAAATAAGCAATATATTATAGAATAATATCATTCATTCATTCACATTACTATCATTCAAAAAATTATTATAAAATAATAATTCTTAAGAAAGATATTAACAGTTTGAAGTTCCATTTTAAAAAAAATTAAATAATTGAATTAAATTTATTACAATAACATATGAATACTAGTAATTCTACCAATTTAGAATGAAATAAAAGTTCTAAACAAATAAATCCTTTAAATTAATCAAATAGGATTTAAAACTTTTTTTTAAGGATTGTGAATATAGAGAGAAGGGGAATGTGGATTGTGAATATGGAGCATTAAAAGTGAAAGAGAAGTATTAATTTTATGTTAAAAAACATTAAATTTTAAAAGAAGAAATATAAAAGCTTTATACCTGATTATTAAAGTATGGGACAGCTATAAGAAAGTGAACCAAATTATCATAAATTAAAAGTAATAAACCATTAGCTTAATTAAAATGCAATAAGTATTTTTCAATCAATTGAAAAACTAAACTTTAATTAAAATAATTAAACAAATAAAAATTTAACTTGTAGCATTCTTATTAGAAAGATTTAAAACTCTTTTTTTAAGTAAACAAATACTATTTTATAGTAACTTGTGAACTTGTAACATGGGCCTTTTGTATGATTCTTAAAAAAATCATTTGGAAAGTTATTTTACAACATGCACATTCTTCTCTGTGCACCACCCTACAATATTTAAATATTTATCTGAAATTTTCTGAAGTCAGAGTCATTATAATTATTTGAAAAAAAAAATTTTAATCTAAGAAAATTAAGTGGCATTTTTTATTTCATGCATTTTAACATCCAATCAAGATTTGTGAAGACATTAACAGAGAACTAAGACATAATGAAGAAACTACATGTCTGTGTTTTAGAAAACAACTGCATACAGAAAAAAGTATACCACATTATATTAATTTAAATAAACATTGAACTTTAAATTTTATTTTAAGAAGTGCACTTCATCATAGATATACAATTATATAAATTTAATATTTCTTAAAATGAGTTCACTAATTGAAACTATGTAAGAATTGCCAAATTTTTATATTTTTATATACACATGCATATGTAATCTCATAAAAATAAAAGCATTTTTAATGTTACCAATACAATAAAATGTAAACAATGTATAATGCTTAACAGAATAAACACTGCATCATTATGATTTATTTATTAATGCAAAAAACATTAACATTTTAAAAAATATGCAACACAATTTTAAGTAAGCACATCGGGCAAATTCAATTGTTGAAAAATAAAGAGTTATTAAAAAGCTTATATTAAAAACAACTTTTTGATTGCACAAATGTTTTAAGAAACAAATAATCATAATGAAATTTTATAAATTTATAAGATTTGAAATAAAAATGCAATACAAGAAAAAGTGTGAACTACAGCTCCATAAGAATGCACTGTTTTCTTACCTTCAGAATCAGTCAAAACTTCCATACGGCCACTAAACATGGCCCGTAGCATGCTATCATGTTTAGTTAATGTGCCGATAGTTGTGTAATGGAGAGATCCACCAACATTCAATTTTACATATTGACTAGGAGCTCCTTTGATAACAGTTCTGTGGTCCCCAGACATAACAGGCTTCCTCTTTGGAACCAGGATGACTGTTATAGTCAATGATGTTACCTATAATAAAACATAACTTTGTGTTTAATTTTCAAGACAACATTACATGATAAAAAAAAAAAAATCAGAATTATTTAAAAGTAAACTGATATAAAAAAATATTAAAACTTGGAATTCATCTCAATTATTTTGTTTTCCCTTATGATATAAATAATGAACATTCCACAAATAGCTCTTTTATAGCATAAAATAGACATAAACAAAATATATTTGCAAAATGGATGGCAGGAATTAAGGTATGAAATTTAAATTCACATATAAATAACAGAAAAATAATTTATTTATAAATTTTATTTAAATTAGGTACAAACTTTTCACAATAAAGATTAAACTGATATTTTTCAGAATGTTCCTTGAGATAAAAATTTTATAGACACAGGAGAAAAAATTTGGAGTATATTGACTATTTAAAACCTTTTCTGTCACTGAAAACATAAAAATTAATAAATTATTTATTAAATAGACTTGTATATTGAAAGATATAGAATTCATTTCACAATTTTTCAGTGCCTGAATTTTTAAAACTTCATAAATTTTGTTCCCCCATTTCCAAAATTTAATGAATTATTTATTTGAAATGCAATATAATATAACAAGTCATAAATACATACAGGCATGATATGCATAACAAATTCACCATATTTCTGTCATCTTTAATAACATAAAATTAGTTATTAGTAAGTAACTGAAAGACTACTCCAATCCTCAAATTTAAAATTTAGAAAATCATACAAATGAATAGATTTGTTAATATAACACACAGAAAGTTCTTTAAAAATTATTAATGAAATTATATTTCCAAAATATATCAAAGATATATTTTATATATGCATATATAAAATATATCTATCTATATACATATATCTACATTATATGTTTCCATATAACAATTTTTGTAGATCTGACTAGAATTTTTTTCTAATAAGAGAATAATAAAAATATGGTAACAGACATTTTACACTTGCACAATACTATTAATAATAATACATGAATGAAACTAGCATTTTTATTTAAATTGAACATGAAATAAGTCATACTTTCTTATTCCTTTAGTTAGAAAAAATATTTTTTTCCCCTTTTAACCGATTAAATCATCGAAAAACTTATTTTAATCAAGTCAAAAAAGAATTCACTTAAAAATTATTCTTAATAGAAAATTAAACTATTCGTAAAAGTTATAAAATCATAAGAATATTCAATGTTCATTAATTCATTTAAATATGAAAGATAAATTGATCTAAATTTGTGTATTAACCATCACATATGGAGAAAAGCAAATCAGAAATCGGGCGTGAACTCTTAAAATGGCGATTGACAGGATGTAGAAAAGTAAAAAAATTAATAGGAAACGTGAAGATTTAAAAAATTCTATTAATGAACAAAGTACTAGAATATTATAGATGTAAAGATATTTTATATTTAGTGCCTAAAACTTACTTTAGTTTCAATTTTAAATCAAACAAAAATTTCGCTGCATGAAACCAGAAATTGTACCAAATTTGCCGATTGATTAATGAAGCGTGAAATAGTCACGTAAGATACTTGCACAGATGTATTAGTAATCTCTGCATTTTTTTGGCTAAAATTCTACTGATTTGATCACTATGACTTATTATGATTCACGTATATCATTTGAAGTCTGTCGATTTCTCAAAATGGGGGAAATTTGTTTTTGTATATCAGATGGGGACAACTTGTTGCCATTCGTACGAAAAAATACAAAGAAAAGTTAATGCCGTATGAACCCATGGCGGATCACGCGAAAGTTCCCCGGTTTGATTCGATTCTTATTTAGCCAATATTATAAAACATTCTTGAGATATCCTGATTGACGACAATGAAACAAAGAGAGTATTGAATACTTCCTTTGCATTTGAAAATCTAGATGAAGTTTGATCTGTTTCAGTGAATTAAATTCCAAGTGGTGCAGGAAAGTGTATAATATTACAAAATGTGAAAAACAATAATGAATAATTTGGAGCAATAGTGAATAAAGATTTTATTATGTCGATCATTTTTTTAAAGCTATTACTGTACAACATGATTTCCAACGTTATTTAAGAGAAATTTTCCATATTATGTATTTTCTTCTTCTCCCCCCCCCCTTCTTTGTTAATATTATAAATACTACCAAAACTACTCATAAAAGTACAGGGGGGGGGGATCAAATATTTCCTTTTCGCATGTCATCTGACATAACTGCAGAAAATAAAATTCAACACTTTTAGTATTCGCTATAATTTCTCCTAAAACCCAATTTGTTTATCAACTTAAAATTCGAATTTATCACTTTTGACTAATTATTCGGCATTTCATCCAATGGCTGAGACCTGATCATTAGTCGTAGTTTGGGAAATGAGATCTTTTTAAAGCGTGCTGCTCGAAAAGAAATATCGCGCACCCACATATAATTTTGAACAGCTCTTTAGTTATTTATTTTACAATTTTGTTTCAAGAATATAATTCGAAATTAAAGGGAAAAAATTATTCTATCTCATGACTCAGATTTACTTTTCAAATAAACTAAGTAAGTTAAGTTCAAAGAAATTGCTTTTAAGCGTATGGGTAGATGATATTTTTTTTTATTTTTCCAAAACCATTTGTTGTTTGAGGGATTTGATTTAATTCATAATTATTAAAATTTCAACCTTCAGGAAAAGCAAAAATATTATTATTTGTAAAATGCAAATTGCTCATCATAGCACTTGAGAATTTATTATGAAGATTCAATTTCTCCTTATTTTTAAGGATATATGAATGAATACCTCAAAGCTAACATTTGTTATACTATCTATTTCCTTATGTCTAAATATGAAATTAAATTTCTATTAAAATAAGCTGGAGAGGAATAAACTTGAATCATTGTTTTTGTACTTTTCTTCCACGATGAGGAAACATATGCTATTTTGAAAAGTTCTCGTATCAAATCATGATCGGTTCTAAATCAATATAGAATTTCATAGAAAAAGAAATGCTGGCAGTAAATCTTACATGCATTCAAAAGAGAATTTGCTAAAATTCAGCTGGTCAAATGTTTATTTTAGCAGCGTGATTTTTACGCAATACTGTAGTTTATAATGGATGCTTACAATTATAAAAATTATATTCGAGAAGAAAGGAAAATCAGAGCTACATACAACTTAGAAATTAATATAAATTCTGACTCATATAATTAGAAAATAATTATTTTTCAGAGCATTTATTCTCTCTATGTAATAATTTTATTTTATCCTTTTAAAAATAATTTCCTAATCACTCGAATTCCCTTTTCATATTAATCTCTAACAGGTAATAGGGATGCCATTTAAAATCGAAAAATAATTTCCTGTACGTATATTCAAGATATGAGGAAATGCGCTAATAGTATTCATATGCTAGCAATAATGGAATATGGTTTTAAGAAGTGCAGAAAGCAAGTAAGGGAAGCAACAATTTAACATTATTCGAAATAGCATATTATATTTACATGCAGAAAAAAAAAATCTTCATTTATTATCTAGAATTTAGATAAAATTTATATATTAAAAGGGGGAGGAGAGATTACCTCTCATGCTCTTCAACTGTAAGTCGTGAAATAAAACACAATATTTTTGTCATTATGATACAAGTAATTTAATGATTACTTATAAAAAAAACATTACAAAGCAAGATTACTTTTTTAAAATTTATTTATTCATTTTGCCGATTCAAGTTCTTGGGCATCAATTTCTGCAGATTTTTCATCCATCGGTTTCATGGAGCTAATGAACTTAATCCGTAACAACTAGGGTATAACATTTCTGTACGGCCTAATGTACATTGTTTTAGCTATTTCACTCAGTGAACATATGTGTAAATATTTCCGTTATGTCGCAGAATGCATTAAAGGAAACACAATATAACGCAACAAATTTTAGTGCCCATAAAAATTTAACTTTAAATGATTGTTCTTGAACTAAAAATTCCGAAATCGTTTTATTTTCGGACATCAAATTTGATGCTTTCGGATTAGACAAAATCTCTTTCATTCCTTTTAAATATAAAGTTTGATATTAATTATGACCTTTTTTGTATTGCGACACAATTTTTATATTTTCCACTTTTGGTATGACTAATAAGTGCCTATTTTCTCATATTACTTAGCTTAATTATTTTCTTATAAACAAGCAGTACGCAATAAATGAATTTTGTAGAACTTCGCGAATCCCTTCAGCAAAATCAGGGTTGATTTTTTTTTATCCGTTAAATTCGTATTTAATACGGATTTTGAGCAGCTCATTGTTTTGAATAGATTCTCTAATCTACTTTGAATAAACTCACAGTTTCTCAAATAATAATAATAATAACATTAAATAAACTCAAGTATGGTTGACTATACACCACCGGGCTACTTCAGTAGGTTGAATGTTGTTAATCCCGCCAGAGAAATGTATTCTATTTTTTCACGCAGTTACGGAAGTCTCGCGGATGCTCATTAGCTGCAATTCGGGAATCTCATGAAAAAAAAAGAACAACTGTCTCGCATATCGAAACTGTATAATTTATACAGAAAGAAAAGGAGTTACATAATCCGTTTAACATAATCGCGAATGGTAGTGTTTCCTTTTTAGAAGCTATGTCCTACGATCTCGCATTCTTGCAATCGTTGGAGATCGACAATTTTTAGATGGGAAAAAATACTTAAGAAACTTAAAATTTCCTGTATTTCCCCAATTTTTTATGAAAATTTTCAAATTCCTCTGCATTTCCCTACTTTTTTAGACGATTTTTCAATTCCCTGTGTCTTCTCGGTTTTTCATGTTCTCCCGATCTCCTGGCAACACTGTTCTAAGTTGTGTGGGTTGTAATTTTCTGACAGAAACAAAATACAATGCCAGCAAATTCCTTTTTGAAACTATAGAAGTTCAAAATTCTCTCTCACCCCTCCACCTCGTTTTCTGAAGTTCTCTACGCTGTTCTCATCAAAGAATATTGACAATAGATAAAAACTGGGCTATTTTCTTAAAATTATGAAGAATTGAAATCTTTAAAGAACTTCACGTCTATATCTTCAAAGAATGATTTAGATATATACATACAGAGGAAAGCAGAATCTATGACAGTAGAAAAGCATCTTTAAGCGGGTTTATCTGAAGAGCCGCATATATTGTCTTTGTTATCTTCTTTGAGAATTTATCAAACTGTACTGTAATTTTAGAATTTCAAAATTTCAATAAATTTTAAAATTATAAACAAAAAAAATAGTACGAAAATTTTATTAATTGTGAGATCTACAGTAAATTTGCAATCAATGAATTGAAAATATCTTATAATTTCAAACGAGCAATTCTTGTATATATAAAAATTTATTTCGTGTATCTTGAAAAAGGCTCTATCGATTTGGATCAAATTTTATATTTAGATAAGATTTTGCTTTTTAAGTTTATTTAAATGGGTGTCTTTCTAAAAATCGCGATTTTACACACAAAAAACATTTTTTTGTAACTAAATATTGACATGTTGCTATGCATGAGCTGCATTAAGCGTATCAGATATGGAGTAATGGTTAGGGCTTTGGATTTCCATGTATTTTTTTTTTCTTATGTTCGATCCTGCGTTTACAATTCAATTAGATTTCGCATGTAATTTTAAACGAGCCATAGAATAGAATTTTATTAACAATTTTACAAAAAAAAAAAAAAAATGCCGAGGTATTTTTATTAAGATGGTATACAAGTTATTCAAACGACAGCTTCTAAAATTGTTTTATGTGAAATTGTCTCTTTTTGAAACTAGACTAAAATTATTTTGGAATAGACCATGTAATTTTGAAATGATGAAGAAGGTGACATCTGAGTTGCCAACCTATTTTCAAATTTCCACTTTAGATCATTTTCAGTAGCCTAAGATAAAATTTCTCTATTTAAGTTATTGAGTTCCATGCTCCAAATAGACGAGTTTTGCGCCAAGTAAACAATATTTTGGGGAAGTTGTATTACTTCCAATCATTGTAAAGAAAACTTTAGTAGAAATCATTGTAAAGAAAACTTTAGTAGAAATCATTGTAAAGAAAACTTTAGTAGAAATCATTGTAAAGAAAACTTTAGTTAAGATGTTGTTGGATATTTATGATGATCATGACCTAACGATTAAGAGTTGCAAAGAGTGATTTTGGTTATTATGAATTCAATATATATGATAAACAGAATGGTTAAATCACCAAAATAAAAATCCAAGATATAGATTTGGAAATGTTACATAATGAAACAATCAATGGCGAACGAAACAAACAGCCATTTATCAATTCGAATGAAGTACTGAAGAAGAAACGTCTAGAATATAATGAAAGGCACGACAAGGTTGTCTTCTAATATCACTGTAATCTCCCGTATGTCGCTAGACCAGCGTTTAACCCATCGAGAACCGACTGTCTAGCTTAAGAATGTTCTTAAAACGGCCTCAGTCAAAATAAAGGTTGAATACAATTTACTAGATAAGAAATTGGCAGAACGTTCGTAAACCGGCCTGGTATGTTTTTGCTTTCCCCTGACCGTTCACTACAGGGGGTAAACTTTCCCGCGTCTCGACCATCACCACCCTCTAAACACCGGGGATTTTGAATAGTACTTACTGACTGATCAATCAAGTAATAAATCTGTCGACGCATGGCAATTGCCATGTGGTTTTTCGACTAAGAAGTTGGTTTTCGCTCTGAGAACTAAGAACTTGTCTTTTAACCTGCAATGTTTACAGAAAATAGAATTTGTTCAAAAATAAATTTTAAAAAAATTCCTCAATATGATTTTATAAATTTTTATTAGTAATAGAAAAATTTGTTTAATAAATTCTTTAAAAGGAATTATCATTCATCAAATTGCATTAAAAATATAATACATTCTTTTTACTGACATTCAGTGAATTTCAATTAAGTTTTTTCTAATTTTTGGTTGTAAGCATTTTACTCGCATATTATATATATAATGGATGAATATATAGTTCTCTGATTAAAATAAATTATAAAAATTTATTATTAGTAATCTAAAAATACTACATTCATTTCGGATATAAATCTGTTATTGAAAATTATAAACAAATATCTGTATTATTTTTGTTTGTTTGTTTTTAGATTTTTGTTTTTCATTCCATTTTATTAAGTTCTGAAAATAATAAAACAATCTTTTGTCAATATATAGTAGGTGAATATTTTATTGATAATATGTTGATGAAAATATTATTAACTTGAATATTTTTGACTTATTATCTTATTTTAAAATAATTAAAAAAATAAGTTGAAATAATAAATTTTTAAAGTTAATTTTAATACTTAAATAAGAAAACATATTAATGTATCCATTTACTCACGAGGCTTATATCTGATAAAAATCATCATTTCATTCATATATTTAATAAGTGAATATTTTGAATGTCAATTTCTTATATCATTCCTAATCTTGTCACAAATCTTGGTAAAAATGACTCATAGTCAGTGCAGAAATATTTTCATAAATCCATGCATTTCTCTGCTGACAAATATTGCGAAGAATCTTTCTTTCATCTTACTCCATCAATGAAATCAAAATTCCCATTGTACCCATTTTATTAAGTTGCAACATTATGATCTTTTATGAAAATTCGTAAATTATCTGGTAGATAAAAACGAGACTTAGCTGCATGTGTCCAACAATTAAAAATTACCCTTTCAGACCGTTGCTTCCATGCTCTTCATTTCTGAACAATTCAAACGAATTTCATTGGAAATATTTAGAAGATATTTCACTGCATGTGAATTTCAAAAGATAGATGCACAATAAAATAAAAGAAAAACAATCTAGAGTATGTAATCATAACTTCAGCAACGTTTAGAACCCGTAAGTGAAAAATAAGGTTTTTATTTCATTGCAACAATAAAAATACTTTCTACAAATTTTGGCACATTAATTAAAAAGAAACAAATTATAGATATTAATGAATCTGTAATAATTTTGCCAGTTTGTGGAGGAAGGGCAGAGTTCTTCATTTAAAGGATCTTATCCTCCGGTCACAAAAATTGGATGGAAGAAAAGTGGCTTAGAAATGAAATTACATATTAAGAAGGTTGTGCTAAATCAGAAATAATATATATATGTTATTTTATATATGTAAGAAAAATAGAGAGAAGCGAGAATTTTCACGTCATAGAATTAATTGGCAAAGACTGGGTCGGAGAATCATGTTGGGGCGGTAAAGCAACGAGTTATTGGTGGTCTAGTCACAGATGAATCATCGAGGTCTCATTATGATAAAATCTTCTTAGCATCTGTAACCATTTCTTATCAAAGCAAAAATAATATTCAGAAAGAGATTTTAAAAAATGCAAAAGCTAATATTTTCGTAAATTATTAATTTTTAAAGCATAGTAACAATTTTAATTAAAATTTAATTTTTTTAAAAAAATATTTTAGCAAGATTTTTCCATCATTCCTAGAGATAAATTGAATAATTCCAAATCATATACGTCAAAAATAGAATTTAATATCAAAATATTTCTATATTTATTCGAAATTTTACGAGTCTAGTTCACGCACATGCGCAGAATTCATTCTTATTCTTAGCATTGTGCTTGTAGGACAGATTGACACCGTATTTAAAACTTTACTCTACAGTCGTAATGAGACTCTTAGATCATTCAGAAGCTCTCGGGTTACGAGGGTTGGTGGCTGGATCGGTAGAGTGTAGCGCTTAGTTTTGTATTTCTTCATTTCGAAGCCGACAAATATTTTTATATATTTTTGTTTGTTTTTTTAAATTTATTTTAGCCAGTTTTCTAAATCATTTCTAGAGATAAACTGATTAATTCCAAATCATATTACGTCAAAAATAGAATTTAATATCAAAATATTTCTATATTTATTCGAAATTTTACGAGTCTAGTTCACGCACATGCGCAGAATTCATTCGTATTCTTAGCATTGTTCTTTTAGACCAGATGGACACCGTATTGAAAATTTTACTGGCGAATCGTAATGAGACTCTTAGACCCTTCAGAAGCGCTCGGTTTACGAGGCTTGGTGTATGGATCGGCAGAGAGTTCCGATTAGTTTTGCAGGTTTTCAGTTCGAGGTTGGAAGCCGACAAATATTTTTATATATTTTTCTTTTTTAAAAAAATTGATTCTAGCCAGTTTTCTCCACCATTCCTAGAGATATATTGAATAATTCCAAATCATATACATCAAAAATAGAATTTAATATCAAAATATTTCTATATATATTCGAAATTTTACGAGTCTAGTTCACGCACATGCGCAGAATTCCTTTGTATTCTTAGCATTGTGCTTTTAGACCAGATTGACACCGTATTTAAAATTTTACTCGACAGTCGTAATCAGAATCTTAGACCCTTCAGAAGCTTTCGGGTTACGAGACTTGGTGGCTGGATCAGAAGAGTGCAGCGCTTCGTTTTGCAAGTCTTCAGTTCGAGGCTGGAAGAAAATAAATATTTTTACATATTTCTTTTTTTTTTGCCAGATTTCTCCATCATTTCTAGAGATAAATTGAATAATTTGAAATCATATACGTCTAAAATAGAATTTAATATCAAAATATTTCTATATTTATTCGAAATTTTACGAGTCTAGTTCACGCACATGCGCAGAATTCATTCGTCTTCTTAGCATTGTGCTTTTAGACCAGATTGACACCGTATTTAAAATTTTACTGGACAGTCGTAATGAGACTCTTAGACCCTTCAGAAGCGCTCGGTTTACGAGGCTTGGTATCTAGATCGGTAGAGTGCAGCCATTAGTTTTGCAGGTCTTCAGTTCGAGGCTCGAAGCGGACAAATATTTTTATATATTTTTCTTTTTTTTAATTGATTTCTGTCAGTTTTCTCCACCATTCCTAGAGATAAATTGAATAATTCCAAATCATATACGTCAAAAATAGAATTTAATAACAAAATATTTCTATATTTATTTGAAATTTTACGAGTCTAGTTCACGGACATGCGGAGAATTCATTCCTATTCTTAGCATTGTTCTTTTAGAACAGATTGACACCGTATTTAAAATTTTACTCGACAGTCGTAATGAGACTCTTAGACCCTTCAGAAGCTCTCGTGTTACGCGACTTGGTGACTGTTTCTGTATAGTGTAGCGCTTAGTTTTGCAGGTCTTCAGTTTGAGGCTGGAAGCGGACAAATATTTTTATATATATTTTTTATTTATTTATTTTAGCCAGATTTCTCCATCATTCCTGGAGATAAATTGAATAATTCCAAATCATATACGTCAAAAATAGAATTTAATATCAAAATATTTCTATATTTATTCGAAATTTTACGAGTCTAGTTCACGCACATGCGCAGAATTCCTTTGTATTCTTAGCATTGTGCTTTTAGACCAGATTGTCACGGTATTTAAAATTTTACTCGACAGTCGTAATCAGACTATTAGACCCTTCCGAAGCTCTCGGGCTACGAGACTTGGTGGCTGGATCAGAAGAGTGCAGCGCTTAGTTTTGCAAGTCTTCAGTTCGAGGCTGGAAGAAGACAAATATTTTTACATATTTTTCTTTCTTTCTTTTTTATTTTTTTAGCCAGATTTCTCCATTATCTCCAACAAAATATTTCTGTATTTATTCGAAATTTTACGAGTCAAGTTCACGCGCATGCGCAGAATTCATTCGTCTTCTTAGCATTGTGCTTTTAGACCAGATTGTCACCGTATTTAAAATTTTACTGGCGAATCGTAATGAGACTATTAGACACTTCAGAATCTCTCGGATTACGAGACTTGGTGGCTAAATAGGTAGAGTGTTGCGCTCAGTTTTGCAGGTCCTCAGATCGAGGCTCGAAGCCGGCAAATATTTTTATATATTTTTCTTTTTTTTTTAAATTTATTTTAGCCATTTTTATCCATCATTCCTAGAAATAAATTGAATAATTCCAAATCATATACGTCAAAAATAGAATTTAATATCAAAATATTTCTATATTTATTCGAAATTTTACGAGTCTAGTTCAAGCACATGCGAAGAATTCATTCGTATTCTTAGCATTGTGCTTATAGACCAGATTGTCACCGTATTTAAAATTTTACTGTAGAATCGTAATGAGATTCTTAGACCCTTCAGAATCTCTCGGATTACGAGACTTGGTGGCTAGATCGGTAGAGTGTTGCGCTTAGTTTTGCAGGTCCTCAGATCGAGGCTCGAAGCGGAATATATTTTTATATATTTTTGTTTTTGTTTTTTAAATTTATTTTAGCCAGAATTATCCATCATTCCTAGAAATAAATTGAATAGTTCCAAATCATATACGTCAAAAATAGAATTTAATATCAAAATATTTCTATATTTATTCGAAATTTTACGAGTCTAGTTCACGCACATGTGCAGAATTCATTCGTATACTTAGCATTGTGCTTATAGACCAGATTGTCAACGTATTTAAAATTTTACTGTAGAATCGTAATGAGACTCTTAGACCCTTCAGAATCTCTCGGATTACGAGACTTGGTGGCTCGATCGGTAGAGTGGTGCGCTTAGTTTTGCAGGTCCTCAGATCGAGGCTCGAAGCGGACAAATATTTTTATATATATATATATATATTTTTAATTTATTTTAGCCAGTTTTAACCATCATTCCTAGAAATAAATTGAATAATTCCAAATCATAAACGTCAAAAATATAATTTAATATCAAAATATTTCTATATTTATTCGAAATTTTACGAGTCTAGTTCACGCACATGCGAAGAATTCATTCGTATTCTTAGCATTGTGCTTTTAGACCAGATTGTCACCGTATTTAAAATTTTACTGGCGAATCGTAATGAGACTATTAGACACCTCAGAAGCCCTCGGGTTACGAGTCTTGGTGGCTAAATTGACAGAGTGTTGCGCTTAGTTTTGCAGGTCTTCAGTTCGAGGCTCGAAGCGGACAAATATTTTTATATATTTTTCTTCTTTTTTTTAAAATTTATTTTAGCCAGTTTTATCCATCATTCCTAGAAATAAATTGAATAGTTCGAAATCATATACGTCAAAAATAGAATTTAATATCAAAATATTTCTATATTTATTCGAAATTTTACGAGTCTAGTTCACGCACATGCGCAGAATTCATTCGTATACTTAGCATTGTGCTTATAGACCAGATTGTGAACGTATTTAAAATTTTACTGTAGAATCGTAATGAGACTCTTAGACCCTTCAGAATCTCTCGGATTACGAGACTTGGTGGCTAAATAGGTAGAGTGTTGCGCTTAGTTTTGCAGGTCCTCAGATCGAGGCTCGAAGCCGGCAAATATTTTTATATATTTTTCTTTTTTTTTAAAATTTATTTTAGCCATTTTTATCCATCATTCCTAGAAATAAATTGAATAATTCCAAATCATATACGTCAAAAATAGAATTTAATATCAAAATATTTCTATATTTATTCGAAATTTTACGAGTCTAGTTCACGCACATGCGAAGAATTCATTCGTATTCTTAGCATTGTGCTTTTAGACCAGATTGTCACCGTATTTAAAATTTTACTGGCGAATCGTAATGAGACTCTTAGACCCTTCAGAATCTCTCGGATTACGAGACTTGGTGGCTAGATCGGGAGAGTGCTGCGCTTAGTTTTGCAGGTCCTCAGATCGAGGCTCGAAGCGGACAAATATTTTTATATATATATATTTTTTTTTTAATTTATTTTAGCCAGAATTATCCATCATTCCTAGAAATAAATTGAATACTTCCAAATCATATACGTCAAAAATAGAATTTAATATCAAAATATTTCTATATTTATTCGAAATTTTACGAGTCTAGATCACGCACATGCGCAGAATTCATTCGAATACTTAGCATTGTGCTTATAGACCAGATTGTCAACGTATTTAAAATTTTACTGTAGAATCGTAATGAGACTCTTAGACCCTTCAGAATCTCTAGGATTACGAGACGTCGTGGCTAGATCGGTAGAGTGTTCCGCTTAGTTTTGCAGGTACTCAGTTCGAGGCTCGAAGCGGACAAATATTTTTATATATTTTTCTTCTTTTTTTTAAAATTTATTTTAGCCAGTTTTATCCATCATTCCTAGAAATAAATTGAATAGTTCCAAATCATATACGACAAAAATAGAATTTAATATCAAAATATTTCTATATTTATTCGAAAGTTTACGAGTCTAGTTCACGCACATGCGCAGAATTCATTCGAATACTTAGCATTGTGCTTATAGACCAGATTGTCAACGTATTTAAAATTTTACTGTAGAATCGTAATGAGACTCTTAGACCCTTCAGAATCTCCAGGATTACGAGACGTCGTGGCTAGATCGGTAGAGTGTTCCGCTTAGTTTTGCAGGTACTCAGTTCGAGGGTCGAAGTGGACAAATATTTTTATATATTTTTATTTTTATTTTTTAAATTTATTTTAGCTAGTTTTATCCATCATTCCTAGAAATAAATTGAATAATTCCAAATCATATACGTCAAAAATAGAATTTAATATCAAAATATTTCTATATTTATTCGAAATTTTACGCACATGCGCAGAATTCATTCTTATTCTTAGCATTGTGATTTTAGACCAGATTGTCACCGTATTTAAAATTTTACTGGCGAATCGTAATGAGACTATTAGACCCTTCAGAAGCCCTCGGGTTACGAGATTTGGTGGCTAAATTGGTAGATTGTTGCGCTTAGTTTTGCAGGTTTTCAGTTCGAGGTTCGAAGCGGACAAATATTTTTATATATTTTTCTTCTTTTTTTTTAAAATTTATTTTAGGCAGTTTTATCCATCATTCCTAGAAATAAATTGAATAGTTCCAAATCATATACGTCAAAAATAGAATTTAATATCAAAATATTTCTATATTTATTCGAAATTTTACAAAGCTAGTTCACGCACATGCGCAGAATTCATTCGTATTCTTAGCATTGTGCTTATAGACCAGATTGTCACCGTATTTAAAATTTTACTGGCGAATCGTAATGAGACTCTTAGACCCTTCAGAAGCCCTCGGGTTACGAGTCTTGGTGGCTAAATTGGTAGAATGTTGCGCGTAGTTTTGCAGGTCTTCAGTTCGAGGCTCGAAGCGGACAAATATTTTTATATATTTTTCTTCTTTTTTTTTAAATTTATTTTAGCCAGAATTATCCATCATTCCTAGAAATAAATTGAATACTTCCAAATCATATACGTCAAAAATAGAATTTAATATCAAAATATTTCTATATTTATTCGAAATTTTAGAAGTCTTTTTCACGCACATGCGAAGAATTCATTCGTATTCTTAGCATTGTGCTTTTAGACCAGATTGTCAACGTATTTAAAATTTTACTGGTGAATCGTAATGAGAATATTAGACCCTTCAGAAGTCCTCGGGTTACGAGTCTTGGTGGCTAAATTGGTAGAGTGTTGCGCTTAGTTTTGCAGGTCTTCAGTTCGAGGCTCGAAGCGGACAAATATTTTTATATATTTTTCTTCTTTTTTTTAAAATTTATTTTAGCAAGTTTTATCCATCATACCTAGAAATAATTTGAATAATTCCAAATCATATACGTCAAAAATAGAATTTAATATCAAAATATTTCTATATTTATTCGAAATTTTACGAGTCTAGTTCACGCACATGCGAAGAATTCATTCGTATTCTTAGCATTGTGCTTTTAGACCAGATTGTCAACGTATTTAAAATTTTACTGGCGAATCGTAATGAGACTCTTAGACCCTTCAGAAGCCCTCGGGTTACGAGACTTGGTGGCTAAATTGGTAGAGTGTTGCGCTTAGTTTTGCAGATTTTCAGTTCGAGGCTCGAAGCGTACAAATATTTTTATATATTTTTCTTCTTTTTTTAAAAATTTTTTTTAGCCAGTTTTATCCATCATTCCTAGAAATAAATTGAATAATTCCAAATCATATACGTCAAAAATAGAATTTAATATCAAAATATTTCTATATTTATTCGAAATTTTACGAGTCTAGTTCACGCACATGCGAAGAATTCATTCGTATTCTTAGCATTGTGCTTTTAGACCAGATTGTCAACGTATTTAAAATTTTACTGGCGAATCGTAATGAGAATATTAGACCCTTCAGAAGTCCTCGGGTTACGAGTCTTGGTGGCTAAATTGGTAGAGTGTTGCGCTTAGTTTTGCAGGTCTTCAGTTCGAGGCTCGAAGCGGACAAATATTTTTATATATTTTTCTTCTTTTTTTTTAAATTTATTTTAGCCAGAATTATCCATCATTCCTAGAAATAAATTGAATACTTTCAAATCATATACGTCAAAAATAGAATTTAATATCAAAATATTTCTATATTTATACGAAATTTTACAAGTCTTTTTCACGCACATGCGAAGAATTCATTCGTATTCTTAGCATTGTGCTTTTAGACCAGATTGACACCTTATTTAAAATTTTACTGGCGAATCGTAATGAGACTCTTAGACCCTTCAGAAGCCCTCGGGTTACGAGACTTGGTGGCTAAATTGGTAGAGTGTTGCGCTTAGTTTTGCAGATCTTCAGTTCGAGGCTCGAAGCGTACAAATATTTTTATATATTTTTCTTCTTTTTTTTAAAATTTATTTTAGCCAGTTTTATCCATCATTCCTAGAAATAAATTGAATAGTTCTAAATCATATACGTCAAAAATAGAATTTAATATCAAAATATTTCTATATTTATTCGAAATTTTACGAGTCTAGTTCACGCACATGCGCAGAATTCATTCGTATACTTAGCATTGTGCTTATAGACCAGATTGTCAACGTATTTAAAATTTTACTGTAGAATCGTAATGAGACTCTTAGACCCTTCAGAATCTCTCGGATTACGAGACTTTGTGGCTAAATAGGTAGAGTGTTGCGCTCAGTTTTGCAGGTCCTCAGATCGAGGCTCGAAGCCGGCAAATATTTTTATATATTTTCTTTTTTTTTTTTATTTATTTTAGCCATTTTTATCCATCATTCCTAGAAATAAATTGAATAATTCCAAATCATATACGTCAAAAATAGAATTTAATATCAAAATATTTCTATATTTATTCGAAATTTTACGAGTCTAGTTCACGCACATGTGCAGAATTCATTCGTATACTTAGCATTGTGCTTATAGACCAGATTGTCAACGTATTTAAAATTTTACTGTAGAATCGTAATGAGACTCTTAGACCCTTCAGAAGCCCTCGGATTACGAGACTTGGTGGCTAGATCGGTAGAGTGTTGCGCTTAGTTTTGCAGATCTTCAGTTCGAGGCTCGAAGCGGACAAATATTTTTATATATTTTTCTTCTTTTTTTTAAAATTTATTTTAGCCAGTTTTATCCATCATTCCTAGAAATAAATTGAATAGTTCTAAATCATATACGTCAAAAATAGAATTTAATATCAAAATATTTCTATATTTATTCGAAATTTTACGAGTCTAGTTCAAGCACATGCGAAGAATTCATTCGTATTCTTAGCATTGTGCTTATAGACCAGATTGTAACCGTATTTAAAATTTTACTGTAGAATCGTAATGAGACTCTTAGACCCTTCAGAATCTCTCGGATTACGAGACTTGGTGGCTAGATCGGTAGAGTGCTGCGATTAGTTTTGCAGGTCCTCAGATCGAGGCTCGAAGCGGACAAATATTTTTATATATTTTTCTTTTTTTTTTTTAATTTATTTTAGCTAGTTTTATCCATCATTCCTAGAAATAAATTGAATAATTCCAAATCATATACGTCAAAAATAGAATTTAATATCAAAATATTTCTATATTTATTCGAAATTTTACGAGTCTAGTTCACGCACATGCGAAGAATTCATTCGAATACTTTGCATTGTGCTTATAGACCAGATTGTCAACGTATTTAAAATTTTACTGTAGAATCGTAATGAGACTCTTAGGCCCTTCAGAATCTCTCGGATTACGAGACTTGGTGGCTAAATGGGTAGAGTGTTGCGCTTAGTTTTGCAGGTACTCAGTTCGAGGCTCGAAGCGGACAAATATTTTTATATATTTTTCTTTTTTTTTTTAAATTTATTTTAGCTAGTTTTATCCATCATTCCTAGAAATAAATTGAATAATTCCAAATCATATACGTCAAAAATAGAATTTAATATCAAAATATTTCTATATTTATTCGAAATTTTACGAGTCTAGATCACGCACATGCGCAGAATTCATTCGAATACTTAGCATTGTGCTTATAGACCAGATTGTCAACGTATTTAAAATTTTACTGTAGAATCGTAATGAGACTCTTAGACCCTTCAGAATCTCTCGGATTACGAGACTTGGTGGCTAAATAGGTAGAGTGTTGCGCTTAGTTTTGCAGGTACTCAGTTCGAGGCTCGAAGCGGACAAATATTTTTATATATTTTTGTTTTTTTTTAAATTTATTTTAGCTAGTTTTATCCATTATTCCTAAAAATAAATTGAATAATTCCAAATCATATACGTCAAAAATAGAATTTAATATCAAAATATTTCTATATTTATTCGAAATTTTACGCACATGCGCAGAATTCATTCTTATTCTTAGCATTGTGCTTTTAGACCAGATTGTCACCGTATTTAAAATTTTACTGGCGAATCGTAATGAGACTCTTAGACCCTTCAGAATCTCTCGGATTACGAGACTTGGTGGCTAGATCGGTAGAGTGCTGCGCTTAGTTTTGCAGGTCCTCAGATCGAGGCTCGAACCGGACAAATATTTTTTATATATTTTTGTTTTTTTTTTTAATTTATTTTAGCCAGAATTATCCATCATTCCTATAAATAAATTGAATACTTCCAAATCATATATGTCAAAAATAGAATTTAATATCAAAATATTTCTATATTTATTCGAAATTTTACGAGTCTAGATCACGCACATGCGCAGAATTCATTCGAATACTTAGCATTGTGCTTATAGACCAGATTGTCAACGTATTTAAAATTTTACTGTAGAATCGTAATGAGACTCTTAGACCCTTCAGAATCTCTCGGATTACGAGACTTGGTGGCTAAATAGGTAGAGTGTTGCGCTTAGTTTTGCAGGTCCTCAGATCGAGGCTCGAACCGGACAAATATTTTTATATATTTTTGTTTTTTTTTTTAAATTTATTTTAGCCAGAATTATCCATCATTCCTAGAAATAAATTGAATACTTCCAAATCATATACGTCAAAAATAGAATTTAATATCAAAATATTTCTATATTTATTCGAAATTTTACGAGTCTAGATCACGCACATGCGCAGAATTCATTCGAATACTTAGCATTGTGCTTATAGACCAGATTGTCAACGTATTTAAAATTTTACTGTAGAATCGTAATGAGACTCTTAGACCCTTCAGAATCTCTCGGATTACGAGACTTGGTGGCTAAATAGGTAGAGTGTTGCGCTTAGTTTTGCAGGTACTCAGTTCGAGGCTCGAAGCGGACAAATATTTTTATATATTTTTCTTTTTTTTTAAATTTATTTTAGCTAGTTTTATCCATCATTCCTATAAATAAATTGAAAAATTCCAAATCATATACGTCAAAAATAGAATTTAATATCAAAATATTTCTATATTTATTCGAAATTTTACGCACATGCGCAGAATTCATTCTTATTCTTAGCATTGTGCTTTTAGACCAGATTGTCACCGTATTTAAAATTTTACTGTAGAATCATAATGAGACTCTTAGACCCTTCAGAATCTCTCGGATTACGAGACTTGGTGGCTAGATCGGTAGAGTGCTGCGCTTAGTTTTGCAGGTCCTCAGATCGAGGCTCGAACCGGACAAATATTTTTATATATTTTTGTTTTTTTTTTTAAATTTATTTTAGCCAGAATTATCCATCATTCTTAGAAATAAATTGAATACTTCCAAATCATATACGTCAAAAATAGAATTTAATATCAAAATATTTCTATATTTATTCGAAATTTTACGAGTCTAGATCACGCACATGCGCAGAATTCATTCGAATACTTAGCATTGTGCTTATAGACCAGATTGTCAACGTATTTAAAATTTTACTGTAGAATCGTAATGAGACTCTTAGACCCTTCAGAATCTCTCGGATTACGAGACTTGGTGGCTAAATAGGTAGAGTGTTGCGCTTAGTTTTGCAGGTCCTCAGATCGAGGCTCGAAGCGGACAAATATTTTTTATATATTTTTCTTCTTTTTTTTTAAATTTATTTTAGCCAGTTTTATCCATCATTCCTAGAAATAAATTGAATAGTTCCAAATCATATTTGTTAAAAATAGAATTTAATATCAAAATATTTCTATATTTATTCGAAATTTTACGAGTCTAGATCACGCACATGCGCAGAATTCATTCGAATACTTAGCATTGTGCTTATAGACCAGATTGTCAACGTATTTAAAATTTTACTGTAGAATCGTAATGAGACTCTTAGACCCTTCAGAATCTCTCGGATTACGAGACTTGGTGGCTAAATAGGTAGAGTGTTCCGCTTAGTTTTGCAGGTCCTCAGATCGAGGCTCGAACCGGACAAATATTTTTATATATTTTTTTTTTTTTTTAAATTTATTTTAGCCAGAATTATCCATCATTCCTAGAAATAAATTGAATACTTCCAAATCATATACGTCAAAAATAGAATTTAATATCAAAATATTTCTATATTTATTCGAAATTTTACGCACATGCGCAGAATTCATTCTTATTCTTAGCATTGTGCTTTTAGACCAGATTGTCACCGTATTTAAAATTTTACTGGCGAATCGTAATGAGACTCTTAGACCCTTCAGAATCTCTCGGATTACGAGACTTGGTGGCTAGATCGGTAGAGTGCTGCGCTTAGTTTTGCAGGTCCTCAGATCGAGGCTCGAACCGGACAAATATTTTTATATATTTTTGTTTTTGTTTTTTAAATTTATTTTAGCCAGAATTATCCATCATTCCTAGAAATAAATTGAATACTTCCAAATCATATATGTCAAAAATAGAATTTAATATCAAAATATTTCTATATTTATTCGAAATTTTACGAGTCTAGATCACGCACATGCGCAGAATTCATTCGAATACTTAGCATTGTGCTTATAGACCAGATTGTCAACGTATTTAAAATTTTACTGTAGAATCGTAATGAGACTCTTAGACCCTTCAGAATCTCTCGGATTACGAGACTTGGTGGCTAAATAGGTAGAGTGTTGCGCTTAGTTTTGCAGGTCCTCAGATCGAGGCTCGAAGCGGACAAATATTTTTTATATATTTTTCTTCTTTTTTTTAAATTTATTTTAGCCAGTTTTATCCATCATTCCTAGAAATAAATTGAATAGTTCCAAATCATATACGTTAAAAATAGAATTTAATATCAAAATATTTCTATATTTATTCGAAATTTTACGAGTCTAGATCATGCACATGCGGAGAATTCATTCGAATACTTAGCATTGTGCTTATAGACCAGATTGTCAACGTATTTAAAATTTTACTGTAGAATCGTAATGAGACTCTTAGACCCTTCAGAATCTCTCGGATTACGAGACTTGGTGGCTAAATAGGTAGAGTGTTCCGCTTAGTTTTGCAGGTCCTCAGATCGAGGCTCGAACCGGACCAATATTTTTATATATTTTTGTTTTTTTTTTTAAATTTATTTTAGCCAGAATTATCCATCATTCCTAGAAATAAATTGAATACTTCCAAATCATATACGTCAAAAATAGAATTTAATATCAAAATATTTCTATATTTATTCGAAATTTTACGCACATGCGCAGAATTCATTCTTATTCTTAGCATTGTGCTTTTAGACCAGATTGTCACCGTATTTAAAATTTTGCTGGCGAATCGTAATGAGACTCTTAGACCCTTCAGAATCTCTCGGATTACGAGACTTGGTGGCTAGATCGGTAGAGTGCTGCGCTTAGTTTTGCAGGTCCTCAGATCGAGGCTCGAACCGGACAAATATTTTTATATATTTTTGTTTTTTTTTTTAAATTTATTTTAGCCAGAATTATCCATCATTCCTAGAAATAAATTGAATACTTCCAAATCATATACGTCAAAAATAGAATTTAATATCAAAATATTTCTATATTTATTCGAAATTTTACGAGTCTAGATCACGCACATGCGCAGAATTCATTCGAATACTTAGCATTGTGCTTATAGACCAGATTGTCAACGTATTTAAAATTTTACTGTAGAATCGTAATGAGACTCTTAGACCCTTCAGAATCTCTCGGATTACGAGACTTGGTGGCTAAATAGGTAGAGTGTTCCGCTTAGTTTTGCAGGTCCTCAGATCGAGGCTCGAACCGGACAAATATTTTTATATATTTTTGTTTTTTTTTTTAAATTTATTTTAGCCAGAATTATCCATCATTCCTAGAAATAAATTGAATACTTCCAAATCATATACGTCAAAAATAGAATTTAATATCAAAATATTTCTATATTTATTCGAAATTTTACGAGTCTAGATCACGCACATGCGCAGAATTCATTCGAATACTTAGCATTGTGCTTATAGACCAGATTGTCAACGTATTTAAAATTTTACTGTAGAATCGTAATGAGACTCTTAGACCCTTCAGAATCTCTCGGATTACGAGACTTGGTGGCTAACTAGGTAGAGTGTTGCGCTTAGTTTTGCAGGTCCTCAGATCGAGGCTCGAAGCGGACAAATATTTTTATATATTTTTCTTCTTTTTTTTAAAATTTATTTTAGCCAGTTTTATCCATCATTCCTAGAAATAAATTGAATAGTTCCAAATCATATACGTTAAAAATAGAATTTAATATCAAAATATTTCTATATTTATTCGAAATTTTACGAGTCTAGATCACGCACATGCGCAGAATTCATTCGAATACTTAGCATTGTGCTTATAGACCAGATTGTCAACGTATTTAAAATTTTACTGTAGAATCGTAATGAGACTCTTAGACCCTTCAGAATCTCTCGGATTACGAGACTTGGTGGCTAAATAGGTAGAGTGTTGCGCTTAGTTTTGCAGGTCCTCAGATCGAGGCTCGAAGCGGACAAATATTTTTATATATTTTTCTTCTTTTTTTAAAATTTATTTTAGCCAGAATTATCCATCATTCCTAGAAATAAATTGAATACTTCCAAATCATATACGTCAAAAATAGAATTTAATATCAAAATATTTCTATATTTATTCGAAATTTTACGCACATGCGCAGAATTCATTCTTATTCTTAGCATTGTGCTTTTAGACCAGATTGTCACCGTATTTAAAATTTTACTGGCGAATCGTAATGAGACTCTTAGACCCTTCAGAATCTCTCGGATTACGAGACTTGGTGGCTAGATCGGTAGAGTGCTGCGCTTAGTTTTGCAGGTCCTCAGATCGAGGCTCGAACCGGACAAATATTTTTATATATTTTTGTTTTTTTTTTTAAATTTATTTTAGCCAGAATTATCCATCATTCCTAGAAATAAATTGAATACTTCCAAATCATATATGTCAAAAATAGAATTTAATATCAAAATATTTCTATATTTATTCGATATTTTACGAGTCTAGATCACGCACATGCGCAGAATTCATTCGAATACTTAGCATTGTGCTTATAGACCAGATTGTCAACGTATTTAAAATTTTACTGTAGAATCGTAATGAGACTCTTAGACCCTTCAGAATCTCTCGGATTACGAGACTTGGTGGCTAAATAGGTAGAGTGTTGCAGGTCCTCAGATCGAGGCTCGAACCGGACAAATATTTTTATATATTTTTGTTTTTTTTTTAAATTTATTTTAGCCAGAATTATCCATTATTCCTAGAAATAAATTGAATACTTCCAAATCATATACGTCAAAAATAGAATTTAATATCAAAATATTTCTATATTTATTCGAAATTTTACGAGTCTAGATCACGCACATGCGCAGAATTCATTCGAATACTTAGCATTGTGCTTATAGACCAGATTGTCAACGTATTTAAAATTTTACTGTAGAATCGTAATGAGACTCTTAGACCCTTCAGAATCTCTCGGATTACGAGACTTGGTGGCTAAATAGGTAGAGTGTTGCGCTTAGTTTTGCAGGTCCTCAGATCGAGGCTCGAACCGGACAAATATTTTTATATATTTTTGTTTTTTTTTTTTAAATTTATTTTAGCCAGAATTATCCATCATTCCTAGAAATAAATTGAATACTTCCAAATCATATACGTCAAAAATAGAATTTAATATCAAAATATTTCTATATTTATTCGAAATTTTACGAGTCTAGATCACGCACATGCGCAGAATTCATTCGAATACTTAGCATTGAGCTTATAGACCAGATTGTCAACGTATTTAAAATTTTACTGTAGAATCGTAATGAGACTCTTAGACCCTTCAGAATCTCTCGGATTACGAGACTTGGTGGCTAAATAGGTAGAGTGTTGCGCTTAGTTTTGCAGGTCCTCAGATCGAGGCTCGAAGCGGACAAATATTTTTATATATTTTTCTTCTTTTTTTTAAAATTTATTTTAGCCAGTTTTATCCATCAATCCTAGAAATAAATTGAATAGTTCCAAATCATATACGTTAAAAATAGAATTTAATATCAAAATATTTCTATATTTATTCGAAATTTTACGAGTCTAGATCACGCACATGCGCAGAATTCATTCGAAAACTTAGCATTGTGCTTATAGACTAGATTGTCAACGTATTTAAAATTTTACTGTAGAATCGTAATGAGACTCTTAGACCCTTCAGAATCTCTCGGATTACGAGACTTGGTGGCTAAATAGGTATATTGTTGCGCTTAGTTTTGCAGGTCCTCAGATCGAGGCTCGAACCGGACAAATATTTTTATATATTTTTGTTTTTTTTTTAAATTTATTTTAGCCAGAATTATCCATCATTCCTAGAAATAAATTGAATACTTCCAAATCATATACGTCAAAAATAGAATTTAATATCAAAATATTTCTATATTTGTTCGAAATTTTACGAGTCTAGATCACGCGCATGCGCAGAATTCATTCGAATACTTAGCATTGCGCTTATAGACCAGATTGTCAACGTATTTAAAATTTTACTGTAGAATCGTAATGAGACTCTTAGACCCTTCAGAATCTCTCGGATTACGAGACTTGGTGGCTAAATA